>NC_069780.1:8142500-8767500 GCF_027406575.1 Nycticebus coucang
TGTCTTCTCTCGCAAGGACGATGTGGGAGGCCCACCATTGGGGCTGGCAGTGCTGTGCCCACGTCCTTCCCAGGGCGCTGTCCTCTCTCGCAAGGACGGTGTGGGAGACCCACCATTGGGGCTGGCAGTGCTGTGCCCACATCCTTCCCAGGCACTGTCCTCTCTCACAGGATGGCATGGGAGACCCACCGCTGGGGCTGGCGGTGCTGTGCCCACGTCCTTCCCAGGGCACTGTCCTCTCTGCTGTTGCTCAGCTGAGGGTGCCCACTCACTCCCTCACTTGCCCTCTGAGTCCCAGCAGCCCCTTCCAGCTCGGCCTTGGCAGCTGTTCTCTCTGGTGCATTCTCTCTGTGGAAGTTTCTCCTTTAAACTCTGCTGAGTGAAAAGAGTGATCTCCAGCTATTGTGCCCAAGAAACATTCAATGAATTAAGTTCCCATGACTACATTGTAATCAGCAGGCAAAATATTTCTGTCTCACCTCAGAATGATAGAATGTGCTGTGTTTTTAGGCTTGTTGTGATAAATGTGCTCCAAGACAAACGGTATTAGGGTTCTTTTGATTTCAGTTGTAGCAAAACTACGTTTCCGTTGCTTTATCATGTAGCTCAGATGACCTCCCCCACAGTAGGCTGGTCTTCTTGTACACGCTTGTCCAGTTCACTCTGCCTGTGCTGCGTCCTCTTGTTATGCCCAGATCAGCGGCTGTCGTGTTGATACACGTTCAAGTTACGATCATCGCGTGTTGGTCTCGGGCCAAAAGGAGCCATACGCCGTACTGCAATGGACAGATGCTGCCTGGGATGGTCACCCCACCTCTCATGAGGGGCAGCGACAGTCAGTGGGGCAGCAGCAGGGAGGCTGTGACAGCAAGGGCAGCTCTTCGCGACGATGCCTGTGCAGTGGGGCAAAACTGATCAGTGTGTAGGGATCCACAGACTCTGTGGCTGCCCACTTTCTGAAGAAAGAAAGTATGAAACTTGCCAAGGGGTTTCTGGAGAGAAAGGCTGTCAGTACAAGCCCACGAACTCCCCTGGAGCTTGAGAGTAAGAAGAGGGGCGTGGAGCTCCCAGAGCGGAGTGACCAAGGAAGCAGAGAGAGAAAGAGTGACGGCGAGGACAGTCTCGGGAGGGGGACAGTGAGTGGCTCCTGGGAGGTGGTGGTGTTTGAGAGTAAGACAAGGGCTTTCAGGTTACTGTGCACTCTCTTCTGAAAACTCCTCGAAACGATTGTAGGTGTTGCTGGAGAAAATGGCAGTGCTTGTTTAGGTTATAAGTTTCAATTGTGACGTGATTCTCAGCAATGTGGGTCAGAACTTCATACGTTGGTCATAATGATTCCAAAAGTTTGGTATGATTTACCTTGACAGTAACTTAGAAGCAACTGCATGATTTTTCCTCTATATTATTACTTCCATTCATAACCATTTAGAGTATTTCCCCCCAGGGGGGAAGAAGGGTGATCTAGGCATTACATAATCTCTAACCTACTTTATCTACGCTACCACTATTAATTGGTGTGGCAATGATCATTTATAGTGCTTGTGATTTGTGATTTTATAGTTTTACACTTGTGAATAAATTTTTAATAAGGGAGAAAGTGAAGATACATGAAAAAAAGCCTGTGTGTCTCTGTCTCCATTGCACGTGAACAAGAAGTTTGTTTTAAATGTTCCCTTCAGTAAGAAAACACCCATTCCATGGGTCACAGACTAGAGGATGACAGATCAGGGATGTCAGATACAGCCTGCAGACGTGTTTTATTTGGCCCTTACAGTGTTTAAAAAAAATTGAGTCTATTGCCAGCATGTCACATAGGGCGGTTCCATAGTGAAATCTGACTTTCTGAGTTCTCTTGAATATCTGCAACGTTCAGAGTCACCGGCTGGGGGGCGTGCACTCCAAGTCGCTGGAGTCCTCACGGTGCTGATTTTGTTTAGGTAGGCATTGGAATTTACTATTCCTCACTAAATAAATAACAGAATCAAAGCTACTCAATGTGATAAAACTTAAAAAAAGTTTACAATAACCCTGGCAATATTAGTAACGCTAAACACCTGTACATTCTGTGTACAGTAAGAATAATAAAATAGTATGTTCTTTAATTAGAACATTTGCTTATTAAGCCTCATTTTTGAGGTCTTTCAATGGCTTATTTTGTCACACAGATGCAAGCATAAGCCATTGAAAGATGTAAAACAGGCTTTGTAAGAAAAGAAATATGATTATGTGGTACTTCAATTAAAAGAAATAATCACATAACTTTCTGGGCGACGCCTGTGGCTCAGTGAGCAGGGCGCCGGCCCCATATACCGAGGGTGGTGGGTTCAAACCCAGCTCCGGCCAAACTGCTGCAAAAAAAAAAAAAAAATAGCCGGGCGTTGTAGCGGGTGCCTGTAGTCCCAGCTGCTCGGGAGGCTGAGGCAGGAGAATCGCCTAAGCCCAGGAGTTGGAGGTTGCTGTGAGCTGTGTGACGCCATGGCACTCTACTGAGGGCAATAAAGTGAAACTCTGTCTCTACAAAAAAAAAAAAAAAAAAAAGAAATAATCATATAACTTTCTTTTCAGGAGAATTTTTCTTTTCCAGATCTCTAATCCATAGGTGATATGGGATGAGCTAGTTTACATACATAAACCCCGCTTCATTGCTTCGCATTACAATACACAAGAGTGTATGTAGGCTCTTGGTTGAGATTGCCTGGGTTTGGATGCTCCTCTGCAGCAAACCTGTACAAGCCGTTTGATTTCTCTATGCCTTTATTCGGGATCTGGGAATCATTACAGCCCCTACACTGGAGGATTGCTTTGCTGAGTAGATGGAATAATTTAAACAGGAAAGTTGACTCAGAATAAGAATGCAATAAACATGAACTATTATTGTTTCTCTATAAAGTCTTCAGTGTTATCTTATTTACTTTATTATAACTTTTTTTTTTTTTTTGGTATAAGTCTTGGTGCAATATTGGAGTATGTTGGGCATGTCTGCTTTATCTGCCAGCAGCAGGGTTGCCAAACTGTGCCCTAGAAATTGCTCTGCTGCCAAATCCTGACTTCTGAACATTTCTCTGGTACCTTCGGCCTTATCTGTAGAATGGCTTCCCTTTGCCCTTCACCTGCTTGCATACTGAGAGGTAGACATTTTGTAGTGGCAGTTGAGCTATTGATAGAATGCTCCTACAAAGACTTAATCTTCTGTAAATAAGTTTGATGAAGATGAGTTCAGTCATTCATTTCCCAATTCCCATCTCATTGCATTTTTTTAAGCCTTGGTAATCAAATATAGAAAAGCATAAGGATAAAATTGTGGCCAAAAGTTATGCAAACTACTAATTTATTGATATAGAAATAGACTTTGTCTTTGATGTGTGTCTTTCTTGTAATTTTAATGTTATTTTTCTTGATGTTGACTTTGACTTCTAGCTGGAAGGAGGAAAAACATATTACTCCTATCTGTGCCTGAAAGGAATCCACAAGACAAATGTCTTTTAATCAGCATGCGAGGGATGCAGCTCTAACTTGGGGGAGATGCTCTTCATCGGCAGAAAGTGATGATTATGTCTCTCCACCTTGTGGTTCGTTTTCCCAGAAAAAATTGATTTTAAGTGGGAAAAGATAGAAATGGCACCACAAGAACTATTTCTAGAAATTGCTGTTTTCTTACCCGGCAGGAACGCCACATTGCTGAGCAACCACCGTCCTTTCTAAGGAAAGCAGTTATTTCACTGTTGTAAATGAAGATTGAGCACGATGGGTGATGTGTGAGGAAGACGTCCTGTAATTGATTTGCAAAAGCACAAATCCATCTCAGCGGTAGGGTTTTCAGAGTAGGGGATCTTGTAAATTTTGCCTGGCTGCCATTGTCATTGTGGTTATGTTTATTCCATTTCTGTTACTGCCTGTTAGGTGAATGTTTTGCTTTTATGGGATAACTTTGGAAACCCAAGTTATTTCTCTCGAAGCTAAAGGCAGAAGTCTCCTTCAGGACTGGCTCATTCTGAGAGGTTTGAAGCTGTTTTTCCTGCAGAGGAGGTATGTTGTTAGACCGGGCTTAGTTCCCTGCTGTGCAGCGTACACCACGCTGCCTGGGAAAACTGTAAAATGGAATTATCTAAGAAAGGAAAATTCCCAGAAGCCTTCCAGTTGTTTTTATTGCTAAGTGCTAAAAAACAGTGTGTGGGATGAGGTCTTGTCTTCCTCCCTGTTTTTCAAGACCGAACATTCAGGGCTAAGAGGCTCTAGTGATTGAAGTTGTGTTAAATAAGAAGCAACAGGTGACTTAACTAAGAAGCAACAGGCAGACAGATGAAGCACAGCTGTCACCATTTCATGTACTGCTGGTCTCCAGAGAAACATACCCAAACCTCAGATGACAAAAATGATAGTAAAGACATTACTGTTAGTGGAGGCGGTTGGAACATTGTCAAACTCTTACAGAAAAGTATTTTATTCCACATTTTCCCATTCCACTTGTTTTCACCTTTTTCTGGGTAAATTTATGCACAGAGATCATAAATATATTCCTCCACTTAAGCTATTTCTCATGATTTGAAAATTTTGTCTTTTTCTATTGTTAGGAAAGTTTATGTAGTATTTATCATTATTAAAAAATAACCCTCTTTTAATTAAATTTTAGGGTCAAAGATTTTACATATTTGTGGACCAGTTTATTGAATTATCTAATTATTCCAAAGGGGGTAATATTTATAATGGTTTTAATAATGGAGAACACAAGTTAAGGACCTGTTATGGGTGCTTTTTAAGAGTTGTTTGGTACTCAGACTGCAAGCTTTGCCTTGCTCAGCAAAGGGAACAATATTTTACATTATGGTAAATGAAGGGTAGGTTTCCGTCCTAACCCACGCGGGTGTTGATCTATCATGCTGGGGTTTCTTGCCGCTTCTTTGGAAACGTCAGTCCCAAGTCACCACGGCTCCAATATTGACAAGAATGATGTTTTGTTTTCCTCGTGGACCATTGGAAGAGGGCTTTCTCTCCTTCCTCTCCAAATCAAGCAGTGTGGGAGGCTCTGTGTCATGGTCCTCTTTGCAGCGCGGGAATGTGGAGGGAGTTGTGCATGGCCACCCCTGGCTCAGGTGGCAGTGGAGAGAAGTTTTTGCTCTACCTGTCAGACCTCCCATGCCCCTGACCCAAATGGTGGGGTTACGCTGGCCACCCGCTGGATCACAAGTGGGATTCCCAGAGGCTGGAGAGAGATGAGGGATTCTGTAATGAATACAGAAGGCCAGAGGGACAAGTGAAGTCCGAGTCCCTGAGGACCAACATTCAGTCAAATGGTCTGTGACAGGGGCAGAGCAGATTGCCTCTACAAGGCAGACGTGAGGCCCGGGGGGTAGGTGTACCCCTGCCTTTGTATGGGGACTCAGCACTTGCCACTGGAGAGGAAGGGTGGTGTATGTGATTTTTGAACCACCGTGAAAGGGATACTTCTTTAAAAAAAAATCTCAGATTAATATCAGGTTACATATGATTAGGTCACACAGGTTGCTCTATTAAGGTTGAAGTTTGGACTGCAGTCATGCCCTGAACCCGGGAAGTGTGCAGTGTACTCGGTGGGTGGGAATTTGCAGCCCCTTCCCACTTATTGGTTGAATTTTTCTCTCCTGTGAGAAAGGAATACTGTTTTTTTAAAAAAGTGGTATGTTTATAAGTTCAGAGCCACTTGTAATGCTTTGGAGTAACAAAATATCAGTACAGGTTAAGGAATGTAACATAAGGAATGGAAACTACATTTATGACCAATTAATAAAATTATTCCTTTTAAATTTCATGAAAAGCTAAGAAAAATATAAGAAAAGATTTAGAAAGTTTATGATTTTATAAAATGCTGATGTAAATTTAGTACTTATGTAAAACACCAAAGTTGTTCTTATGGGAAAAAATCTTATCTGAAATAATGTCTTTTTAAAAAATTTCATACTGTGCTCGCTTCGGCAGCACATATACTAAAATTGGAACGGATCAGAGAAGATTAGCATGGCCCCTGCGCAAGGATAACACGCAAATTCGTGAAGGGTTCCATATTTAAAAAAAAAAATTTTTCATATTAATATAGGAATATAGATTAAGTGCTAGTAGATCTCATAGTTTGCTTTTTTAAGGTTGAAGTCTGGGTTATAGTTGTGTCTTTCACCCAGAAAGTGTACAATATGCCCTTGCCCTGTACCTGTTGGTGGAATGTCTTATATACATGAAAGTCATTACTGTATAGCGACTTTCCTACAGAAGGAATCTAAAGGCTAAAGGCAATTTAGAAAACTCAATTTTTGGTATGGATTCATCATGTGTTTTAAGAGAGTTGTATTTAGACATGGGTACAACATTGTGAAATACCTCCTTCCTTTTTAAAAAGCTTTATAACATTTCCTTGTTCTTCTCATTCTCTTTTGTATGTAGGTGTTTTAAAAGTGATATCTTATTTTCTGGCTTCATCAGCCTAAAATCAGTCTAGAGTTCTTTTTGAAAACTCCTGTCTTGAATATATTCCTCAAATTTCTCTAACAATCAGACTGTGCTTAGCGTTCATTCCATCCTTCCTTCACTCACTTGGCGCTGCACTCATCTGTGGGAATATAGCGACTAAAGAAAGTCCTGGTTCCTGCCCTCCGGCCTTCAATCAGATTACAGATTAAAAATGCAAATTCTGGAGTCCTTTTCTTGATGCCTTAAAAATTTATGAGCATTAATTATGTGGAATCTACCTCTGAGCCCCCTTTTTTGAAGACTAGTTAATGGCTAGGTAAAAATTAGAGTTTTCTGAGCTAAAGGTATCGTAAATCTGACCCAGGGACCTTTGTTTTACTGTGTGACAGTTTACAAAATACTTTCATTAATATCCTTGGAATGCAGTAGAACATCTTGTCTTTTTATAGCAGTTTACAATTTATAATGTGTTACAAACGATCTCATCAAATGAAAAGATTTAATGATATTACATATGGCATTGTCCAGGGTCCAGCTCTTATTGGACCCTTATGTTTATGTTGGCTCGAGATATTCCAAAGATCTTACAAGTAGAACAGTGTGACTTCATGGATAACACAACAAACTACTAAATTAGAAAACCTGAGTTCTAATCCTAGCTTTCCTGGTACCTGATTTTATCACTTTACTGTTCAAACCTTGTGTTTACTCATCTATAAAATGCAAGGCTGGGGTGGGAAACAGTTAAGTTTCTCTGGTAGGTATTCTTGTGTGACAGACCATCCCCAAACATCAGTATCTAAAAGCTGTGGGTCACCTGGGCAGTCCTGCTGATGTGGACCAGGCTTGCCCTCTCTGACTGGGCTTGCTTGTTCTCTGTAGTGAGCGAGCCTCTTGGCTAGGGGCTGCCTCCTCTGGGATGGCCTCACTTGCAGATCCAGCAGATGAGAGCATCGTGTATTGGTCATTATCCAGCATGCGTACGTACGAGATCTCGCGAAGAGTGTGAATTCTGGCACATTCTGTCGGCAGAAGCAAATCTCAAGGCCAGCTCAGATTCAAAAGATGGGAAAATAGACTCCAAAGCCTCATTAAAATAACATGAAAACAGGGAAGGGTGAAGAATTATAGCCTGTTTTGCAATTAATTTGCCCCTTTAAGCACTAACATTTTCTTAAACCCGTGAGTGATCTAATTGGTTATTTGAATAGCGACACTACTCTTTGGCACTGAAAGAGATACAAAAGAGAAAAATAAAGTAACCCCTGACTGTATCTAAGGTGCTTTGTGTTTTATAAAACTACTTTCACTTTCTAGAGAAACATAAAATTAAAGATACCCTTGAGGAGCTGGCAGTGTGGTTAAAGCAAATAAGCCTCATATATTTGAAAGTAGAAAACATTACAAAGACCATCTTTTCTGGGGTTGGAGAGGAGCTACAGGATTTAGAAAAGAGGCACAGATGGGCTGGAATTATCCACTAAGCCTTGAATGATGAGGTATCAGTAGTTAGATCTGGACCAATCAAATCCTTCCTTTCTGTCACCCTTATATACACAAAGAAAGCAAAAATTATTTTCATTAATAAACATCTAATTTAAAGAAATAGTTTGCTGCTGAGTAATTAATCCCCAAACTTATTTTTTGCTTGTCAAAAGGAGAAGTTACATCTTGAATATCAACATTTATTTAGTAAGTAACAACTGTGCTCCTAAGAATGTTTAATTTTCTCGTGACCAAATATGGGCAGTGCTCGTGGCTCAGTGAGTAGGGTGCAGGCCCCATATACCGAAGGTGGCAGGTTCATACCCAGCCCCTGCCAAACTGCAACAAAAAAATAGCCAGGTGTTGGGGCGGGTGCCTGTAGTCCCAGCTACTCAGGAGGCTGAGGCAAGAGAATCGCCTAAGCCTAGGAGTTGGAGGTTGCTGTGAGTTGTGACGCCACCGCACTCTACTGAGGGTGACAAAGTGAGACTCTGTTTCTAAAGAAAAAAAGAGTCACCAACTAGTTTTAGGTAGTAATTCCTTTGAATAAAGCAAATGGGATTAATTTCAACCACTAGCAAAGCTGTTCACCCAAATCTATTTCCCCTTGCTGCAGCTCCCAGCTTCTCTGGAGATTAATTGTACCATTTGACTAAGTTTCATCTCACGGTTAGCCTAGTCAGCCAAAAAAGGGAAAGAGCATGGAGGAGCATGGATGTAGTGAAGGTTTTCTGGAACAACCTGGAGAGCCCTGGACTATTAACTGAGCGAGACATGTGTGTATTGCACTGTGTTTACCCCGTTACACAGTGGAGCTGTTTGTTTCCATCAGTACAGTCTGCCTTAGCTAATGAAACCAATATTATCTTTGCTTGAGAAATCATTAAAGAATTTTCCAGTTGGGCGGCGCCTGTGGCTCAAGGAGTAGGGCGCCGGTCCCATATGCTGGAGGTGGCAGGTTCAAACCTAGCCCCGGCCGGAAAAAAAAAAAAAAAGAATTTTCCAGTTTATCTTCTCTGTCCACAGACATTACTCTTGAGACAGAGTTGAGTTCAGCAAATACTTAACCGACTTTCTTTCTCCCATGTACCAAAGGCTGAACTCATTGCTGAAGCCAGGGTTGAATAAGACTCTTCCTGCTCCAGGAAGCTCAGTCTGTTCACAGATGGACAAATATGTAAATAGGCCATTGTCTTACAAGGCGATGGACCTGTTTTGGAGTATAGGCTAAATTAGTCCACCAGAGAGATCGAAGTATTCAGTGGCTGAAATAAGACAGAAAATTCTTTTACTGTGACAGTTCAGAAGTAGGTGGGCAAGCCAGGGTGGGTAGGCACCTCCGCTCTAGAGAATAGTAATAATAATACTAATAAGCATCTAACCATTGGTAATAATGATAATAATTATAGGTAGCATTAACTGGCACTTACTTTGTATTAAGCTCAGTTTCAAGAACTCTTTTAACTGTTACAGAAACCACACATGTCAGGGAATATTTTCCCAATTTGCAGATAAGAAAACTGAGGCACAGATTGCTTAAATTTGCCCAATTTCACATAGCTAGGAAGTGACCCACCTGGGCTTCGAACCCAGGCATTCTGAGCCGGTGCTTTAACCACCGCACTATACTCATGTAAGCAAGTTGATAGAACAGGTATTTGCTGTTGGTCTGGGACCATCCACTGATATGCTGATCTTGGTGGACATTTGATAGCTTTAAACTCTGTTCCTTTACCTTATAAGCCAGCAGTTCTCAACCTGTGGGTTGTGACCCCTTTGCAACAAATGAAAATACATCGTGGCATTAGAAAGGTTGAGAACCACTGTTATAAGCTAAGGTTGTAATGGTGTACTTGGTGCTTGTGAGGATGCATTTTTCTTATGTTGCTTTATGTTCTAGATTTATCAAAATTCTCTTAATTTTTGTGGGTCTCTGTTTTCTTTTCTTTTTTTTTTTTTTTTTTTGAGACAGAGTTTCATTTTGTCGCCCTCAGTAGAGTGCTGTGACATTACAGCTCACAGCAACCTCAAACTCTTGGGCTTAAGCAATTCTCTTGCCTCAGCCTCCCAAGTACCTGGGACTACAGGCGCCTGCTACAACACCTGGCTTTTTTTTGTTGCAGTTGTCACTGCTGTTTTAGCTGGCTGGGGCCTGGTTTGAGCCCGCCACCCTCGGTATATGGGGCCGGTGCCCTACCCACTGAGCCACAGGCGCCGCCTGGGTCTCTGGTTTCTTCCGTAGTCAGTAAAGGAAGTACTAGTTCAACAGAGCCAGGGAGAAGTCTTGCCTTGTGTTCCCCTCCCAAGCTAACTTCATGGCTCTTCAACTTACTCAGAATGTGTTCTGCTGATACTTGCTCCCACCAAGTGCTTGCTAAGTGGCTTCCTGCTGAACAAATACAGAACAATACCCTATGTGGAGTTCATCTCCCCTGACGCGTTAGAAGCGCAGTGCTGGTCTTCCTGTCCTATGCACTTGCCCTGTGGCTCTTACTCAGACCAAGAAAGGGTCTGTAACAATATAACAAAGACATCTGTACCAGAATGTTTATTGCAGCCCAATTCATAATTGCTAAGTCATGGAAGAAGCCCAAGTGCCCATCGACCCACGAATGGACTAGCAAATTGTGGTACATGTATACCATGGAATATTACACAGCCTTAAAGAAAGATGGAGACTTTACCTCTTTCATGTTTACATGGATGGAACTGGATCATATTCTTCTTAGAAAAGTATCTCAGGAATGGAAGAAAAAGTATCCAATGTACTCAGCCCTACTATGAAGCTAATTTATAGCTTTCATATGAAGGCTATAACCCAACTATAGCACAAGACTATGGGGAAAGGGCCATCTTAGAATGGGTAGAGGCGAAACCTACTAAATGCAGAATACAAATGTCCACATACAATAACTAAGAAAATGCCATGAAGGCTACGTTGAACAGTTTGATGAGAGAGAATATTTCAGATTGTATATGAAACCAGCACATTGTACCCCTTGATTGCACAAATGTACACAGCTATGATTTAACAATAAGAAAAAATAAAATAATTAAAAAAAAAAAGAAAGGGTATGAAGGTCTCAGGTTTCCCTCAACCACTCCCTGAAGAAGGTTAGATTTGCCAGAGAAGACAAAAAATAATTTTTACATAGTATTTTTACATTTTTCCCCTGTAATATTTGCACAGACCAGCGAGGCACATGCAAACCTAGCCTAAACTTCACATTCTCTTCTCCTTGCTTATGTACAGTTGGACTATGGGAAATGCCATTTTCATTACTGCCCACTCCTTTTTGTCATTTTATCAGAGCATTTTTCTGTGGGTTACACAGGATCAGTTTTCTTGTGGGGATAATTTTAGTTTTCCCTCAAATCCTGCATCTGTTGTCCTACGTTGCCCCTCATCTGTGGTAATTGTTCTCCTGTAGGGGACGGTGGCAGCAGTGGACTCTGGACATCCGTCACTTGCTTGCTGAGCGCCTCTGGCTTCGCAGCTGCCCTTTGATGAGGAGGCAGGGCAGGTGCTAGAGGATCCTTGGAGATGCCCTCTCCCTGGGGCCGCCGCGTCTGGTCAGCTTGTTGGATTGTGTGAGGGTGCTTTGAGTACAGGATGTCAGGCAAGACAGAATGAAAGAAGGAGCCAGGCAGTGTCGATTTACTAAAGTTGGCAGCTCTATGCTCGGAAATTCAGATGTAAATCATGATCCAGGTTGGACTGCTGTGCGTACCTGTACTACGAGGAAGGTTTTAAAAGTCCAACCAGCCTGACAAGGGGGATTTGTAAACTGCAGGCTGCACTTTTGTTCTTTGGGTACAATGGATTTGAGCCATTCGGAAGCAAGTTACGTAATTTTCTTCAGTCATCGCGCATTCATCATTATTTTCCCCAACAATGCTCCTGAGGTCCAGTAGTGAACTGGGAGCCTGGAATTTCAGTTTCCCTGACTGGGTCCACTTTTCATCAGCCACGTTACCTTTGGCAAATTGTTTTAATTCTGTCCTCTCTACATCAAAGCTGATCATGGTTTTTGGAATTTATGGGCAGGCGCAGGGGATGGCGTTGTCAGCGTTCTGAGTTTGTGTTTGGACTCTGCCACTCTCCTAATGTAAGCTTTGTCAAGTTGCTACCCTCTCAGATGGGGTGAGGCGTGTGCACCTCACAAGCTGGTGCAGAGATTAAATAAGGTCACGCAGGATCATCATCAAGCACAATGTCTAGCTCGTAGTGTAACATAAAAGGGCCTGAAAAAAGGGGAAAGTGTTTTTGGTCTCTTCAAAACCCACTTTCCCTTTGAGAACTAAAACTTACACCCCGACTTCAGGCCAGTGGTTGGGAGGAGCAGGTGAGTGCCCCTTGTTGTTTGTGGCACAGGAGATGAATCCAGAATGAATCTAGGATGAATTCACAGGATGAATCCAGGCAGAGGTTGCAAGATTGTCTTAGCCAAAGATGGGATGAATCAGAACGGCCTTAGGGACAGGTGCTGAGCTTTCAGTAACAATAGTAGTTGCCCATTAAATTCTGGTTATTATCTTGTTTAATTATTCTTCTTAGTAGCTATTATCAAGTCCTGAAATTGGATGCAATGCTGGCAAAGTACCAGTAGAAGTGCGAGAGATGTTTTTCTAACAGAAAGAAAGGTCATACCCATTGCTACTTAGCAGCACTGTTTTTCAATGGATTAGTGGTTGCTCAATTAGCATTGAAACACTTTCTTCAGAGAATTATTTTCACAAACAAGAAAGACTTGTGGATACCATCTGAGTGGCAGTCAGTGTGGCATAGTGGAAAGATCATGAGATTCCAGAGACAGTTACACACATGTAGGTGAAAGATCTGTCTTTGAATTCTGGTACTTCCAGGTACTAGCTGTGACCTTGAAAAAGTTAACTAATATCTCCAAGCCTCAGTTTACTTGTTCCTAAAATGGAGATGAGATGATAATATTGACTTAAGCTGGACTCTTTGAGGACTAGAGCTGAGGCATAGAGTTAGTAATGTCATGCAGGTAATATGGGATTAATTAATAGAACAGGACAAAATGTTGCCATGTACTTTCTGAAGGTGTTTTGTTTTATTTTAGAATATTATGGAGGTACATGCAATTTAGTTACATATTTTGCTTTTGTGTATTTTAAGTCAAAGTTGTAGGTGTGCCCTTCACCCAGAGAGAATTTACCCCAAAGGATCATGATCTGAAGGTGTTTTAAATGTCATCTAAGCTTTGAAAATCTCCCCATTGGGACCTCTGCTGTTCTGTAAAGCAGCCCATTCTTTTCCTTCTAAACATATAGTCACAATTTGCATTCGTATGAGTATTTGTATGTTTATTTAGTATTTTTTTGCATTCATGATTGTTTATATGTTTGTTTACTATCGATCTCTTCCCAGCTGAGGCCTGGGTTTGGTTCTGTTCACCCTTGCATAGATCGCTAACAAAGGGCCTGGCATATCGGTGGCGCTCAGTAAATCTTTGCTCAATGACTAGATGAAATGACTGCCATCAACCAGCGGTGGTATTTCTCCTCTGTAAGCACATACCATTTATTTGTCACCCCATTTCATATTGCATTTAATGTCACCTGTCGTCTTGTTAATTAGCACTTGTAGAATGGCTAATTATTTTCATATACCCTCCACTAGCTAATTAGCCGCTTCAGTTGCTGGAGCCTTGGATGAGGGCCACATCCCTCACATATTGAACAGCACTCTGCATAGTGGTTATTTTTTGAATAAATGAACCAGAAAAGGAAAGAGAAAACTACCTCATCCTGGAGACTGCACCAAAGATTAAACTGTAGAGACACGTGGGAATGGACTCAGAACTCTCTCTTGCTGTTGTTTCTGCCCGTTGTTTTGACAATGATCGATCATTGACGACGAGAAAGACTAGACAGGTTGTAATGACCAGCTCTGTTAGCCTCCTCATCATTCTTCATGGGCCATCCTGATGGCCCCAGAGTCAGCCACTGGGGCCCCACTCCACGGTCACCCTGCATCCTCGATGGCGCTGCTCCGAGCGGAATTCCTCCTTCAGGTCACTCCCTCCCTCTCTCGTGAGGAGCTGCTCTTTGGCTGCCCGTTCCCCGTCTGCTTTCCTCTTCCAGTTGTCCTTTCCATTTGTAATCTCTGTTTTTACCTCCTGTCTACCAGCCTTAGCCACATCCAAGTTCACAGTGAACCAGCCACGTTTGAGATCAGGAATCTTACCCGTGGGCCTTCCCTTTCCCACTAGGTAGCTTGACTCTGCATGGTCCTGTTTCTGCTCTGAAACGATATTTGATACCTTCCAAACTATAAATCCTAACTTTAGCTTCACCCTCTCTGCCAGTAAACAATCTTTTGTTAATTTTTAAAAATCCCTGCATGACTGTAATTCCACATCATCTCTGCTTTCCTCAAGTTTTCCTGGCTTCCTCTTCCAGAAAGGTTTAGTAACTTGCCCAAGGCCACAGACAGGGTAATTGCCTGAATGGGGATCTGGACCCAGGCACTCTCCTCGAGGTCTGGCTTCGATTGTGCTCCTTCCCTCCTCCTGTGCTACTCTGCCTCCCTTTCCCACCAAATGAAACACGTTCTCATGGACCCTGGCTTCCTAGTTGTGTTTACGCTTACCCTACAGGATTCTCCAGGCTTCCTCATGGCGTTCCTTTTCTCATGTCATTTCCTGGATCAGTAATAGCCTCCTTCATCTTTACCTCTTGAAACCTTACTCCCCGTGGGGCCCATCTTAAATTCTGCCTTCTCTAGCACATAAGGTGGGCCTGGACTTATCTGACTTCTCATTCAGGTGCTGTCCAGTTCCCTCTGTCCCTCTCTCCCCTCCTCGCCTCCCCCATCGTATCCCTGCCCCATGTGATCTCTGGATCACCGGTACCTGTGTGCTCGCATTACGCCCATGAGTTTGCCCATCCTTAGCCCTTCCAGTTATCGCATTCATCCTCTGGCTTAGCGCACCCGCAACAGTAAAAACCCTACGTGTCGTTACTGGTTTTAATTGAATAGAAGAATCAACCAGGAAAGGTTGTTACATTTAACACATTATTTACCAAGGTAGGAGAATATATTTTAGAAACATTTTCAGTAAGATCTGACATGAACAGCGTTAATGTTTAACCCGCCAATTTCATAGCCCTTGTGATTTCTGGTTAGTTGACTAATAAATGCTGTTTTGTTTTATTTTTAAAAAGAAAAACCTGGGTGGCACCCATAGCTTAGTGGGTAGGACACCAGCCACATGCACCAGGGCTGGTGGTTTCGAATCCAGCCTGGGCCTTGTAAAACAAAAAAATAGCTGGATGTTGTGGCGGGCGCCTATAGTTCCAGCTACTCGGGAGGCTGAGGCAAGAGAATTGCTTGAGCTCAAGAGTTTGAGGTTGCTGTGAGCTGTGATGCCATGAAACTCTACCCTACTTTCTTGAGGGCAAGAAAGTGAGACTCTGTCTCAATAAAAAAAAAAAAAAGTAATAAATAAAAAGAAAAATCTAGGTAAAACTGTAATAGGAAAAAATACCTTGAGAATTTATTTTTAAACAGTATTGTGAAGATAATGCTAAGCTTATTTAATTTTTAAAAGTCATCTTTTTTTAACCTCTTTCCATTAATTTTATTGGACTGAAGAGCATTGGTCCATTGAGATTCTTTTGTGAAGTTCTTGATTGAAGAGCTGTTTGGGGCCTCTTTAAATTTTATAACTGAATTTTTTCTCCAAGTGTCATTATTTTGAGTTGAATTTAGAGGTGACTGTATGATAAAAATAATGCCCGTGGTTCTCTGTGTTGGCAGCAGCATTTAATCCATGATGTCCAAGGATGAAACAAAGAGAAGCATATTGTGAAGTGTTCATTTGGAAGATGGTGCAGATGTTGGCCCAGAACTCCGGTGTGCTGGAAACACTGGCTCATGCTCTGTGACTCACGCGCTGCAACATGGCTCAGTTTCTGACGTCAGCGCCATGCTGTCCGGTGGGCAGAACAAGACCGTTCTGACGGAGCCTTTGTCTTCTGGGTTTGGCCACAGTCAGAGGTCTCACATGGCACCAGGTCTGCCCGGTCTTCAAGGAGGTGGCCCATCTCTGTCTTGCACCAGCACCAGTTCCCAGGAGAGACCTTTGCCTTGCCCCAGGCTCCTCTGGAGGAGTCTGTCACCTCCCAGAGGGACTGTGGGGAAGCAGAGCCCAGACTTTCTTTACTTTCAGGATGCGAGCTCTTGCATCCCCTTGCCCTTTGTAACTACAGGGAAGCCCCCCTCTCCACTCCCCTACAATTAGCATGTCTTGGAAACACAAGAGACATCTTGGGATTGAATCTGAAAAGCCGAATGTCTTTTCCAATTATCCTGTAAAGGTATTCTGACTTCAGTTGAGTGTTTATCTCACTGCTACTCATTCTTACTCAGCCCATGTCTTTATATCAGGTGCAAACACTGGGATTGTGTTTACTGGTTAGTGACAAGAGCAAACAAATCCTACTGGGGGAACCATTAGAGTGTTGAAGACTTTTCTCACTTCTTATTGGGAAACTAGGGTGAAAGTGCTACTCATTTAAAATATTGTTTTGGAGACTCAGCCAAATGACAGATTGGCTGAAGTAATAAAAATAATTCCATTTGCATTCCACCGTTATTCACAGAGTGCTTTATAATTCTCCCCGGTGCTTGCTACCAGTCACCACGAGCACACGGCTTCACCGCGCACATGGCCTAGCTGGGTGCTAGGTGGCTGTCTCCGGATCGCCACGTTCCTCAGTCTCCTGGGTCTCCCGCATTTCAGCTGAACACACAACTCCATCTGTGAGATCACAATAGCAGCTTCTCTTATTTTTAGGACCCATCTCTGATGTTTAGCCTCTCTGAATGAGCCTCGTGTTTCCCAGGCGCTCTCTGTAAATTAGATTTTGCTGTGTTCACTGCTTCATCTTGCAAATGTGTTGGCTCATGTTCTTCACTGCAAGAAATCATGGTCCACTTAGGTCACATAAAATTCCTTACTGTTAACTTAGGGCCTGGCAGACACACCGGTGTCGGTGCATCTGTTTTATATTTGGTGTGATTATGGAACCTGCTTAATGAAGATGTGAATATCATTTGAGGATACAAGAGGCTTGTGTGTCTGAGCAGAAGGTAATGGGGAGACAGCCTGATGGATGGATGCTTCCTGTGACCATGGCAGCACCACGGAGCTCCGCACCCACCTCGCTGCACAAGACCCTTTGTTTTCCTGTAACCGGTAGTGGTTATCTATCTTGGATATAACCAATGCAGAAGGGAGAGAAAATATAGAAGGAGGGTACTCACTCAGCTGTCTCAAAAGTGCTGAGCACACCCCTTGTCTAACAATTAAGACGAGCCAAGTATTTGGCTGACTAGGGCTGGTCGTCTTCATGCATTAAAGTATTCTGGGATATAATTTGTCTTGGGGATAAAATGACAGGATTATAAATCTTGAACTGGGCTCTTTTAAATCTGGTAAGATGGAAAGCTGAATTGGGTTAGGAGTATCAAGCAAGAAAACAAAATCTAAATCTTGAGCCATTTGCTCAAAATGGGAATACCTGTGTAAGGAGTGTTGTTGGGATGGATGTTTTCACTTGGAAACAAAACATAAACCCTAAATGTAAATCACTGAATTTTCTCCTAGCAGCATCAGAATAATGCATTATGTTCATGCACAGGCTGCGGTGTTATTGAGGCAGAAAGGCATTACTGTATTCAGTAATGTGCTGTGAAGATTTTCATTATTGCATCTCAGCAGGCTTCTTTCTAGGCAGAAAGATGAAGGAGATGAAATCAGCCTTTGCACTTCCTACAATTGCAGGAGTCTCCTTTCCCTTGGCCCCATCCTGACACTGCCCAGCGGGATCCAGGCTCCCTATCCCATTGCCTAGGGGCTATTTTTTCCGGGTGGGAGAACAGCCTTAGTGCTGATACTCCCAACTCCCATTAATTAACCTGTTTTCTAATAAATGGACTATAATCTCTGCTCCTATCTGATTGCTTCTATTGTTCTTCTGTGGTTGGACTAGCTGTTGAAGAGACCCAGGGAGTCTCCTGGTGTGGCAGCAGCACCCACCTGAGTGTCCTGGGGAGGAGGGACATGCACGTTGTGCCAGTGAAAGCATCCTTCAGAGCACTGGTCTTGACTGTGTTTGGCTGTGACAGCAAAGGTGCCAGCAGGAAACAGACTACTCACCTAAATTGGATAATTTGAGGAGAGTTTCATTAAGGGACTCTTTGCAGGGGTGAGGAAGGGCATTGCAAGGGGAAACCACAGGAAGGGAGCGGTACCCCAGGGCTGATTGCAGTAGGGGCAGGCACTCACCCTACATCTGAAAGGGAAAGGGGAAAGAGCACTTACGGGAACGCGGGCTTGTGGAGAGGGTCACCTTACAGGAGCCCTGGCCTCAGATGACAGAGCTTTGTGGCCAGATCTGGGTGCACAGCAGGGATGGAGTCTAAGCAGAGCTCCTTCTGATCCTCTGCCAGTCCTCCTGGCAGGCACGGAGGCCAGCCTGCCTTGGTGGGGAGCAGGGATAAATGGAAGAACCTGGTACAAGGGTTCTCAAGCACGTCACATCATGACACCCCACATCATGACACAGCATTAAGGAGGCCGCTGGCTCTTGGTGAGTGTCATTTTGCAAATCAGTAAGATTAAAATCTCAGCCCCTCAGACATTAGTGAATTGAATGTCAGAGGCTGGATTGACTGTCAGGGGGATTCTTATGTTGATTTGGCCAAATCAGGGGTAACAACTGTAGGTGTTTGCACCAAGTTCAGAAATGAAGTAACTTTTGTAGGCATCTTCCTATTATATGTGAGATCTCGTTACTTTATAGATCAACAGCTACAATTATTGGTAGTTTAAGAAAAGGACTGAAAACTAGGAAGCCTGGCCTGCTGCAGAGTCTGGGACTCGGAATAGGGCGTAGAGCGTGCTATTTATCCTGCTCAGGCAGGGACCCCCTTTCAAGTGCTGGCAGCGGCCACCAGTGACAGGACTGGCAACTCAGCTCACTGCCATTGCCGTCAGCTGTAATCCTTAGAAAGAGCTTCCCTGTGCTGAGCACAAATCAACTCCCTTTCCTTTTAGCAGTTCTCATTTTTCCCTCAAGAGCTACACAGCTTAAATCTCATCATCCTTCGAATACGTGAAGACAGTCATTGTTTCTCTCCGACACCTTCTCATTTCCAGGTTGAACATGCAACTTGTCCTCATATGATACAATTGAATTCACAAACATTTATTGCATCCCTGGCTCAAAGGCCATGAGTTGGCCGAGGTCTCAGGAGGAACATTTATGCAGCTTACGATACAGTGGAGGAGACGGATACAAACGCTTGTGGCGATTCTGGAGAGGATGAAATGTGTTGAGTAGCCGTCTGACTCCCACACTGCTGAGTCTTCATCCAGAGTGTGGTGAATGTCACGCAGGAGAGGTGCGGCGGCTCAATAAAGTGCTTCTCCAGGTTGATGCTGGTTGGTGAAGTCACCTCCGTGGGTTCTGTCCTTCACCCTGCTCTTAGTTCTGGTCATCTTTCTGTTCCATCAAAGCATCCTGGGGACCTCTGTCACACTTTGCTGAAGCCAGGGTTCATCATGTCTGTTCTAACAATTGCCAGTCAGATGGGGGGAGGGGGGACAGAGGGATGTGCAGTTTTTATAGTCATCAGAAGGGCTTAAAGTTGAGAAAGTGCTACAAATGGCTGAAGTGAAATGATGGTATGTGGGTATTAGTTAGGTTCTTCTGTACAGTATGTTTGAAATACCTCAACATTTATCAAAGGAAGAGAGGAGCACTGCCCTGGCAGGGAGTGAAAGCTTAAGGGTTGAGTATTCTTGGCTTGCCGTGGCATGTGATGAGACACTGGGACAAGCGGTTGGGGACATCTGTCCGTGGTCAGTTAGCATTCTCTGGATGTTCAGTTTCATTGTTAAAATGGTTCTTTGGTTGAGTCAAAACAAAATAAAAGCCCTTTCTGGGTGAGGTGAGTAGGGAGCATCGGAGTCTGGAATCCCTGCTTGTGGGTGGGGTGCTCCACGAGCACCTCAGGAAGGGGGACCTCAACTGTGCTGGGGGTCCTAGTCCTTTGTCACTAAGGCTGAGAAGACAGCCTTGTCTCCATCCCTTACACCTTGTTCTTTTGGGGGGCCTCCCCTGCCTTTTAACCTGTCCCCCCATAGAGATGGGTATTGACTGGATTGAGCATTGTGCTTACTCCAGCTGGGGACTCGGCAAAGGCAGAGGTGGGAAAACAGCGTCCTTCTCACCGACTGGGAGTGAACCATTGGCCCAGGCCCCCTGTGGAACATCTGCAGTCTTCTCCTTCTTTCAGCCTCTGGGCTTTTTTTAACAACTGGCTGTCGACAGCAACAGTGCCCAGTGCCCATGGTGGCCTTTTCTTTTTTTTTTTTTTGTCGAGACAGAGTCTCACTGTACCGCCATCGGGTAGAGTGCTCTCACAGCAACCTCTAATTCTTGGGCTTACGCGATTCTCTTGCCTCAGCCTCCTGAGCAGTTGGGACTACAGGCGCCTGCCACAACGCCCGGCTATTTTTTTTTTGTTGTTGTTGCAGTTTGGCCGGGGCTGGGTTTGAACCCGCCACCCTCGGCATATGGGGCCGGCGCCCTACTCATGAGCCACAGGCGCCGCCCCCGTGGCCTTTTCTTTTTAGTATCAAGTGCCAGGAGGTAGGGAGGTGAGTTCTGCTGAAACATTGCTCATAATCTCCTCAAGCCTTGGATGAAAGAAAGTGGATTTCCTCTGAATGAGTAGGAAGCATTCTGTTAAAAATCCTGGTTTCATAAAACTTCTCTATAAGGTGGAGTTTTGAAAAGCCATTCCTTGCTTGCTGCAGAAAATATATTTAAAATGACATCTGGATAAACTTTGAATGTGTTGTATTTAGGGAAGTCCACAGAAGATAAATAAAGGAGAAATTCCAGATGCTCATTTTGTCCGAATTACCTATCTTAGGGAATTTACTTTGATCTGGAGGTGGAACAGAGGCTGATGTTATTGAGAGACACCTGTTGTATGTCTCCCGGCATTTAAGGTATGTAACTGGCAGCCACCTGTGAGACAAATGGACATGACTCTCTCCCGACAGGCCCTGTAAATATGGGCTGCCTGGGGAAGTGCGGGGAGTTAGGCAGCTGGTGCCAGGATGCTGTGTCTGCAGGATTCGTGGGCAGAGGCGGTGGATAGGTTTGATTAACAGACACGCTTGCATATGTGAAGCTTGCTTTTTGATTGCTGGTGATACTACTGTATTTATGTTAACTTATTCAGCCAACCAAAAGATACAGAAATAAAAGTCAGTTTCTACAAAGGGCTTCTCAGTCTAGCAGAATAGGTACACAGGTGAACGTTCATTCATTGGACAACTATTTGAGCATATATAGTATCTCAGGTCTTGAGTGTGTAGGGCATGTTGAACAGAAGGTCCCTAACATTATGAAAACTTCAGTCTGGGCAGCGCCTGTGGCTCAAAGGGTTGGGCGCTGACCCCATATACCGGAGGTAGTGGGTTCAAGCCCGGCCCTGGCCAAAAACTGAAAAAAAAAAAAAAAAAAAAGAAAACTTCAGTCTAAGGGGGGGAGGGAGATAGACATTTAATAATTACATAAATAACCACAGAATTGTAGTTGTAAGAAATGCTGTAAAGCAGCAGCTCAGGGTGGTATTCTGAGAGAATATAGCAGGGCAGCTTTGCTGTTGTTATACTGTAATGCTCTGAGGTAAGTGCGGCAGTGGCAGTGCTCGCAGGGAAGGCGCAGGGGTGTGGGGGGCAGTGGCAGTGCCTGCATGGAAAGTGCAGGGGTGTAGGGGGCAGTGGCAGTGCTCGCAGGGAAGGCGCAGGGGTGTGGGGGGCAGTGGCAGTGCTCGCAGGGAAGGCGCAGGGGTATGGGGGGCAGTGGCAGTACTCGCAGGGAAGGCGCAGGGGTGTGGGGGGCAGTGGCAGTGCTCGCAGGGAAGGTGCAGGGGTGTGGGGGGCAGTGGCAGTGCTCGCAGGGAAGGCGCAGGGGTGTGGGGGGCAGTGGCAGCGCTTGCAGGGAAGGCGCAGAGGTGCGGGGGGGGTAGTGGCAATGTGTGCATGGAACGTGCAGGGGCAGGGTGGCAGTGGCGATGGGCACAGGGAATGCGCTGGTGCGGAAGGTGCCTTTGTCCAGACTAAAGCAGGTTAAGGAAGGGCTCCTGGGAGAGGCCTTGCCTGGATCTTAGAAGATGGGTAAGAGGTAACCAGGCAGAGAAGATGGTGCCCCCCTCCACACACACATTTCCAACTTTTTCCTGGCTGAATGAAGACATTCAGCAAAACAGAATGCAGGAGCAGAGTAGGCTTAGAGAGCGTGACAGTGAATTTCACGTGGGTCATTGAGATTGAGATACATGAGGAAATTGAAGTTAAGATGGCCAAAAACTACAGCACGAAGGTAATTTAGGACTCACGTGCAGCAGTGAAAGGCTTGAGAATGGCTGGGAGAGAAAGAAGAACAGACTCAGAGTGGAAAGAGGTACTCAGAAGAGCTGGAAAGGAGCCTTAGCAGGAGCAGACAGACTCATACAGCCAGAGGGAGCCAAGGCGTGGCCGTCTCTGAGGTTGACACAGGTCCAGAGTTGCAGCGGGTCAGGACAGATGTGGATTGGCATGGCTGCTGGCTGGGCGCCAGGAAGTCACTGGCGTCCCGGTGGGTGCAGTTCAAGGACTGGAAGGGCAGTAGGTGGAAGGACGGGAACAAACATCACTGTTTCTGAATCCCTGCCTCTAGGATGCTTTGCGCAAGAAAGCAAAGCTTCAACTGCAGGAACGAAGTGTTAGCTCAGGGCTGTTGTCTTGGCCTCCCCTGAAACCACGCCCAGAGTGCAGACAGGGGTCTGTTTTACTGCAGCCCTGGTCAGAAAGTGTGCTGCATCGCTTCTCTGGCGGTGTTGTATTCTGTTTTGGACCCTGTAAATAGTGACCTTGACTTCCTCTACTGCCAAAATATCTCTTTAGTCTTGGTTTTCAAGTGTGTCTTCTACCAAGTAGTTTGTCAACAGAGCAGTGTCTGTGAGTAGTCCTAGTTCTGGGCATGGGGTATGCGAAGGCATCAGTTATTATTTATCTTTTTGTCCTGTTTTCATACTCCTTCTTTTCTTTCTTTTTTTTTTTTTTAATATTATAGCCATCCAGGGCTCTAGTCCAGAAGGTGGTCCACACAATAGCTATTGAATTAATTAATTGAAAAGTTTAAAAAAATCACACCAGAAACCTGATCATTGTGACGAGAGAGACACAGTGTCAGGGAAAGGGGAAAAGCATTTATTTGGAGCTTATTATGTCTAAGACAGTTCTTGCTAGTCAGACTGTGTTCATTGACCAGCCATGTTAGTGTCAAGCTTATAAGAAACGCAGGCTCTAGGCCCCGCCCCAGACACACCTGCTCAGAAACTGCCACCCACGTGGTTATGTTCACTCTAGAGCAGTAGTTTTCAACCTTCCTAATGCCATGATGTATTTTCGTTGTTACAAAGGGGTCATGACCCACGAGTTGAGGAGTACTGTTTGGGGCACTTTATAAATTGTCCTATTTAATCCTCATGGAAAAGCTGTGGTGTTATTCCTGCTATCAGCTGGGGTTCACTGGAGAAACAGTGATATCAAGAGATTTATTCAAGGAATTGGCTTACCTGATTGTGGGGTTGGCTAAGCAAGCCTGTATCTGTAGGACGGGCAGTGAGGCAGGAAAAAAGTCCTGGGATGAACTGGAGCAGTTCTTCACAGGCAGTCAGGAAGGGACAGTCCAGCGAAGGGAAAGCACTTGTAGATGCAGGCAGTATTTGGAGTCTCAGTGACTAAAAAGACCCTGTCTCCTTTAGGGACTTGTCTGATTAGGTCAGATCCCCTAGAGTTGCTGTCTCTAGATCAGTGGTTCTCAAACTACCTAACGCCACAACCCTTTAATACAGTTCCTCATGTTGTGGTGACCCTCAACCATAAAATTATTTTCATTGCTACTTCATAACTGTCATTTTGCTACTGTTATGAATCATAATGTAAATATCTGATATGCAGGATGGTCTTAAGTGATCCCTATGAAAGGGTCGTTTGACCTCCAAAGGGGTTGTGACCCATAAGTTGAGAACTGCTGCTTTAGATTAAAGTCAACTGATTGGGGACTTTAATCACATCTGCAAAATCTCCTCATAGTAGCTCCTGGATCAGTGTTTGATTAAATAAGCAGGGACAAAGTCTATGCATGCTACAAATGGCTCTGCTCTGCCCTCTGTCTTGGTAGTTTGGCCTCAAAAAACCACAAGATCTTCATTTTTCAGCACACAGAGGTCATGTACTTTATCTTGGATCACACAGTGGCAGATAGCACCCTGGCAGTGAGCTCCATGACCGTCTGCCCTGCCGCCTCTACAAGGATGATCACTTTGCAGAATGTGCTAATGTGACTAGTACGTGCAGAATGAGCCCTGCACCTCAGTCCATCAGCATCGTGTTGTGTCCTATGTGGGAGCCTGTGGTGGGTGCTGCATGAGTGTCCTTTAGGAGCATGCTGTGGAGTGAAACTGATGTCAGCTGACTGAAGGGCTTTATAGCATGCAGCTGTTTTATTGGCTTGAGCTTTGTTAAAGTAAGCTTGATTTATCAAGATGATTGTCTTGTAGAATTTGGATAGAATATATTTGTGTGGAGTTTATAGATGGCAAGTTAGCGGCTAGCCTTTTCAAATAAAATTGCAGATGATGTTTGGGTCTCTGTGTTCCAGGGTTGTTTTTTTTTCACTTTAAAAATCTTTTTAACCTCAGGGTATTAGCTTTAAAGGAGACTTTTATGTGAGTGTTGTTTTTAATCTAATAAAGTTATTTGCTTTTCTTGATTGTTAGAAAATGTGCTCCAACAAGTTGGGACCAGATACCTTGCAAAGCTGACTGGCTGGTTGTCATGTAGTCAGCATTACATTTTACGGGGTGTCCCCAAACTCGCCATATATAGTGCAAAATGGGAAATTGTAAATATACTTTATTTACAAGATACCTGTATTCATTACAAAATTTTACAAAATATTCTCTATGTGTTAGCAACATTTTTGTAAAATTTTGTAATGAATATGTTGTAAATAAAGATACATGTAGCCACAATTTCCCATTTCTCCCTGTGCATGCATGTGGGACTCCTTGTAGTCTATGCATTAGTTTTCTCAGCCTGTAAAAATACCTACACTCAATACAGATGAGAACGAGCAACATCACTGGACCACAGACTGGTGCCTAAGTGCAGTTTGCCTGCTTCTTGGAAACCACCAACCCTTGGCTCTGACTCTGGTCTGTGATTTCCATGTCTGTGTTCTCACGCTCTTGTTCTGTCCTGATAATCCATGTCTGAAACACCCTTTAATTTGGCTTTTCCATTCAAAATGTTCTTGTGGTCCCTTTGAGTCTTTTTCGTTGACCCTGTCCTGTAAACCTGCGGATCCTTGTTGCTTTCTAGGGGCCTTATGGCACCAAAACTTGATCCTAAAGTTGAACATTCCATGGCTGTCATGGGAAAAAGTTATGTGTATAAGATATAGGTCTTTGGGAACATCAGACATTTCTTTGGGAACATCAGAAATTTGAGGTTTTCAGGATATGTAGGTCAGCAGGCCTGTGGTTTGCCTTACAGAAGATTCATATTTGATTTTGCTTTCCATAAAAACAGTTTTGATGAACGGCTGAGTTTTTTAAGAGAGGTGAGAAACAGCTGTTTGACAGACTGCTTGGGAAATTAACACCTCTCTCATGCTTTTTTTT
The DNA here is from genome assembly GCF_027406575.1 of Nycticebus coucang. NCBI lineage: Eukaryota > Metazoa > Chordata > Mammalia > Primates > Lorisidae > Nycticebus > Nycticebus coucang. Next base: position 8,168,212 of record NC_069780.1, read on the forward strand.
TCTCCTTCTAGAATCATGCAACCTTGCTAGGAGCCTGGGCCAGAGAATACTAAGTGGTGATCAGTTATCAGAGATATCTATTACAAATGCCATCTGTTCAAGGATTCCCATATATTTAATAGCGTTTTTACTGAAGTGCTCTATTTATCATAAAATCTGTCACTTGTGAACTATGGGGAAGTCTATATTAATTTGGAGCCAGCAGGGTAAGTTTGAATCACACGAGGCTTATTAGCATTTGCCAGGTCAGAACCTGCCTGGGTTCCTGCCTTGTCACTTTATATAGGTAAAGTTTTAAGACAAACTTATTATTTTTTTCTCCCAAAGCTTGTCAGCCAGACCATAACTTCAATATTCAAAGTGACGCAAATTACTGTGCAAACTGTGTTGCAGCCCTGTTCTTTGGTGATTTCCCTGTAGACAGTATCAAACTTGTGTTCTGATTAATCATTTTCTCAAGGCAGCTAAATATATATTAACAAGAAGATCTTAGTTGGATGGCTGTTCCCAGAGGTAGAAACCCGCAGTGTGTCATCTCATCACTTTCCATTTTTCCTCTTCTTTTCATTCTTACTGCGCCCACTACATCTCACTATGCCTAAACTCCTGTAGAATTTTCGTTTGTATATTTACGCCAATGTATGTTATAGTAATATATGTGCTTAGCGTCTCTCCAAGTCCTTGAACCTAAAATTCGGTCTGATTGATTTTAGTTTCCTCCAAAGCACTCAATGAATATTTTTGAGGGGATGAATGTACCAATAAAAATATTGCTCATTTAAAGAGAAATTGGTCAACTCTGTATAAAAGGTAGAGAGAAGAGTTGGGAGTGACACACACTTTCTTGGTGTTTGAAAGTCTGAGTGGAGATGCAGAGCTACTCTTGTGTCCTCACTTGTCCCTTTCTCGTAGCCAAGCCAGGGCACACGTGGAGTGCTGAGAGGGCAACCTTGTCCCCATCTCCTGGGCACCCAGAGGGATGACACCACCCCACACCTGCTCATCCCAGTGGGAAGGATGACTTAAAGGCCTCATTTACAACAGTGAGGGGGGCAATAGGGAACAGACAGAGCTAGCTGATTTGCTCTTCGTAGAGGGAAATCAAATTTTGTCCCCATAGTGTGCAGCCCTAGATGTCCTACCATCTGGCCAGACATTTCTGGGGGAGAGGTAAAAGGAATCAACTTGTGAAACTGAAATGGAGTCATCAATTAGATTTTTATGCTTCTGTTTCTGTGTTAGCTTGAAAAGAGGCGCTTTTGGCCCTATAATTGAAGAAGACCTTAGCAACCTGATACGGAAGTTGAGATTCACCAAGTGTAGAGGGCAGTGGTTAGTGAGGTAGAATTTGTCTGACTGTCTCCCAGTGAGTGGGGAGTAACCTTTTCCACTTCCCTTCTATGGAAACAAATACTCCTTAGTTGTAGTAGTATCCATTTACACAAATGTGATTCCTTCCTCTAGGAGAAAAGGAGGGAAGTTGTGTTATCATCCACAGTTCCACCAGAGAAGCAGAACCAGGAGATTTTATATGTATGTAAATTTGTAATACTCAAGTCACGTGCGACTTGTACCATTGCAAGAGGAACTCAACGTGGTTCGTGTTCATCTTTTGTTATTGGTGTGTATTGAGTATTACACTTTTCATACAGTTTTTCCCTTCTTAAAATGTGTATACATTTTTTTGGCAAGGAATTGGCTGCATGACTGTGGGAGGCCACAGGAGGCTGCAGTCCGCGTGCGGAACTTCTGCCTCAGGGAAACTTCAGCTCTACTCTGAATGCCCTGCAACTGTTTGGATCAGGTCTACTCAGACGATTGAAAGCCAGGCGATTGTAGATGTTGATCACGTCTGTAAAGTAGCTTCACAGTATCGCCTAGACTAGCATTTGCTTGGATAACGGGAGACCATAGCGTAGCTAGGCAGAGGCATGTAACTGACCATCATGGAAGGATCTGGTCCACTGGGCTCTGGAGGACATACAGATTCTGTAATGTGGAGCTTTCGGCATTGCTCTGATGAAAGGTCACCAATACCTGGTTTACTCCTCGTGTGGAGAGTTGGCATTACTCTGCCCCCTGTTCTCATGTTGTAAGTGGCCATAAAAGGGCAGAAATGTGGATAGACGGTCATAAAGGCACCATCACAGCTGAAAAACAGCTCAAATATGTGCTCTACGGATGTGCTTTTATTTCCACCTATTGACTAAATCTGTCCAGGTGAAGAGGCTTTGTGGCATTACGGCAGGTGAGGCACACAGGTCAAGGGCATGCCCATGCTACAGGACATAGGAAGTCCCGGGGGAGCTTAGCTTGGAATATGCACCATCTGCTTCCAGTTCTGGGGTCTTTATTTGTAAGCTTTGTTTCTCCTGACTTATCTAACCACAGGCACGACTGTATCATGTCTCATTCAAATGCACAACTGTGGACATTTTCATTAAACTTTGTTCTGACCTTTCAAAACGCAAGAATAAAAGTAATACTCCTGTTGAATCGTGTTGGGATCAGCAGACAAGTCAGTGCCTCCTGCTTTAGTGACTCTTCAGCTCAGAGGGCGCTGCCTCAACCATTTCCTCTAGTATTCCTCTGACAGGCATTTATTTTCTTGATCGTTTTTGTTGAACTCCTCCAAATCTTCTGCAATGTTTGTGGAATAGAGAGGTTGGGAACGTGCTCGATTCTCCAGGTTCAGAACATGATGAGTAGAAGGGAAGGATGTAGTTTTTGTTATTCTGGGGTGTTTTTTGTTGGCTTCTGGTCCTTTAAGTGTAAAAGTTGGTGTGTCCTGGTGCTTAGGGCTTCTTCCCGGCTGTTACCCTTCAGCTCTGTGGTTTAAGTACGTCATTTCTATATTGACTTGCAAATTCTTCCTGTAGTCCCATCTTCTCCCATGGCACACACAGATGGCAAACCTCTTATTTTACTTATTCATTTGCATGTCTAATCAGCACAGAACCCTTAATTCTGTGCTCCTCCCCAACCAGTTTCTTCCAATTTCTCTCCATCTCATACAATTTTTGACCAAAGCCAAATATCTCATAGTCTGTAGTTCTACCCTGCACACCCAATGCATGGCAGTGTCCTGTGTGCTTCACTTCCTAAAGCTCAACCCTTGTCCAAAGAGTTATCATCTTTGCCTAAACAGATGCATGAGACTTCTCACCTGGTTCTGCCGACTCTTGTTGCTCAGCTACATCCTTTCCTGGCCACGGGAAACCCCAGCTAATGACCCTGGTTTCAGATCAGCCCGCTTCCCCGTTTCATTCCATCTGATGCCTCTCTGGGGGATTGGTCTTTCCTGCATCTTTCTTCCTCCTTCTCAGAACTCAGCTCATACCCTTCACCCCATGAGTCACCGCAGTCCAGCCACCCTGACTGCTTTCTCTCACCTGTCTTCTTGCGGTGCTCCCCTGAGAAAGCCCACATGGCTGACTCCCTCTCTTCCTTTAGATTTTGATGTAAATTCACTTCCTCAAAGAGTCCTTCCCTGTGTAAAACTGTCCTCAAGAAATGGTGCTGAGAAAATTGGATTGCCACAGGCAGAAGAATGAAACTGGCCCCCGGCTCTTACTATGTAGAAACATCAACTCTTGATACATTAAAGACTTGAATATAAGACCTGAAACTATAAAAATACTAGAAGAGGGCGGCGCCTGTGGCTCAGTGAGGAGGGCGCCGGCCCCATATGCCGAGGGTGGCGGGTTCAAACCCAGCCCCGGCCAAACTGCAACCAAAAAATAGCCGGGCGTTGTGGCGGGCGCCTGTAGTCCCAGCTGCTCGGGAGGCTGAGGCAGGAGAATCGCGTAAGCCCAAGAGTTAGAGGTTGCTGTGAGCCGTGTGACGCCACGGCACTCTACCCGAGGGCGGTACAGTGAGACTCTGTCTCTGCAAAAAAAGAAAAAAAAAAAAATACTAGAAGAAAAGCTAGGGAAAACTCTTCTGGACATTGTTTTAGGCAAAGAATTCATGACTAAGACCATAAAAGCCCAGGCAACAAAAACAAAAATAGATAAATAGGTCTTAAACTGAAAAAGCTTCTGTGTAGCAGAAGAAATGATCAAAAAAGTGAACAATCTGTGGAATGAGAGAAAATATTTGCAAACTATGCATTGGACAGGGAAGTAATATCCAGAACTTATAAGGCACTCAAACAACAACAATAACCAAATAATCCTTTTAAAAAGTGGGCTAAGGACATGAATAGACACTTTTCAAAAGAAGACAAATGACTAACAAACATAAGAAAAAGATGTTCAACGCCACTAATCATCAGAGAAATGCAAATTAAAACTACAACGAGGTAAAAAAATAAAACCACAATGAGATATTATCTTACACCAATCAGAATGGCTATTATTGAAAAGACAAAAAATAAACAGATGTTGATGAGAATATAGAAAAAGTGGGTACAATGGCAGGAGATAGGAAAACAAAGAGGAGGGTGGAGGAGTGATTGGGACAAAGTAGAAGAGAAATGTGGGTGAGCGTCCGAGGATAGATAGTACTCTGCAGATCCACCTACAGAGATGTTCTTCCGCCTCTGGCCCCCCGAGACAGTGAGACCACCCCCCCACTTCCTCCTTCCTCCTCTCCTCCTCTTCCTCAGCCTTCTCACTAGGAAGGTGGGGAACACAAACGTCAATGAACTGTAAAGATAATTTCTCTCTTCATGGTTTTCTTAATAACATTTTCTTCTCTCTAGCTTCCTTTCTTATAAGAATAGAGTATATAAAACATATAACATACAAAAATGTGTGTTGACTGATTGCATTTGTCAATGGTAAGGCTTCTGGTAGGCAACTAGTAAAGTTTTGGGGGAGTCACAAGTGATATGTGGATTTCTGACTGCACAGGGCCCGGTGCCCCTACCCCTGTGTTATTCAAGGGTCCACAGCATACTGAAACTTCTGTGAAGCTGGCAGCTCTTTATGTGTTCTGTGCATTCTCCATCTCTGCCACTCACTAGCAGGCGCCTTGGCCGATGGGTTGATTTTCTAGTTGAATCTCACAATTCAGAGTAATCTAGTTTTACCAGTGGAAAGTTAGTGACAAATGACAAATGCGTTCTATTAGTTTGGGGATTTTAGTTTTTAAGAGCAGTGATTGTACCTGCAGAACGAGTGTGGCTTCTGCAAGTCATCGTCTCTTCCGCGAGGGTGACCTCTGTGGGTCGCCTCTCATCTTGATGTCCTTCCTTGTAATAATGAGGTCTCTTGGTTGTCCGTTTTCCATCTGTTTATGTGAGAAAGAAGTTAATTCTTTGGAGAGGATACTACCCTAAGGCATTTGTCTACAGAGCTTGAAAGCATTTGTTTTTTCCAAATGCATAACTGAACAAATCAGTAAAAATGGTCCAAATACAGTAAACCTGGTCAATATTCTGAAACACGTTATGCACCTAAAATGTCACTTTATCTTTTTGTGATCTTAAGTCATATTCCTTCATAGAGACATGCGGGAGAAGACCTGTGGCCGGCCTGGTGTCCAGATTTCCACCCCTTAGAGGATTTGTCCATTCAGATCAATAATGGGGCCACTGAATTATTGTCCCTGTAAAGACAGGAGCTGTTGTAATGATTCAGTACACGTACAGTGTTTACAGTTGTGCCCAGCACATGGTCAGTGGAGTACTCAGTAAACGTCAACCTGATGATGAGGGTGGATGAGTAACAACCACAAAAACAGCAGGAGAAGAGCCCTCATGCCTTCAACTTGTACTTTTCCCTTGGGTTTTGGGATCATGGGGCAGATGATACCATAAGGACAGGCAGAGACACTTCCTGCATTTGTTACACGTGACTCTGGTCTGGAAACAGTAGTAGTAAGAACCACCACCACCCTATTCAAGGCGAAGAAACTGAAGGCAGGTGTTATCTTATGGCTGGAGTAATATGAACTTGACTCCTGGTGATGGAATGGCTGCATTCACAGGAGGCTTCCAGCCCTTATTTGGCTGTGGTTGTTACTACTGCAACCCCAAACAAGGCAGAACTCTTTTCCCGAACGCAGCATGTGTTCGCCCGCAAATAGCTCATTACAAACTTCTGGGAGATGAGTTCTGTCTTGTATTTTAACACACACAAGATCTGGAACTCCTGACAGATGAGGCCACACCCCTGTCGTATGTCACTGCTGAGAGATTTCTCCCAGAGCCACTCTGCTGATCAGTATGAAAGCATGGCAGGCTTGAATAGAGAAAGGATCCGCTTCATCTCAAAGAAAATAGAGAACAACTTCTCTCACATAGCTAGATACTATCTTTCAACTCTTCCTGTGTTTTATTTTGAAACCAACTAAAGAGATTGCTGCAATACTGATGTGCTCCATCTGTTTAAGAAAGCAATATGTCCACGTTTGTTCTGGCCCCCTGAATTACTTTTTTTTTTTTTTCTCGGACAAGTAGCTGCCAAAGCAGTCACTGTGGCATCAGTTTGAGGAAACAGCTTCTAGTAAATTGCCATTTCTAATTATTCAGTATCTTTACCTCCAGCACTGTAGCTTTCATCACGCAGAGTAGTTAGGACTTCAAGGGGAGATGTTTCCACTTTCAGAAAAAGTAATGAGAATGTTGTAACTCGAAGTTTCCAACATGCCTTGAATTTATCTTTGTCTTTTTTGTTCTCAATTCTGGAAGGCCAAGTTGAAAATCTTTTTCTGTCTTCTCCAACTCTTGTGTTTTCAACTGTTCCTTTCTCTCAAACATTATGAATTCTCAGTGTCGATTTGAACTTTGATTCATCTTTTTTCTGACCCCCGGTTTATTCTTATTACATTTGCACAGAACACATATTTCAATGTAGCTTTTATTATTTACCTGTGTGTCAGCTGCTCCTCCTGGGCTCAGGGGTCACACATCTTATACTTTTTTGGTGTTGGTAGGAAGACTGGTGTTTTTTACAAAGTAGGAATTCAGGGATTACTACTTTGATGAAATGTTCATTGAGTAAATATTAAAATATTACAGTTATTTTATTAAGTACATATCCCCAAAGCATAAAGTTTTTGATGAATTAGAAGCTAGGTGAAGAAACAAGAAGTATTAGAAGTTAACCAGAATCATGAGATTTTTAAAAGTATACAGAATCTTAGGGGAACTTGAGAGTTTAGCCCAATCTTTTTGTTTCACACATGGGGAATTTTGAGTTGCTGGGGACCAGAAGTCCACAGGTTACTCACCGCAATCTTTCAGTGCTTTGACTACAGAGCTGAGGAACAGGCCTATGGAAGACCTGTTGTCAAATTCATTCTCAGAGGGTTGTAAGGGCTCTGTAAGTCTGAGGTTCAGACTCAACCAATTGCTTCTGAAAATTGTAATGTTGAGAGCAAAATCAAGGTAACTTCATAGCATAATGCCTGCTCATTTTAACTGACTACAAAGCCACAGTTTAAGGTGTCATTGATGAGAAACAAAATTGCATTGAGGGCATTATTGAAAACTGTCGGAGCCTCTTTTCTCTGAGGAGTTAGTGTGAGTTGGGGGAAGGGGGAAGAAAAAAGAAAATAAATATTCATTGATAGGTTATGCTCACATTTAAACAGGGGTGACTTTGCTTCCCTCCCTCCCTCCCCGCACACTACCCCCAAGACTTTCTGGCAATGTCTGGACACATTTTTGATGTCACCCCTGGGGTGTTGGCATCCATTGGGAGAGGCTACAGAAGCTGCCCGACGCACTACCTGTGCAGGGAGCCCCCACGACAGTACGCAGCCCCTAATGTCAATAGCCTCACCACAGGGACACCTATAAACTAAGCATTGTGTTACCCTCATATTTACAGAGGAGAAAACGGATGCTCGGAGTTACCTGGCTAGTGAGTGACTTGGGCCTTTGAACTCAACTTTCAGAACCTGTGCCGCCCTCTGCCCAGTCTTCCAGATAGAGCGGTGACTCCCAAGCCTGGATTTGCACAAGCAGAGACAGGGAGCTTGTTAAATTGGGCGCCATAAAATTGTGGCATTTCAATTTCAGTGGACCCAGTTGTCTGGATCCACCTCTGGGATGGTGTTTTATTTGGTCTTATATGGAACATGGAATCTGTGTATTTCCACCCAACTGCCTCAGACCCACAGGCTGAGCAATCTTGCCCTGGGTGAGGGTATCACTGTGCATGGTGGGGCTGTCCCTGGTGCGAGCAGGTGATTAGCCCTGGCTCCCCACCTCTTTTCCGTTGCTCCTTCTCCTCTACCTGTGTCTGGGTAGTAGTGTGGGCTTCCTCAGGTGAGTCTGAATGTTTCAGAGCATCCTGGGCGAACCCAGGAGTTGGAAGCAGATAATTTTCTTTCATCAAGGGCACATTTTCTCTTCAATCTGGCTTATAGTTTTTGATTAATAGTGTCATTTGGTACTTTGGGTATTGAAAATAGTATAGAACCATTTTATAAGACATATTTCACTTCTTTTAGGATCAGTTAGACTGGTTTGCTTCCTTTAACAAACATCGAGCGCTTCCTCTGTGGCAGCTAGGAATTTTACTGCCCAATTCCTAGGCAATAATATGTCATAACACAGGTGAGCATGGGCAGAACTTTGGAACCCAGAGGCCTCACGATTCAACAGGGTGTGACTTACAGGTAGGTAAGGGGTAAAGAAACTGGAGACATTTCCTAGAAAATAGCACAGTCAGTCATTACGTGTGGATTCTGTGTCTGCACATCACCTGCTCAACTGAAATCTGACTGTAACCCCCAACACTTGGGACACTTCTGTGATCATTCTTGGACACATGTAGAATGGTGGAAAATTTGAGTCTCCTGAAACACATGTTCCCAACTGAGGTTGAACAAGGTGACTTTGTCGTCTTATTCAGCTGTCATGCTATAAACAAGTATCTTTTCTGTGGTCTATTTTGTGCTTTTTTTTTTTATTGTTGGGGATTCATTGAGGGTACAGTAAGCCACGTTACACTGATTGCATTTGTTAGGTAAAGTCCCTTTTGCAATCATGTCTTGCCCCTTAAAGTGTGACACACACCAAGGCCCCACCCCCCTCCCTCCGTCCCTCTTTCTGCTTTTCCTCCCCCCCATAACCTTAATTGTCATTAATTGTCCTCATATCAAAATTGAGTACATAGGATTCATGCTTCTCCATTCTTGTGATGCTTTACTAAGAATAACGTCTTCCATTTCCATCCAGGTTAATACAAAGGATGTAAAGTCTCCATTTTTTTAATGGCTGAATAGTATTCCATGGTATACATATACCACAGCTTGTTAATCCATTCCTGGGTTGGTGGGCATTTAGGCTGTTTCCACATTTTGGCGATTGTAAATTGAGCTGCAATAAACAGTCTAGTACAAGTGTCCTTATGATAAAAGGATTTTTTTCCTGCTGGGTAGATGCCCAGTAATGGGATTGCAGGATCAAATGGGAGGTCTAGCTTGAGTGCTTTAAGGTTTCTCCATACTTCCTTCCAGAAAGGTTGTACTAGTTTGCAGTCCCACCAGCAGTGTAAAAGTGTTCCCTTCTCTCCACATCCACACCAGCATCTGCAGTTTTGAGATTTTGTGATGTGGGCCATTCTCACTGGGGTTAGATGATATCTCAGGGTTGTTTTGATTTGCATTTCTCTAATATATAGAGATGATGAACATTTTTTCATATGTTTGTTAGCCATTCATCTGTCATCTTTAGAGAAGATTCTATTCATGTCTCTTGCCCATTGATATATGGGATTCTTGGCTTTTTTCATGTGGATTAATTTGAGTTCTCTATAGATCCTAGTTATCAAGCTTTTGTCTGATTGAAAATATGCAAATATCCTTTCCCATTGTGTAGGTTGTCTCTTTGCTTTGGTTATTGTCTCCTTAGCTGTACAGAAGCTTTTCAGTTTCATGAAGTCCCATTTGTTTATTTTTGTTGTTGTTGCAATTGCCATGGCAGTCTTCTTCATGAAGTCTTTCCCCAGGCCGATATCTTCCAGTGTTTTTCCTATGCTTTCTTTGAGGGTTTTTATTGTTTCATGCCTTAAATTTAAGTCCTTTATCCATCTTGAATCAATTTTTGTGAGTGGGGAAAGGTGTGCGTCCAGTTTCAGTCTTTTACATGTAGACATCCAGTTCTCCCAACACCATTTATTGAATAGGGAGTCTTTCCCCCAAGGTATGTTCTTGTTTGGTTTATCGAAGATTAGGTGATTGTAAAATGTTAGTTTCATTTCTTGGTTTTCACTTCGATTCCAAGTGTCTATGTCTCTGTTTTTGTGCCAGTACCATGCTGTCTTGAGCACTATGGCTTTGTAGTACAGACTAAAATCTGGTATGCTGATGCCCCCGGCTTTATTTTTATTACTAAGAACTGCCTTAGCTATATGGGTTTTTTTCCGGTTCCATACAAAACGCAGAATCATTTTCTCCAAATCTTGAAAGTACAATGTTGGTATTTTGATAGGAATGGCATTGAATAGGTAGATTGCTTTGGGAAGTATAGACATTTTAACAATGTTGATTCTTCCCATCCATGAGCATGGTATGTTCTTCCATTTGTTAATATCCTCTGCTATTTCCTTTCTGAGGATTTCATAGTTTTCTTTATAGAGGTCCTTCACCTCCTTTGTTAGGTATATTCCTAGGTATTTCATTTTCTTTGAAACTATGGTGAAAGGAGTTGTGTCCTTAATTAGCTTCTCATGTTGACTGTTATTGGTGTATACAAAGGCTACTGACTTGTGGACATTGATTTTATATCCTGAAACATTACTGTATTTTTTGATGACTTCTAGGAATCTTGTGGTTGAGTCTTTGGGGTTCTCTAAGTATAAGATCATGTCGTCAGCAAAGAGGGAGAGTTTGACCTCCTCTGCTCCCATTTGGATTCCCTTTATTTCCTTGTCTTGCCAAATTGTATTGGCTAGAACTTCCAGAACTATGTTGAATAGTAAAGGTGACAGAGGACAACCTTGTCTGGTTCCAGTTCTAAGAGGAAAAGCTTTCAGTTTTACTCCATTCAGTAAAATATTGGCTGTGGGTTTGTCATAGATAGCTTCAATCAGTTTTAGAAATGTGCCACCTATGCCTATACTCTTCAGTGTTCTAATTAGAAGAGGATGCTGGATTTTATCAAATGCCTTTTCTGAATCTATTGAGAGGATCATATGATCTTTATTTTTGCCTCTGTTAATATGGTGGATAATGTTTATGGACTTGCATATGTTAAACCAGCCCTGCATCCCTGGGATGAAGCCTACTTGATCATGATGAATGACTTTTTTGATGATAAGCTATAATCTATTGGCTAGGATTTTACTGAGAATTTTTGCATCTATATTCATGAGTGAGATTGGTCTGAAATGCTTTTTGGTTGGGTCTTTTCCTGGTTTTGGTATCAGGGTGATGTTTGCTTCATAGAATGTGTTGGGGAAGATTCCTTCTTCCTCAGTTTTTTGGAATAATTTCTGCAGTACAGGAATAAGCTCTTCCTTGAAGGTTTGATAGAATTCTGGTGTGAAGCCATCTGGACCAGGGCATTTTTTTGGTTGGAAGATTTTTTATTGTTTCTTTGATCTCAGTGCTTGAAATTGGTCTGTTCAGGAGCTCTATTTCTTCCTGGGTAAGTCTAGCCAGAGGGTGTGATTCCAAATATTGATCCATTTCTTTCACATTGTCAAATTTCTGGGCATAGAGTTTCTGGTAGTATTCAGAGATGATCTCTTGTATCTCTGTGGGATCAGTTGTTATTTCCCCTTTATCATTTCTGATTGAGGTTACTAGAGATTTTACTTTTCTATTCCTCGTTAGTCTGGCCAATGGCTTATCTATTTTATTTATTTTTTCAAAAAACCAACTCCTTGTTTCATTAATTTTCTGAATGATTCTTTTGTTTTCAATTTCATTGATCTCTGATTCGATTTTGGATATTTCTTTTCTTCTACTGAGTTTAGGCTTAGATTGTTCTTCTTTTTCCAGTTCCATAAGATGGCTTGTGAGATTGTTGATGCACTCTCTTTCTGTTTTTCGAATGTAGGCATCTAAAGCGATGAATTTTCCTCTCAAAACTGCTTTTCCAGTATCCCACAGGTTTTGGTAGCTTGTGTCTTCATTGTTGTTATGCTCAAAGAAGTTAATGATTTCCTGTTTTATTTCTTCCTGCACCCATCTGTTATTCAACAGAAGATTGTTTAATTTCCATGCCTTTGTGTGGGGTGGAGCATTTTTGTTAGAGTTGAGTTCCACCTTTAGTGCCTTATGGTCTGAGAAGATACAAGGTAAAATTTCAATTCTTTTGATTCTGTTGATATTTGTTTTGTGTCCCAGGATATGATCAATTTTGGAGAATGTTCCATGGGGTGATGAGAAGAATGTATATTCTTTATCTTTGGGATGGAGTGTTCTATATGCGTCTATCAAGCACAGTTGTTCTAGGGTCTCATTTAAATCTCTTATATGTTTGTTTAATTTCTTTTTAGATGATCTGTCCAGCTCTGTAAGAGGAGTGTTAAAGTCCCCTGTGATTATGATATTATCAGATACCATATTGCTCAGACTGAGTAAGGTCTGTTTGAAGAATCTGGGAGCATTTAAATTGGGTGCATAAATATTTAGAATTGAAACATCTTCTTGTTGTATTTTTCCCTTGACCAATATAAAGTGACCATCTTTGTCTTTTTTGACTTTAGTTGCTTTAAATCCACATGAATCTGAAAATAAGATTGCAACTCCTCTTTTCATCGGAATTCCATTTGCCTGAAAAATTGTCTTCCAACCCTTGACTCGGAGCTTGAATTTGTCTTTTGAAGCTAGGTGTGTTTCTTGCAGACAGCAAATGGATGGCTTGTGGTTTTTAATCCAGTCAGCCAATCTATGTCTCTTCAGTGGGGAATTCAAGCCATTAACATTTATTGAGATAATTGATAAGTGTGGTAATATTCTAGTCATCTTATTTTGTAAAAGTCCATTGCTTAGTTTTATCTTTTGCTTCAGTGTGGAGGTTAGGTTCTGTCCTTTAATTTCTGAGTTCTTACTTTGCTGCTGATCCATTGTGGTGGTCAGTGTGTAGAACAGGTTGAAGTATTTCCTGTAGAGCTGGTCTTGTTGAGGCGAATTTCCTCAATGTTTGTATATCCGTAAATGATTTGATTTCTCCGTCAATTTTTAAGCTTAGCTTAGTAGGTACAGAATTCTGGGCTGGAAATTGTTCTGTTTAAGTAGATTAAAGATAGATGACCATTGTCTTCTTGTTTGGAAAGTTTCATTAGAGAAGTCTGCAGTCACTCTGATGGATTTGCCCCTATAGGTCAACTGGTGCTTACTCCTGGCAGCTTGCAGAATCTTTTCTTTTGTCTTGACTTTGGACAGGTTCATCACAATGTGTCTTGGAGAAGCTCTGTTAGAGTTGAGGCGACCTGGGGTCCAATATCCCTCTGAAAGCAGTGTGTCAGAATCTTTGGTGATATTTGGGAAATTTTCTTTTATAATATTCTCTAGTGTGGATTCCATTCCTCTGGGGCATTCTTCTTCCCCTTCTGGAATTCCTATAACTCGTATGTTGGAACGCTTCATAAAGTCCCATAATTCTGACAGTGAACGTTCTGCTTTCTCTCTCTTCTTTTCTGCCTCTTTTACTATCTGAGTTATCTCAAGAACTTTGTCTTCTACCTCTGAAATTCTTTCTTCTGCATGGTCTAACCTGTTGCTGATACTTTCCATTGCATCTTTAAGTTCCCTAATTGACTGTTTCAGTTCCTTCAGCTCTGCTATATCCTTTTTATATTCTTCATATCGTTCATCTCTCATTTGATTCTGTTTTTGGATTTCCTTTTGGTTATCTTCCACTTTATTAGCAGTTTCCTTCATTGTTTCCATCATTTCTTTCATTGTTTTCAACACGTGTATTCTAAATTCCCTTTCTGTTATTCCTAACATTTCTTTATAGGTGGAATCCTCTGCAGTAGCTACCTCATGGTCCCTTGGCGGGGTTGTTCTGGACTGGTTCTTCATGTTGCCTGGAGTTTTCTGCTGATTCTTCCTGATGAGTGATTTCTTTTATCTGTTTCCTTGCCCTAATTTTCCTTTCACTTCCCCTTGCTCTTAAGTTCTTGTGCCCATGGACTAAGGGTTTGATGAGTCCTTGTGGTACAGGACCAGAAGGGTGAGAAGGTTGAAGAGCAAGAAAGGGATGAGAGAAAGGAGGACCGAGTGATAAGAAAAAAAAAAAATTATAGATGGGAGAGGGGGTGGGTTTAAGGAATATTGACAAAAGGAAGAGAGGCACAGAAAGAGGGAGACAGAGCAATATAGGTGTACAGTAGGGTACTTTGACACAACTTTAAAGAAAACCCACCTTCTGGGGTTGCCCAGTTTGGTGGTTCCCTTGAGGTCAGCAGCTCTTTGCTAACCTGGTCAGACACAATACCCCACCTCCACCAAGTAGAGAGGAAAGACAAAAATGCTATAAATCAAACCGAAACAAGGAAACAGAAAACTTTACGGGATAAAATTGGGCGAAAAACCAAATAGTAGCGGTAGAACACTAGCAAAAATGAATTTCTAGTTATTGAAAAAGGCAGCAATGGGAAATTATAATTACACTAGAGAAATTGAGAAAGAAAAAAGATCTGTATGGAAAAGGTTGAAATTAAAATACAAAACAACATCAATAACATCAAAATAAACAAAAAAACAACCAAACCAAAAAAAAAAAAAAAAACACAACCAAAAACAAAGCAGTATGTATATGTTGTTGAATATTGTCTGGGCAACACGTGGTCTTCTGGGGTATGAGGTGTTAATCACGGTTCTGATATGACTGGATGCTGCTGATTTCTCAAACCCCAGCATGTAGACACCCTAAATCTCTCTTCAGCCCACTTAAAAGGCACTTTGAACTTGCAAACTTGCTGAGCAGAAGCTTTCCCAGGAAAGTGCTTGTCGCTGGAATCACTGCAGAAGTGGCTATCCACTTACCCAGTGTGCCAAAACCGGTCTCACTCTGCCCCTGAGGGTTAGGGCTGCAAGGCGGCTCAGACCCCACCCTTAGGCACTCTGTTGCTAGGTTACCAGCTCCTACCTGGATTCTAGCTCTGCGACCCTGAGGGTGGAGCTTGCCAGGGCAGATCACTCACAATGGCTCCCTGTGCCCCACAGCCAAATAGTATTAGCTCTGTCTGGCTCAGCGGCTCAGACTGGGGCCCTAGACAACAGCCAAAGTTCTCTGCACTCCCGCTCAGGCTCTCCCCAAGGCAGTTCAACTGAGTGCCAAGTCCAAAGACACCAAAACAGTTCACAGGTAAGGCCTTTCCGGTTTGCAGTCTCGCTGCTACTGAACTTACAGTTGCGGGTGGGTTTACACCGATTAACACATGTGACCACTTGTCGTTTTTCCACTGTTTTAGTCCTCCTCTTGGGATCCAGAAGTCTCTTGCTGACTCCCTGTATCCTCACAGGAGTGATGATAGGTAGATCTCACCAGCCAGAGATGCCTGGAGTCCTATCTCCCCAGACTCACGGTGCCCAGATGCAAGGAAGCTGTTACTCGGCTGCCATCTTGCTCTCCCACCTTTTTTAGCATTTTTTATTAGTTATCTCCCTGTTTAAAATTGTCCCCACACACAATGCTGAGATGCTACCTAGCGTTCCTGAGTGTGTGAAGGCTGCAACATGCCTTGCAGGGAAAGACTCTTGCATTAGGTAAGCGTCATTCAGGCATGAGGTATAGTGCTGTTGGCCATGATGTCAAAGTTGGTATGTGTTAAACAAGGCATCTTCAGACAGAAACACACATAAAATAAGGTTTTATATTGGTCAGTTGATGAAAATATGATCAGAGGCTCACAAGGTCCCACACCTGTGCTTCCCCTAGGAGCCGAGGTTCTATGTTTTCTGATTCGGTGTTCATGGAGACTTTTTGGAACATAGTTACCATGGAGACAGCTCTGTATGGATTAAACAATCCATATGATGGAGTACTATGCAACCATAATGTGGAAGTGCCAGGGAGAGACTTTCATTTTGCCTGAGACAAAATGAGTGATGCTTTTCCAAAGTAAATGTTGCATTAGGTAAGCTTCATTGAATCTCCATTTCAATAGAAAATTGCAGTTATAGAATAAGCTAACTGCTTACTAAAGGAATAAAGTAAATTAAAATTAAGCTGCCGCCTTTAAAAGCATAATTATCAAACCTATTTAAAAGTCATTTGGTTCATTTTCATGAACAAATATGAGTGTCTGGACTGACCTGGGGGTCATTATTGTGTTGTTTCATAAACCTCGTGTTGGCTCTTACCACCGATTTTTTTCCTTTTCCATTCCCAGTCTACAAAGTGCTCCCCATGGACAAGACCACTTGAGTTGAGTGCCTCTGACCAATTTAGATTGGGTATTCTTTAAAATTCAAAAAGTTATACCTGGTTTAGAGTTTCTTAGTGAAAAGAACAAAAGTCATCTCTACAATGACAGCCAATCCTGGGAAGTCTCTATACCCAATTTAATAAGTTTTGACCCTTGTCATCTTCCTCAAATTTTTCATATTCTCCCCCTATATATGTGGGGATCAGTGGCAGATACCAGTTTCCAGGGAAACACAGGCGTTAAGAAGACCTTGCTTGGAGGATGGGTGCACAGGGCAGATGGGTGCACAGGGCATTTGCCCTCTGCTGTGTCGGAGCTCTGGGCAGGAAGCAGGAGTCCCTTACAACAGTCAGGTACAGGCAGGTGCACTGCCTGGTCCATGAATGGAAGGAGTTGGGGTAAAATACAAAGAGCATTCTTTCCCACACAATTAGATTCTTGGGGAGTGATAAAACATTTTTATAAAAGAGAAAAGTTCTTTCAAATCTGCATGAGAATGACTTGAATCTGCAGTTCTAACCAACCTGCAATGTAGTTGCTCCTGACCTGTCAGTGTGGGGAATAGAAAAGAGATTTTAAAATAGTGCAGGAGGCTGGGCCTGTGTCATGGAGAACTGAAGATTTTCACGCAAATTTTCCCTCCAAGAGAGTTTTCTGGGGAGCAGCAGGAAGAAGAGGGGAGAGTGTGACAAAGGCACTTGGTGCTGCCTGTGCTGGGGGCGGGTCCAGCTCAGCTGCTGAGACTGCATCACTGCCCTCTGGCCATCGCTTCATCACTCCTTCCCTGCTTCATTCTCTGCCCCTATTCTGCTTGAGGGGGAGCCTGGAGAAGGAAAAGGAAAAGGGCATGTTGGGTTCTCGAGTGGATCTTGAGTGCACTGCATGCAAAATTAAAAGGCTTATTGTTGCAAAATGATGATCACAACCATATTCCCTGTGCAAGGCTGAATAATGACTCCATGAGTTGCTCATTTCTGAATCACATATAATCATGTACTGTCGTGTGTAATTCTTGTCATGAGGGACTTTGCAGATGGGATTAAGGCCCTGAGACAGGAGATGGAGCGTCCTGATTATCCAGGTGCACCCAGCCATGCAATCGCTGGGGATTTAAGAGGGAGGCAGAGGGGCAGCCGTGCACAGAAGAGGAGATGGTGTGAGGGGAGGGACGATAGTTCGAGGGGGTGTTTGAAAGTGGGGGAGGGGCCACAGCCAGTCCAGGGGGCACTAGGCGCTGGAGAAGGTAAGGGAAGAGCTGCTCCCCTCAGAACTGAGGGAACCAGCCCCACCTCGACCCAGGCCGGTGAACCCAATTCAGACTTGCGACTCCCAGAACCTAAAGGAGTACATTTTTGGTGTTTTAAACCACGAAATTTCTGGTAATTTGTTACAGCACTCTTAGGAAATAATTATACCTCCCTTAAGATCACTTGTATAATTCTGTTATTATGTTATTTCCTTTTAGAAAAATTTGTCCACATCGTATTTGTCGGACTCCATTTCTCATCCAGATGTCTCTCCCATTTCATCTTCTCTTTGTTGGGTTCACTGAATGGTGAATTTATTTAAGCATTGTAAGAGGAATGGCTGGGAGGGAATCACAAAACTGTGGCACTCATGGGGGTCCAGGGAAAATCTAGCCTAACCATTTTTGTAAATGAGCTACCTGGGCCTAAAGTCCTGGTATCCTGACTTCCAGCCCAGTGAGGGTAAAGGATGGAGTCCAGGCCCCACCACCCCTCTTTCTTGTCTCCTGGGAATGTACTGTTTCTTTTGTGGAAATGGTTCAACTCTTGTTAGTTGCTGCCATAGGTGATTGTGAGATTTCTGAAAACTTCTGGTCAGTAGTGATAGGATTTGGTTATCCTGCTCTCCACCCAGGTGCAGCTTTGAATAAAGCTATTTTTAAAAACTATACCCAAAGCAGTTATCACTCAGCGGCCACAATGTGCATTCTGATGTTTGAAGCCTTCACTAAGAAATGAAAGAACTGTTCTCTGAACCCACCCATTAAGCCTTGTAATCCGATGTCTGCAAAGCCTGGAAAATGATTAATATCATAAATTACCTCAATTAAAACTTTTCCTTCTTTTGTTGTGTTCTTTTGGAGACTAATCAGGGAGAATAAGAACGCAGCAGAAATCAGACCTGCCAAAGTGATTATAATACTCCCAAATCTGAGACTGGATTGGAACCTGTGATTACTATTAAAACTGCTGTCTCAGATAAATTAAGGTTCATAAGGAATATTTAGGGCTGCAGATATAGGGAAGCTTTTAAAACAAAGTATTTTTTTCCTTTTAGGTGGGAAAAAGTATAATTGTGATACATCTACATATTTAAAAATAGTGTAGAAAGACTCACCGAAAGTTTCTTATGTGTCTCACAGGGAGAAGGGAAATGTGGTAATTTCAGACACTTGCTTCTGGCTGTTTCTATCATCTTCCAATCTATGAAGCAAATGCCATTATTTTATTTAAATTGTCAAGATACTGCAGGCCAGGGAGTTAAAGTAATTAGCACAGTTACAGTGAGCAATCTGAAAAGAATTCAGATTTCTGAAGTCCAAACTGAGAGATCAGGCTCTTAGAACTCCTTGCAACCTGGTACTTTCCTCCTCACATTGACAGGCTCGTGCAAGGTGCATGAATGCTCCAGCAGGCACAGACTCAGACTTCCCAGTTAGAGTCTTTTATTTATTTATTTATTTTTACCTTATTTATTTATTTTATTAAGTCATTTGTACATAGATCATAAATACATTTATGCCATTATGGGATTCAATGTGTTGGTTATTTGTACAAATTGGAGGGCTTACATCCTACTAATCAACATAGCCTTCACCTCATTTACCCAATTACAGGATTAAGACATTTGTGTTCTACACCTGATAGATCCAACTTATACTTGCAATGTGCCCCATAAGTGTGGTCCCCTACCAACCCACCCCCCTTCCCCTCTCCCTCTCCCTCTCCCTCCCCTTCCCTCCTTCATCCTAGGCTATAGTTGTGTTTCATTTATCATATGCTTGTGTAAGTGATTGTAAATTGGTTTCACAGTAGTACATTGGATATTTTTTAGAGTCTTTTAAAATAAAGACATGACTTCACTGATGAAAATTTTTGTTTGTGGAGCTGTTTTAATTCGGTGCTTATAAATTCTAACCTTTTATACATTATAATTTATTATAAAAGTAACATGCTTATTGTAACACAGTCTTCAAGATGAACAATGTTAAAGGTTTAGATAGTCATCCATAATTTTCTTAAGTTCATAGACTATAATATTGCCCTTTTATGGAAATATGTTACCTAGTTTAGGTCCGATTGAACTGAGAAAAATGAATTGTAGTTTGTATGCCCATTGTATACCTGTAAGTCATTGCCCCTAAAATACTGCATTGAGTTTGAAAGTTTGTTCTCTTTAGCAGTTAAAAAATTTCCATGTGGTTTGTTTATCCTCAGCCTAGTCCATGGTACCGCGAGTTCTAGCCTCGTCCCTCACGAATGAATGAGGTTTTATGTATTTTCAGTTCTACCAGCTGCACATCTGGGCAAATGTAATTCCAGTCACTGGATCCTTACATGCTCAGAACAGCTGAGTATCCGACTCCCTGAGGACGAAGCTCCCCGGGCGCTTGAGAAGATATCTTGCAGTGACATCAGACTCCTCCACGGTGGACACAGCTGCCCGTAGTCGTAGTGACCTGCTTCTGGGAGTGCACGTTATGCAATACTCAGCTTCTTAGGTGGTTCCTGACTATCTCTCTGGATTTTGGTTTTCAGGCAACTCCTTGGAATTGGCCTTGGCCTTCTCTGAGCTCCCCTTTTTTCTCCCCTCTGCCTATTCTTTTTCGGTAGAACTACAGGGAACAAGTCTTCTCTTGCTCCATCTTGCCTGCTACTACCCAGCTTTTTCCTACCTTATCAGAGCATCAGTCACCTGTGTGGAAGGCTGGCTGTGGTCGGTTAATCATCAGAACACATCACCTCTGCCTATTTTCGAAACAAGGGCCACAGAAATGACACCGTGTGGTAGACCAAGTATTTTGGCTGAATGTTTTCCATTTGCCCCTCCAAACCTATTGCTTATTCTGTTCTGCAATCCTGGTGGCTCATGCACTGGGGCTCCCTTCCCCTCTGGTTTCCACTTGGGTATAAGCAAGGTGAGGCATCACAGGAGACCAGAGAGCTGCGGGAGAGTGAGGCTGAGGTGAGGAGATATATTCCCCAGCTCTTTCTCTGGTTGGGTGAACTCCTCTGCCCCTTCCAGGCCACAGCTCTCCCAGGTCCCAGAAACCATGCTCTGCTGGTTCATTCAGCTCTCGAGCTGCCCCTTTGCCCTGCCCACACCTTCCTCAGTAGTGACTGTCTTGCATTTTCCTCAGGTACCTGTGGAGTGAGCCATCTGTCTTCTGCCCGCACCTGAGTCTCTGGCTGCCTCTCCCTTTGTCACCCCATCACCCCACATGTGACTCCTCTCCCCCTGTAGGTGGCAGTACCATTGTCACCACACCTTTCCCAGCCTCCATGGTGTGGGCAGTTATTGTACCAGTAACTTCTACCTGAGCAGGAAACTACTCCAGAAAGAAGTCGAATCAGATGTTTTTCTTTGGGGCTGGAGAAGATGGGTGTCTTGCCGCAGGTCTGCAGATCCCATCTGGTGGCGAATCCACTCTTTTTTCCCCCTAACATGTGAGAACAGGGAATGGATGCCCCCAATAGGAGGCATCTTCAGAGATGAAGGTTAGAAGGGAGCACCTTCTAAAGCTGAAGCCAATTAAGACCCACCACTAACAAGTGGAATTATCCCTCTCCAGAAGTAACACATTCTACAGAGAGGAGAAATTGATTCTGAAAGTGTATTGCAACAAGTCAGGCGTGTTTCACATCTTCAATGAGAAGACTTAGGGAACAGCTCAAGAAATTCAGAGGCGCTTTCATCCAGTGGATTTATCATGCCCAGAGGAATGCGTCACCACAGGAGGGTTATTAAGAGAAGAGAAAGGCACAAGACTTGATCTGCTCGTCCCTGGTGCTCATTCATTAGTTCAAGTGTCAGCCTGATTGGCCAACATACGTGTGCTCAGTCAATTGACAAACACGTCCTTCTACTGATACAAAGTCTGTTAAATTCAGCAAACACTTGACTATCTGCCATGAGCTCCTCACTCTGCCAGGAATTGGAAATACATAGGTGACACAGTTGTAGATCCTGCCTTGGAAGAGCGACCCAGACCAGACCTCTTACTGTGGACCGTAGGTCCCCTGTCACCATCTCACGTAGCCCCTCTTCTTCTTTTTTCAGAACGCTTAGCTTCTGGGAAACCCCTAGTTGTCACCTCTTATGCTCTTTGACTTCACTCCCTGTTGATGGTACCAGCCACTTTGTGACTGAAGCCGGACTGAGCACCTGGCCACGGCACCGTGTTCCCTCGGGCCTTCTCTAGGCTGGCTCTAGAGTGTCCAGGGCCACCTGCCAGATCCAGCTTCTGGGTGAGACGGGATGCAGGAGATTAATCACCCCCAGGGCTGGCACATAGGATGTGCTCAGCAGATTAATCATTCAACAGTTATTTAATGAGTGCCTATTACATGTCAGGAATAGGCGCCGAAGACGCAGGAGTCAGCCAGACCAGGTCCTTACCCTCTGGAGCCTGCATCCTTGGGAATGTATGGAAAGTGTTTCCTGGAGAGAATGGGGAGTCTGAAAGGGGAGAGAGGCAGGAAACCCAGGAGCACAACCCTGGAGCAGAAGAGGAAGGAATGGGAGTTCAGGGTCCTCGATGGGGGTGGAGGGCAGGCAGATGCTGGGGGACAAGGAAGTGGAAGAGGCTCCATGGGGTTCAGATGTGTGGCCAGCCCTGGGCTTACTTTTCCCTGAGGTTGGTGCTTTTCTGTGGGTCTCAGGACAGACACTTAAACTGTCAGGACCCCCCCTGGATAACTTGGTTGTTATTGTTGGGTCATAGTAGCAGGATCATATTGAAACTGACCTTTGAAAATAGCTGCTCGGGAGGCTGAGGCAAGAGAATCACGTAAGCCCAAGAGTTAGAGGTTGCTGTGAGCCGTCTGACGCCACAGCAACTCTACCTGAGGGCGGTACAGTGAGACTCTGTCTCTACAAAAGAAAAAAAAAAAAGAAAGAAAAGAACTGTTCTTAATTAAGAGGAGTGTTTGATTCTGGGTGAGTTGTCCAGGAGGCTAATTTCATTTCTGTCCTTTACCGCTGCTCTGCCTCCCAAATGAGCTGACAGCAGCCTGTGTTTTCTCAAGAACAGCTGGTTGGCTCTGCCCTCCTTGGCTCCCTGTGCCAGAGTTCTCAGTGGTTCTCAGGCTGTCCTGCTTGGGGTTCACATAGCAGAGTCCCCCAGCCTCTTTCCTCCTGCCTGGCCTCTGCTGAGCTTCTCGCCAGCTTCATGTCTGACTCGCCCTCTCCTGCCTGTCGTGAGATGGGCACACACCCTGCATTATGCTATGGGACCCCCGGTCCTGTGTTCCTGCGTGTCCCCCTTCCTGGAGTAGCTTTTTCTGGCGCCTTCATCCTTCCTGGCCCCCACAGCTCTCTTTTGTGTCATCTGTCTTCCGCTTCTGAGACTGAATCCGGTATCACCCCCCTCCCTGGGCCTTTCTGCTACTTCCAGGCTGGGCTGCAAGCTGACCTCCGCGTTCCCGTTTGCAGCCCCTCATTCCTGCCGTGAATTAGCCGCTGGGGTAACTGCATTACATTCACTCCTTATTCTTCCACCGGGCTCCTCCAGACCTGGTCTAGACCGCCGTGGACGTCTGGTGCACAGGGAGTAGAGACACATGGTGGCAGAAGGCGCTCTGCTGTGAGAGCCCGCACTTCTGCTGGGGCTTTCCTGACTTTGCAGAGCCTCGGCTTTCTGGTTTTCCTTCCCCTTTCCCAAGCCCTTCCTATCTCAGGAACACTTGTATGCCCTGAGAAATTGGGCCATGGGGGTGGTTCATGGGCCATCGCCCTGTCCTTGCCCATGAGAAGGATGACACAGTTATGGGAAAAAGAATGCCTGATATGGCGGCGACCGAGAGAAGGTGGGCAAATGATCTGTGTCCACATGGCCATCACAGAGCAGGGGACTTGGGGTGTTGCAACTCTATGTGGCAACTGATGGTCCGACTCTTGTTAGAGTGGGAAGTCACAGGGTCTGGGAGGTGGCAGAACCCCAGGCAGAGCCGTAAACTGCTCTCTTCCTTGGTGTGAAGCTCGCCTCCTGCGTGCTGCCTGGGTCCGCACCCTGGGGCTTTGGACGCGAGTCCCTTTCGCTGGCCTGGCGGTGGGGAAGGATGGCCAGTGGGGGTGAAGATGGGCAGCTGCGGGCATTCATACACTTAAATTATAGTGAGGGGTTTCATCTTGACCTCAGTCACCTGACATAATGAATCGGAGTCCATAGAAGGCCGGTGGAGGGAATTTCAGGAGGGGAAGTGGCTACACACTGGAAGGACACGGAGGGAACTTCTGGGTTCCAGCACCAGGGTTCTCTGTGGAATCCTGTGTGGTGGTGACATGGCTGTCTCTGAGCCAGGTGCTAACGTGGGCACCCTTGAGGTGTGCGTGCCATCCTGTAATGCATTTGAAACGGAAGTCTGTGATGTGAAAGTTTATATCCCCTCACTGAAAAACTAGGGCGGCAGGAGGCAGATTCCATGCTTAGTAAGGTGCCGGTGACTACAATGCTGCCTTCAACCTCATCTGATGGTCAGGCTGGCGCAGTGTCCACGGGGCAAGGCGGCAGAGCCCTGCTGTGGCCCCTTCCCCTGCACCTGTCCAGCATGTGCCCACTGCCTCTGCTGGGCCCGGCCCTGGGTGGGCAGCTGTTGCAAAGCACCAAATTCTTTCCTGGACTTGGACTGAAGCAAAGTCTGACATTAAGTAATCCTCTTTGTCAAAGAATTGTGATAATATGTATGGAGCATAAAAATTGCCATTTTAACCACTTTAAATGCACAATTCCGTGGCCCTAATTACATTCTGAGGGTTACACGACCATCACCACCCACTTTGTGTTTCCAAAACATTTTTTATCATCCCAAACAGTATGTTTGTAATGGTTAAAGAGTAACACCTCACTCTCCCCTCCCTCAGCCTCTAGGAACCTCTCCTTTACTTTCTGTCTCTCTGAGCTGGCCTATTGTAGAGATTTCATATAAGTGGAATCATATAAAATCTGTCATTTTGTGTGTGGCTTATCTCAGCATAATGTCTTCAAGGTTCTCCACGTCGTGGCTCATATCAGAACTGCATTCCTATTATGGCTAATACTCCTGTGTGTGTGTGTACGTGTGTGTATCTGTTCACCCACTGAAGTTGTTTCTACATTTTGGATGTTTGTGAATACTTTTTTTTTTTTTTTTTTTGTAGAGACAGAGTCTCACTTTATGGCCCTCGGTAGAGTGCCGTGGCCTCACACAGCTCACAGCAACCTCCAACTCCTGGGCTTAAGCGATTCTCTTGCCTCAGCCTCCCAAGCAGCTGGGACTACAGGCGCCCGCCACAACGCCCGGCTATTTTTTGGTTGCAGTTTGGCCGGGGCCGGGCCTGAACCCGCCACCCTCGGCATATGGGGCCGGTGCCCTACCGACTGAGCCACAGGCGCCGCCCGTTTGTGAATACTTTTGCAAAAGATATTGGCTAAGTGATACTTTTTTAAATTAGGAAAAATTTGAAAATTGTCACCATTGCAAATTCTTGCCTGTCCTTCAAGTCTCAGCTAAAATACCACCTTCTCCGTGGAACCTTCTGTGACTTCCTCCCTGCTGCAGTTGCTGTGTTTTGTGCATGGCTTCCAGCCTTCCTGGGGACCTGGAGCAATGCTGCTTGTCTAGGGCTGTGGACTGTCTGTGCATCCTTAAGACCAAGACAGCGGGCAGGTCATGTCAAACGAGTTTGAGCAAAGGTGAGGCTTTAAAGTCAGAGGTTATGTCTGAACAGACCCTCTGAACAACTAAATGTAATGTCTGTCCTAAGGGTACCAAGGAATTGGAGTGGGAAGATGGTAAGACTTGGAAGCAAGAATGACTTTTTCTTCCTTGAAGTGGTGTGGGGCAAACGTGGTGGTTTGTATACAACTGGGGACAGTCAATTCTCTATACATATTTACTTATTTCTCGTTTACATGGAATTTTATACACTTACAAGGTCAACAGGGTGATGTCAACTTAGAATTTCTGACACTGTGCTGGGCACATAAATTGAAGTATAGATCCTACTTGGTCTGACCCAACTAATAACAGTGGCTTCCTGGCTAAGGTTGGATTTCCCCAAGAAACAGACTCTGGGGTGCAAATTGATGTGCAAGTGCTTTACTAGGGAGTGTTCTTGGGGGAAAACACTGAAAGTCTGAGGGTAGCAAAATTGAGCAGAAGGAGAAGTTGCATTGTGACACATCAGAGCCCTCAGCTACCCCCACAGGAGCTCTGGAGTCGGGATGGCTCTTCTTAGCTGGCTATGCATCTAGGCAAGAGGGCCAGGGCTTTGTACTTCCTTATGGACCAGTCACTGGATACAGACTGACACCAGGGAGGAGAGATAATATTGAGGGAGGCAGCTCCCTTCAGCCAAGGACAATTCCTAACCAACCCTCCTGGAAGCCGGGGAAGGAATGCTTCCATCCTGAAGGGAGATAGCCAAGTGCCTACTGCCTACGGGGTAGCTCCACAGTTTTGAACAACCAACTATCTTGTTGACCATCCCTCAAGGTCATATGGTCAAGAAAGCTTATCCTCACACCTGCATTGTAAGGCAAAGGGCAGAACATGGATATTTCTGCTCCTATCATCCCTTCATTCTACTTGGGCATCATTTCCATCGGCTAAATCCCTGCCAAGTGAACACACCTGCTGCAAAAGAGGCTGGGCTATCATTTCTTTTTGTCTTGTTTCTATAAGGCACAGATGAAGGGAACCAAATGATAACAATGGTTATTTGCAGTCTTTCAAAATCATGTCTTATTTCCTACGTTTTCTTGAGTAAGTATATAGAGCTTTTATGATCAGAATAAATATTAACTTGCATGATAGATGAAATTGATGGCTGAAAGAATATGGACTTTTAAAGGGAGAATTTTTAACTGGTTTCTATATCAAATATGAAGACAACTGAAAGGAAGAAGTTGGAAGATAGTTGCCCAAATGGCTTTAAATAATTATATATTTAATTCATTAACTCAACAAACACTGAGTGTTTTTGACCAGGGGAAAATTTCCTTCTATTACCTTTGTTCCATAGTAATTGTTCATCACCTCTGAGACTTGTCAAGGTCAAAAGTTAGTCACCCGCAAAATGAGTACCTTTTCAAGTTAGAAAGACTCATGTGTGTCTAATTCTTGGAAGTTAGATGTGCATAGATAACTTTAATGGGTGTCGAGTTCATTACTAACATTTGCCACTGAATTCAGCATGGAGCTGGACCTGGGCAGTAAGGTCTGCATCTTCAGGAAGGTAGCTGGTTCTGGGGAATTTTGTGGGACAAGCTTTTTTGCTCTGGCCTCCTCTGTAGACTGGATTGATATCACTGAAAACAACAGAGCAATAAAAGGCTGAAAAAGTCCCCTTTCTTAAACCTTGCTCCGTTTTCTAGCCCGTGCTCTGTGTTCTATGACTTGTTTGGGCAAAAGCACAGTCACTTCCTATCAGTCATAAATCATCTTGCTTAATTTTATAGTATCTCCATGGGTTAGGAATAATCTGAATTCGGTGTATGTCTGGAAGTTGTCCACAAAGCCTGTCATAATTGTTTATGTTCGCCACACGTACCTGTAACACATAAATAAACTTTCAAGAAATTTTCAAGCAAACACAAAAGTTGGGAGACTAGGATAATGAACCTTGTGTAGCCTTCATCTGGCTTCAGGAGTTGTTAGCATTTGCTGATCTTGTTTAAGCTGCCTTCTCCATTTTTAGTCTTTTTGCTGGAAAATTTCAAAGCAAAGCCTTCTTTGTGTCTAAACATCTCACATGCATCTTAATGAGAGCAGCCCCCTTCTTGGGGACCTCTCAGGCCTTCTTCAGGGCTGTGTGTGATGTGTGCTTTTGATTTGACAGAAGAAATTTTCCTCAACCCAGTAGGTTTTGGGTGCCAAGACCAATTAATTTACTCATTCATAACTGAGAAGAACACCCCGTTGTGTGTGTGAGTGCACTGGGTAGCCTTTCCCTGGCTTTTGCAGGCTGTTTATTTTAATTTATCTGCATGTGCACGACGTTACTAGCCAGTCCCACCTCAACAGCCTTGGATGAACTGAGGGGCTCTTGTCACAGAATTAGGGGATAAAGATAACAGCCTTTTCTGCAGAAGGGCTTTCCTCTCAGCCATTATGATCAGGAATGTAGTCTGGTTCCCCTGAGATTTATGACCATGCCAGAGGTGCCTTTTCCCCCCAGTCTCTGAAATAGTCTATCAGCAGCCAGTGTATAGAGCTGCCTTTCTGGATGTTGGGTGCTTAAATGCAGGGAGAAGTGAGGTTTGGGCAACCTGATGGCTATCTCAGCCATGCTGTTTAACTTCATCCTGGTCTCTAAAATATTTTTTTTTTAATTTTAGTTGTATTAAAATATACATAACCTAAAACTTACCAAATTAATTATCTTTAATATTACAGTTAAGTAGTATTAATTATATCCCTATTGTTGTATAACTAATCCACGGAACTATTTTTTTTCTATTTTATTGATCTTTTCAAAAAAACAACTTTTGATTTATTGATCTGTTGTATAATTCTTTTGTTTTCAATTTCATTTAATTCTGCTCTGATTTTGGTTATTTCTTTTCTTCTGCTGTGTTTGAGGTTGGAGTGTTCTTCCTTCTCCAGTTGCTTGAGATGTCCCATTAAGTTATTAACTTCCTCTCTTTCCATTTTCTTGAGGAAGGCTTGCAGTGCTATAAATTTCCCTCTTAGGACTGCCTTTGCAGTATCCCAGAGGTTCTGATAATTCATGTCATCATTGTTGTTTTGTTCCAAAAATTTGGTGATTTCCTCCTTAATCTCGTCTATAACCCATCTATCCTCAGCATAAGGTTGTTTAGCTTCCATGTTTTTGTATGGGTATGCAGGTTCCTGTTGTTATTGAGTTCAACTTTTATTCCATGATGGTCTGAGAAGATGCAAGGAATAATTTCTATTTTTTTTAAATTTGCTGAGGTTAGATCTGTGGCCTGGGATGTGGTCGATTTTGGAGTATGTTCCATGGGCTGATGAGAAGAATGTGTATTCAGTTTTGTTGGGATGAAATGTTCTGTAGATGTCTGTTAAATCCACATGTTGAATGGTTAAGTTTAAATCTAAAATTTATTTGCTTAGCTTCTTTTTGGAGGATCTATCCAGCACTGCTAAAGGGGTGTTAAAATCTCCAACTACTATGGAACTGGAGGAAATCAAGTTGCTCATGTCTGTTAGAGTTTCTCTTATAAATTGAGGTGCATTCTGGTTGGGTGCATAAATATTAATAATTGAAATCGCATCATATTATTACCTTTAACAAATATGAAGTGTCCATCCTTATCCTTCTTTATTTAAAGGTTAAAGCCTAATG
The DNA here is from genome assembly GCF_027406575.1 of Nycticebus coucang. Lineage (NCBI taxonomy): Eukaryota > Metazoa > Chordata > Mammalia > Primates > Lorisidae > Nycticebus > Nycticebus coucang. Next base: position 8,197,053 of record NC_069780.1, read on the forward strand.
CGTGGGCAAATAGGATTGCAACACCTGCTTTTTTCTGCTTTCCATTTGCCTGGAATATAGATGACCATCCCTTCACCTTGAGTCTATATTTGTCTTTCAATGTAAGATGCAATTCTTGTATGCAGCAGATATCTGGCTTGAGTTTTTGTATCCAGTCAACCAACCTGTGCCTCTTTAGAGGACAATTTAAACCATTCACATTAATTGAGAATATTGATAAGCCTTTCAAGAGTCCGGTGGACATTTTTAATCCTTTTGCGACTGTAGAAGTTGGAATTTGATCAAAATTTTCTGAGTGGGTTTACTTTTGTGGTCAAGGATTACTCTGGTCTTTATGGAAGATAGGTCTGAGAATATCCTGGAGAGCTGGTTTAGTTATGGCAAATTTCTTCAACATGTGAATGTCATTGAATTTCTTTGTCATAAAGGAAACTTAGTTTAGCTGGGTATAGGATCCTGGGTCAAAAGTTATTTTGTTTTAGGAGATTAAAAGTCGATGACCATCCTCTTCTAGCTTGAATGGTTTCAGCAGAGAGATTTGCAGTTATTCTAATAATTCTAATATTCTTCCCCTTGTAGGTGATGGTTTTCTTTCGTCTGGCAGCTTTCAGAATTTTCTCCTTCATATTAACTTTAGTGAAATTGGTTATGATGTGTCTGGGGGATGTCTTATTTGGGTTGAGTTGTGCTGGAGTTCTGAAACTGTCTGCTATCTGAATTTCAGAATCTCTTGGCATGTCTGGAAAGTTCTCCTTCTTAGTCTCATGGAGAAGAGACTCTACCTTGTGAAGCCACTTCGTTGCTTTCAGGGATCCCTATAAGATGAATATTGGCTTTCTTCGAATTATCCCAGAGCTCTCTGAGTGATCTGTTTTTGCTGTTCATTTCTCTTCCTCTTTGAGAGCTTGGGAGCATTCAAAAGCTTTGTCTTCAATGTCAGAAATCCTTTCTTCTGCTTGCTCCACTCCGTTACTGAGGGATTCTACTGTATTTTTCAGATCTTTGAGGGCTGCAACTTCTTGTCTTAATGTGTCAAAGTCTTCGGTCATTTGGTCTTTGAATTCGTTGAATTCTTGAGATATCTTTTGGGTTACTGCTTGGAATTCTAATTCGATCTTATTTGCTATCCAGATTCTGAGTTCGATTTCTGACATCTCAGCTATTTGTTTGTGCATGGGATCTTGTGCTGTGTCTGCCCCATTGATCCTTGGGGGAGTTGATCTACTCTGATTATTCGTATTGCCAGAGTTTTTCTGTTGATTTCACCTCATGATTGTTTTCCCCGTTGCCTCTGACTGTCCTCAGAGTTGAGGAGGTGTCTCTCCAAGATTAGACCCCAGCGGGATCACTCTATTGTTGCTGGATCTTAGTAGGGAGTGACCCTGTGTAGTTCCTTTGGGGCTGCCCGAGCCCAGGAGTTCTGGTTGTAGAAGCAGCTCCAGAGTGTGACAAACCTGGATCCAGCAACAGAGTGGGAGATGGTGTGCACAGTTCTGGGAGTGCCTGGCACCCAGTGACTTTGGCACAGAGAGCCCAAGGCTCCAGCAGTTTCTGGCCAGGAGAAGGGCTCTGCGCAGAGCCAGGGAGGGCTCTGGAAGGCACGTGGCTACCAGAGTCCCTGGGCAGACGAGCGGGCTGGTGTGGAGGCAGGGAGGGTACAGGAGGGAGGATGTGGGGTTGTGCAGCTCCCGCAGTTCCTCGTCAGGGCATGTGGAGGCCTGGTGGGCGTGTGTCGTGGGTTGGGGGTCACAGCGCAGCTCTTATGGAGGTCTGGGCAGCGCCAAGCCTAGGAGTTTGATGTTGCTATGAGCTATGACGCCACGGCACTCTACCCAGGGCAACAGCTTGAGGCTCCAGTGTGCCAAAACCGGTCTCGCTCTGCCCCTGAGGGTTAAGGCTGTAAGGCAGCTCATCCGCACCTTTCGGCTACTCAGTCACTAGGTTACTAGCTCCCACCTGATCCTTGCTCTGCGACCCTGAGAGCGGAGCTTGCTGGGGCAGTTCTCTCACAATGGCTCACTGCGGCCCATAGCCAAATACTATTAGTTCTGCCCGGCTCAGCAGCTCAGTCTGGGGCCCTAGACAATGCCCAAAGTTCTCTGCACTCCTGCTCAAGCTCTCCCCATGGCAGTTCAACCAAGTGCCAAGTCCAAAAACACAGAAACAGTTCACAGGTAAGGTCTTTCCAGTTTGTAGTCTCACTGCTGCTTGTACTTACAGCTGCCATCGGGATTAGGTTGATCGAACACATGCAACCACTTGCCAGTTTTCCACTGTTTTTGTCCTCCTTTGGGGTTCAGAAGTCTCTTGCTGACTCCCTGTATCCTCAAAGGGATGATTATAGGCAGATCCCACCAGCCAGAGATGCCTGGAGTCTTATCTCCCCAGACTCACAGTGCCCAGTTGCAGGGAAGCTGTTACTCAGCCACCATCTTGCTCCACCTCCCAAAGACTGCCATGGAACTTTTAGTCTTGCAAAAGGATACTCTGTTCCCATTAAACAGCTCCCCATTCCCCTTTTCACCCAGCCCCTGGTATCCCCCACTCTACTTTCTGTGTCTAACAATTTGACTACTTTAGGTATGTCATCTAAGTGAAGTCAGATGGGACTTTTTGTGACTGGCTATTTCACTCAGCTTAATCATCCTCAAGGCTCATCCACATTCTCACAGGTGCTGGAATTTCCTTCCTTTTTAGGGTTGAACACTCTTCCATTGCATTTTGTCCATCCACTCATCAGTTGATGGATGCTTGGGTTGCTTTGACCTTCTATCTGTTATGAATCATGCTGCCATGAACATGAGTATGCATACAGTATTTTTAATTGAAAATTTCTTTTCTTATGGAATTTGGTTCTTTTACTTTCATTTACTGTCTACCACCAGTGGAGAACTTTCCTAGCCTGAGGTTATGGCAGCGCCTGTAATACCACATCATCATTTCTTTCACATCCTGCACTTTTTCTTTCCCGGAACTACTGTGCCATTGGTGTGCCCATTGCTTGGCACAGTGTTTGGGACCTAGCATCTGCTAGTGGATATTAAGCAGTGAGTGAATGAATGAAACCATTAAAACTAAATTGAAGGGAAATAAACAGTGGTTCTTTTACATGAAAAATGGTTTGGACCATAAGCCTGTCTAGATACACCCTAGAATCCAAATATCTGGCTTATTTTCCTACTTAAATTAAGTCAACCTAGATTGACATAGCTATTATTATCTGTATTTTTAGTCGAAATGTACAAATGTAACCCTCCCCTATTATCCTGAATTTCTTTCCATGGTTTGAACATAGTGTGGGCTCAGCATATATTCACTATAAATGATTAAATCAGTGAATGAATGCATGCAGAGGGGAATGAGTTAATGAATGAGCCAACTAAGAATATATTCCTTAGTGAGTGGTCTATTTCTAACTCTTTACCCCAATGGAGCCAGGAAGGGAAGGAAGGAAGGAAGGATGGAACATGGCTCATTCTCTCATTCACAGATATCTGCAGTTTTGGGCACTGGGGTTCAGCCGGAAGCCAGGCAGGCCTGGTTCTTGCCCTCAGGGCCTTACCTCCAGGGAGTGAAACAGACACGGACAGCGGAATGGCTACCAGTGGTTTTTAGTGCCACGAGGCCAATGGGAATCATTACAGAGAGGACTAGGGGCCACCTTGGATGGCAGTCGGAGGATGCAGACAAGGAGGCAGAGTCAGCAGTGAGGAGCTGGGTCAGGAGACCATGGGAGGGGGTGTCAGAGCAAGCCTCTGCATAGTCAGTGGAGAGTGTTCATGAAAAGCTGGCGGAAGGCTGGTGTGACTGGGGCAGCAGCAGGGAAGGGTAGGCCTGATAAGGGAGTTGGATTTTTAGCTAATAGCAAGGAGATTCATTGAGGTTTTTAACATGATGTGTTGGTCAGGGCTGTGCAGAGAAGCAGACCCATAGGATATATATGTACATACATAGTTGCTAAGAGGAGATTTATTATGGAATAGGTAAGGGCAGGAGAAGATGAGTGCCCCAGCTCTAGAAGACAGAGAGAATTCACCCTTCATCTGCCGTTTTGTCCTATTTGGGCCCCTAGTGGACTGGACAATGCCCATGCATGGAGGGGCAGACCTTCCTTATTCGGTCTGCTGATTCGAATGCTGACCTCCCACAGAAACAGCTTCACAGATGCACCCAGAAATAATATTTTATATTAGTTATGAAATGGTTATGATACACCTATCTGGGCATCCCTTAGCCTGGCACATAACCATCTTGCATGAGGATGGTATGATGTGATTGCATTTTAAAAGGATCATTCTAGTTGTTGTGGGGAAAAATGGGGGGGGACATATCTGCAAGTGGACGGCTCTGCGGGTGGCTGCCAGTGCCACAGCCCAGGTGAGAGATGACATGGCCTGGACCAGAGGTGACAGTGGAGCCTGAGGGATATGGACAGACTGCAGATTCATCTGGATATAGGAGATTGCCTTCCTCCTCTCCCATGTTTAGTCGCTGTCCCTCTGTTCATTTTTGTGCCTCAGAAGGCAGTTCCTCAAGGGCTGCACATTTATTGCTGCTGTTGTCATTCTCTGGCAGTTTTATGAGTAATTTTCTCATGAACCTAAAAGATGTGTCTCTCCCCTTCCTCAATCTTCCCCCACCACACCCAAGAAAATATAGTTGTGAGTAGGTGTATTAGAGTTAATATTTTACCAACTGAAGTATCATCTGTCTATCCATCCTGGTCACCTCCCTTTGACTCCTAGTACACTTTATTTTAAAGAATACCCAAGTAGGGAGAGGAGAGCAATCTTAGGAGGACCCATGTTTAAATACAGTGCACTGTGATGCCTTAAAGCTCTTTCTTTGTTCATGGAGAGGAGCGAGTTTGGGGTATATTTGGGAATATGCTCACATACGCTGTGGTTTCTTTGACCTATTCTGAAGTGGAGGAGAGTAGACTCTAACTCCCCCCAGTGTAATGCAGTTCATTATCTGAGCACCAAGCCAGGGGAGGGACAGTTGCAGGAGTGACTTTGAGGAGACCATGTGGGGGTTGATTGCCAGGTGGTTATTATTTGTCCAACGATGCCTGGTTGAAATTTAGGCTCTAATCCAGCCCTTCCATCTTGTCTAAGGGCAGACCTAAGAGAATTCCTCTGCAAAGTCTTTGGTCCCTCCACTGTTTTGGCCCGCTCTTGAAATTATAGAGGGTCAGCCCCAGAATCAATCAAACTAGTCTTCCTATTGAGCTGATCTTGAAACCAACGATGAGCCAGGGCCCCTGCAAACCCAGGACGCCACACCTGTCATCTGTAGGGAGGGGTCAGAAGCCAGTAGGTTTGGGGGATTGATGAGAAATTGACACATGTAGGTTGGTTGCCTCAAAATATTTTGAACCCCACCCTCTCTCTGTGTGATTTTCCAAATATAAAATGTGAAATTTCTTAGGAAGTGATTCTTAAAACAAATTCCCTAGCTATCCTTTCAATTCACAAAAATGAACTTGAAAATGACAAAAAGACACGTTCTACATTCCTTTCTAACTCTACAGAGGCAGCATTGTCTATTTTAGGGTTCATTTTCCCTAATATGGGATTTTAGCTCCAGATGTAATTCAGGAAGCGCTTCTATGGTAACTGCATTCTTTTGCAGATTTTTTTCTTTCTCATCTTAGGTGATTTTATTTTTTCATGTTACAAACCAAATGCTACTTAATGTTCTTATTAGGGAAGATCAATTAATGTGCCTGTGAATTGCAGCCCTATTTATACATCTATTATCAGAGTGAATTACTTGTTTGCTTAAGAATGAAGTTCTACCTCATTTAATGCTGTTGTCTATTAGCAAATGAGTTCTATTTGAATTTTCATGAGTCTGTTTTACTTCCCACTAAAGACCCATTATTTTATAAAATCAAAACATTGTAACTTTTTTGAACAAACAAAAAATGTAGAAGTAGAACCACAAACGATATATTTCCTAATTGCTTTTTTAAAGGCATAACAACAATTGATCATGGGTAATGTTGATATCAGCCAGTTTGCAGGACAAATAATCTGTATTACTAAACAAAGATGTATTTTTTTTTTTTTTTTCAAAAAAGCTTTTAAAGAGCCACCTGCCAGGTCAAATTGATTAAGTATCTAAATAACATGTTGAATTTAAAATATATTTGTGTGAAATGCCTGCTTCATCCTTCAATAAACTTTGTTGAGAAGGTTGAGCTTTCTCCGGAGTTTACTTGGGATGTCAGGATAAGTGATTGCCTTGCTGCTACAAATTCAGAACTTAACATTTTGTTGGGCCTATTTTGCTGCCACTCCATAGATAATAAATTTCCTGAAGGACCTTTTCATTGGCAAAAGTTAGTTCCTTTTGTTTTCTCTGCAGAAAATAACTTCCTTTGCACAGTGATAGGCAGGTATCCAAGTACTAATACTTTTCTTTTCAATCTAGAATCAGGTAATGAAGGCCCATCATTCTCACTGACAGCAGGGATGACAATCTTGCTCGTCCCAAATCTTCTAGTACAGCTCAAGGACAGGAAGAGCGGCTGGAATTTTATCAGGAGGCTTCAGAGTCAGGGGGCAAGAGTGATAGGGGTTGGAGTAGATGATTAACTCTTTGAATTCTCACATTATCATCTCCAAGTTGACCAGAGCCCTTAATGCTTTTTCCCATTTATCTCTTTGGAATGACACAACACAGTCTATTTCATTGATTCATACTTCTTTCTTCTTCTTTTTTTGCTGCCATAAACCAGAAGTTTGCAAACTTTGGCTTGTGGGTCAAATCTAGGCTATGGCTGGCAAGTGAAGAATGGGCTTAACATTTCTAAATGGTTAGAAATACCAGAAAACTATTTAATGATACATGAAAATGGTATGTTGGTCCGTCTAAATGCAGGTTTACTAGAACACAGCCACATTGATTCATTTAGATAGTGTCTGTGGCTTTTTCTCTGCAATGTCTGCAAAGGTGAGTTGACATGGTTGAGTAGATAAAATAGATACTGAATGGCCCACAGAGTCTAGGTTAAGGCAAGTCTAGGCAATTTAAAAAATTTTTGTTATCTACTATGTGTATAGTTATAATCTTGTTCTTACCTGCAATGGTGATTTTTCTTTGTTTTGTGGAAAAGGTATTTTGTTCAGGACCCAAAGTTTTTAGCACACTTCTCATGTTTTATACAGTCTAATTTCATTAAGGGAACAATGAAAGTAGTGAGATAAGAGAGCCAGTGGAGACAGAAAAGTTTGTGATCTGAAGGTGGGAGTTAGCACAGCCAGCGATGGTCCCTGCTCCCTCTCCAGCCATTTTACTCATGAGCTCATCTCAAGAGTATTAATATTTCTTATGAATGTTGTCCTAAAAATTTTCAAGAATACTACTTTCCATTTAAAAAAATTAACATGTTTTTAATAAAAATAATTTAACTAAAAAAATGGGAATATAGGATTATCAGAAAAGTTAAAAATACCAAATTTCTTTAGTGGTCTCTATTAATTTTTTTTCTCTTCTGTAAACATTTTTTATTGATTGTAAATATTATATGTGCACAAAGCCAGCTTGATGGTAAACAACTTCTGAGCTGATTGATAGTGGAAGTAAAATTATCTGAGGTTATTTATTTTTTTGCATCTGTACTGAAAACTTAAAAATTTGCATATGTTCTGTCTTTATTGATGCAGATCAGTTAAACAGGATGCCATTTACTGCATTTATAAGAGTTATCTGTTAGCTCCGAAGTGAACATTTTGGTACGCCTTGAAAGGACCCTCATTCCCCCAATACTGTTATTTTCTACAAATACACGTTTATCCCTCCAAGCCTCATTTCATTCTGTGTGTGCATGGCTTCCCACGTTGGGGGTGGAGGATCCTGGTTCCCAAACCCAGTTGACCTGGTTCGTGGCCTGAGGTGGTAGAAAGTTCAACTAAGGCACCATGGTGGTGACCAGAAGCAAAAGTTGAGTGGAAACTGAAAATAAACGTGGAGCCGCACAGGCCTTGTGGAGAGAAAGCAAATGTAACCTCCACAAGTTTCAGGGTAAAAAAGAGAGATTCTATTTAAGAAGAACAAAGAGAAAGTTTAAAGTACTTCCAAAAAGACTTCAAAGTGGGTCCCGCGCATGGAGCAAAAAAGGTGCGAGCGATGTTTGTAGGGGTATAAATACCCTCTGTTTGAAATTGGCTGCAAGCCTCTCATTGGCCTCTCGCACCTCCACGCAATGTTGCCCCTTCCTATTGGTCACTCATGGTCTCTTTCTATTGGTCATTGGTTACCTAGGTTATTTCACACCCACAGTCTTATCCGCCCTCCAGACTTCTGGTTCCTCTGGCCAGGTTTTCTTCCGCCCGCCTAGAAGCCCCTTTCTTTGCCTCCTTTCTCATTCCATCCTCCCCCCTCCAGAGTAGGGCTCTTGTTGATCCAGCAAGTGTGTGTCGCACAGTGTGGTTCCCGGATATACCTTTCTACAGAGTCCGGAAACGCTGAGCCGCCAAGAAGAGGGCCGCAAACCCTGCTTTGCGGATGGGCGCTTCCTTTACCTACGTTTGGCATTAGGCTTTAGGACAAGGCCACCAACTATGGGGCCTAAAATGGATAAAGGCTGATGTAGTATATTTTAGATAAAGTGGAGGGAAAAAATGATAATGTACACTCTGTCTTTAATGGAATAATTCCATAAGGGTTCTGGAAATCTCAGGCTCATGCACAGTAGGACCTGATAGGACTCTCCCTGGGCGTTGACAGCGAGTGACAGTAGCTTCCTGTGAGATCTGGTGGAACACCGGGGAGCAGGGCAGAGCTGGGGGCCTTGCCCTGGTTCAGTCTGCCTCATGGGTTACTGGGCTAGTTGATTCTGCTCAGCTCTGGAGAGTTATTGGAGTTACCAAGTGAACTCAGGAGGACTGCTGCGGAATCTTTATAACATGCCTATGGGATTTACCGGGGATTCTAACACTGCGCAGCAGATTCTAACGGTTGGGTTATTCACAGTTCCCCAGGTCTCTGCTGTCCACTGCGGTCTCTGGCATATTCCATGTATGTGTATTTCATCTCGCCAATGACACTGCACACTCCCCCCAGGACTCACTGACTTCTGTTTCTTTAACAGCCCCTAAGCATGAGGGGCATTTTGCACACAGTAACTTCTCTGTAAATGTTGACTGCAGAGCAGGAAAAGAGAAGCTAGAACTTCTCAGGAGAGTGTTTGCTTTTGCACATGTGTTTTGGTTTTATTAACAGTCCCAGCTAGACCTTGCAGTGAGGAATTTCACGGGCAGTGATTTAATTCTCTTGCTATTAGTAAAACAAACAGGAGGTAGGACAGGGGTTAAGCTTAAACATCTCTGCTGCACCATTTAAACCACACACCCGACCTGTGGTTTGTTTGCAGCCTGCCTCTTCCTTGCGGCGGGTCTCCTAATTCATTCTCGGGCCCTTCTGGGAAGTACGGCTCTGCAAACCACATAGAGACCTTTCAACTTCCCCTGCATTTTGTTTTATTCAGCCAATTGACTGGTACTGTGAGCTAATTGGGGTGGAAACGTAAAATGAAAGCTGTATTATTCATCTGCCAAGTCTCCTCACTTGGCGTGGAGGGGGTGATGCTGGTAATTGCACCAGAAGTGTAATTGCTCTGGGTTCTGCCTCTGGATGTAACAGCAAACCTGGAGGGTCTTCCTCTGAGATACTTGATACCTGCTTCTCTTCAGTGGCTTCCTGGCAAACAGTGAGGCCCGAAGCAAATCCAGTCAAGCATTCATGTGTTGTCAGGGAATACAACCACTGCATATTTTACTGACTGCCGGGAGTGGATTGCTGGGTCTGAGTCTTAGTCAATATGTCATTCCCATCAGAGCTGGCGGTTAATTTCCTCTTGGTTTGGAATGGGGATGGGATACACATTCCTGGGGGTGAAGATGCTACATCCACATGCCAGCTGTGACGTGTGCCCAAGAAGCTACTTGGGAGCAGAAGCTGACGCAGAACAGAAGCCCATTTTGTAAACTATTTTGTGAATGAGGAAAGGTTTGCATGTCTGGAAAGAGTTGAGTAGCTTAAGGGAAAAATAAGGAGAGTAAAATATAGATTAGTTTATTATTAAAATCAGTCATCCTAGTGGTTTTGGACCAGCCAGCTTGCTTTCTTTTCTTTTCCGATTTAATTTATCAATCAAATGACAGTAGTGAGCAGTACTTCAGGTAGATTAGGTCGGTTTACTACGTGGCAACATATGCTATAGCTCCTTCCATTCTTAACCCTGAGCCCCTGGCAGGAAATGGTAATCTTTCCTGCATAACCTGCCTGGACAGAGCTTTAGAATCCTCTTCAACACACCATGTACAATTCCCAGAGCTGGCATGATGTGATAAAACCTGTTTATCATCGCCTGCTTGGAAATTAGAAGACTATTTCTACTGTGGACCCAAGAAACGGAAATAGCATCAGCTAAGTAATTATCATGCTCTCCTTGTTTGCCAAGACTGAGGAGGTTGATTTGAGCTGTGTGTCTTGTTTCAGTGCTGTTACTTTATCATCGTTGTTTTATGTCATGTGTCTCTGTGGAAAGCTTCCTCAAACATTTCCAGCAGAGAAACTGTTTTTGTTTCCCTGGAAGCTTGAGTTAGATATTGAGAGTGAGGTTGCTGAGACAGGGCTGGCTGCCCATGTAGCTCCCTGCTTTCCGCCCTTCCAGAAGCCAGCTGCAGAGAGACCATGTACAGGTAGGTAGTAGCAGCCAGAGTCAATTAGTCTGTTGATCAATAAGACTAAACCTGTGGAAAGCTGTTCTGTCTGAAACCAGTATATTTTTCATTTGAAAGAGCTTGATCCCTCAAACCAAGCAGATCTGGGTTCAAATTCTGGCTTCACCAGTTATAACTGATTGAATATCTTCTGTAATTTTTGATGGTTTAATAAAATAGAAGTGATAATAACTACTTCATAGTATTTTTTTGGTGAGGATTCAATGATTGATATATATGTATATGAACATACCTATAATATACACACATGTTCATACATATATGTACTTTATGTATGTAATAATTGCTCAGTAAATAGTAGCTATGAGAATGTGTATGGGCATATAACTTTTGTAATAACATTTTAAAATGGGGCTTGGGAGGTTTTGTGTTTGGCTTTTTAAGAATCAGTATTTCTCTAGGTATCATTTTGAAAAGTAACCATTTAGACCTGTTTGCATATTAGGAGTGGCCGTCTACTGGAGAACAGAGGCATAAAATGCCCACAAAAGAGGAAAGCCAGCACATGGTGACCTGCCTTATACATGCCATCCGAGGGAGCACACCCACAGTCCTTCTGAGAAACAGGTCATGAGAGATTTGTCTGAGGATGGACGGCCCAGAACCTCCACCCCACCCTGTGGGTGCTGAGCACCTGCTAAGGGCTCCTAAGTGTGTCACCTGGTAGATCCACCTGCTTCTCCTTGGGATTGGCTTAAACAAACAAACAAACAAACAAACAACTTTTTTTTCTTCGCTATGTTTGCCCTCCATTTAATTCCTTTTCCTTTTTTCTTTTTTTTGCAGTTTTTGGCTGGGGCTGGGTTTGAACCTGCCACCCCCGGTGTATGGGGGCCAGCGCCCTACTCCCTTGAGCCTCAGGCTCCACCCATCTTTGTTCTCTAAATATTTCAAAAGTCTTGCTTCTTCAACTGTGTTTCAAGCTTGAAGACAAATGTAAGGAATTGGGCTGCAGTCCTCTGTGCATGGCTTAGATTCCAGATTGCTTAGAACATGATAGACCCTTAGTGAATTCTTGGTGCCTTGAATTCCTGGAGGATTTAGTCTTTAAAATCCTATTTCAAATGAGGCAGACGTATAAATATATACAAATATACACATTTACTACTGGGGTTTATTATTTAAGAAATCCAGTTCCTACTTTATAATAATTTATAATAATGGCTGTCAGTGTTTGGGTCCACTGCTTTGTTTTTATTTATTCTAACCACATTTATTTTTTAACATGTTCATTCATGATAATTACTGGCTAGTTTTACATCTACTATCTTACTGTTTGTTTATCATTTGTCACTCTTATTCTGTATATTTTTATTTCCTCTCTTTTCTTTTTTTGGTTAATTTATTTAAAAACAAATTTCAGTTTTTATTAACCTGTTAATTATACAGACTTTTACTATTCCTTAGTGGTTGTCAGAGCTGTTGCAATATGTATTAAGCATATATTTCCCTCTTCTTAGCCAGTGCTGGGACCAACCTTAGAATTCCAATTTTGTTTATCCCTCTCCTATGTGTTGTTGTTGTCGTGCATTTTATATTTACAAATATTTTAAATCACCACCAGATGTTATTTTTGTTTCGTATAGTTATTAGTAATTTAGATTTACCCACATATTTACCCTTGCCATTATTCTAAATTCCTCTCTACCTTTCTGTGTTTTTATCTAGAACCATTTTCTTTTTTTCTGGAAGAACTTCCCTTCATATTTTGGGGGTCTGCAGGTGACAGATTCTCACTAGTTTTATTAATTTAAAACATCCTTTATTTCACGTTCAGTTTTGAAGACTTTTTGCTGGGCATAGAATTCGCAGTTGGTGATTATTTTCGTTCAGGACTGTACAGATTGTCTTTTGACTTCCATCATTTTGTGTGTGTGTGGAGAGTTAGATGTCAGTCTTAGCATTCCTCTTTGATGATAATTTCCTACTCCTCTGTGGCCTTTAAGACTTTTCACAGTTTGTTTGTAGCAGTCTTAATCTGACGTGCTTAGGTGTTGTTTTCATATGTTTATTCTGATTACAATTCATAGCACTTTTGGAATCTGTGTCTTCAGTTTTAGAAAATTCTTGATTTTCAATTTTTTTCTGCCCCTTTTCTATCATCTTGTCTTTAGAACTCAGTTGCCCTTATATGTCAGACCTTGTAATGCGCTCTGCGTCTCTCTACTTCCGTCTTCTGTATTTTCTGTGCTTTTTGTTCCTTCTACTTCAGTTTGGCTATTTTCTATTTACTTATATTCTTGTTTATTAATATTCTCTTTAGCTACAGGCAGTCTGCCATTAAACAAAAATTATATTAGTTTGAATTTGTCTGGGTTAGCATTTCCATTTAATTATGTTTATAGGTACTGGTTATCTGATGGAATTTAATAGTTATTTAAAAATTTTCGGGTGGTACCTGTGGCTCAAAGGAGTAGGGCGCTGGCCCCGTATACTGGAGGTGGCAGGTTCAAACCTGGCCGCGGCCAAAAACTGCAAAAAAAAAAAATTTCAAGATATGTGTCTATTGTCTTCCATTATGTTCATGATGTTATCAACAAAATAGAGTGCAATCTTTCGAGTTAAATTCCTGGATAAATTCAGGGTATATTATTACCACACAATAAGTGTTTTGTGTTTATATATAAAACAGAGTTAGGATATAATCAGAGTTAGGGTATAATCTGTAAGCAGATTTTTCACTGACCTGAGTGTTCAGTGGGAAATTTGAACGTCCATGTGGGAGTAGCACAGTTTTTCCTGGTGCAAGGTTGTCTTACTCTGGACACAGTATCTAGAATTCACGATCTCTGTCCATTAAATGTCAGTAGCACCTCAAACCCTCAGTCTTCAACAAAACAAATTTTCAAATGACTCTTGGGATGGTACAGCCTCTGTTCAGAAGCCTTGGTTCACATTAGATAGTGAGGCAGCATCCCTGCCGGTGAAGCCTTGGACTCAGGGTCTCTGCCAGGCCTGAAACCAGACTTGATGGGGGTGGCTTTCCTTGGTGAATGTGAGTGTCAGTACCAGTTTAAGGAAACTAGTGCCAAGGGGCTGGCTGGAGGAAAAGTTAGGGACTGAGCACCCACGACAGAGCTTCAGATGAAATGACACAGCTGTGGCATGGTGGATCACAGGAGCATCCGTCTGGCGTTCAGTCAGAAAAGGAAGAACTCTTTCTGAGACAAGAAGGTCTTGCCAAGACACAAGTTTAGAAGTGCAGATTGAAAATGGTTTTTGTGCTGCAGCTGCAAGGCTTTTAAGGAACAGTACACTGAGTAAAGTGTTGTTATTCACGTGTCTGACTTCTCAGCAATTACATCACAAAGTAGCTGGCAGGTCTTTAAATTTGGGACTATGCATCCATTCACCTGTTCGTCCATCCATCCACCCATCCACGAACTCATTCAAAAACATTAAGTGCCTGCCATGTTTTAGTGACTATGGGACTACAAAGCTACCTATACCTATATGTAAAGAAATTGTCCCTACTCTCGGGAAGGGAGAGCAACAAGTAAAAAACTAATTATAAAATTAATGATAATGATCTAGTTGAAGAAGACAAGAAAATAAATAATTTTAATATGAGAGATAATGGTATAGCTATAATTCAATTTCATGGGCAAACATTTTGAATGTTTAATTTTTTTCTTCACCATTTGCCTTAGGAATACAAAATGAAGTCTTTGGGAGATGAATTAATAGAAAAAAAGTAATTACAAGCTTAAGCTATAGTCGAGTCTCCCTAGTATCTGGATTAAAGTGTAACTATGAGGCAGACTTTTTATTCATAATGGAATTTTCCTGTAGTTAACATCTCTTGGAATTTATGAGAGTTATTTTACCACTGGGGTGCTCTTAGGTCAGGCTGTCACCATAATAGGATTGTGGTAGAACAAATGGAAAGCTGGGTGTAAAAAACAGAAGAGTTACCGAACTAAGCCTGCCTTTCAGTTGCTTCAGAATTTGGAATGAACATCACATTCTCCGGGCATTTTATTTTATTCTGTTTTTTGTAGATATCCCAATTGTTTTTTCTCTAGGTATATTATTCTAGGAGTATAGTTTCCACAGCACACAGTATTGGAATATTGTACAAACAATTAAGCTATGGAAAAGTTAACTTCTTTTTTTTTTATTTTTATTTTTATTTTTTTTTATCTGAGACACAATCTCACTTTGTTGCCCTTGGTAGAGTGCTGTGGAGTCACAGCTCACAGCAACCTCTAGCTCTTGGGTTAGGCGATTCTCTTGCCTCAGCCTCCCAAGTAGCTGAGACTACAGGCACCCGCCACAACACCTGGCTATTTTTTGTTGCAGTTTGGCTGGGGCCGGGTTTGAACCCACCAGCTTCAGTATATGGGGCCAGTGCCCTACTCACTGAGCCATAGGTGCCGCCAAAAGTTAACTTCTTCTTTAGGAAGGTTGAGATATTTCTACAGCTCTAAGTGCTACATCTTCTATCTTAGAAAATGCCATGATCAGCAGGTTAAGGTCATGGCGAGTGACGAGCTCATAGCTGACATTCATTAAGTGCTCTCTGTGGATGAGTCACTGTGCAGTTCATCAGCTTGTTTCAACATTACTGTCACCTGATTGGTCCAATCTTATGCTTAGTTCATATATTAGGAAATAATAGACTCAGAAAAACTAAGAGATTTGTCCAAAGTCTCCATACCAGGAAATGAGCAGGTATTTGGACTCAAGGTTCCCAGGTCTACTGTGTTAGCGCTGCCGCTTGAGTTAGTGTGTTGTGTGACCTGTGTCCATGGTCCAAACCCGTGTACAGAGGTGGGCTTGGTGGGAAAAACATAAAATGAAATAGACACCACTTCAGATACAAACTCTAGGAATGGTATTACACTAAGCCTTTATTTATTTTATTTATTTATTTTTTTGAGACAGAGTCTTACCGTGTCACCCTGGGTAGAGTGCTGTAGTGTCACAACTCACAACCTTAAACTCTTGGGCTTAAGCAATTCTCTTGCCTCAGCCTTCCAAGTAGCTGGGACTATAGGCACCGGCCACAACACCTGGCTGTTTTTGTTGTAGTTGTCATTGTTGTTTAGCAGCCCAGGGCTGGGTTCAAACCCACCAGCCCTGGTATATGTGGCTGGTGCTGTAACCACCGTGCTATGGGCGCTGAGCCAACTGAGCCTTTCTGAACCTTGGTTTCCTCATCTGTAAAATGGAGATGATGATAAAACTTATCTCAAAAGATTTTAGGAAGAAATTAAAAAAAGTGTGTAAGTGCCAAAGAATCCAGGATGGAGAAACTGCCCTCATTCTCATTATTATTATTATTATTTTCTGTGTAAAACAAAACTTGGAGGAATGAGTCTGGATTTGGATAAGTCTGAATAAGTGGATCAGGAAGTAGGGGGATATTCGCTCATTAGGGAGGCAGAAAAGGCCTTCCTGAGGAACTGGTATTTAACACGAGACGTGGAGGATTGTGGAAGGTAGAGAAAGAGGGTGGGAGTATGCTGTCGCTGGCAGGGGACGTGACTGGCAGGTTAGCACGCCAGCCTCCCAGCCTGCTCCATCTGTAAGTGTCGGCAGCCCTGCCCCAGTGCTCCCACCCTGCCAGAGCATGCAAGTCAGAGCAGTTTGAAGTGGTGGGCCAATATAAGGCGTTGTTATTGATGGTACACGGCAATAGCATAGCATAGGAACAGAAGAAAAGGTTCGAATCCCAGATCTGCCCTTTCCTAGCCGAGCTGTGGATAATTCACTCAGCTTTTTCACACCTTCCCTCCTCCTCCTCCCTCATGTATAAAATCGGGGCTAGGGTGTTCACAGGGTGCCAGGAGGAGTAGCAGGATCCTGAGGGCAGGCGGGACTGGCTCCTGCAGGCAGCCCGATCCCCACCCTTCCCCCTCACTACTCGGAGACATCTGTGCAAGAACATGACTTTAACTTGCTGCATTGACCAGGGTCTCTGATGAACAGAGACATTTTCATTTACACGCACAGAGCAGGAAACTTTCCATCTGTGACTCGTGCCGTTGTTTCTGTATCCAAGCTGGTATTCTTAGCAGGTGCGTCACTTTGTGACAGCTGGGGGAAGAGATCAGGTACAGCTAATCTTGCAGGGGTGCTGAAAAGGGAAGCCACGCAGGTTTTTGATGCGTAAAACAAGAAACTGCTTATGGGGGCATTACTGTATATGGAGCAAACCTTTGAAATAGTTCTCAAACAGGAATCAGTTTACCATTCTCTCTTTTGTTGGCATTAGCTTGTGTTTGCTCCCCCTGAAAGGAGAGAATTGAGTGTAAATACAAAGTCTCACATCTTTTCTGACCAAGCTGAATTATCTTCAGCCTATTTTCATTTGGGGCTGGAGGAGGAGGAGATTTCCATGAACTTTAAAATGAGAACAAATGAAAAAGGTATTGTTTATCTAAGCTGTCCAAGGAAGGGCACTAGGGAAAATATATAACTTATTTTGTTGCTCTCCTAAAATACCCTTATGAAAGTTATTGATTCGTTTCTTTATGGTTCCTTGACAAACAAGGACCATTATTTCTGTGCTTGAACTGGAGCCGGGTCAGAGAACCCTGTTTTATGGATTATCTTTCTTGAAAAGCAGACTTGTCAGGAAAATGAACCTCTAGAAATGAAGACATGAAACCCAGTTGAATATTGTGTCCGTTTCATTGCTTTGAAGGACAAATAGGGGACATGGTTAGTTTTTGAAAATTTTACTGGGTACAAAAAGGTATGGGACTAGCCTTGGAAATTTAGATCAATTGCTACTGTTACGTATTTGGTAAATGGTTTTATAATATTCAGCTCCTCTTCCTGCAAGCCATTTCAACTCTAAAGCCCAGAGTCCATTTCCCTCTGCTTGGTAGGGAAAAACAGCATAGCGTTTTCTTTTTCTATTACCTTATAAGTAACTTGAAAAGATCAAATAAGTTATATATTTTTGTTACTGAAAAAATAGAGAATGCAGGCACGAATAGAAAAACAAAAAGCCTAGCACGCACTGCAGGAGTGACCGCGCTGCAATTGCTAGTTTATGTAACCGCACTTCATGTCTATGCTTATATATGAATAACACTTTTATCACAAAAAATTAACTTGGAAGCACAGCTTTGGGGGAGCTTTATTCCTTCTTTCTTACTCTTGGTCTAAGAAGCCAAGGGAATTTAAAATGAGAGGATTTAATTAATAATTGAAGTAGGGTTATTAGACCATTTGATGAAGGACAATTTATGTTGATGGCAGATACACTACTCTTTAGAATACTATAAATAATTTCGTCCCAGAAATTTGAGTACTGATTAGGGAGATATTCATTATTTTTAGCACTAATCAGCGTTTAATAAATACCAAGTAAAATTAAGTTTTCTTTAAGCACCTTGCTATTACTTTAAAGTATTTAGGGATGGAAGCATTGTATTATCTGCAAAAAATTTCAATCATATATTATTAAAAATACTAAAAGCTGCTGAAACAGATCATATTTTGATTGGTGTTAGGTTGGTCATCATCTAATCCTTTAATCTTTGTTCTAGTAAAAAACTATTTTAAGAATATTTCTTTTGCAGCTTGTGTTAGAGTGGAAGAGAGGATTATCAAGTGACAGAATTGCGGTAGTAACATGGAAAATCTGTAAAACTTACTTTACGATGTTATTTCTTTGGATTTTATGGCTTTATCCAAAGTTCTAGCTTTGGGGGAATGCTAGTATCCCAACTTTTATAAAGCAGCTTTATGAGACAATAGAAATTGATTTGTAAAGATTTAGACCTGAAAAATACATGGCCATCTATCCAGGCCTTGGTAAAGGGCTCGTTTTATTTAAAATTAACCATAAATTATTAACTTTCATGGGGATATTAATATATAGCGTTCTTTTTTTACAGGGCCAATAGCTAGATTAAAAAAAAAAGTTTTCTTTAAACATAGCCCGACACTAGTGAAGTAATAACATTCAACATTTGTACTGATATTGTTTAAACATTATTTTCTCAAGCTCTTCGGTGTAAATGGAATGTCTCAGTTCATATGGAAGCAGAGTACGTGCTTATGAAAGTGTTCATTCATTAATTCAGCTCACATTCAAGAACTGTGTTAAGTGACGGGGATACAGAGGAATAAAATGAGATCTCCTTGCTTGAGGAGTCATGGTCTGATGAGAAAACACATACGTAAACAAAGTCAGGAAGGCTTCCTAGGCCCAGATAGATTTAAACTTTAATGTAAAGAGGAACTGTGGCTTTTTGCATGGAAGTGAAAAACTTACTCCATGTTCTTGGAAGATTCTGTTTAGAGTTCAGTAAGCTACGTTCAGTGATGGGAGACTACTAAAAAGTTGAACGGATTGTTTTTGAACTTGGGAGTCACTGTGAAAATAATTGAGGAGTAGAGAACTTAAGTCTGGTGTAAGAATGTGTCACCAGCTAATCCTGACTTAAAGGAAGGCGTGGGCTGTGGTTAGGCCAGCTTCATGAGATGGAAACTTCTATTCCTCAAATAGTCTTAAAACTCAACCTATAGCTCATTTTCCCCTTCTACTGCAGTGTTCTTGATCCGTTAAGTTCTAGGGTCCTAATCAGATGGGAAAGTCAAGGTACATATGGGACTATTTTTGCTCTGAAAAAAAGGAAATATTTAAGAGATATTTGCTGAATGCTTGTAACATAATAGAATTTGGATTAAAAATAAATCGCATTTTATGGCCCTTTAATAAGTGCCAGACACTGTTCATGTATCTTTTTTCTTTTTGAAGAAACAGGGTCTCATTCTGTTACCAGGCCAGCATGTGGTAGTGCAGTTATAGTTCACTGCCTCCCTCCAACTTCTGGCTCAAGTGATCCTCTGCCTCAGCCTCCTGAGTAGCTGGGACTACAGGTGTGAACCACAACACCTGGCTAATTTATTTTTAAGAGATGAGGTCTTGCTATGTTGCCTAGGCTGGCATCAAACTCCTGGGCTGAACTGGTCCTCCTGCCTTGGCCTCTCAAAGTGTTTGGATTATAGGCATGAACCTCCAAACCTGGCCCATGTATCTTTGAATACAACGTCTACTTACATTCTTTTAATAACATTTTATAGATGGAAAACCTGGGACACAGACACCTTAATAAGTAAGAGGCTCACAGTTAATCAATGGCGTCACCAGGATTTAAACCCAGGCTCTAGGTCTGGAGCCTGAGTCTCAAGAGAGCTTTGCGAACTTGGGCAATTCAACCTCATCCTGTTCCCTCATCTGCAAAACTGGAACAATGATGATAATACCAATTTGATGGTGTTGTCACCAATAGAGGTGCTTTGCATAGCACTGACTCAGAGATATGTTCCCCAGCATTCCAGAGTGACGGCACAGGTGGACAAGCCGCTCTCCTGTACTACAGCTGTCCCTGCGATCAGTAATTCTGGGCCAACAGTGGTCAGCATAAGAGAAGTGATCAATAAATGGTGGCTGCTGGCTGTGTGAAGTTGTCATTTTGATTTAATCTATAGCCCCAAACTGAGATTGTTTTCTTGAAATCAGCAGAAAACACATATTACGTTGTGCTTGGAAATGAAATGTATTTTTCCCCACCTTCTTGTTGTTGTTTTTTGGCTTAAGAGTAGACTGTAGTTGTCACACTGCTGCCAATTTTGAATTATGTGCTGCGGCAATAAAGAGAAATTCAGAGGTATTCTAAGCTAGGTTCTGGTAGTCATCTGTTTTGATTCAGAATTTTTATGAATCAGACACTGGGAATGAAATCTCATCTCAGATATACGGTGTATTTCCTAAGTGCCTTTAGAGATGCCCCTATGTTTGAAGCACATCCCTAAGAGGTAATGAATTTAGCATTACCCTAAGAGGTAATGAATTTGACTTAAAAGGATGACTTCAGTTTTTGCCTGGGAACGTTGCACATATCTGTGTAATCTCTACCACTGTTGCTTATTAGTCACAGTTCTCTGGAGAACTAGAACATAGATACAAATATGTAGATCCACTTGGATATCTCTCTAAGATGAGATTTATTTTAAGGAATTAGTTCATGTGTTGTTGGGACTGGCAGGTCCAACAGCAGGTTAGCAGGCTAGAAACTTGGGTAGAATTTCTATATCTCAGTCTTGAGTCTGGATTCCCTTTTATCCAGGAAACCTCAGTTTTTGCAATTAAGCCTGCTAGCTGATTGGACGAGGCCCCCCGTATCTAAAGAGAGTAATCTCTTTTACTTAAAAGTCAACTGATTGTTCATGTTAACCGCATCTAAAAAATACCTTCACAGTAGTCCTGAGACAAGTGTTTCACCAAACAAGAAGGCACCATAGCCTTGCCAGGGTGGCACATAAAGTTAACCATCACATTTGGTTTCTGCCAATTTGTGTGAGAATGCCTGTTGCTAGCATTTATCGGTTTTCTAGCTCATTCTAACTCTACTTGAACTCTGGTGTTCTAATGATTCTAGCATGAAGTTAAAAACTTCTTTTACTCTTCTCTAAAGTATTTTAGTAACACTGCAACTGGTTGACTGAGGGAAAAAAGAATCAGAAAGTTTAGAAAGGAAGGGGAAAAAGCTTCCCTAAGCAACTTCTGACCTATTAACTCTTGTTTGTTTAAGGATCTACAGTGCGCTAGGCCAGGCTAGTTTCCAGTTCTGTTGGGGCTTATGGTCTGATGTGGGAAGGCCAACAGAATGTAAATGAGTGTGATAAGGATGATAGTGTGAGCACCATTCTGCCGCTTCATCTGTGCCCCAGTGCACCTAGTACCCAGCGGGGCACATAATAGTCACTCAGTACATCTGAGTTGGTGGATCTCTCTTAAAAAACCCAATACTTATTCAAATTCTTCTTGTTTCTGTTGAGTGTTAGAGTACCGAGGCAACGATTAAGTTCGTGAAAGTGTCCTACATACTTCGTTGCTGAATATCACTACAGTCACCTTTGACGTACTCCCCTTGGGAAGCTGTGCACCAACGCCAGCGCCTAGATCCTAGCAATTTTGGAACTCTTTTTTCTGGAATGGCTGCAGAGTTGTTGTCCTATGAAGACCTGACAATTAAGTTTGTGAACTCATCCTAGGAAAAGTGTTTTGATGGCTCTGATTGCAGAAGGAGTTCCCAAATTGCTTTGAAGGATGGACTGGCCATTGGCATTGGTGCAAAGCTTCCTAAAGGGAGTATTTTAAAGGTGACTATAGTGACATTCAACAGTGAACAGTAGTACTTTTTCTAGGATGAGTTTGTGAGCTTAGTTGTCCGATCTTTGTGTGTTGGAGAAGTCTGAAGTGCTGATAGTACCTAGTGGCAAATACTGCCTTCAGAATGCTGGTGAGCACTAGTCAAAAGTGTAATTTTCCTTTAAAAATGCTCTGATGGTTTCTGCTAGTTAATAGCAAAGAGTCAGGGCGCAGCTTGTCCTCCTGAGGTTTTAGACCAATCGATGGTTTTTACTCTGGATATTGACAATTCTCTGCCGTGTGTCCTTGTCTTTGACTACGTGGGCTGACTGTTGTGAAATGGATTATACTGCTCAGATTGCCTCTTGGGCTTTAATCAGTGCCCAGCCAGAAATGCGTGTGGTATGCCTGTGACTTTCTTTTGTCATCTAATTGTTCAGGACGTGGGGCTATTGATGGCACTGCTTTCATATGGTCATACATTGAGTGATCAGTTTTTAAATCAGAGTTTATGCTTCTTTGCAGGATGCTGCGATTTGGAAGCCAGATTCATGCCAGAACTGCCGTTGCCATGGCGATATTGTTATCTGCAAACCTGCTGTTTGCAGAAACCCTCAGTGTGCCTTTGAGAAGGTATGGTGTCCTAATTGTGCCCTAAATGTACTGTAAAGTCAGTAAAGGGTTGGGTTTTTGCATTGTTCAGTCTTCTGTTTTTGACATTTATCCCAACCTCTAATTGGAAGCTTTGTGAAATGCAGAAGAGAATTTTAATATATCACATCTAATAATATCCTAACTTCTAGAATTTAACATATTATATGTAATAACATCTTAATTTCCATTTACTGAGCATTTACTCTGGACCAGGCAGCCAGTTAAAGGTTTCACAAATGTTATCCCATTTAACATTATGTGGAGTAAGTGTTTTTATTTTTTCCTTACAGATGAGGAAAGTGAAGCTTGGAGATTTTGAGCAACTTAACTGTGGTCATGAGGTTTATAAACTGCTGCCAGAGATTTTTACCTCTAGTCAGATAGGTTTCAAAGCTACTAATACCAAACACCATAAGGACGAACCATTGAATGGGTTGAAAGTCAGAATTGGCTTCTTGGAGATGATTTTCTAGGGCGATCATTTGGACCTGCCACTGATTGTATGATTGTGTTACCACGGGGCTCCCTGGAGACATAGACAAGTGTTGTCTGGAGAAATCCCCTCGCGTTTGACCAGGTCTATGACTAACAGTTCCTCCTTCCCTTGTTAAAAATTTTCAGCTTTTTCTGACTATATGTCTCTTCTGTTAGAATAATATTTTTTCTAGGTGCTGACTTTTCTTTTAAAGTGAATCTATTATATATATAAAAAAAACTTTTAAGTTTGAACTTTTCAAGCTCCTTGGACTGATTATTTTCTTTAAAAAGCATTCTGATGATTTCAAAAGCACCATTTATTTTTCTAGATTTATGCCCCCTCCCCCCCGATTAATCTCAAGCCTCTGTGCTATCTCCTGTAAATAAGTTTCCTAACAGAGGCATGAAGCTGTACATTGAAGGGGAATCCCTCCATTTCTGTGTGGGTATGTTCCTAAGAAGCTGGGAATACATCAAATACTAGTAAGCTTGATATCATTTTGTTGTGTAGTGTGAGGTGTTCTCTTTTATGGACTAAATACTCACTTCCTAAAAAGTCACCGTTTTGCTTGCTGAGTAACTCATGTCTGAGCTGGTGATAGAAAGGCCGTGAAAACAAAGCCCTCCCCCACTTCATAAGAAATGTTAAGAGACATAAATTATATTTCTAAAAACTAAACATTCTAGATCAGGGCCTATGTATGGCCTATAAACTAAGAATAGTTTTTATATTTCTAAATGGTTAAAATAATCAAGAGTGGTATTTTGTGATATGAAAATTATGTGAAATCCTATCTCAGCCCATTCATAAATACTATTTTATTGAAATGCAGACTTGCTCATCTGTTTAGGTGTCGTCCTTGGCTGCTTTTGCTGCAGTGAAAGCGTTGTCCAGTTGTGATGAGGACCGTGTGTAACTCCCAAAGGCTAACTGTTTATTATCTGGCCCTTTATAGAAAAAGTTTCTGGTCCTTGTTCTGTACCCAACGTGTGATTTTGTACCTTCCTAATTTGCTCTTCTAATTTTTCTCTTCTTACTACATGATAACTTCATTCTCCTAGTTGCTTTGGCCAGGAAACCTCAGAGGCATCTCTGACTCCTCACTTTCTCCCACATCCTCCATCCAGTGCGTTAGCAAACCTCCAGCTCTTCCCCCATGACACAGTGAAGGCCAAAGGTGACTCCTCTGCTCCCTCTCTGGTGCCTTCCATTCTCTACCTGTTTGCCTGGATTCTCACAGTAGCCTCGTAACTGGTTTCACTGTTTCTGTACTTGCCTTTTTCGCTGTAGTCTTGATACAGCAGCCCGTGTGATCCTGGTAAAATTGAAATCAGATCCTATTGCTTTTCTCCTTAGGCCTCTCCAGTGGCTTCCAATAGCTTTTCTTCTCACTTACGGTAATGCCCCACAACACCTTTAAGGGACTTCTGCACTCTCTACTTAATCTTCCACTCTTCTTTCCCTTGCTCACTCTGCTTCAGGCACCGAGCCTCCCTGCTGTTCCCTGGATGTGTCTGTCTATATCTGAGAAAGAAGAATTTTAGCAGGAACACCAAAGTGTAAACGCCCTATGACAGAAGTGTGCTGGGTGTGCATAAACAAATGCGTGTGTGTGTGTATGTGTGTATATGAATATATACACATGAGCCTTTATCCTTCACTTCCTTGAAGTCTTGCCTGAATGCCGTTCTGTTTGAAACTGCAAATCTCCCCTCCCATCACATATTTTGTGTCTGTCTTTTATACTCCTTTCTTTTTGGCACTAACTACTACCTGACATGCTCTATATTTTACTGTTATTTCTTGTTTACTGTCTCTTTTATTCTCTGTATATCCTCAGCACCTAAACTAGCACCTGACACATGGAAGGGACTCAATAAATATTTCTTTACTGACTGAATGAGAGATGAGGCCAGAAAGCTGGCAAGTTCAAGCTTATGCAGAGCCTCGTTTGCTGCAGTAAACTTGGAATTTTATTTTTAAGATGGTAGGATAGGGCATGAGGGTGGAAAGGTCAGCTTTTCTTTTAGAAAGGTCTTGCTGATTTTTCCAAGATACCGCATAATATCGGCAATGTGAAGACCATTTGAGCGGCTCTGAGGAGGGTCCAGTGAGAAGGTGAATACCAGGACTGCAGCACTGGCACTGTAGGGTTCAATAAATGTTTAGGGTATAAATCAGCAGAACTGGATGAAAGTAGGAAGATAAGGGGAAGGAAAAGAAGAAATAACTTCCGTATTTATGCTTTTGACTAGCTGAGTCCGTAGGCAGTGTGGAGAATACAGAAGAATGAGGAAAATCAGCCCGTCTAAGCAGAATGATGACTTCAGGGTGGGGCCCATTAAGTTTGAAATGTCCGGGGAGAAGCCAGGTCAGAAAGGCAGATGGTTATATGAGTCCAAAGCCCAGAGGAAAAGAGGGGGCTGGAGATCCACTGTGGGTGTCACCGGCATCTAGACAGCAGTGCAGACTTGTAGGATGAATGTACTCGTCCAAAGAGACTGTGTGAGAAAGGGGTTCAAGACCAAAGATGGAATTTGGAGAACATAGTCATTTAAGGGGAGGTGAACATGGAGAGGGAAAGTAAGGAGATTAAGAAGACATGGTCAAAGAAGGGAACATTCTCCACGGTCTGGAGAGTGGAGAATTTCCAGAAGGAGTTTATGTTAATGGTGATGATCACAGTTCAGGGAGTAAGTATTGGAGATTGGAGATGATCCACTGGGTTTGGCGACATGCAGATCACCATGTGTTGGTGGCATGGTGGCGGTGGAAACCATACAGCAGAGGTGTGAGGAGTTGATGGAAGGTTGTGACAAGAAAGCCAAGTAAAAGCTCCTTTTTCAACAGCTAGAGCAAGAGAGGAAGAGGAGGAGAGGGCATTAAGTGGGCAGCACTACATCTGCTGTGAGCCTCCCGGGTGTGGATGTGGTGCCAGTGCTCGCCCTCCTGCACCCATGACCAGACCGTCTGTCTGCTTCTTCCTCAGATGAGCACCTGCTAGGCAGGACCTTATTTTCACACTGCAGCCCCTCACACAGTGCAGTGGAGCCCCCAGCAGGCACTCGTCCAGCATCTGTGGAATGGGCACACAAAGGAGAGAGAGAGGGTTTTGTTTTGTTTTTTTAGATTCTGATATTAGTGTGAGAGAAAGGACATAGCCCAGCCTAGAAAGAGAAGTGTGAGATGTGGGGTGCGGGGAAGGGAGACAGAATAAACAAATTAGACTTGAGTGATTCTGGAGAAGGACAGAGGGTGTGAGAAGAACAGAGGAGTGTGGAGTAAGCTGGGGGTAGGGATGGTGCCACTGTGTGGAAGGGAAAGAGGGAGGCCTGCATGGGATAAAATCAGACTGGGGCTAAGAAAGGGACAGGATGCTGAGTTGGCTCATGCCTGCTGAGCTTACTCTGTGGAGACCTTGAGGTTCAGTTGGGAATTACAGGAGAGTGCAGAATGTTAGCAGCTGTCAACGAGGGGAGAGAAGGACTGACCGTGGTCAAGGTAAAGCAGTTGTGGGTGGGGTTAAGGGCCTCTGAGAGGAGCAGGCCATGCACCTGTAGGGTACCAGGCTGTGTGGTGCAGTAATTTTTTTAGCAATGTTTACCCATCAAGTATAAAAAAGGATAAGGCAAATTGTTGGATAGATCCAGGATTGGGATTTTTTTTTTTCCATTTTGATGAAGAGAAAGATTAGATATGCAGGAAGTGATGGGTGAGCATTGAGGCTGCCTTGAAGAGGTCTGCCCGGGATTTCTGGTTTATGGCAGTGTGGAGTGTGGGCAGTTAGCCATGGCTATGTGTCATAAGGTGAGAATTGCTTGAATTGATGTGGTCAAGGGTGACAAAGATGGGATACTGGAGTGGTCATTTTCATGGATATTGAATTTGTCCAAAATGATGGCTAGACATAGGGTAGGAAAAAAACTGAGATCCGGGTGTCAAGTCTTTGGTGAGTGAATATGAGGGAGGGATGAGCAAGTGGGTAAATCATGGCAGGAAGGAAGAAAGAGGTAATCAGAAAGCATGACCTCTAAGGAAAGAATTTTCTTCTCTGTAAAAGGAGAGGATTGGGCCAGATGATCCCACCAAAGAAACCTTCTAAGATCGCGCAAGTTCCGCAGAGCTCTGGGGTTCTTTATTTTAAGTGATAAGGTAGCATAATAGGACAATTGAACTAGCAGGAACCTTTACAAATTATTTATTCATTCATTCAGACAGAGTCCCAAGCTGTCACCCTTGGTAGAGTGCTGTGGCATCACAGCTCTCAGCAACCTCAAACTCTTAGACTTAACTCTCTTGCCTCAGCCTCCCAGGTAGCTGGGACGACAGGCACCCTCCACAACGCCTGACTATTTTTTGTTGTTGCAGTTGCCATTGTTGTTTATAGACCCAGGCCAGGTTTGAACCCGCCAGCCTCCGGGCATGTGGCCGGTGCCTTACCCACTGAACTACGGGCACCACCCTTTTAGAAGTCATTTAGTCTGTAGACTTTTAGAAGTCATTTAGTCAGACTTCCTTATTCTGTAGACAGAGACACAGACTGTAGTAGTTTAGTCACTTGCTGATAGACAGGAGCTAGTGAGCGGCTCAGCCACACAGGCGCCTTAGGCCTGGCTAATTCCTGCTCCCCTGTGTTGCTTTCAAGTTTCCTTTTGTGTCTTCCAGCAGCACGTGTCCTGCTTGCTATTCAGACACACTGTGGTGCACTTAGTGTGCGGCGCAAGCTAATGACTTGCCATTGGAGCCTAAACTAAGTTATCGTTATTGTTAATGATATTGTTAAAATTAGTTTCTTATCTTTTTTTTTTTAACCTTTCAAAGCAATTTATGTTTTGGTCATGGATTGACTGGAAATAACCTAGCGTGAGTGGCAATTCTGATAGACATTTTTGATACCTGTCTAGCCATCATTCATTCATCCTGTAAGCATATGTAGTAGATTCTATGCCCTTATCCTGTATCCACATACAATAGCTGGCTGATTAGGCAAAGAGGGAGACACAGACAGAGACAGAGAAAGAAGACAAAACCATTTAGACTCTTGGCTGTTTAACCCAGTTAACAGAGCCAATCTTTTCAAGGATTTTTGAAAAATACATATGCGAAGAGGGCAATGTCACATAAGGGGACACTGTATTACATGGGAAGGATTTGGCTGCAAACATCAATGCAGATAATAATAATATCTACCAAATAAAGTTGTGACAGTTACCCTGTGTATGTGTCTGTATACCTGTATCTATCTGCATCTATGTATTATCGATTCTATATCGATTCTATATCTATCTATCTGTGTCTGGATCTGTCTCTAGCTATATCTATATGTATTTATAAAATAAGCTTAGAGTACTTGGCTATTGTAAGCACTCGATACGTGTTCTCTATAATCATCAAACTACCATCCTCGTTATTATTGGTTCTTCTAGGTCCTAAGCAGTTAATTTTGGGCAGCTCCCCTGACGTTCACTGATGTCTCTTGAGTGCGCAGCTACTGTTGATGCTGCCCATTGCAAAGCCTGGAGGAGCAGTCGGGCTGTGTGTTCTGTGTAGCCCACAGCTCACCCAGCCATTTGGGGTCAAGTGGTCGGGTGGCAAGAACTCTCTGCTTCTCTTTTTCCAAGCACCCACGTGCAATATTCTTTGCTTCTCCTTTAACTTACCACTATTATATCCCACCAGAAGTTCAACAGCTAGATCCAAGTCGAAGACCATTTACTCTTCACCTCTAACCGCCACTTATAAAAAAAGAATATTACATTAAAGAAATGAGCTTTGAGGGCTAAATGTAAAAATTATTATATAAAACAAAGGAAACTAATTTGGGGGCATAAAATATCCCTTGAAGTCTTCCATTCTAACTGTCTTTTTCCCTTGCTCCCTGCTTGCGTGTTAGAATATAAACACTTGAATTATCTTATTTTCTATTCATTTGAAATTCTTAGTGGAGATTAAGCTAAAGTGGTTTCTATTATTATCTCAATGGAAATTAGTCACGTTTTCTCTTGGGGTTCAGAGGACATGTTTCGGTAAAGTCATTAGTATTACATAGTATGTGTAATTGTATAAAACCCCTTATTATATAAATTTTGCCCTTTATTAAGAAAATAAGAATTTAGTGGTCACTGTTATTCATGTATTTATCTGGATTTAGTGGATTTACAGTTGTAGAATCTTAGTCCCATTTCCCATCTATTCTTATGGATGCAATTAAATAAAATTAGACTTCTCTTATAGGTACTTTTTTTTTTTTAATTGAAGCAGCCAAAATTAACAAAAGAGACATTAACACACTTGTATACACACACATAATTTTTCTAGTTCTGCTGGCTGAGTTCTTGTAGACTTCTATCCTGTGGACAAGTCATGATTTCCAGGCTAATGCAGGTTCTCCTATCACTTTGGGTGAAAATCACTCCTTGGCTGCTCTGCCGTATCTCTGGACTGGAGAGGATAATATTAACAGTAGAGGAATAACATGAGCAGAAGGTCTAACAGGGGAATCACTGGGCTTCAAAGACAAACTTGTGCTCTTTGCTCCCTATTTTTCATACCTCTTAGATAAAGAGCTTCTTTCACAGTGGCAAAAAGATGTCTAGTTCGCATGTGACACTTCCCCGATCAATCCTGGGGTATCAGGTGATGGGCCATTCTCTTGGCAATAACAAGAAACACAGCTGCAATTACAGGAACCTTGAAAAACAATATAGATTTTTATTGGAGACAGGAATCCTACCCAGCTCACCACAATACGTATGTGTGATACCACCACACAATGCTGCTTCCTCCCAAAACTTTGTCCTCCAACATCCCGCCCCGTGTGCCCTGCTACTCTGCTTCCCAGGGAGAGTTAACCATGGGACATCGGGCCCTCTGAGACTGGAAGTCCTGGGATCAGCCCCTTCCCCACACCCCCAACACAGGGAAACTGCCCATCTGCTGTGAAACTCAGATGGAGCATTTCTAGTTAAGACAGTCTCAACTTCATTACATGTAAAAAGACGTAGACTTTTTGTTTTCAAGGAAATTACTTTCATAATGGAGTCCTTTTTATCTTTGAGAGAAGCTCATCTTGACAGAGACAGAACCCTTTCTTCTCAGTGAATTCGTTTTATTCTGTCTGTTGTTGTCACCCCTGGCAACCCATGATTCTGTGATTCTGAGATGACTTAGGGTCTGATGAACCATTGTAACTCTGTGTTTGCTGCCACTGTTTTACACCGAGTTGCTTTTAAATGCTCAGGGAGAAGTGCTCCAAATAGCTGCCAACCAGTGCTGCCCTGAGTGTGTAGCAAGGACTCCTGGATCTTGCCATCATGAAAAGAAGATCCATGAGGTAAGTGTTTACTGACCCAAGGTTGATTCTGTGTCTGTAGAACATTGACAAGGGAAGATGGACGTTAAACTTGTGTTGAGCGAGAAGTATTTTTCTTTGCTGGGGCTGCAGAAAATCTGGAACTCATTTGATTTTCTGTGAGCATTTAGCCTTCTTGAATAAGATTGTATAGGCCCTTTATAAATTGCATTTGTGTCTTGGAATGTTGACATTGATGTTGAAGAAGTTGTGATGCTGAACAATACGGGGACTGCCTTCCTTTTGTCTATTATGTGCATTTTTTATTGGATAGTTAAAAACAACCCTGAGCTAGAGAGTAGAGCAGATGTTAGTACCTCCATGTTAAAGACAAAAAATTGAATTTCAAAGAGCTTATGGTAATTGCCCAGTATTATATCACTCATAAGTGGTGTAACTTGGCCTAGAACCCTGGTCTTCTGACTCCTAATTCAGGGTTCTTTTTACTAGTGAAGAATTACTGACATTTTAAGCTTTGCTGTGGGCCCTGTCCTCTGCCTTGTAGGATGTTAGCAGCACCCCTGGCCTCTACGCACTAGATGCTGGTGGCTTCTACCACTCATGGCAACAAGAACTGTCTTCAGCCATGGCTAGATTTCCCCTGGGGGGCAGACTGCTCACCTTCTCCTCATTTAGAATTTTAGTACTAGAAATCTATCCTAAGTTTTTTTTTTCTTCTTTTTATACTTTCTTTCTTATTTCAGATCCTTGAGGATTAATTTAGAGATACTAAATACTGATTAAAAACTACCATTGCAAAGTTTATAATAGAAAACATGAAAATAGCTCATCTCCACTCATACTTAACATGTCACCCGAGGTAGCAGGTACAGTTGAATGTGATGGAAAGAGACTTTAATGCTCATCTTCCACCCGATACAAAACTTTCCCCCAGTTAGTGTCTCTGCCCATTCAGGACAGAGCACAGGTTAGCAGGATTTGATGCCCCCCCTCCAGGCTGCTATTCAGGGAGTTTACCTAGAACTGGAGAGTGCTGTGCTCATATCCCCACGGGACGGGATCATCTTACTTGAGCCACTGTTTCCTAATTGCACTCGGAAGTCACTCTTTCACTCCTGCACAATGTGTCACTGATGGAAAGCCAAGTGGGACCTACCCTGGGAATGTCTTCACATCACCTGTCACCATAGGCTACGCCATTCTGTCTGTGTTATGTCAGGTGGTGTCAACTTTAGATGCCACACAAGAAACTCCCTGTGAAATGGGAAGTGCTGCAGGGCGGATGGTGGTGGAAATAATGCCTGTTCACAGTGATTGGAATGGATGCCTGGGTCAAGGCAACAACACCAAGCTGAATCTTTCAAGCGAAGGAACCAAAAATAAGGTCAAATTCTGGAAGGAAAACCCCCAGGTTATCTTAAATAAGAGGTGGGGAGCAGGACCACAGGAAATCAGAACTCCGTACATCTTTGCACGGGCCACTCTGGTGACACCATGTGCTCTCTCCCCTGCTGGCCTGTGCATGACGTCCACGGCACTCTCTCCCTGCTGTCCTGTCCACATCCACAGTGTTCTCTCCCGGCTGTCCTGTCCACATCCACGGTGCTCTCTCCCTGCTGTCCTTTCCACGTCCATGGCGCTCTCTCCCCCACTGTCCTGTTCATGTCCACAGCACTCTGTCTTGGCTTATGACGGTCCCTGAGAACACTGACAGTATTTTCTCCTTCTTTATAATGATCTTCCCACCTCTGACCTGAACTGGCACTCAGTGAATGACTCAAACAATAAATCTTTCCTCCAGCTTCTCCATGCCCTGATCCCAGCTGGTCAGTGACCCTGGGCAGTTTTAGGACCACAGATCTACCCTGGGTTAGTGCGAAGTCCTCTCTCTCCCTCCCTCCATCACAGTCACCGTTTGTGCAGTAACACATTGCACAGAAAGCTCTAAACTGGGCAAGAAAAAGCTTTACCATATACAACTTTCAAATTTTACTTCCTCAGAAAATGTTATATTTCTGGTACTTGATGTAACTGAGAAAAAAGTGGAATTTCAAAACAATAGGTTTTTTTTTTTTGGCAGGGGGACCCTTTAATGGTCTGCTACCTCAAATAGAGCTAGAAGATGGATTTTTTTTAAAGACAAAACAAAATCTTCTCATTTTAGTCTTTTTTTTCTTTTTTGTAGAGACAGAGTCTCACTTTATGGCCCTCTGTAGAGTGCCGTGGCCTCACACAGCTCACAGCAACCTCAAACTCTTGGGCTTAGGCGATTCTCTTGCCTCAGCCTCCCGAGCAGCTGGGACTATAGGCGCCCGCCACAACGCCCAGCTATTGTTTGGTTGCAGTTTGGCCGGGGCTGGGCTTGAACCCGCCACCCTCGGCATATGGGGCCGGCGCCCTACTCACTGAGCCACAGGCGCTGCCCCTCATTTTAGTCTTAATAATGTTAAAAGTTATTATGTTTGTTTTTTCCCTGTCCTTCCTCTGCTCTTCTTTGCTTCCCCAAGTTTCTTACCAAACCCTCCTTAGTATTCTCTTCCTTGAGTGGATTAAATGCTCGTCTAGTTTGGTCTGAGTCTTACCTCTCCACTAGCTGTCGCAGCCCCTACAGCCCCTATGGCCCTGGTCTCGATGGCCACAGGAAGGAACTAGGCTTGACGGGGATTAGAAGTACAAGCTTGCAGGAGGCGGGCTAACCTTGATTGCAGGGTAGCCCCCAGCAACCTTCACAGTAACCTTTTTTCTTTCTTTTTTTTTTTTTTTTATTAAATCATAGCTGTGTACATCAATGTGATCGTGGGGCACCATACACTGGTTTTATAGACCGTTTGACACATTTTCATCACACTGGTTAACATAGCCTTCCTGGCATTTTCTTATTGTGTTAAGACATTTATAACCTTTTATTGAGACAGTACAGGACAGGTGAGGGGAATATTAGACACTGACTATGTGCCTAAGGATGGCCATGGGCTCGGGTTCTTTCTTGGCAAGGAGCACCTGTGGATGAATTGCCCAAGGGTCCATCCCCCAGCTGCAAATCATCCTGCTCAGAGGTCATCTGGCTCTTGGTATCCTCTACAACTAGCATCACTAGTTTTTTCCCTGAATCTGCAGCCTTTTCTGTTTTGCCTTTTCAGCTCATTTGGGAAGCCGTTTCCAGAGTGCTTTTCTGGCCCTCTGAGCAACAGTAATCTTGTCTTAGCCTCTGGCTTGTGTTCCATAGAGTAGGTAATGGTGACTCTCCCAGTGCCCATAAAATAGCCTCGTGTTTTAAGATCTTTGGAATGGTGATCTGAAGTGGAAACTTTTCCCTAACATAGATTTGGAAGAGGCTTTCGGGGAGACTGGGTGTTGCAGGAGGGGAGTCAATTGAGGTGATACTATCCCCAGAGCATATGGTTCAGACAAAGGGAAGTCAAGGTCGGGTTGAGCTGAGGGCTGCAGGAGAAGGCTGCATCTTACACCAGCGTCCCAGCAAGTCAAGGCATGTCTCAAGACCTTTCCTGGAGTTAGGAAAACACTGGAGCCTTTGGGATGACTCTGGGTTATTTGAGAGTGTTGCAGGGGTTTATGACAGCCAGGATTGGGGGGACTGTTTCATCTATGACCTTCCCAAAGCTGTGCTTTCAAATTCACTTTTGGACCAGTGCCTGGCCTTGCCAAGTAGCCAGGGAGACAAGCCTCAATGTGTTTTTCTAAAGAGTTGTTTGAAAACTTTTTTCTTTTTTCTTTTTTTTAATGTGAATTTATTTTTATTTTATTTATTTTATTGTTAAATCATAGCTGTGTACATTAGTGCAATTAGGGGTACAATGTGCTGGTTTCATATACAATCTGAAATATTCTCATCAAACTGTTCAATGTAGCCTTCATAGCATTTTCTTAGTTATTGTATGTAGACATTTGTATTCTGCCTTTAGTAAGTTTCGCCTGTACCCATTCTAAGATGCACCGTAGGTGTGGCCCCACCCATTATCCTCCCTCCACCCTAACCTCTCCTCTCCCTTCCCCTTCCTTGGCACTTTCCCCATAGTCTTATGCTATAGTTGGGTTATAGCCTTCGTGTGAAAGCTATAATTTAGCTTCATAGTAGGGCTGAGTACATTGGATATTTTTTCTTCCATTCCTGAGATACTTTGCTAAGAAGAATATGTTCCAGCTTCATCCATGTAAACATGAAAGAGGTAAAGTCTCCATCTTTCTTTAAGGCTGCATAATATTCCATGGTATACATGTACCACAATTTGCTAGTCCATTCGTGGGTCGTCGATAGGCACTTGGACTTCTTCCATGACTTAGCAATTATGAATTGGGCTGTAATAAACATTCTGGTACAGATGTCTTATTATATTTATGTTTGTTTATCGTGATTTTTGTTATATTGTGATTTTTGGTCTTCTGGGTATAAACCTAGTAAAGGAATTATAGGATTGAATGGCAGGTCTATTTTTAGGTCTCTAAGAATTCTCCAAACATCCTTCCAGAAGGAACGTATTAGTGTGCATTCCCACCAGCAGTGTAGAAATGTGCCCTTTTCTCCACATCCACGCCAAAATCTCTGGTTTTGGGATTTTGTTATGTGGGCTACTCTTACTGGGGTTAGGTGATATCTCAAAGTAGTTTCGATTTGCATTTCTCTCATAATTAAGGATGATGAGCTTTTTTTCATGCGTTTGTAGATCATGCATCTGTCTTCTTTAGAGAAGTTTCTCTTCAAGTCCCTTGCCCACCCTGAGATGGGATCACATGTTCTTTTCTTGCTAATACATTTGAGTTCTCTGTGGATTCTGGTTATTAGACCTTTATCGGAGGTATAACCTGCAAATATTTTCTCCCATTCTGAGGGCTGTCTGCTTGCTTTACTTACTATGTTGTTGGCTGTGCAGAAGCTTTTTAGTTTGATCAGGTCCCAGTAGTGTATTTTTGATAGTGCTTCAATTGCCTGGGGAGTCCTTCTCATAAAATATTCACCCAGGCTGATTCCTTCAAGAGCTTTCCCTGCACTCTCTTCTAGCATTTTTATAGTTTCATGTCTTCAGTTTAAATCTTTTATCCAGTGAGAGTCTATCTTAGTTAATGGTTGCCAGCCAGTTCACCCAGCACCATTTGTTAAATAGGGAATGTTTTCCCCACTGAATGTTTTTAATTGGCTTGTCAAAGATCAAATAACGCTAGGTAGCTGGATCCATCTCTTGGTTCTCTATTCTGTTCCAGACATCTACTTCTCTGTTTTTGTGCCAATACCATGCTGTTTTGATCACTATCGATTTATAGTACAATCTCAGGTCTGGTAGGGTGATTCCTCCTGCTTTGTTTTTATGGCTAAGTAATGTTTTGGCTATTCGAGGTTTTTTCTGATTCCATATAAAACGAAGTATTATTTTTTCAAGATCTTTAAAATATGACAGTGGAGCTTTAATAGGAATTGTGTTAAAATTATATATTGCTTTGGGTAGTATAGACATTTTAACAATGTTGATTCTTCCCAGCCATGAGCATGGTATGTTTTTCCATTTGTTAACATCTTCAGCTATTTCTTTTCTTAAAGTTTCATAGTTCTCTTTGTAGAGATCTTTCACGTCGTTTGTTAGGTATACTCCCAAATATTTCATCTTCTTTGGCACTACTGGGAAAGGAATAGAGTCCTTGACTGTTTTTTAGGCTTGGTTATTGTTGGTGTATATAAAGGCTACAGATTTATGGGTGTTGATTTTGTAGCCTGAGATATTGCTGTATTCCTTGATCACTTCTAAAAGTTTTGTAGTAGAGTCCCTAGTGTTTTCCAGATATATGATCATATCATCTGTGAAGAGTGAAAGTTTGATCTCTTCTGACCCTATGTGGATACCCTTGATCGCCTTTTCTTCCCTAATTGCAATGGCTAAAACTTTCATTACAATGTTAAAGAGCAATGGAGACAATGGGCAACCTTGCCTGATTCCTGATCTAAGTGGAAATGATTTCAATTTAACTCCATTCAATACGATATTGGCTGTGGATTTGCTTATAGATGGCCTCTATTAGTTTAAGAAATGTCCCTTCTATACCAATTTTCTTAAGTGTTCTGATCATGAAGGGATGCTGGATATTATCAAAAGCTTTTTCTGCATCAATTGAAAGAATCGTATGGTCCTTATTTTTTAGTTTGTTTATGTGCTGAATTACATTTACGTATATTGAACCAGCCTTGAGACTCTGGGATAAATCCCAGTGGGTCATGATGTATAATTTTTTTGATGTGTTGTTGGATTCTGTTTGTTAGGATCTTATTGAGTATTTTAGCATCAATATTCATTAGTGACATTGGTCTATAATTTTCTTTTCTTGTTGGGTCTTTCCCTGGTTTTTGGGATCAAGGTGATATTTACTTCGTAGAATGTGTTGAGTAATATTCCTTCATTTTCTATATTTTGGAAGAGGTTTAGTAATATAGGTACTAGTTCTTCTTTAAAGGTTTGGTAGAATTCTGGCGTAAAGCCATCTGGTCCTGGGCTTTTCTTTTTATGGAGATTTTGTATAGTTGATGCTATTTCAGAACTTGATATAGGCCTGTTCAACATTTCCACTTCATTCTGGCTAAGTCTTGGTAGGTGGCGTACTTCTAGGTATTGGTCGATTTCTTTCAGATTTTCATATTTCTTGAAAACTTTTTTCTTATTCTTTCCTCTGCAAATTTGCTTGTGAAAGGGTGGGAAAAGGAACATTAATCCCCTTTCTTTTCCTCTTTACAAATTTAATCCCAGCACCAGATAATGTCAAGTCTGAGCAAATAGGGCTCGGAGGTTCAATGAAAAGTAAAATGGCAGGTGGTGAAGCTCTGGTGCTCAGTCTGCTCAAACAAGGAGCGGGAGGGAGAGGGTTGCCTGTCTGCCAGGCTAAAAGAACTAATTTATGTGTGCAAGGAAAGCAATGAATATTGAATTCTGTAGCCTTGTTCTCCTCAAAGTAGAGGATGTCATTATAATATGCACCGAGCATTCCCAGATATTTAGTATTCTGAATCTATAGCTTCATAACAGGAACAAATTATATGAAGAAAAATTATTTTTTTGTTCTGTCAGTAAGCCAGGCAAAGACTTTATGACCTTATATTTCCTTTGGACTTATGTCATCAGCCAAGCCAACTTGTTAGTTGACTCCACAGAAGAATACATTTAAGGTGTTGTCTGTAGAATTCGCTTTTGCCCAGTGCTAAAATGTCATGTTTTCAAAAAGGTATTAATAAGGTTAAAATGGCATGGGTAAAAACAGGTCTTGGGGGGAACATTGCTGTTCTATTCTATTCTATTATTACTTCATTTTACAAAGCTCTCTGTTGCTACGGTGTTTATTATAAATAATGCTTTTGTGAATTAGAGACACACACACACCACACACCTCAGCACGTGCTGAACATCTTGAGCGCTAGGCCAGGTGCTTTGTGTGTGTTATCAATCCTCAGAACACTCAGAAGAAGATGATGTCTCTGTTTCAGGCATAGGAGTAAGAGACAAAAATGGAAGGGACTTATGCAGCTTGTCCCCTCGAGAGATGTGGGAGCACTTCCTCTTTGTCCCACTGTGCACTTGGGATTACCATCTGGAGTTTCTTCTGCGGCTTTCGCATCAAGCACTGGAGGTTCCCGGCCAAATGTTCTTCCGTTTTCCCCATAATTCTCAAGTTTATTGTGAAGGAAAAATCCATTGCTTCATTTTATGTCTCTGGAGTTAGAAATAGATTCATGTGATCAGAAAGCTCATAGGTACCAAAGAGATTGGCTGATATAGGACTCCCATTTTGAAGATAAAAAACTTTGGCAATTGACAGGTGGTTATCACAATTGATTTTTGAGATCTCTGTCTGAAAGGTGATGTGATTGCAAACGTTTTGGAAACAACTGTTACTCTATCTTGGTGGTAACGAAAACAAGGTCTTGTTTTAATGAAGTGAAATTTCTAAATGTTTAGAAGCAGTCTTCTAACTTTTAATGAAATAAAGAAGTTCACTTCAAGTTGTTTTGTATGATCTTTTGATTTGACTTGATTTAAGCTAATAAATGATTCATCAGATATTTTAAACAGTAATTTGCTCTCTGGTGACAAAAGTAAAAATATTTTACTGGTGAAAATTTAAAACATAGAAAATTATACAAGCATAAAAAGAATCACTGGTAATCTCAGTCTCTGAAAACCACTGTTAATGTTCTTTCAGTTTTGGGGGAGGGGATGTCAGTGGAGGTAGCCAGCTAGCGAGCCAGAGAAATATACGGAAGCATACTGTGTGTGCTTTATGGAAATTACGCCGTGCTTTCTGTCTTGCTCTTTTACATAGCATCGTATTGTAAATATTTCCCTCGCACACTCTTGGAGAACACAATTTCCTAATATGAAGGCATTCGTGAAGCTTCTAGTTTTCATTCAAATATTACCAGTTTCACTGTAAGTAATAATAGATGGAATTCCTCGTATTTAAGTTCTGCATATCATTTATCCTTTTCTTTAGATAAGTTTTTAAAAGTGCAATTAGTAGGTCAAGGCATCTAAAAATTTGGGGTACCGAAGCTGTGACATCTTTAGTCATTAAGATTTGATTTTAAATTGTCAGTGTCTAATGATAAACCCAGCAGAAATAACAGAGATA
Organism: Nycticebus coucang; assembly: GCF_027406575.1. Taxonomy (NCBI): domain Eukaryota; kingdom Metazoa; phylum Chordata; class Mammalia; order Primates; family Lorisidae; genus Nycticebus; species Nycticebus coucang. Next base: position 8,235,992 of record NC_069780.1, read on the forward strand.
GCGGGTTCTCTGTTCCAGTGTGACTACCTCGGGGAAACTCTCCTGCTTAGTTATTCTGGGTGCCATTGTGAGGGACGGCTTTGTGTGTGAGAATCATATTTCACTGTGGCTTCCATGAACCACATTCGAACACTAAGTGCTGTGAATTGGAAACTCTTCTCACATCAGATATTATCAAATGTTATCCAATTTTTCATTTTAATTAGTATTTTTTGGCAATTAATAAAGTTTAGTATTGTGTATTTTATTGCCATTTTTTCATTTGGGATTTTTTTTTTCTTCATATAAGTGATTTTATATAGTGGAGTTTAGTTCTAAGTAATGTGAATTGCAATTTAGCAGTTTGTCATTTGTCTTTTAATTTTACTTGTAATGTATTTTTCACAGATTTAAAATATTTTAGCTTTGGCGGTGCCTGTGCCTCAGTGGGTAGGGCACCAACCCCATATACCTAGGGTGGCGGGTTCAATCCCAGCCCTGGCCAAACTGCAACAAAAAAAATAGCCAGGCGTTGTGGCGGGCGCCTGTAGTCCCAGCTACTCGGGAGGCTGAGGCAAGAGAATCGCCTAAGCCCAGGAGTTGGAGGTTGCTGTGAGCTGTGTGACGCCACGGCACTCTACCGAGGGCCATAAAGTGAGACTCTGTCTCTACAAAAGAAAATATATATATATATATTTATATATTCTATATATATAAATATATATATTATATATTATTTTTAGCTTATCAGAACCTATCCATTATCTTTTTAAGTTTCTCTTTTGCTTTATGCTTAGGTCTTTCTGATCATAAAGCACAACTGCCCCCTCTCTTTCACTGGGCCACAGTTTGTGGACTTGCCCATTTATATGCTGTACTAAATTTGAGATTTCCTAAATAATTATAGCAGAAGTAAATTGATGGGAGAGGACTTGGCCTTTGGCTCCGTGTCTGTTCCTAGTACTCACAGTCACCATGAAAGGGTGGGTAAGGGAAGAAGATAACGAACTCATGCTGTAGGGAGAGGGGAAAAGATCAAGCATCTTCTCTTTTTAAGAGTTTTCATTGACACATAAAGATGGACTATATTTAAGGTATAATTAGCATGTGATGATTACCACTCTCATTAATTAACATATCTATCACCACCCAAGCCGTGCATTAGATTCCCGGAGCACATTCATCTCCTCACTGAAAGTTTGTACCCTGGACCAACATCTCCCCATTTCCTCCATGCCCCAGCCCCATGTGACTGCAGATTTGATTGAGCACATATGTGCCACACTCCTGGCTGGCTCTTTGGAAGGTCACCTCAGTGAGCCCTTAGAATAACCCAGCTGTGGTGGTGGTGTTTAGGCACCATTTTATTTTTATAGAGGAGGAGCTGAGATTGAGAGAGTTTAAGTCACTTGCTTTAAGTCCCCAAGACAGGAAGACCTGAGCTGGGGTCTGAGAATGTGTGTGTGGCCAAGTAAACACTTAGATGGTCCCACCCAGTACTTACATGGGTTAATTGCTTGGTCGTCTTTGTAAGACTGTCTAGAGGAAAGTAACTATCGTAGTAAGGTGAGGACTTGGTTCCCAAATATTTGGATGACTGTGGCTACCTATTGCTTTTGTGGTTGCAATCATGGCATAGATGATTAGTAACCCCATAATGTCAGTGGCAGGCTTACGAACTGGCTGCAATTTGCAAAATAAAGGGGCGCTGACTTGTTTAGGTAAGACAAGTTCCTTTGTGTTTGATAGACATAAAAATTATTCTGAATGCTGGTCTAAGAAAAAGTAGGGGATGTTTATTTTCTATGCTTCTCGGTGACACCTATCGTTATAATTAATCCCCAGATTATATTCAGGTGACACCTAGAATGTGTCATGTTTTTAATAAAAGTCCACATATGATTTATGCTGAATCAGATGTCATTAAACATTAGATTTCGTAAAGGCAAAAGGGACTAGATCCCTTTGTTTAAAAGGACTTAAGAAAATTTAATTCACTGAGTTAATTATGTTGTGAAAGGCATGATCATTCCATTCTGTCACTGAGAACAAAGCATCCTTTGCCAGCTCCTTCCTTAAGCAGTCAATGTATTTGTAGCTGTTCATGTTCCAGGTTTGTCCTCTCCCTTCTTACTCACTGAGATACTTTGGGCACTGGATAAATTATATGGTAACTCAAACCATGGGTCTTTAGATCATGTGCTGCCTTTGAGAACGTGGTCTCCCAGCCTAAGGTGGATTTGGAATGTTCACATACGGTGTGTGTGGATGGGCACCCCCACTCCCTCACGGGGATTGACTTGGGAGAACCAGACAGACCAGTGCCTCCTATTGGCCATCACATGCCCCAGGACCGCGAGATCTCTGGGACACTTGAGAGAGAGAGGGAGAGAGAAGGAATGAATAATATGGGAACCAATCTGGGTAAGAGGTAAAGTCGGAAAGCAAACCAGCTCGGTGTGCGAGCTACTCAAAATGATGGAGCCATTACAAAGAACACGGTAAATGTATGTGTGTTTTACTTTGGGCTTTATAACGATTTTTAAATGATGGGGTTGGGGTTAGTTTTATTTTCTTTTGTATTTTTCTGAAATTTCCAAGTAATCTTAGAGGTAGTAGAAGAAAAAAATCAATATTTAAATTGGTCTCTGACTTGGAACATGGCGAATCCTGGTCTCAACCTTGTAAACGCAGAGCCTTCTTTCACCTTTCCTGAGCTCCATCCTTAGTTTGTGTAAGAACGGGTTGTTTTCTGTTTGGCCAAAAGAAAGCCAATATTCTGGCACTAAACTTTCTCTTTTTCATCCTTGACACACAGCATGGAACAGAGTGGACCTCTCCGCCCTGTAGTGTGTGCTCTTGTGCTCATGGGCAAGTCCGATGCAGCCCGCAGCCGTGCCCGCTGCTGTCGTGTGGACACCAGGAGCTGGAATTCATCCCTGAAGGAAGCTGCTGCCCCATCTGTGTGGGCCCTGGCAGTGAGTATGAGCCTGTAGAAGGGCACCCTCTTTGCCTTTGAGATTCACCTGGTGACACCTCTACTGTTTTTTTCTTGCTCATTGTGGCCGAAAGATCAACCCTTTCCCTACTAGAACCAAGATGTAGCTTTGCACTTGGCAGGGGGCAGTATTTCAGAGAGAGAGACTGGCTCTATAAGCTCCATTCCAGCCCGAGATTCTGCAAGGCTCTGTTTCATTATTTTTGCTTCAGCCGGCTGCATCCCTCTCCGTCTGCAGCTCCTGAGTGGGAAGGGAGTAGGGAAAAGGTCCTTTGATATGGATATAATTGCATAAGGCCAAGGTGGTTCCTCCTGCCCTCTAAGGGGATAGAGAAAGGAGCAAGTAAGTTCTCTGTGTAGTATTGCTGGCAGTTACTGTGTTGGCTGGTCTTTGAGATGACATGGTATCTGTCTCCAAGACACACTCAGCAGGAAGGAGGTCTTTATTGCGTCCTCACTGGAGAGTCTGCCTGCAAATGGAGGTGACCAATGTTTGTTCAGCAAAACAGCAGAGGCTTACAGGCCCTTTTCTAGGAATCCAGCTTGTTCACCTTTTCCACATGCCCTTTTTATCACACTTTGAGGATGTATGCACCATTTCATTTTTATAACTGAATAGATAGATTCAGTTTACTTCATGGTAAACAGGAATCATTGTCATTGCTGCATTGCACTCTCTCCTGACATACGATATCCAGAGTATGTTTTTTATTTGATAACACCTGGAAGCTACTCTCTGTTGTTATTTTTTTCTTTAAAAAGAATACCTGTTTCTTTCTGATCCCCAATTATTCTATTCCTGACGATCCTTTGCCCTGGAGAACCATTCCAGGGATTAAAAAGTCTGCTCAGGAGATGATAAAGGTAGGTGTTTGCCTCCCGCACTTCAGATGTCACCCGCCAGAAATGGACCAGCAGGTGCTCTGAGCTGAACCCCCAACGCTGCTCATGAAAACACCAGGAACAGCAGCGCTGGAGGCGGTGGGGGGCCTTTGTAGGGTTCTTTCTCAGGTTTCAAGAAGCTATCTCGTTGGCCCTCTATGAAAAAGATATATTGGAAGGATTTTGCCCAGAAATATTGGAGGATCTGCGGGGCCCAACTATATTATGTGTGAAAATGTAGGGTCCTTCATTTAAAAAGCAGGGGAGAGCGGGAAGCTTTTTCTCTGCCTCTCTAGTTTCTTGCCTACCCTGTTATGTTTTTATTCGCTCTTTATTGTTCTTCTCCTTTGGGCCTGGGGATGAGGGGTAAGTAGTGATCCTCACAGGCCCCCCCAAAGCCCCCTATGACTCGGTGCATAGGGCCATGTGCACCCAGGTCTCCCCTGCGGGTGGAGGGTGGCAGCAGGCAGCTAAGCACCCATCCCAGGATGCCCGTGGGGGTAGGACTGAGCCTGAGCTGAGGCTCCAAGCCCCACCAGACTTCACTTAGAAAGCACAAGTCCAGAGATCTCAAGATAGGGGCTACAGAGCATTAATCCCTAAGCATGGGCCTCCTCCTGTGCCCTGGGCCCCTGACCCAACATGCCCCCATGCAGTCAGCCCTGGGATCACCAAATGCGATCCCCCCAGTAATGTATATTACTTTGACCTTCCAGAACCCTGTTCCTATGAAGGCCGGGTGTTTCAGGACGGAGAGGACTGGCGGCTGAGCCAGTGTGCCAAGTGCGTGTGCAGAAACGGGGCTACCCAGTGCTTCACAGCTCAGTGTCAGCCTCTGTTTTGTAACCAGGTAAGAAATACAGCCTCAGGGCAGATCCTTTGCAGCAGGCTGTTAACTTCGGTGTTGAAGAACTGGGAGTCTTTCTTGAGATTTTGTCAGATTTTCCTTACACTCTCGAACCTGACCTCTGAGACATTCCTTTTACCCTTAGTTAGGTAGGCCTAACTTCTGGCCGTGCTAATTGCACATCCAGACACTGAGCCTTGGGAGAGCTTACAGGGAAGGGTCTGGGTTTGACTACAGCAAGCTAAACATCTGGAAAACTTAGAAACATACCTAGGGTTGGTGTTGTTATTGTTTTTCAATGTGTAGATATAGTGTGTTTTGGGAAGACACATGCATATCTTTAAATATGATCATCCAAATGAATATAATTTAATTTTTATAGGACAATGGCTCTGATTACTAAAGAATTTGCTCTGGATACGTTTAAGATGGTGGGATCTTGTTCTTTGTTAAAGTAGATCTGATTTTCAAGATGTTGGGCTCATCACACACATTTGGAAGAGAAAATCAATTGCAAGTGGACGTGGTGTGCGTGGCATTTCATCCTTTTTTACTCTTCCAGAGGCTCCTGTGGACGTGCCAGGGCAGCTGACAGATAACTAAGAAAGGATCTTGCCTTCAGCCAAAAAATAGATCAAAAAATGAGCTACGAAAAAGCTGGAAGCTAACATTCAGTTGATGCAGAACAGTGCTTTGTGTCAAATAAAACAAAATCAATAACATGGCACATTGTGACAATTGGACTATATTTTTAAAGGTGACAAAAGGCAATTAGACAAGAAATGCTAAATGCTAAATAAAGGGAAAATGTATCTAATTGAAAGACTTGGTGGTGTTACCCACACCAGCCAACTGCTGGGCTCACATCTCCTTTCCAGCTCATCGGGCTGTCCAGCCCTTGACTTGAGATGACAGGTGGGCTCCGTAGCAGGCTGCACAGTACCCTGCTCTGCTGCTCACACATGTTGAGGACGCTTCAGTGTTGGGGCATTTTGATTAAGCCCTTTTCAGGGTTTAGTCCCCTTGTGCAGGAAGGGTAATTAAACAAACTGCTTAATTACCCGTAACAGGAAGGGAGGGGGAGGAGGACTGGAGGGAACACTCCATGGGGAATCTTCTGCTTTATATCTTCAAAAACATAACCACGGACTGCATATTATGGGACCAGACACTGGAATAATTGAAAGAACTATGTCTCATCTTAAAAACATTAAACATAAACTCTAGCTTCATGCACAGTATTCACTTATGGTTTGCATCAATATACATAATTAATGTAAAAAGATAAAATTTGGTGCCATACTTTAGAGCTAATTAATAGGCAAGCATTCTAAAGACTTGCAAATAGATTGATTTGAATCACTCTTGAGTCACTAAGTCTGTATTTCTGCCATGACACTTTTTTTAACAGAAATCCAACTATTAGATCATTTAGAACCATTTTTCTTGATTTAATGTAACTGTCAACTGCTGGATGTTCTGATGACGTCAAGGTGTGCTGTATAATCAACACTGTGGATGGGACGTGTCACCCTACTTCTGTATCACCGTCACCGCCAGCACTACATTTTGGGTGTTTAATATGAGTCGGTCATTAATTTTAAGAGCTTTATAATTCTCGTAACAACCTTATGAAGTAGTAGCTTTTATTATCATTTCTATTTTATAGCTGATAAAAGTGAGGTTCATAGAGGATCAGTAACTTGTTGTAGGTACCACAGTTAGGAAGTGTCCACACTTCTAACCTGGCAGTTCTCTCACCACCTCAGGAGACCACACCCGACTCGTACTTTTAACCATTATGCTATATTGCCTCCCCAAAGGATGGATTATGTAACATTTATTATGCATAGTAATGATCACAGTAGTTGCTAACATTGTTAAGCATGATTTCAAGTATTTTATTTTATTTTTTACAGACAGAGTCTCACTTTGTTGCCCTTGGTAGAGTGCTGTGGCATCACAGCTCACAGCAACCTCTGGCTCTTGGGCTTAGGCCATTGTCTTGTCTCAGCCTCCTGAGCAGCTGGGACTACAGGCGCCTACCACAACGCCTGGCTATTTTTTATTGCAGTTTGGCCGGGGCCAGGTTCGAACCTGCCACCCTTAGTATATGGGGCCGGCACCCTACTCACTGAGCCACAAGCACCGCCCAATTTCAAGTATTTTATATGCAATTGTTCATTAAATATAAGGAAAACAGCAAGAAATTCAGTAGAAGACTATTTACAGGGCTTGTATGCTAGAAAAATCTGTAGCCTATCTTTAACAATTTTCAATTTTTTTTAATGTGAGGTTTTTTCTTTTTAATTACAAATGGAATTTGTATTTGTTAAAGTTTGTAAAGGGGAGGGGAGGTAGGTATGAAAGGAAACAATTGTTCTTGTTTCTACCATTCAAAGAGACCGTAATGGATTTTGGGGTAGGGAGTAACGTTGGGAGGTGATTCATTTAAATCTTTTGGTAGGCAAATATGGGTGTGTTTGTTAGTATAGTTATGATTACTATTTATTTATCTATTTATTCATGACAGTGTCTCACTCTTTTCCCAGGCTAGAGTGCCTGGTGTCAGCTTCACTCTCACTCTCAGCAACCTCAAACTCCTGGGTCCAAGCAATCCTCCTGCTACAATGCCTGGTTCATTTTTCTTTCCTTTTTAATTATTTTTAGTCTCTCAGGGTCTTTTTTTAAGACTTTTTTAGGCCAGGTGCAGTGGCTCACACCTTTAATCCTAGCATTTTGGGAAACCAAGGCAGGTGGATCACCTGAGCTCAGAAGTTCGAGACCAGAATGAGCAAGTGCAAAACCCCATCTCTAAAAATAGGCCTGGTGCACACAGCTCAGTGAGTAGGGCACCGGCCCCATACACCGAGGCCGGTGGGTTTGAGCCCTGCCCAGGCCTGCTACACAACAATGACAACTGCAACAACAACAAAAAATATAGCCAGGCATTGTGGTGGGCGCCTGTAGTCCCAGCTACTAAGGAGGAGGAGGCAAGACAATAGCTTAAGGCCAATAGTTTGAGGTTGCTGTGAGCTGTGACACCACGGCATTCTACTGAGGGCAACATAGTGAGACTGTCTCAAAAAAAAAAAAAAATTAAAAAAATTAAATATAGCCCAGCCTTGTGGTGGACACCTGTAGTCCCAGCTACTTGGGAAGCTGAGGCAAGAGGATAGCTCGCACCTGGGGTTGCTGTGCGCTATGATGTCACAGCCTTCTACTCAGGGCGACAAAGTGAGACTCTGGCTCAAAAAAGAGAAAGTAAAAAAATTGCTTTTATTTTGGATTAATATAAGGGTACATATGATTAGGTTATTATTAATTTTTGTGTGTGTGTGTTTTCTAGGTAAAGTCAAAGGTGTAATTTTTCTATTTTAGTAGAGGTGGGATTTTACTCTAGCTCAGGCTGATCTCAAACTCCTGAGCTTAAGGGCTCCTCCCGCATTGGCCTGGGATTACAGGTTTGAGCCACTGCATCTGGTCTATAATGATGTTTTAGAAGTCAGTGAAAATTTCTGACAAGAGGAAAAATTCCTGATATTCAAACAAAAGATTATTTTTTTAAGGAGGGATGCAAATTCACATGGAAATGGCCTGCTTTTGACTTTCGTGCAGATGCTTGTGAACAGAGCCGTGGCCCACCGCACAGGCGTATGCTCATTACTGGAGTCAGTCTGGTGAGAACTGCTCCTGGTGACACTCCTGCTAGGTTTTTTTTTTTTTAGCTGTTTTTGGCTGAGGCTGGATTTGAACCTGCCACCCCCAGTGTATGGGGCTGATGCCCTACTCCTTGAGCCACAGATGCCATCTCCTGCTAATTTCTTTAATGATAGTTTCCCCCTCCTAATATTGATTATCTGAGTAGTTCGAATTTCATCTTTGGATATTTTTTCAAGAAAAATAGATGGTTGGTAAGTCTTATGAGCTTCTAAGTGTTTGAGAATTATTTTCATGTTGCCTTCATACATGAAAGACAACATTTGGAAGTCCCTAAAATCTGGAAGAACTATAATCCCTTCCCATCCCAATCCTATAAACTGCTTCTGTTGAATTTTAGAATTTAGTGCCCTGGAGGAGAAGTCTGCTTTTCATTCTGTTACCTCCGGCCAGTTCTACTGGGCTGCACTCTGGCAGGGAGTCTCTTTACCTTTATAATTCATGTATCTCTGGGGATATCTCTAGGTGAGGTATCTTTTCATGTATTTTGCCGAGGATATTGTGGAGCTCTTTGAGACAGCATTCCAGGTTTTGAAATGTTTTCTTCAGCTATGCCTTTGATGAATCATGTGTGTCCCAATTATTCACATTTCCCAGAAACAGCTGTGAGTCTTCGTTTGCTCCCTTCTCTTTCCCCTCCTTATAATCGTGCTCCCTTTTATCCCTTTTCACTCTCGGTCTTTCCTCTGCTGGGGAGAGTTTCTTACATTTATCCTTAGTGCCTCCCCAGCATTGATTTTAACTTGAAAATTGTACTTCAGTTTTCTTTTAATTCTTAGTTACATCTATCACTCGTTCTTCTACTTCAAAAACAAATTCCAATGTTTATTCCTTACTTATTGCTTCTTGCTTAGTTTAACAAAAACGACATATTCTCCTGTCTTACTGAGTTTGCAAAATGGCTTTTTGTTGTGGGAGAGGCAGGGAGTGGGGGTCTCCCTGTTTCCTGGCTGATCTTCATCTCCTGGGCTCAAGGCATCCTCCCACCTCAGTCTCCCAAGTAGTTATTGACAGGTGGGACCCCTGCACCCAACTTGCACCATGGCTTTTAAATAATTTCTTTCTGATCCTATAGTAAATAGTGTTTGTAAATTTGCTATTTCTCTGAGTATTCAGAATGTTATTCCTTTCTCTTTGATGGGGTTCAGGACATGCTACCCCAAAATATAGCACCTTGGCACATGACTGTTTTATGCAGAAAGAATTTTAGCAAGCAGCAGAGGCAGAAAGGTCACTTTGACCTCCCCCAAGCCTTTCTCCCTTGCAGCAGGGCATAAAACCTAGGCAGGATTTCCTGAAGCAGGTTGTAAGGCTCTCATGTGAGAGATGCTCTCCCTAAATCAGGACAGAAGGAACGTCCTTATCTGCGGTGGCCTTGCCGCTTTCCTCCTCCATCGTATTACATCATGCTCTTTGCCTGGTTATCTTTCTCCATGGCTGTCCATTCTTCATCAAACCTACAATAAAAAATGTTCAGGGTTAACTGTTTCTTTGCGTCTTTATTTCCTTATGAAGAGTCCTGTGTTCATGTAAAACGTTAAATAAACATGTACGCTTTTCTCTTGATAACCTCTCATTTGTTACAGGGGCCTCAGCCGTGAGCCTAGGATGGATAGAAGGAAAGGCAGGTCATTCTTCAGAGTTTGCCCCCCAGTTTCTTTCTTTCTATCTGCTCATCTTTGATCAAGAGAAATCTGTCCATCCTTACTGCTTGAAAGCTACAAGGGTAAATGGCCTCATAGCTAAATGCTCAGTCTCTTAATCCAGGGGTCTGGCGGATTTCCTCTCTGTGCTACTTGTTTATACCTAGATCAGATCTTTTCCGGTTTCCACTGGCCAGCCCTTTTACATTCTGAATACATGAAACAGAAAGCTTTAATCCCAGCCTGCGTTGCTGAGGGTTCTTCCCAGCTCTCTCTTATGACTCTCCTTCCCCAACACGCATAATCCCCACTCCTATTTTGTTTAAATTTTTTTTTTCCTTATGGGGTCTCGCTTCACATAGAATGAATGAAGTTGAGGGAGGTGACAGGCTCGGGCTGGCACTCTGACTGCTTCAGACGGCACTGGCCACACAGTAGAGGAAGGAAGGCCATATTCTGTTTGAACTAGGGAGGTGAAAAGTTGGGAAGAGGTGATTTTTTCTTTCTTTTGGGGCTTGCACAGCAAAGCGAGGCCATAGAATGTCGTTAGTCCTTGGGACTTTACCTTGGCGATGGCAGGAGGTTAATTGTTAGTTCTACTTTTTGGTGGCAAATTCAAAGGTATTGTGGGGGGAAGAAATTTTGTCGAGAGCCATCAGCCGTAAGGTACTGTAAACTTCTTTATTAAGTATTTTTTATGTAAGGAACATTGAACCTATAATTGAGTATATCCTTAATGGTAGTCCTATCCAAAATTGTAATGGCATTAAATATTTTTTTTGTATTGAACTTCTGTAATAACTGAGGGTACCATATTAGACATGGAGTTGGCAGACTTTTCCTGTAAAGGGCCAGGTAGTGAATATTTTTAGCTTTCTATGCCATGCAGTTAGAATAACTACTCAACTCTACCACCGTAACAGAAAAACCACCATAGAAAATATGTAAATGAATGGTCATGGCTGTGTTCCAATTCAGCTTTTATTTTCCAAAACAGGTGGTGGGCTGGATCTGGCCCCTCCACTATCTGTATTCAACTGTATGGTTGGAAGGGCATATTTACTAGGGCCAGGATGATAGGAGTCAGGTGTATGAGGGCAAAACAAGTGTGTTGTTAAAAGGCCTTTCCTTTTTCTGATTCACTTGCATACTCATCTTCCTGTAAGCCTCCCGGCCTGCTGATAAAGCACCAGCTCAGACAGATCACAGCTCGCAATCATGTAGTTCTCTTTTTTCCAGCTCACAATCAAGTAGTTCTCTTTTTCCTAGAAATATGCTCTTTAAATGCCTTTTCTTTCTGCTCCTGTTGGTCTTTATTTGCAAAGAAAGATTGTACTTCAGTGAATAAAGCATATAGTTAGGTATTGGCAAGAAGATTTGGAAAGAGGTACCTACCACTAGGCAGTAACCCCTCGGTGCCTGTGTGCCCTGCAGCTGCCTCTGCTGCTGTCTGTGGGTCTGCTCCATGTTGGCCAACACAGATGGAAACTGGCTCTAGCACAAATCTTGATGTAGTTATGGCATTTCTTCCCTGTTGACCTAACATTGCATACGCTTAGTTTATTTGCTTAGCATAGTAAAGTTACTGAGTAGTGTGGCACCAGGATACCTTTTTTGACTTTCTCCACCAAAATGTTATTAAGCTGAGAGTTCTGTCCGAGATGAAGAAATGCTCAGTGATTTCAACACAAGTCCAATCTTCACTAGTTCTGTTAAACATCAATGTTCATAATACTTTGCATATAGAATAATAAAGAAATAAAATAGCCTACAACAGAGAAAACAGTAGTCAGTCTAATTCCAATGATTCAGGCATTTGAAATAAGTACCCATTAGCTAATAATGCATGAATCCAACTGATTTTATATAACTTCTATGGGTTAAAAGGTTACTGAGGTATGACCAGGGCTTTGATGAAAAATTAAGGTTATGTGACCCCCTTCCTCCCAAAGACACCGACCTTCTTGATCTTGCAGAAGGAATATCAGAGTAGCTATGATAATAAAATCTCATTTTCTGCTTCTCGTACTAGAAGGTGATGATAACTTCTCAGAAGTTATCTTCTGTGTAAGATCTACAACTTCTTAGTCACCAGAATTTGGGTTGTTTTTACGCTCTTTCCTAATTTCTCTGCCTTCCTGATGTTGAAGAAGACTGTCCTAACAAGTCAGCGTGAGAGGCTGACTCTGGCATTAGTGAGAATGTGGCCTTGAAAAAAACTCTTCATAGGGCAGCAGAGAGGAATGGTCTGAAATTCTGGGGAAGGGGTGGTGGAGCTGAGAATGTAGGATAAGGCAGTGGGGGGTGGTGGAGCTGAGAATGTAGGATAAGGCAGTGGGGGGTGGTGGAGCTGAGAATGTAGGATAAGGCAGGGGGGTGGAGCTGAGAATGTAGGATAAGGCAGTGAGGGGGATGGAGATGAGAATGTAGGGTAAGGCAGTGGGGGGTGGAGCTGAGAGTGTAGGACAAGGCAGTGGGGGGTGGTGGAGCTGAGAATGTAGGATAAGGCAGTGGGGGGGTGGAGCTGAGAGTGTAGGATAAGGCAGGGGGGGTTGTGGAGCTGAGAATGTAGGATAAGGCAGTGGGGGGGTGGTGGAGCTGAGAATGTAGGATAAGGCAGTGGGGGGTGGTGGAGCTGAGAATGTATGATAAGGCAGTGGGGTTGATGGAGCTGAGAAGGTAGGATAAGGTGGGGGGGGTGGAGCTGTGAATGTAGGATAAGGCAGTGGGGGGTGGTGGACCTGAGAGTGTAGGATAAGGCAGTGGGGGGGGTTGTAGCTGAGAATGTATGATAAGGCAGTGGGGGGTGGTGGAGCTGAGAGTGTAGGATAAGGCAGTGTGGTGGTGGAGCTGAGAGTGTAGGATAAGGCAGTTGGGGGCGGAGCTGAGAATGTAGGATAAGACAGTGGGGGGGTTGGAGCTGAGAATGTAGGATAAGGCAGTGGGGGGGTTGGAGCTGAGAATGTAGGATAAGGCAGTGGGGGGGTTGGAGCTAAGAATGTAGGATAAGGCAGTGGGGGGTCGAGCTGAGAATGTAGGATAAGGCAGTGGGGGGTGGTGGAGCTGAGAATGTAGGATAAGACAGTGGGGGGTGGAGCTGAGAATCTAGCATAAGGCCGTGGGGGGGCAGAGCTGAGAATGTAGGATAAGGCGGTGGGGGGGTGGAGCTGAGAATGTAGGATAAGGCAGTGAGGGGGGTGGAGCTGAGAATGTAGGATAAGGCAGTGGGGGGTGGAGCTGAGAATGTAGGATAAGGCAGTGGGGGGTGGAGCTGAGAGTGTAGGATAAGGCAGTGGGGTTGGTGGAGCTGAGAATGTAGGATAAGGCAATGGGGGGGCAGAGCTGAGAATGTAGGATAAGACAGTGGGGGGGTTGGAGCTGAGAATGTAGGATAAGGCAGTGGGGGGGTTGGAGCTAAGAATGTAGGATAAGGCAGTGGGGGGGTCGAGCTGAGAATGTAGGATAAGGCAGTGGGGGGTGGTGGAGCTGAGAATGTAGGATAAGACAGTGGGGGGTGGAGCTGAGAATGTAGGATAAGGCAGTGGGGGGTGGAGCTGAGAGTGTAGGATAAGGCAGTGGGGGGGCGGAGCTGAGAATGTAGGATAAGGCAGTGGGGGGGGTGGAGCTGAGAATGTAGGATAAGGCAGTGAGGGGGGTGGAGCTGAGAATGTAGGATAAGGCAGTGGGGGGGTTGGAGCTGAGAATGTAGGATAAGGCAGTGAGGGGGGTGGAGCTGAGAATGTAGGATAAGGCAGTGGGGGGTGGAGCTGAGAATGTAGGATAAGGCAGTGGGGGGGGTTGGAGCTGAGAATGTAGGATAAGGCAGTGAGGGGGGTGGAGCTGAGAATGTAGGATAAGGCAGTGGGGGGTGGAGCTGAGAATGTAGGATAAGGCAGTGGGGGGTGGAGCTGAGAATGTAGGATAAGGCAGTGGGGGGTGGAGCTGAGAGTGTAGGATAAGGCAGTGGGGTTGGTGGAGCTGAGAATGTAGGATAAGGCAGTGAGGGGGGTGGAGCTGAGAATGTAGGATAAGGCAGTGGGGGGTGGAGCTGAGAATGTAGGATAAGGCAGTGGGGGGTGGAGCTGAGAGTGTAGGATAAGGCAGTGGGGTTGGTGGAGCTGAGAATGTAGGATAAGGCAGTGGGGGGTGGAGCTGAGAGTGTAGGATAAGGCAGTGGGGGGGTTGGAGCTGAGATTGTAGGATAAGGCAGTGGGGGGTGGTGGAGCTGAGAATGTAGGATAAGGCAGTGGGGTTGGTGGAGCTGAGAATGTAGGATAAGGCAGTGGGGGGGCTTCTTTTGGCATTTAATCTCTATCACCTACATTTCTTGGCACCAGTTCATTTCCAGATATCTGGAGATTTGACTGATTTTTTTTTTATGTTAAGAAATTCCTCACTGCATATTTATAAATGTGTGGATTTCTATAAAGATGCATAAGAAGAGTGAAGTAGCTTACCATGGAAAGGATGTCTTCACACTTAAGTTTAGAGTGATTCAGCAGAAGCATGAATGTTCTTAAGTGTTAATTTGGCTAGGGCTGCCAAGTCCCAATACCAAACATTTACCTTCACCAGGTCAGCTGAGTGACCTTGGGCAAATTGCACAACCTCTTCTTTACTATTCTTATTTGTTAAATAAGAGCATCTTCTTCACAGGACCATTTAAAGCACTTAGAACAGTGTCTGGTAAACACCAAGTACTATTATTATTCTTATTTGTGCTTTTATTTGTTTTAAGAAGGGGGCAAGACTTGAGGTCTATGCAGACTTGTTATAGGTCACTCTGCCCTTAGAAGGGCTCATGCTTACCAGAGCCCCAGGTGCCTAATAATGCTGAACGAGAGGAAGTGGCTAATACAGATGCTTAAGGCACATGATTTAGCTGGCTGCAATGCAGTTTTCTGCTGTTGTGGATTTTCTAAATGTCTCTCTTTTGATGGATTGCTCCTTTTTTGGGTTTCAAGGATGAAACTGTGGTCCGGGTACCTGGAGAATGCTGCCCACAGTGCTCGGCACGCTCCTGCTCTGCTGCTGGCCAAACGTACAAGGTAACCTTTGATAACCCAACGTAGGCGTTTGACTTATGTTCTCACACATCTGCCCTCCACCGCTCCAACCACCGAACCCCCCCACCCTCATGTCTGACTCTGTGCCAGGATTAGTAACTTAGCACATAAATGGCTTTTTTCTTCTCTTTGCAGAAAGCCTTTATGAAAAAATGAAGTTGAAGGGGATTAGAAATATAAAGGAATGTGCTGGCAAGCAGTACCTGGTTCATGAACCTTGGTGAACTTACTGTTCACACATCTTAAAGGGAAAAGCAGGCTGTCATTGGTCACCATTGATTCACACTTAGCTCTAAGGCTCTGGGAATGTCTGTCTGTCTGATTGGGTTTGATGCACTGATACCAGAGATAACCCCCCACTCCAGACCTCACACAGTGGGGAGACATGGCAGTGGGAGGGGAGGGAGGAAGGGAGGTGGGAAGCTGTTGGCGTTGGAGCCTGTGAAGTCAAAGGCACTGTTGGCGCAGGCTGGTAAACTGTGCCTGGCATGGTCAGTACCAGATGAAGACAGGTTCAACAAACTGAATGGATTAACAGATGGATGAATGATGTTTTGACTTAGGAGTGCCCAGCTGAGCCAAAAGGTTACATTAAATCACAAGGCTGTCTTAGCCAAAGATGGGATGAATTGGAGGTCATGAGATTGTCTTAGCTGAAGATGGGATTAATCAGAGCCATCCCCTTTAAAAGCTCCGTACTTGTGCTCAGAAGGATGCCAGTACTTTGAGACGAGAATCTATAGCCTCTTCATTTGGTGGCAAATTAATAAACTTTCCTTCTTCTCAAAAGGAAAAACAAAACCAAAAACAAACAAAAGCCCCCCAAAGTTAAGTTATTCAAAAGCAACGAATATGTAAAAAGTAAATCCAACTACTTCCCTTACTTCCAGCCTCTCAAAGAAAGATAGAATAGAATTAGGATCATGACTCTTGGTAGGGAATCTGGAGTTAGGAATTAGAGGATGGGCTTACAAAGTCTCGATGGGTAACTTGAAATCTGAATGAAAAGGACTAATGGGGACAGGGTTTTATGTGTGCTGGATCTGTGCTGCTGGACACAGGAGTTGCATATGTGGCTTGTGTTGTATTTGTATTGGACGGGATTATGCCAGACTAATTTCTCTTTGAAGAGCTAAGCTTTCTATCTGTTGTGTCATTTTTGGCTGTAAGTAACAAATCCCACTCTACAAGTGGCTAAAATGATGCCATTTATTACCTCATAGAACCAGAAGTCCAGAGGCAGGGCAGCTGCAGGCTTCATCGATTCAGGCCTCAGTAATGTCTTCAGGGTCTTTCCACCCACTCTGCTCAGCATTTTGGCCTTGGCCCTTCATCTTGTCCCCTCATGTCCTCGTGACGGCGGCTCATCCCCACAGTCATTGCTGAAGGCTGGCCGGAGAGAGGGGTGGGCTTTTCTCCTCTCAAGTGGAGTAGAGCCTTCCTTTTGACCCTTACCACCCGAGCACACGTCCTGTGAGGTCCCCTCAGGTATTACCAGGACAGTGTCCATGCCCTAGCTGCAAGGAAAGCTGGGAAGGTGAGTATGGGGCAGTGAGTGCCAGCTCTCCTGGCATGAAGTAGAGCTAAGGAATGGTCATCGATTAGCTAGCCAGCAGGGTCTGGTCCCTTTCAGTGTTCCCAAGGCCTCTGTGTGGTTGGCACAGAATGAGCCCCCATCACATCTGTGGAATAAATACAGGACAATGAAAGTGGACCCGAAGCTCACTTGTTTCTCAAGGCTGTTTCTATCTAAATGTTATCATTTCTTCAAAGTACTTTCCATGTGGCTCAGTTTAAAAATGTACTAACAATTAGGCATCTTCCATATCTGTGCTTCTGTTAGACGTATGTGGCGTTTATTTTCACTTCCTTTTTTCCTTTCTTCCCTCAGCATGGTGAGCAGTGGAGCGAGAACGCCTGTACCACGTGTGTGTGTGACCAGGGCCAGATCAGGTGTCACAAGCAGGCCTGCCCTCCACTGAGATGCGGAAAGGTATTTGAGGGTGTGGTTCTCTTAAGTTTCACTCTGGGTCATTTAGAAGTGCATTTCCTAGACCATTGTGTTCCTTGAGGGAATCAAAGTCTTCCAACACTCAGAGTATCACATAAAGGTCCCAAGGCCAGCCTCCTGGGAAGGGGGTTGGGGTGGAGGGGACCCTGCCCCTGCCAGGCAGGCAGTGGGGAGGCAGCCGGGCACAGTGCTGGTATTCTGGCCCTTCTGGCCCTTCTGCCCCTGTTGGCTCCAGTGACTGTCACCTGACACTACCCATCACCTGCCATTCTCCCTGTTTCCTCAGGGTCAGAGCAGGGCCCGGCGTCAGGGGCAGTGCTGTGAGGAGTGTGTGTCTTTTGCTGGGAGCTGTGCACACGATGGGGTCGTGCGGTACCAGGACGAAATGTGGACGGCCTCTGCCTGTGAGTTCTGCATGTGTGGCCATGGTCAAGTGACCTGCCAGCCTGCAGAGTGTGCCAAAGTGGAGTGTGGCTGGGTAAGAAGTGATACATTTGCATTCAGACCTCAGCAGCTCTTTCCAACAGGCTGGGGGGGCCGGCACCTGTTCCTTTTTTCTTGGCAGCAGAGGGGATGGCCAGACTGACCACTCGCATTTCCCGGGACCTTCTAGCACAGAGACTCTGTGGTATGAGGGGAATATCACAATTTGGTCACACCAGCTCAGAATGAACCCTGGAGCCTTTAGCTCTCAGTGAATCTGGTCAGATTGGACGCCCTATGCCAGAGCCATGACAGGGGAAGCTGGAAAAGGGACACTGTCCTATCGGGCAAAGTGTCTGGAACTCATTGCTGGTGGCCTGCAAAGGGCCCACAGGTGCACTAGTGGCCAGGTTTCTGTCCCAGGCCCCACTAGCAGCTTTTAGCAGAAAAGAGCCAGCATGTAGGGGCTGTGCCTGTGGATCAGGAACGAAAGTAAAATGGTTTTCCTTTTAAGAGCGAGCAGGAGGGACTTCATAAACAATTAACCCTGTCGACCTCTGTTGACTTCTGCCTGCAGAATTTCTAGAAGCTTTTAACAAAGCAGCCTCTATTTGAGCTACAGATGTACTATATATTGCAGGGAAATTACTCTCCCCACTCCCTTGAACTTGATTTTGACCCATTGCAGAACAAATTGCTTTTAAAGTCATCTCCTTCTCCCTCACCACTCCCATCCGCCCCACCAATTTTCCTCTGGGCTGTGAACTTGAGTAGATGAGGGAAACTGGAGAGATCTGAAGTACTGGGAGTCTGTGGAGCCATTTTTCTTCACAGTTCTTCTGCTGCGCTTCTCAGCAACTCCCAGCTGTGAGGAACAGCCTTTCACACAGGCCCTTGTTGATGGTGTTGTTTTTTACTTTGCCTCCTACTTGTAGGTCTTGGCAAAGATGAGACATACTTAGGTAAAGAGTGTGTAGCTCTTTTGCAAATTTATTTCCCCCCCAACCCTCCCTTTTCACTTCTTTTCTTTCTTTATGTTAAGGGAGTCAGAAGGGTTGGATGAAGAGGAGAAGAAAAACTGATGGAGGCTGAGGCCAAGTGTCCTTGCCTGGGTGGTCCGCCCAGGGGATGCTGGGTTATTTTCCAAAGTTCTAATTTATCAAGTATCCCAGGATTTATGGAAAACGTGGGAGGAGTGATCCTGGTAGTGTGGACCCTTTGCTTGCTTTTAGTCAGGTCTGAATAAAGAGTCTCAGGCACAGAAACTGAGTTAACCTGTTACCCCAGGGTCAGTGCGTCTCCCAGCCCTCCCGACCTCCTGCCGTCAGGCATGACCTAGCTGTGGTTGCATAAACTAGTTCTTAGGAAAAATGGGGAGCAACTGCCAAAGTGGAGAGCACCCCAGAACTCCCCAAGTCGCCCCATGATGCCAACTCACCCTTTCTGGTGCCTCCCTGCTCCTGACGCCATCTTTTCCTGTATGGCTGAGAAGTTCTGATGCCTTTAACATATTTCTCCAGGTCTTTGATCAGCTAAATTGCTTTCTTCCAGATTATCTTCATGTTTCCTACATTTTGTTTAAGCCACTGGGTTCTAAACTAGAAACACTACCAGAAGTGAAATTGTACCTGAAGTTGAATCTGGTGGACAGCGTCCCTTAGACTTCCTCTGTGCTGTACTCTGTAATAGCGCTGGTTAACGATCTTGCTTGCTAAAGCCTGGAGGTGCAACTTCCTGACCTCTCTCTAGCTTATGTCACTGACAATCAAAAATAAATACATAAATAAGATACATTCCAACCTTGAGAATTCTCAGGCTTTGGGGGAAATTAAATACATAAACAGAAAATTATAATACAGGGTGGCACCATTGATTATGGAAATCTGAGTTAAATGCATTAGGAGACCGGTGGAAATGACTTTGCCAAAGGGCAAAGTGAAAATGTATCTGACACCTGTAGAATTTACAGAGGCTATTATTTTAGGTAACAGGTTCATGTACCTGTTGCAACTTACATACAAATTTAACTTCAGAACAAGCCTATAAAACTGACCTTGTTTGTAAACCAGGGACTGCCTATGCCGGTACTTTTATTCAGTTCTACCCTGCTTTCTGCTCTAAAATTTCAAGGTCGTTTGATTTCTAGTCTTGGATTCCAAGCTTGGATCACTTGTGAGCATACGCCCATCCACCACAAGGTGCCGAGAAGTGAATTTCTAGAAGAAGGGGCAAAATCGTGCAGCTTCACCACGGTCATCGTGATCATATTGACTATTAGGAGCAGTGTTCTGAATAGCATGGAAATCAGTAGGCAGTGTTTCTTTGTTAAAAAAGGAGAAAATTATATGATCCCTGTCTTTGATATATCACACCAAATCCCTAAACATTGAAACAAAAATAAATCGATGGTAGAATAGCACGATAGGATGGTTTCTCTTTATGTATTTTATCATGTCTTTGAATGTGAATGTAGGTGAAGTCAAATTGTCCTTTTTACTGAAGGACCCAGTGTTCACGTCACAGTCATAGACTGGTGAGGGCACTGGAAGCTTGTAGCAGAGCACACGGAAGAGGGCAGCAAACCATGAGCGTGAGGTGGAGGCAGAATCCCTCCAAGAGTGTCCCTTTCTGGAGAGCAGGGTCATCAGTCTCCTTGCGGTCTTTGGTCTGGTGTGTCCGTGTGACGGTTAGGGCAGGGGTGGCAGCTTCTCTCTGGCTTATGCAGCAGAATTCTCTTAAAAGGAAAATAATGAGTTTTGTTTCACAAAGTCATTTTGGTCAAAGCAAAAGTTGAATGTGAGCTCCCCACCACAGTGAAAGGATGCCACTTGAGCCATGTGGGCCTCTTCTGTAGGTAGCAGATCTGTTCAGAACGTCCCACCTCACCACACACAATCCTCGTTCCCCATCGCAGGGCTTGCTGTTCTGTACGGTAGTATCTGTATATATGGTAGCAGATGCTTAAGAATCTCTGATGTGTTTTGTTTTAGAAGTATATATACTGTGTTTCATTTCAAAACATTGTTTTAAGTGACTTAGATGGCATGCATCTAAACCTCCTTATATGCTCTGAAGGCAAATTCAGTATGCGCCTGGGTTATGCCTTCACTGCCAGCTGATTCATCCTGTTTCTGCAAAATAATCTATATGTAAACGTCCACTGTCTGTAGTGCCCACTGCTCTCCACTGGCCTTTGATTGATACGAAATTTTGATGGGCAGTAATCTATATAGCTCTTTTCTTTTTGAAATATCTTTTTAGACACTCTAAAAAGTTATAATCATTTATGTATTTTCCTGTTTCTTTTAAATGTTTATATTTTCACTCATTAAAAGAACATCTATTCATTCTAGAAAATTTTGAAGATTCAAGAAATGTGAAAAAGAGACCGAAAAATCTATCCATAATACCTAAGATATCCAGTGTCTCCAAAGACATCCACTGCTTTTGTAATGTTGGGCTTTAGTGCAATGTTTTCAAACATTAAAATCATTGTGATTATTCTGTTTACACAAATTTACATTATGCATTTTCATTTAGCATGGTTTTTATACTTTTAAATATAATATAGACCCCAAACTGAATATTAACTATTTAGAGAATCATCTAAATATATTTAAGATCTAAGTTATATTTAAGATCTTTAGAAAATGGGATATGCTTTAAAGAATACTCTTTAGCCTGTAGATACTTTTTATTGGTGTATAAAACTAGCATATAGGTTAGATGTTAGTATATACATATGGAACATTATAAACAGAGATTGTATTTTAATAGCAGATTCCCTAGGTGCTAGGACTTCAATGAATTATACCTTCTAAATTATAGAATTCAGAATTATTAAAATTTTTATAGCAAACATTTATTTTGTAATAAGAAATAAATTTTTTTTAAGTTATTGATATTGGGAAATGAAAGTGATAAGACTTTGAAAGTTAAGCATCTACCTTTCAAACATGCCTTTTCCTTTCCTCTTAACAATTTGAAAAATAGCTTTGATGTGAGTTTGCTAACAGTAAGAGTTTCAGA
Source organism: Nycticebus coucang (assembly GCF_027406575.1). Lineage (NCBI taxonomy): Eukaryota > Metazoa > Chordata > Mammalia > Primates > Lorisidae > Nycticebus > Nycticebus coucang. The sequence goes on from NC_069780.1 coordinate 8,257,590, forward strand.
ATATTGAGTAAAAATTAGTTCTTTACTGTTTAATTTTTGTCTGAGACTCCGTCTGCATATGAAGGATGTCTGATTTTGTATTCAGGGGAAAATGTTGGTTTGATTTGAGTAGTGTTAATGAAATCAAAGTCACAAGTTCCAACCTTATATCTTCAAGATAGCATGGTCCTTTTCTGAAACTCACAATTTTCCAAGACTATGACATTAAGCTTGGCCATCCTTCTTATTCATGTGAGCTCCTGGTCCTGGGTAGGAAATTATGGAGGGATCAGAGCACATGTACTGTGCTAGGAGAGGATGAAGACGGCACGGGGGAGATGAATCAGGAGGCATTCAAACGGTGTGCTGAGTTTCTCATTCCAGTCAGGAAATCCAGCTGCTTCTCAATTTAGCTGTGCAACCTGGAGATGTTAATTTGATATGTGCCACTGCAACCCTTATTTCTACAGGGCGAAGAATTAATTCACTTAGACGGAAAGTGCTGTCCTGAATGCATTTCAAGGAATGGTTATTGTGTTTATGAAGAAAATGGAGAATTTGTGAGTATCAGGCTAATCACTGAAAACTATTCAAAATGGATTCAAAATTAATCTCGGGAAGGGATATTACCTTCTTTCTTGTTTCTTTTACTCATTCATTTGTTCAACAAATGGTATTGCACACCTCCTGTGTACCAGGCACCGGGACACTGGAGAGAACACGATGGGTAGAGCCCCTGCTCTTGGTAGTGGGGTCGCTTTGGTGTCGGTACACGGAGACGGAGGAGGGGCGCTGCCCAGAGCACGAGGCCGCATGGGGGGTCCAGGGAATGGCTGGATGGAAAGGCCGGGGTGTGTTCTTTACACAAGATGAACAGGGAAGTCCTCCCCTGTGGAGGGGCCTGAGCAAAGTCTGCAGCAAGTCAGGCACACGGGTGTCTGGGGGAAACACAGCAGGAAGGGGGATCAGTAAATGCAAAGGCACCGAGGCAGGAGTATGGTATGTTCAGGAAATAGCGAGAAATCGAGCATGGCTGGAACAAAATGAGGGAGGGAGGGAGAAGCTGGAGGCGAGGTCTAGCCAGCAGCTCATAGTAGGGCTTTGAGCAGAGCAGTGCTGTGATTTCGTTTTCTCACGAAGGGACCACTCTGGCTGCCACATGGCCAAGGGATAGAAGGGGACTAGACTGGAGTAGGTGGCCGGATTAGAAGGGTTCTGCAATAGTCCAGGTGAAGGGTGATGGTGGCTCGGTTTACAGAGGAAGCAGGGAATGTCGTGAACAGTGATCAGGGCCTAGCTTTCTATTGCAGGGAGACGTGAAGGGATGTTGAGGGACTGTGTGGAGGTAAAACTCCATTTACTAAGGTTCTATTGCTCCTGTGTCTGTACTTTTCCATTACCCAAAGGTAAAAGTATTTATCTTAATCTCTTCAAATTTTGCCCGATTTATATAATCCGTGATTTTCATGTTGAGCATTAGAATACTGATAAATTCATTGGGTTTTAGAAAATCTGCCAGTTGGTCATAAACACCACTGTTTTTGTGGCCAATCAGAATAGGATGCTCCTCGGCCTCTCTGAGCCTCCGGGGGTGTGTGCCAGGAGCCCAAGTGGATGCCTGAAATCACAACTGCTGAAATGGATTTCCATCAGCTGAGACATGCTTCTGTTCTTGTCTCCCACCCACAAATTTAGAGCCTTTCCCATCTTAACTGAGCGTTTGTCACACACTGTGGCTATAACTTTTGCTGTTTGAGGTGCAACAGCGGAAGTAACATGAATTGTTTTCTTCTTCACAATTGCGCAGATATTAGATTCATTCTTATCATAGATCTTAGTAACCGTGGCATAAGATTATTTTCTTTCCTTATTAAGTGGAGATCTTTTGCCCCTTCACTTAAAGGAAGCACGGATGGCTTCTCTTTCATACATCCGAGTCACAGCATCATTACTGTTATGCTTTGGGGCATTTTTAAGTAAAATAAAGTTTCTTGGAACACAAGCCTTGTGATACCATGACAGTTAATCCTGAGACAGCTACTGAAAGACTAACAAGCCGTGGCGTCACAGCGTGGATATGCTGGACGGGGAGGGTTCATGTCCAGGGCAGGGCAGGGCTGGATGGCGCAGATTTTATCATATTACACAGAATGGCACACACTCTAAAACTGATCAGTCGTTTATTTCTGGAATTTTTCATTTAATATTTTCTCATTGTGGTTGACCTAGGTAAGTGCAACCTCAGAAAGCAAAACTGTTAGAAGAGGAGGCTGCTGTGTAAGAATTGGGACTAAATGCTTTGGTGAAACGATTGCTCCTCTCTTTTTGGCGGGGGGATTTGGGTGAATTGTCACCCTGCCAGTGTTTCTGTATATTCTGGGGAGGCAGCGTTGCGTAGGGCTTATAGTGTGATCTTGGGCAAGGTACTTAATCCTCATTTAAAGTGGGGATAACAAGAGCATCACCTCACGGGGCTGTAGAGGTAATACATGTAAAACATATAGAATAGTGCCTGGTACATGTTTAAAAAATTTAAAAACGTTGGTATTACTATGATTATTGTGCTGTTAGCATTGTTTCATAGCAGTATTTTATAATTTAGTCAGCATGGTTTCTTAATAATTTAGATTAAGTCCTCTCTGTAAGTGTTGAATTTATATTTTCTCAATCATAGTATCCATTTCCCTATTCATTTCTGGAAGCAAATTAGACTCAGTGGAATTAAAGAAGACAGAGTTGTTTTAAATAAGCACAAAATCTCCATAATACTTTGGTATGTAAAACGAAACAATGTGCCCCTGAGTGTGGATTGCTTGACCAAGAGGTCCTTCATATTGAGAGCAATTGAAGCCAAGCACTTGAACACAAATTCAAAAATATTTCCAAGGCATGCTGTCCCCATCTCATAGTGGTATACTTTTCTTGTTTTGATAATATAGATTTTGTTACTATTCGTAGCAAATGAATGAAGTTGCATGTTACTAGAGGAAAAATGGATAACTCCTAATGAAAAAGTAACTACATCAACCCTAATGGTGTTTTTAGTGGTGTAATATATACATTTCTCTTTGTTCCTAGATGTCCTCAAATGCTAGTGAAGTTAAACGTATTCCAGTAAGTATAGATTTTTAACTTGTGCATAAATCATTATAAAATTGTTGTAAGTAACAATCTGTATGAACTGTCACAGGAAACCTTAGTATTTAGCCCTAGAATATTTAGCTGCCAAATTTGATGGCACTGTGATCAGGAATTAAGACTCTTTACAATAAATCAGACTTTGATCCACTGAACTTTTGCTTTTTAGCACGTTGTTTTATGCAGTTGGTAATTGACACTTCTCTAACTATAAGCTCCTAGATGTGCCCTTTCCCCTTCTTGAGATGATTTTCTCCTCCTAACTTTTTTCCTGGCCTAGAAGGCTCAGTTTAACTGTCAGTGCAGTTTCATGGAGCTGCTTAGGTTTGCAAGTATTTGCTCCCCAAACAATACTGAGTGTTCATTCTGTCTAGATTGTTTGTAGGACATCGTTGTATGGTTTGTTTTAAAGGGAAAAATGCCAGCCTGTTTGTTCACACAAGCAATCTTACAAGTTTGGAGGTTCTAAAGTAAGGGGCCAGGAGACCAGCCTGCCTTGACATGGAACAAAAGCACTTCCTCCTTCTCAAGATGACCTTCCTCAGTTTTCTAACATTTGCCATTCATTTTGCTAAATACTGTCACATTAGCTGTTTGCAATTAGCTTAATGCACATTTTATCAGATTTTTATTTTAAAATCAACTGTTCTGTTTTCTCCTCTTTTCCCTCCCTCATCACTCCAGTACACACTGCTTAGAACCTCTGTCTCTTCCCTGCGAGCAAAAAGGAATTGCTTGTTATAATTCACTTTGGATTCTCTGTTAAAATACTCATGTTTATTACCATAATTTGCTTGGCTAAAAAAAATACTTTAGTGTGGGAAAGCTTTTGGCACATGTACAACCCAGTGTGGGAAAGCTTTTGGCACATGTACAACCCATAATAAGTGGGCCTGCAAAAGATTTAGCATTAGGAGCACAATGACTTGACCGTTAGTCTTATTATAGTAACTGTAGGAAATTCAGGATTTTAGCCACGCTTCCTACTGTTGTTTTACAGATTGCATTTGATGGGCCTGCTAATTACTAGGTACATAGAAATCTCCCTTGATGTTTTTTGGTGAAATACACTGAGAAACAATTTTTTTTTTTTTTTTTTTTTTGTAGAGACAGAGTTTCACTTTATTGCCCTCGGTAGAGTGCCGTGGCGTCACACAGCTCACAGCAACCTCCAACTCCTGGGCTTAGGCGATTCTCCTGCCTCAGCCTCCCAAGTAAATGGGACTACAGGCGCCCGCCACAACGCCCGGCTATTTTTTTGTTGCAGTTTGGCCGGGGCTGGGTTTGAACCCGCCACCCTCGGTATATGGGGCCGGCTCCCTGCTCACTGAGCCACAGGTGCCGCCCAAGAAACAAGTTTTAAATGCTTCTTACATATTCTGGTGGCCCCAGAATACTTTTACAGTTCATCTCTGGATGTTCTGCCTTAAAACGAACCAATTATAAACAAAGAAGGAGAAATTCCGTCATTTTCAATTTAGGACTCTTCCAGCATCGTCCTATGTCAGAATTGGGTTTGGCAGAGTACTGACTAAGGGCCTTCACTTTGTCCTTGTGGAAATTCTGAGTTCTTCAGCAGCAAACTCCCCTGAATCCTGATCATTCTTTATCGTTTCTTGTAGGAGGGACAGAAGTGGGAAGATGGCCCCTGCAAAGTGTGCGAATGTCGAGGGTCTCAGATAACATGCTACGAGCCTTCTTGCCCACCATGTCCAGTGGCCACACTAGCCTTGGAGGTGAAGGAACAGTGCTGTCCTGACTGCACTTCAGGTGGGTCCATGTCTCATTTATTTCTAATGAGATAGTTTTACTGTTGAAGAATTTACAGAGATCCTATTTCCGACCCACCTCCATCTTGCTTCTTTTTCTATACTCACCCAATGGGTTCATTTCTTTCTAATTCTTCTAATAAATGATGATAATTAATCTTTGTATGGGTAATTGCCAAACTCAACTGATTATATATGTCTGTGTGACCTCCAGACAGTCATCAACTCTCTCTAAACCTCGATTGTCGACAATATTATACCCTGTCTATCTTGCAAAATCATTGTGAAAGTCAAACGATGCTCGAGAACTAGTGAAGGCAAATCTGCCTCCCACTTTTGGGGATATATGAAGAATTGCTCACAGTTTGTTATGAATATTCTCTCTCTCTCTTTTTTTTTAAGGTGAACTATTGAACAGATGGCTCCTTTTGGAGTTCTCAGATGGGTTTTTAAAGTTTAAAGACTCATTAATTTCTTCCAAAAGAAAATTTTATCTACTTGTTCTGTAATTCTGCTTTCCGATCACCTGGGGTTGAATTAGTTCCAGTTGATAATTGTTGGCAGGCACTGGAGCTGCTCTGGTTGAGCAGTAATTTGCCTATAAACTTAGTATCTCTCGGAGAAATGACATTTTCTCCCATTCATATTTCATAATTAACTGTTTTCAGTCACAGGCCGCCATTTTTCATATTGGAAGTTGTTCTTGCAGTGCTCAACTTATTTTGACTAATCACAGTGTTTCCCTGAAGAGTTTATCAAGGGAAAAGCAAGGCAACTTTATGGTTTAATTACGTTACCTTCACCCAAGTAGCTCTCTGGGCTTTCCAAAACAAACATTTAGCATATTATTATGTGTTCAACATGGAGAATCGAATCCTCAACAACCTCAAAACCTGACAAAAGTTCTTTGTGGACAGTTACCACTAAATTCAGTGATAATCCTAATTTGGGGGAATGAGATTTGAAAGTCTAGAGAAAAAGAAAACTGGCTATACTTTTTTAAGTAAAAATAACTATTTTTAAACATTGTAGGTGTTATGTCTGAACTGCTTATGCATGTTGAAGCTTAGGAAAAACATCTCAGGTATCATAAATTATTGAATCGGTTTAAATCATATATTATGGAAGTAGTCATTCTTGTTTCTAGAGATATTCCAGCAGGTGGAGGCATTAATAAAGCTGATTTTTAGCATCTTCAATTTGGGGCTATGGGAGACAGGACGGTATTTCAGACAAGGAAAGGATCCTTGAAATCTTGCACTGAAATGCATTTTTTTCCGTTTGGAGGCCTTTTCATGCCTAAGTCCCACAGTTTTCTGTTCTTCGTGTTTTGTGTGACTCTCCACACCCTGCAGAGTCTTTCTCTGAGGAAGGGAAGAGAAGTCATGGGTGGTCTTTACTGAGTTCTGCCCTTCTTTGTCCTTGATTTCAGTTCATTGCCATCCAGACTGCTTGACCTGCTCTCGCTCACCAGACCACTGTGACCTCTGCCAGGATCCCACAAAGTTGCTGCAGAACGGACAGTGTGTGAACAGCTGTGGTCTGGGGTTTTACCAAGCCGGCAGCCTTTGTTTAGGTACGGCTCTGCATGAACAGCCCCGAGGTGGTGCTGTCCGGTGGGCAGAGATACCCCTCAGTCATGATTCTCAAACGAGACTCGGTATCTTCACAGAGCAGGTCAAAAACGCAGGAAACGCTCGACAACTAAAAACCATGAGAAGCATCAATGTCATCCGGTTTGCGTGGCCACTTTGCCTGCAGGTCTTTCTTCTAACATTTTCTGGTGTTTTAGTGCTTGTGGGGAGACAGGTGACGTGGACATCAGATAGCTGCTAGGTAGTCATAGCTGAATTTTTCCATTTTCAAAGACTTTCAAGGGTAACAGCCTTATCAGGATGCTTGGTATCTTGTTAAAACCTTCAGTCATTCCAGGTTAGACATTTAGAATTGCCAGACCTTCAAGATCACTTACTAGAACTTTCTAATTTTGCAAATGGGGAACCGTGGGCCAGAGAAATTAACCAACTTGCCTAATATCACGTAGATGATGGTAATAGAGCTTCTCTCCTGTGAGTCATCAGAGGGTCCAGAATGGGTTCTGTGCCTTTCAGAGCTCTTCTGCATCCGAGAAGGAGATCTTACTTGGGAGAGTTTGGCTTGGTTGAGGTCAAAGCTTAGTTACCATTTCCCTTATCTCTGCTTTGTGAGGTTAATTATCCATAAGACTATGTGGGTTCATACCCTGGCTGTGAGTCTTTGACCTCTTTGTGCCTCAGTATTTCCATCTTGAAGTGGGGGTGATCCTAGTACCTTTTTCAGAAGATTGTTGTAGGGATTAAGTGTGTCAATATACGGTAGGTGCCTAGATTAAGATATGCTCAGGTTTCAATAAGGGTTAGATGTTTTATTATTTTTGTGATTATTAATTTCTCCCTACTTTTCTCTCCTGATTCATATAATCTTCAATCTTTCTGAAAGCTGTTTATGTCTATGGGGTGTAGAGCAAAAGGGGCAAGAGATCTTCTTGCAGAAAGGCTGAGTGACAAGGACATTGAAGGCTGTTGGAAAAGAAGAAAAGAACACAGACCCCTGAGCTGCACTGCCCGGCTTCAGATGCCAGCTTTGTGTGACCTAGGGCAAATTACTTAACCTCCCTGAGCTTGTTCCTCATTTGTAAAATTGAGATTAGTAATATCTACTCGTGGAAAGCCCTCTGAACAGCGCCCAACATGAACCGTGTGCTATAGGAATGATGGCTGCTAAAATTATTTTCTTTGCTTTACTGTTATCAGTGGGCCCAGAGCCTCAGGATCAGGCTGCGTAAGCCTCCACCTGGGCTGGTGTGTAGGAGCTAATCAAAGTGTCCTTTCTCTTTTTCCATCCTTGCCTGGAGCCAGCCTGCCAGCCTCAGTGCGCCACGTGTACCAGCGGACTGGAGTGCTCGTCCTGCCGGCCTCCCCTGCTGATGCAGCACGGCCAGTGTATGCCCTCCTGCGGGGACGGCTTCTACCAGGATCGCCACTCCTGTGCAGGTGATTGCCAGTTGGTCTGCAGCCAGTTGGGCCACCCAGCTGGCTCCCCCACCCCACCCCACCAAGCTGTGAGCAGCTTTTCAAATAAGAGAAGAAACTCTGAGCAAGACTCCTGATGGGATGAGAAGACTCATGGTTTTATAACCTCATTAGAGGACTTTACTATCTCTATGCTTCATAGATTTATATGCCCACTTTTATATTTTTAATTAAGAACTAGTTGAAATTCTTACTATCATAATAATCTCTGTAGGTGGGAGTGGCCATAATATAATTTAATTTGTAGTTTCTACCTGACCATTTTTAGTGAATTTAATTGTGAGTATAAGTACAAAACTCACTGTAGGAAGAATTTTTTAAATGCAGAAATGGGAGAAGGGAGTGATAAGAGCAAAGACAAAGGCAGAGATGTGGGTCTGTCCTCAGGAGGACGGATGTGAGCTGTGCTGGGAACCTCCGGCAGGCGTATGGTGGCAGAGAAATATGCAAAGGCCGATGGGTCTGGGGAGGGCTCGGATGCAGGAGAACCAACCTGGGAACAGCTGATACGTGCCTCTCTTTCATGCCCTTGGTTGGGTTTTTAGGAAAGTCAGTTGGAGAAAAAACAGTTACAGAGATGCCCAGTGCCCAGCGTTCATCAGATGCACAAGCTGAAGTCTGAGTGAGCACTCAGACCACACGCGGGGCAAGGGAGAGGGGCTGCTGGTCCCAGCCAGAAGCAGAGCCACAGGGTGTGGAAACACAAGCATTGTTTGCGACTCCTACACAGATGTGAGGAGAGAAGGCCTGCCCCTTAGAGAATGTGAGGGTGGAGCAACTGCGGAGCTGGGCTGGAGCAGAGCATCGTCCCAGTGTCCTCAGATCAAGGGAGGGGGCAGCTTGGCCTTTGGTGAACACGTGTGTGATGAATGAATGAACACAGGACTCTTCACGGTCCTTGAAAGCCCAGTGTTTCTCTAGAAGTCTCAGCCTTAAAAGAGACAAGATCCCGTAGAGTTTACAGCCTATCGTGTTCTGTTTACCTGTTATTTTTAAAGTGGGCACATACAAATGCTTATATGAGAGCCTAATGCTGAGGCAATTCAGGTAAACTGCTGAAATTTCAACTTGATGATATTATTGAATGTGTTCTTTACTCGCTTCCATCCCATCAGAGAGACCTCCTGCCAGCACCCCTCACCAGATTTGCCTTTAAAAGGAATTAATTCCCCCCAGACTGTCCTCCTTTTATCCCACCTCCGTCCCCTGCCGCACACACACCCCATATACATAGTTACTTTCTTGGGGGGTGTGTGTGGCTATTTTTTTCTCTCATACCCATTGTTTTAATTGGTAATGCTAATGCTGTTTCAGGGGCATTTCGAAATGGGTAATGTTTCATTTGATTACTGGTTTATGTAGCTGACTGTTTCACATTCCATCCACATAGCCACACACAAATGCCTCTAGTAGAAAGATGCTGGGAAAATTTGTTCACGCTCCCTCCAGGGAATTAAACCAATTTGCTTTAGTTCAGCCTGGTTGCATTTTTATGCATAAAATAAGGGGGGAAAAAACAGAGCAAGAGGAGAGAGTGAAGAGGAGAGAGAGAGTGATCTCAAAACTTAAAGCCAAATTTGTGATCAATTTCCATATACCGTCTTGGCACTGAGATCATCTTTCCAAATAAGCTTTCTCAGCATTGGAGTTTTTTGCATTATTCATGCTTGTACCATTTTTTGGCGGCTTTTCTCCACTGACTTTAGAAGTCAGTCGGCCAACCGGTGCTCTTCCAGTATGTGCTCAACTTTTCAAAAAGAAGCCAGCCATATCCCGGGAACAACAGGTTTTCTGGATTGATTTCTCTTGGCAGGGTCATTTATGTTATGACTGGGATAATTCACCACTTTACTGCCCCATCAAAACCAAAAGAAAGTGAACACAGTGCTGAGGAAACTAATTACCAGGAATCACCTGATTAATATTCATGCTCACTATGTTGAATATAGGGCAGAGTGAAAAAAAGAGGTAGTCCGCAGACACAGCCCCTCGCCAACGGTGGGAGCGGTCGGCCAGCGTTGGGAGAGAGAAGACATGTTCCTTTAACCTTGGGTTTAGGGGGTACATGCAGTACACACACGTGCATTGTTAATCTTCTTGTTATATCTCGTGCTTGATTAAACTAAAATGGTTCTTAACTATAGGGCCAGTTACAACAGCTCATACCTGTAATCCCAGCACTTGGGGGGGGGTGTGTAGGGCAGGTGGTTTGCTTGAGGTCAGGAGTTCCAGACCAGCCTGAACTAGAGTGAGACCCCATCTCTACTAAAAGTAAAGAAAATTAGTCAAATGTGGGTGCCTGTAGTCCTAGCTACTTGGGAAATTGAAGCAGGAGGATCACTTGAGCCTGGGAGTGTGAAGTTGCCGTGAGTTGTGATGATGCCACTGTACTCTAGCCAGGGTGACAGCAAGACCCTGTCTCAAAAGCAAACAAATTATAGACCACATTGTATACCGCACACTAGTCTCTGATTTGTTTCTTTGTCTTCCCTAGCTTTAGAGTTCGCTAGTTTGATCACTTTATACTAAAGCTCAACTCTCTCCAGTTTTTAGACCAACCTCAGTTGGAGACAGGTAATGCCAAGGTGCCTCTTTCTCCCAGCAGGTAGGGCCACAGAGTGCGCACTCGTTAGTACCCGGGGCGCGAAGCCTGTACTTTAGCAGGTAGGGCCACAGAGTGCGCACTCGTTAGTACCCGGGGCGCGTAGCCTGTGCTTTAGCAGGTAGGGCCACAGAGCGCGCACTCATTAGTACCCGGGGCGCGTAGCCTGTGCTTTAGCAGGTAGGGCCACAGAGCGCGCACTCGTTAGTACCCGGGGCGCGTAGCCTGTGCTTTAGCAGGTAGGGCCACAGAGCGCGCACTCGTTAGTACCCGGGGCGCGTAGCCTGTACTTTAGCAGGTAGGGCCACAGAGTGCGCACTCGTTAGTACCCGGGGCTCGTAGCCTGTACTTTAGTGCTGGCACTTAGGCTTCTGCCTGAACCCCTGGGCATCTTTGGCCACCAGCTAGATCTGCTTCAACATTCTCTCTTGCCCCTGACCCCTTTCCACTCTTCTAGAACCCCATGGAGCTCAGGTCTTAGGACTGGGCTTCTACGTTGGTTCCCACCATCTGTCCTGTTCTGACTCATTCCCAGGCCTGAGGATCAGGCCTTATCCGTGTATGGTGCTTGCTGTTCCCCCTTCCCCCAGCAGTCTTCCCCACCACAGCACTTGACCTTGCACCCTGCCTGTGTGACATTGGTACAAGTGCCCTGGACTTGCTCTCTTTTCTCCATTAGAGTAGTGGTTTCATTGCCTTATCTTAGAAGCCCTGGCATTAAATCTCAATCTGGACCCAGAGTGAACCCTCCCGGCTGAGAGTTCCCTGCTTTTCAATCAACCTCTGTTTCACGCTGGTGGGACCATTGAACAGTACACACAAACCCTCGCTGTGGGAGCCCATAGCAAGAAAAGCTAAGACACCCAGCAGAACACACCAGGCAAGAGCAGGTTCACATGCATAGCTAACACAACTGTAGATTATGAATAGAGAAAATCAGCCCATTTCTTAATATGTATATCAATGTGTGGTTTGTCTGCTTAACACTTGTATTATTCACAAAGCCTGAGGGTGAAGCCAGGTGTCCCTTGTGGCTAAGGCTGCCTTGTTCTGCCACAGGAGTGAGAGGGAGCTTGGCTGGGGGTGAGGGGAGTTAAGAAAGAGGGACTTTACCTAACAAATCCAATCAGTGTAAAGTGGCTTATCGTACCCTCAATGAATCGCCAACAATAAAAAAAAAAAAAAAAAGAGTTTGACCTAGAGCCAAATTACCTGTATTCTAATCTTGATGCTCTCACTTACAAATCTGTTCTTTAACTCCTTGAGACAATTGCCCAATGGGCAAAAACAGGAGCAGTAACACCTGCCACACTGGTAGGTTAAATGAGTGAGTTCACAGGCCTCCCTCAGGGGGTGGTGCCTGGTGCTTACTAAGCCCATCATGTACCTTACGAGACTTGGATTTCTACCTCCCGTTGACTCATTTCTGGTTCTTTTTCTCTCGTCTCCCCTTTCCTTCTCTTCTGACAACTGTAGTAGATCCTAGGATATGAAGATAAATAAGACTCAGCCTTTGTCCACAGTGAGCTTGCCATCAAGGCAGGTTAGCTGTTGCTTACAGAGATGCGGAACAACAACAATGAGGAAACAAGAAACCCACAAAAACAAAAATCTTTGCATTTTATTCTTTGAGTGTTGTGTGGTCTTTGATTTTGAAACTTAAAAAACCAAGCAATTGAACATTTTGTAGAATTCTAAGGGACGGGATTTTTTTTTTTTTTTTTTTATTTGGCCGGGGCTGGGTTTGAACCCGCCACCTCCGGCATATGGGACGGGCACCCTACCCGCTGAGCCACAGGCACCGCCCATGGGACGGGATTATTTTTAATCTTACCTCTACCACTGACTACTGCAGAGCTTTGGGCAAGTCGTGTATCCTAACTTACCCTCTTTTCCTTCAACTATAAAATGGGGATGATTTAAACCATCATTATGAGGGTTAGAAAATATGTTTGAAAAGTATAAATATATTATGCCGGTCACGTGATATTGGACAGTAAAAGGCATCTACTGCCATTATTGAAACCATTCTTTTACTTTTCAACCCATGGAGATAAAAACCAAATGGCTGGCATCATTAAGAAACAGAAAGGTTTTTGCCATTAATTTCTGATCTAAAATAAAATCTGCTTTTATATGTTATAGAGAGCAGTTTACAATATTCTTTGCAAATTAAAATCCTTTTATTTTCTTTAAATACTCAGATTATTAGGAGAATCTGCAATCATTTGTTTTTCAGCTAAAATTGTGGTATGTTTAGAGGAAAAGGTTATGATAAGAAAACCTATAAAATGTACGTGTAGGAGTTAGGATGTTGACATCGTTGAGATTTAAAGATTGTGGTCTGAGCAGAGAAACTTAAAGTTAATTATTTGTTGGAACTGTGGTTGATGAAAGCAAGGAAATCAGCAGGTCCCAGCAGTGAGGATTATAATGTGTCTTGATGGTCCGTCCCAGCATGTGATTTACCCCAGCCTACCTGTGTCCTGGATGGACCTCTTGGCAATGGCACTTGTGAAACTACTATTCTGAAATCCAGGAACTATCCTTGCTCCGACGGGAGAGTCATCAAGCTGTTATGTACGTATTACCTCCATGGCTCATGCAACATACCCCAAGTCTGGAGGGTGCATCTCAATTGCATCGCCAGCTCACATACTCTGTTTGGGGACCTCACACACTCTTACCACACTAGTCTCACTCCTTTTGTTCTGTTCCTTCAATCCGATGCCTTGTTCAAACTGTCTTTGGCATTCTGTAGGAATTCCTGTCGCTTATTAAATTGCTGACTGTCTTACAAAGGGAACTCAGTGCTTCCCATGATATTCCTGTACCCTCCGTTCTGCTCATGCAACAAATATTTGTTGAGTCTCTGTCCCAGGGACTAGGGACAGAGCAAACCAGACAGACAACTGTGGTCCAGGGGACTTACTTGTCAACGTGAGAATAGTGTCCCTACATAAGTAAACAAGATAATTTCACAGAGTTAGATAGTTATCATTACATGAATTTATTACTTTCAGTGCCACACAAATAGTTTCACAAGGGAATATGATGGAAAGTGGTTACAGAGGCAGAGACATGTCTTATGCTTTTGAATTCCATAGTGCTCAGCACGTATATGGCCTTCTGAAATAATTTTTGGTCGAAGAAAGTGTGACAAACCATGGCATGAAGAAGAAAGGACAGGAATGTGCGGCATGCCTAGACCTGGCTTGCAGATGGCCTGTCTTCCATTTAGTGTCTGCTATTTATTCCTTGTCAGCCATTCCTGGCTAGGTGTGGCCTCAAGAAAATTACAGACTTTCTGGTTTTTTTCCATCCCTCTTTTTCTTCTGTTTCCCCATGCTTAACACAGTTGGCTGCCTTACCAGTATAGGAAGGGTGACTAGTAAAATAGGTGTCTTTGGACCTTGCATAATGTCCATACAGTATTCCTTGATGGAATGCCCAGTTTCTTGAGTAAACTAGACCCAGTGAAGGATCCCAGTGGGATTCTAGGTCCCCATTCTCTCTGTGGATATTTGTGTAGGGGATAAATGCAGAGAAGAAAAAAGCAGCTGGTGGTCTTTTACCTGGAATTTTTGCTTTAGGAGGAGACTGGTTGTGCTTGGCATTTGTGCGGCTTCTGGACCCCTGCCGTATATGCCAAAAGACAAATGACAGCACAAAGTGTCGCATATGGGCAGAGAAAGCCCGCCACAAGTGTACAGGAGTATATCTTCCAAACAGATCCTGTTCTTCCTGACAAATCTGAGCCCCCAAATACTTCAGTTATGGATTACAAACTAGTGACAAGTCTCTGGCTTTCTGCCCAGTTTCCAGCGTTCTCAGGTATTTTAGCCAAACTGTCTGGCACGCATTCCCGCTCTCCCTTCCCCTTCCCAATTCTGCCCCCAGCCCCTTTCTCTGCTGCCTGCAGAGCTGACAGCACCTTATCTCTGCCGGGATCTGAGCAGCCAGCTAGTCTGAGAAGTCTCATCAAAGCTCCATGGAGGTTGCAGGTCCCTCCTCTGGCTCTTTAGTTTCTGCAGACAAATTGGCATCCCCGGAGGAGTTGATAGCTGGTTAGTTAACAGGGCCTGAGGGTTCAGGGTTGGGGAGGGAGGCAGGGAGTCCGGGCAGCTATGAATTTCTGGTGGTCACAGTGGCTGAGTGGAAGCTATGCCCAAGCGGGTCACTGAATGTGAAAACCCTTGGGGTGTTCCTGTCTTGGGATGTCAAGTTAGGAGCAGAAGCAGGGCCAGGAGTTAGAAAGGGGTAACTTTACAGATGTTCCTGAGCCAAACATCTGCCTTTATCCTCTGTCTTTTGAACCAAAGAAAAGCCAGGCTGCTTGTAAAATCTCTCTCTGCGCGGGCCGGGCAGCCACTCATTCCTTTGGCTCAAGTTCTGTCTACCGAAGACCCTGCTAAAAATTCAAATATGTTACCCAGTAGGATAAATCATTCAGCTGGGTCACAAAGGTGGTTAATAGATTAATAATTATTTACTCAGCATGCGCTTTCGAGAAAAGGACTGCAGGCATCCTCTCTCTTCCCTTGGTACCGTTCCCCCTAAGTACCAAATGTATTCTTGTTTATTCCAAAAAACAATTCAGTAAATCAATAAAATACAAGGTACAATAAAATGTCAGCTCCATCCCTAACTCAGACTCCCCCAGATCACTACTGTTAGTATTTTGGTGTGTGTCTTTCTGATTCTGAGTGTGTCTTGGGTGTGTGTTGTCTTTATACACATACACGTGTATTTTTTTAAACTACAATCGTGTTCTATTTTTACAGTCTTGTTGTTTCCCCGTGTCATTGCTTTTCCTTTGACGTCTTTGTGAAGCCGTCGTGTAACTTTTCATTTCTGGCTCTCCAGTTGTTTAATTAGCCAGTCCTCTGCTATTTTAATGTTTGCTCCTAATTTTTCTGTTATCATAAATAACTGTGATGTAAACATTTTTTGTAGACCTTGTGGTAAACACTCTTGATTAGAATAAATTCTTAGGCACGTGACTGCAGATCCAAGTGGACATTTTGAAGCTTTACAACACTTAACAACATATAACCCCCCCTTTTTTAAAGTTACACGAGTTTGTACTTCTACCAGGTGCCTAGGAAAGTGCCTACTTGTCACCACCCCTTTCAATGCTAGGTATTATGATTCTTCTTAAATTCGTCGATTTGATTGGCGTAAAAGGGGATCTTGCTTAATTTTTTTCTTTTACTTATTTTTGGGAGTCCGGGGAAGCATGTGGAGTTACTCGTGTTTGTTGACATGGCCTGTTTTCACACGGGTCTGGGCCACGCTCTTGTCTCACTCAGCGGTCTGTCCATCTGCCGCCTCTCCCCATGCCCTTCTCTCCAGCTCCCCACTTAGGGGACTATTCCTACCTTAGGGCGTCCGTGTGCTCCTCCTGTGTGGTGTGCATGCATCTTAAATAGTCATAAATATTACTGGGTTGGTATTTCATTCTTCCCAACATTTCCCTCACCAGGACACGTGTGTCCAGGATGCACGTGTGTGTGCAGTGCGCACATCAGATCCACTGTGCCTGTGGCTGGGCCCCGCCCCGTCGGCACATCTCTGGCTTTTCATGAGGCTTACGTTTTTTTCACCTGTTTGTATTTTGTCTATTATGAACTTTGTCAGGTACTTACGGATTTGGGGGAGACGTGGAGGCTGGACGTTCCCATTTTGGGGTGGAAAGCCTTCTGTTGCCAGAGGGAGGAAGGTGAGCACAGAGGCCCAGCCTGCCAAGGGACAGGAGAAAATTGGAGTGAAAGGGTCCCGAATGCTGATGGCACAGATCTGTGAACTCCTCCTTTTAAGCTTATCTAGCCTTTGAACTTCTTAGGCCATGGCCTTGGCCTCTTGTGGGGCTGTGGTTAGGATGGGGAGAGTAGCCTTCCAGGATTCCCAGACTCACCAGCTACTTTCAGTCACTTTGCCCAAGGGCCTTTGTTGTTGTTTTGCAGAGGTTTCCAGGGAAGAGCTGCTGCGGTGAGGCCTCGGGAAGCGAGAAGCGGGAGCCCCTTTGCAGAGCTGCCGCCTTCCCTGCAGGCCCTGTCCTGCCCTGCTCTCCCCTGAGTGAGGCTGCCTTTCCTGTCGCCTCTCCCATCCTTTCCTCTACTGTCTCATCGTGCACTTTAATTTGCTCCCTTTAAAATTGCTTTGCCTTTGGTGCCAGTTGAGACAAGCTTTGCAGAGCTCCCCGGTGCCACTCACACAATCACACGCAACAGTCTCTGCTTTTCCAAACGTGTCATCTCGCCATAGCCTCATGTGTAGCAGAGTCAAGTGTAGCAAATATTATTCCCACTTTACAGATTAGAAAACCAAGAAACAGCAAAATTCAGTTCAAGATAGAAAACTTTTTTCTTCCAACAGAAGTTTCTTATTAAAAATTCACCCACTGACTTCTGATACAACTTGGCAAGTACCTAGTCATTCGTGAGATAATAGCGAAAGCAGGATGGAGGAATCTGATTGTCTGTGAAGCACCTGCTTGCGCCTGAAGTCTGGGGTGTTTCCGAGTAGCTGTGAGTGGACTCATCTTGGCAGTGTGGAAATAGGAGCTGCAGCTTCACTGAGGAAGCTAGGAAGACCCACAGATCAAGCGTGCCAATCCCTAGAAACTGACTCCAGGCAACTGCGGAAAAGGCGAGGTACCAAAGTCCCTTCTCTTTCCTGAAGGCTGAGCCCACTGCTATCCATATCCATGTCTGCGGTCTAGGAAGGCTGAGTGGAAGACAAATTGCCTGCAAGAAGTTCTTTTAACACTTCTCTGGAAAATGGCTGCGTTTTATTCTTAGAGAAGCACAGGTTAAAAAAATTTTGAAGCAATCTTCTATTTCAAAGTTATCAAGTGCAAAAAGAAGTTTCTTACTGTAGAGTTTCAATATAGAGTTGCCAAAGGAAAAGTAATTTATTCCTTTTCATTTTTGAAATGAATTGCTTGGCAAGCCAACACATGTCTTGTTATGCTCCAAAAAAGTCAGGGACCTTACCAAATAAATTAGCTGCTGCGTGTGAGATAAGGAGATGGCTTTCCCTGCTTCTCCTTCTTTGTACATTTATCACCACAATGTTCACAATACATAATTCAAAGCCTGAGCAATCTGAAATGTTATCACTAAGAGAAGTCATGGGGAAAGGTCAGAGGTGACGTTTCATTTTTTCCTAATGACCCAAACGTAATAAAAGCTACATGTAAAGTGAGCCTGCAAGAAGAGGTAATCTGCGGTAGCGTATGTTTGGTGTTTGAAATTAGAAACCAAAATACAGTGGGATTTTTGCTAAATCAGTATGTTATGGCTGTTCTTACCACAGGGGAGAAAATGGGTAACTATGTGAGATGATTGGTATATTAATTTGTTCCACTGTAGTAATTATTTGATTATATATATTATACAAGGAGGGTGCCAAAAACATGTATTCATGTTTAAGTGATATCATCTATGTATTGCTTTTCCAGATTAAATCGAAGGTCCCATTACTGCTCACATGTACCCAGACGTGCTACAAACATCCATTTTACCTGCCATTTGTATACTTTGGGGAAAGGATTGATTTTCCTTCCAATAAGATTTCTTAAAATATGTATACATTTTTTGGCACCCTTAGTATATATTGTATAACATCATGTGTATACCTTAAATATATGCACAAAACTTATGTTTTTTTAAAAAATGAGAGCATATTATTATCAGGAATGACATAGCTGGGCATAGCTGTTGGATGAAAATCCCTTCTGCTATTGTGTCTGGTCAGGGAACGGGGACGGAAGGCCCAGGAGGACCAGCATCATGTTTGGAGCTCTTTGTAGATGCAGCATCAGTATTTAGCACCATAAACAGCATTTATGGACTTCAGCATTTATGAAGGAAATATTATAGCCTCAAGTAAAGTTACCAAGATTATGACCTCCTGGTTAGTTCTTTCTATGTAGAAGGTAACTAATAGCATGAATTCCACATAACTAATTTTTTTTTGAGACAGAGTCTTACTATGTCACCTTTGGTAGAGCACCGTGACATCACAGCTCACAGCAACCTCAAACTCTTGGGCTTAAGTGATTCTGTTATCTCAGCTTCCCAAGTAGCTGAGACTATAGGTGCCCACCACAATGCCTGGCTATTTTTTGGTTGTAGGTGTCATTGTTGTTTGGCAGGCCTGGGCCAGGTTTGAACCTCCCAGGTCCGGCGTATGTGGCTGGCACCCTAGCCGCTGAGCAACAGGCACTGAGCCCACATAACTAATTCTTTAAAAAATTTGCCGAGCATGGATTTAACATATGTTAATGAGTGCTGACTGTATACGAAGCATCCGTCTGGACACTGGAGGTTTAAGATGGCTAAAACATGGTCCCCATTTGGAGGGATATCACATTTCATTGATGGAGATTGGTTTATAACTGAATTAGCACGTAAAACAAATAACATAAGACAGACATACAAAATGCTGCAGAAACATAGAGAAAAAAGTTACTAACTTTGGGCAGGTTGAGCAAAGCCATCACAGCAATAGTGACACCTTGGGAATAACAAACAGGGAATGAAATATGAGTAGATTACAGGGTTGAGGAAGGGACCTGAGGCATTGCTGGCTGGGAGAATCCTGTGCGGGGCCGCCAGAGCCGCAGGCCGGTACACAGTGTGTGCAGGGTACCTGCTCCGTAGAATCCACGCACACAGGGTTGTAGCAGAAGGTGCAGATGGGAAGTTAAGGAGACTCAGCTCCTGAGGAGCCTGAAGGCCAGTGCAGCCTGTTGGTAGAGGCTGTCCTGCCCTTTCTTTGCTCCCCGTTCTGACTGGCAACACCAAAGGTGATATTTAAAATATTTAACAAGCATCATGGTACAGATTCAGATCAGTCAGAAGTAGGGGACCCCAGGCCAACTCCTGTGCCAGATCTTTTCCTTGCTGAAGCATGGTGCCAACCAGGGTTCCCAGGAATGAAGCCAGGTTCAGGGAGGGGGCTCACGGCCACAGTGTTTTACTGTTTACATAAGCAGTATAGCCACCCTGCTATTCAGCCAGCCAAGGAGAGAGCAGGGAGCTGGGCTTAAATTTCCTATCTCCTCTTCACCTGGGCAGCAGTGATTTCATCTTCTTTTCTCCCCACTGTCAGAGCGAACTCTCTAGAAAGCAGAAGTGATCATTATACTGCCCTGATTAAAACTTTCCATGGGAAGAAGTCCAAGGTTCCCACCCTGCCCACCTGACCTTGGCAATCTGGCCCCTGCTGCCTTCTCGGCCTCACTATCCATTCATCATTTCCTGGAGCAATTTTCCCAATGCCACCAGTGCGCTCAAGCGCAGGAGTGTTCTCATGTTTCTGTGTAGGTCTCAGGTAACACAGCTTATCTGTGGCCAGCAGGAAGGCCCCATGGGCTAGTGAGTGTCTGTGTGCTTCTGCTGAGTATCGATGTATCAGCCTGGCTTACCTTCTTAGACATGAGATCAAGAGTTTTGTCTCTTTGTTTGTTTAGGTAATGATTTGGATCAACTCCAGAGTGAGGCAAAGGCATGGACAGTGGATGTTTCAGATGATGACTGTAGTCAATAACCAAAGAATATAACACAGGGATGACAGATTTTATGCGTGCGAGGGGAAGAATTTGTTACTGAGAACTTTGCATCTACATCTTTAGTTATAATGCAGTGCCACTGGCTTATTCTAAATATGAACAGTGCTCTCGTGTGATGTTTGTAAAATGTAAATAAGGAGTTAATGTAAATGAAATCACTTGAGAAGTTTATAAAGCATAAGCAGTGTGCTCAGCACGAAGTTAACACAACAGAAATGATCTCTGCCCTCATGAATCTTATGGGCCTGCAAGAGAACCAGATAATAGTCAGGAAAACTTTCCTCTCTCTGCTTCCCACCCCACTAGTCCAAACCATCATTCTTTCTCTCCTGGACTCTGCAGTAGACCCCACGCAGATCTCCCCACTTGCATATAGGACCCCACAGCTTCTCTATACAGCAGCCAGAGAGGACTTTGAAACATCTCGATCGGATTGTGTGCCTACCCTGTGTGAACCCATTCATGACTTTGCCTTAAAATGAGGATAACAATTCTGATTTCTTTCCTTGGTGTCCAAGGTCAAGTTTGACCAGGCCCCTGCCTATAGCTCCAGCTATGAATCACGCCAGTGCACCCACAATGCACTGTACCCCACTGTGCCCCACCAGCTCCAGGCACCAGGGCAGCCTCCAGTTCCCTGAACACCTGGGCTCCCTCCCCTCTCCAGAACCTGGCTTGTGCTGGGCTGACCCCCATGGTCAGCTGCTTCTCATCTTTTAGATCACTGGTTCTCAACCTGTGGGTCAGGACCCACAGGAACTGTATTAAAGGGTCGGGGCATTAGGAAGATTGAGAACCACTGCTTTAGATCTACCTAGAGTTGGTCCTACCACCCACACCACTGTTAACATTTATCCCAGAACCTTTCATAGTACTTAACACAATTTGTAATTATCTCTACATTTGTTCAGGAGAAAATTGTCTGAAATTAAGACTTTCTTATGCAGTTTAGAACTGAGAGGGGAGGCTTGCAATGCAAGTATCCTTCCTTCTGCCTCTGGGGGTGCCTGACTGGATTACTAAGGTACAATTGCAGGGCTACTTGCAAGCAGCAGAGGTGTCCATTCTCCCAACCAGGTTTGGTCAGAATCAATGCTTCTGCAAAACTCCAGAGTTTTTGCTCTGTTGTAAAGCAAACATTTTAAAAATTAGGATGTACTGCTAAAAGTATAGATAGGGTTAACCATACAGACAGCCGATCTGAAAATATCCAATTGTTCAAAATAGGCCTTCTTTGCCAAAGTGCTTGGATGAAGAGCAGGTGTGAAGATTAACAAAAAAAAATCAAATACTGAAGTAAAGGAAATCTTAGCATCATGAAGGGGTAACCTGTAGATAGAAACAAAAGGTCTCAGAGCAAAGCAGGCTTCATGAGCTCTCAAGACACATGAGCATGGCAGGTGCTATAGGGGGAAGAGAGAGGGAACCCACGATGGTGTCAAGTAGACTGGGCCCTGGAAGGTCAAGTTCAAGCCTAGAGAGGGAATGCACAATGATGTCAAGTAGACTGGACCCTGGAAGGTCAAGTTCAAGACTATAGAGGGAACGCACGATGGTGTCAAGTAGACTGGGCCCTAGAAGGTCAAGTCCAAGACTAGAGAGGGAACGCACAATGGTGTCAAGTAGACTGGGCCCTAGAAGGTCAAGTCCAAGACTAGAGAGGGAACGCACAATGGTGTCAAGTAGACTGGGCCCTGGAAGGTCAAGTCTAAGACTAGAGCCCATGGTGTCCCTCCTCAGTGGACTCTGATGGCACTGGAGGTGGGAGGTGTTGCCCTGTGGACCCTTTGTTGTGTGATTTCAAAAGGAAAGGGTATGGAGAGCCATCCGATTTCATAAGCCTGTCTATCTGTGTCTAAAAAGTTATGATGTCCTAACCTGGAAATCCCATTACTCAGAAGCCTCGGGTTTCCTATTCTAAATCTCTTAATACTTCACTAGAGTTGTACTTCTAGCCAATATAAATAGTTTTTTTTGGGGGGGGGAGGCATCTTGCATTTTCCCCTGAGTAGCTGTGCATAGCAGTTTAGGAGCCAAGGAGACAACATACGTCTTCCTTACAAAACCTAAAATGTTGAAAGAGAAACGGCGCCCGGTCTTCTTCCTGTAGCTGCTCACTGACTCTGCTGTTTGCTTGCAGTCTGCCATGAGTCCTGTGCGGGCTGCTGGGGCCCGACGGAGAAGCACTGCCGGTCCTGCAGAGACCCCCTGCACGTGCTGCGGGACGGGGGCTGCCAGAGCAGCTGTGGCGAAGGCTCCTACAACAGGCAGGGCACCTGTAGCGGTGAGTGCCAGGCGGGGACGCTGGGGCTCCCTCACCCCTGGTTGTGTTCGGATTGTGCCACCAATTACCACCCTTTCTTTTATGTGAGTAGCTACTGACACTGATGTGTTTTGGAAATGGATGAAACACTTTCCACCAGTGGAATCCCCTTCCCTGGCCCTGACAGCTTGTGGGGTCCAGGTGCTTGTTAGCCTCATCCTGCAGATGAAGACCAACCCCTGGAGGGGAGGCAGGGAGCCTGGGAGGTGGGGGCAGGGGGCACCCGGGCCTGCCTCTCTCCGAACCCCAAACTCCCCATCAGTGTCAGGCTGCCTTCCAAACACACAGTGACACACCTTAGGCCAGCTGCCACCCCAAAGGCAGGGTGCCACTGACTAAGCTGAGCAGTAACTGTTCTGCCCTTAGCACCCATGGCCGTGACAGTGAGAATGAGCCCAGCCTGGTGCTTTCTTGTACCAGGCACAGTTCCAAGTGCTTTATAAACATCAACCTACCGAGAGGCAGGAGAGGCAGGAAGAAATACACAGCTTTGGGCGAGTTTCTTAATCTCGCTGTGTGTTGGTCCCACTTGTAAAATGCGGATGTAGTACCACCTGTGGTGGACAGAACACTGGGCCCCCTGCAATGTCCTTGTCCTAATCACTAGAACGTGCGAGTGTGGGACTTTGGATGGCAAAATAAATAAATAAATGAATAAATAAACCAAATTCTCCCGCCTCCCCCCCCCCCAGAAAAAACAACATAACAACAACAAAACTTTGTCTGATTAAGCTGCAGTGGGGGATACCATCCTAGGTTATCTGGGTGCACCCTTTGTCATCACAAGGATCACTGAGTCAGAAAAGCAGAAGTGAGGATGGGGCCAGAGCCTGAGTGCTGGTGTGATTCAAGGAAGGGGCTGCGAGCGTGTAGGCAGCGCTCGAATCTGGAAAAGGCAAGGCAAGGAATCCCCTGCTGGAGCTTCCAGGGGGAATGCGGTTGGCTGGCACCTTGATTTTGGAACTTCTGACCTCTAGAACTGTAAGAGTAAATTCATTTTGTTTTCAACCACAGAGTTGATGATAATTTGGTACAGCAGCAGCACAAAGCTAGTAAGTGCCCCAACTCTGAAGCCTGCTGAGAGGATGGAGTTCCATGAGCGAGCACTCAGAGCAGGCATGAGGTCATGTTTGCTGTTTAATTGGCACAGCAGTGTCATGAGTAGCTATTAGCATTTCATTGTCCAGATGAGGACACAGAGAGGGTAAGAAACTGGCCTAAGGTCACACAGCTAGTAAGGAGCAGGGTTGGGATTCAAGCTTAGCTCTTCTGGCTATAGATCCTCACTGCCGGGAGCCACCCTCGGTGGCCTACAGTGGATGGCCTTGTGCACCTCTGCCTGTTTTTCCTCTTTTCCTTCCCGTTATCCTTCCCCTTTCCTTTTCTCCCTCTTCTTCCATTCTTCCTGTCAGTCTCTGGCTGAGCTGGCCAGCTCTGAGGACATTGCCAGATCCCCGGGTGGGCATCTTGACAGCAGTGGAAGGTTGGACTGAGTTCACTTCCATGGTCAGACCTTGAGAAAGGCCATGATGTCTTTCTCTTTCATAAGTAAGTCCATTCAATCAATAAAAATGTGCAGCCCATAAAACTCTTGAGTTATTTTCCTCATTTTGTTCACTGAGCAGGGCAACAGCCCAAGTGAGTGATCTTTGGGATTTGACAAATCCACTTGTCTTGGGAAAGAGAGATGGGTCCTGGCAGCTGCTCGCTCCCAACTGTGCAAGGATCCAGCAGCATTCCGGCCGGGAGAAATCTCTTCTTGGTGCACATGAGTCACAGGTGGCTTTTGTGTGGATTCGAGAGAGAACAAGGCTGGAAAGGCCAGGCTGCCATTAGCCTGAGCATGTTAATCTTTTCCAGCCAGCCTCACTTTCCTGCTCAATTAAGCCAGATATATTCTTTAAAGGTCGACAGATGTCAAATTCGCACTAATCCTGGGGCCTACAGGCATTTACCCTTTAAGTCCTTGAGGCGGCTGGTTACTGTCAGTGATGGAGGAGTGACACCAACCCGGCCATTATCTGCATCGGGAAAGCAACTTTTGCTGGGGAGGAGGTGTGTTTGAAGGGAGAGGGAATGCAGGCCTCGAGGTGTCTGGTTTTATCTGCATACATTTGAAAAGCATCAGGAGGAAAACTTCCAGATAGGACAACAGACCATAGCTGACATTAATCGGCCAACTAATCAATTGATCAGCAAGTAATTACCAAACACAAGCCATGTGGTCAGCATGAGGCAGAGTTCCTGACTCCATTGCACTGACCAGAGGCCTTTTAATAAACACACTGGAGCCTCCACTTTTCATGAAATTGTCAAGAGTTCTGGAAGTTTTTATCAAATGGCTTCAGAACTGTTCACATAAATATTTACTAAAACAACAGTGAACCAACTCACTGATTGGTATCGGAATGTTAATTAAGACATTGGATGCTAATAATGCTGACTTATTTCCAATTCAGATTAGTGCTATTCAAGATAAAGACCAGCTGGTGTTGGTTTAATAATTTATAACCAACCAGCCCCTATCTGCAGAAATCTCCAAGTCAAGTGCTGAGAAGAATCCTGCAGAGCCTGTTAGGAGTGTTGGTATGCCCTGGTGTAAGAGCTGAGGGCGACCAAGTTCACCTGTTGTCTGTGTTTTGAGTTTTACAAATATTAAACATAAAGAGAGAGGAAATTAAAAGAAAAAAAACCCCTCATTCTTTTGTCTTTTAAGTGCTTGTACTCTTAGGACGGGCTTTTCTGACTCGAGCTACATAAGAAATCAAAGCAAGTTAAATTAAATTTAAATTTAAGTTAAATTTCTAAATTTCCGTGTCTTGTACCCTGTCCCACTGTTTTGTTCATTAATTTCTTTTGCTTTGTGGTATGTCTCAATATCTGATAGGGAATATTTCCTTTTTTTCCTCTTCAAAGTTGACTTAGCTCGTCATGGACTTTACAGTACATTTATTGAATTTCTAAGAAAATTCTGGAATCCTACAAACTGGAATTTGTAGTGGTATTGTATTGACATTATAGATTAGTTTGGGGGGAAATGACATCTAATATTTTAATTTAAATTTACAAATTCTTTTCTAAGTATTATTTTAGGTGTGTATTAAAATGTTTGGTATGCAAAGTTTTCATTGTTGGTCAATTCTAAATTTGTAAAAATTTCTGCAAAATTGCATTTAGCTTTCAGGTTATTCCATTCTGTTGAGATGTCAGTTCTAGAATTAGAAACTTCGGGAGTTTTTATGAAGTGTGGGAGGAAAGAACACTTTTCAGATTTATTTTCATTTCTTTGTTCCAGTCATGAGCCGGGCGATTGGGGGGTGGGGGTGATATTAAGGCCATTGCTTTAGCCCATTTACTGAAGATTATCTTTCACTAACACATTTGGTTGTGGACAGACGCTGAATCCTCCAGGGTGCAGGATGGAGCATCTGGCCCCATTTACTCAGCCTCTTTTTTCTCAGGTTCTCAAAATATTTTTCGGGAGGTTAGCAAGGTGGAGGTGGATTAAGGGCACAGACAGACCCTACCTCAGCAGTTCTCTTGTTTCTGAAACATGGCTTCTCTGCAGTGTGAAGGACGTTTGCTTGGTTTGTTTTTCAAGACATTGACCAATGAGGGATGAGTCAGAGCTGCACCCTCCCTTCCCCCACTCTGGATGCAGAGGCCTTTCTCCGCTCTGTGGAGGCTGATCTTCCACCTGTACTTCTGAATGTACCTTTTCTCCTATGTATTCTTTCTTCAATTATTCAAACTCTTCTCTTATTAAAAAAAAAAAACCTTTCTAGGGTCTATATTTGCCTTGAAGTTTTACAATATTAGAAAGACAAAGCAGTGCCCCTTCCCTTTCAATGATTTCTCTCCCCATTCCCTTCCATCCAGCCTGGGGTCTTTACGGAGCAGTTTCTAAGCACAGTCTTCTCCTTTGTTCTGTCCAGCGACTCCACTGAAACGTGTGGCCCAGGCCTTGCCAGGTGCTGTTTCTCCTCCCTGCACCGTTAGTGACTTCCTTCTGGGAGCTTTTCCTTCCCATGGTTTATCAGTACCACACACCTTTTTGGTTTATTTTCAAGGACTCTGCTTCAACTTTGAAGTATCGAAGTTGAAGCAGAGTTCAAATGTTGGGATCAAGCGTTTGGTGGGATCTCACCTAATGTGCATCATGCAAGGGTATATTTCATAGTAACTAAAGCTTTGCATCATTTCTTCTTGATCACCTTGGCTTCTTTTTTTTTCCCTTAAACGTTGATGTTATTCAGGTCCTTGTCTGCTTTGGTCTTAACCTACATGCCTTTTCTGGGTTTTTTTGCTTGTTTTTTTTTTTCTTTTTTGAGACAGAGTCTCACTATGTCACCCTCGGAAGAGTGCTGTGGTGTCACAGCTCACAGCAACCTCAAACTCCTGGGCTTAAGCGATTCTCTTGCCTCAGCCTCCCAGATAGCTGAGACTTCAGGCACCTGCCACAATGCCTGGTTATTTTTAGAGACAAGGTCTTCCTCTGGCTCAGGCTGATCTCAAACCTGTGAGCTCAGGCAATCCACCCACCTTGGCCTTCCAAGTGCTGGAATTACAGGGATGAGCCACCTCGCCTGGCCCCTGCATGCCTTTTCTATGTAAATCAATGAATTTTTATTTATTTATTTTTTATTGTTAAATCATAGCTGTGTACATTAGTGCAATCAAGGGGTACAATGTGCTGGTTTCATATACAACCTGAAATATTCTCATCAAACTGTTCAACGTAGCCTTCATGGCATTTTCTTAGTTATTGTATGAAAAAGACTACTTGTATGGGATGACCTCACCTGTCCCCTGAGCCCCAAAACTATAAGTCAGATTGTCTGCTGGACTGCACACGTCCACACTGCACTCCCTCCTACAGCTCCACACCTGCTCTGCTCCTCACCTCGCATCACTTGTCCCCAAAGACAGTCTCCTGTAAGCCATCTGAAACATTTTCTCCTACACTGCCCTCAAGTCTGTCACTACCTCCATAGCCTTGATTCAAGCCCTCATCATCTTGCTCCCTGAGCATTGCTGTGGTCTTACAACTGGGTCCCCAGCTCTCCTTCCTCACCTATCCTAACTGCCTTCCGAACCAGAGCCGAAGTGACCTTTCTTATGCACGAACACCCCATGTTTCTACCACATTTAAATACAGGTCTCTGTGATGCTTTTCACTGGATAAGAACCTAGACAACCGAGTCTGGCTACAGCCTTCCATACTGGGCTTCCCACCTTCCAGCTCAGGGGGACTGCTGTTTCCTTGGAGCACCCAGTCTCTTCCCAGGCTCTGAGCCTTGACTGGCTCTGCTCCTCAGCCTGAGACACCTCCATCAGCCTCACATGGTCTCTCTTGCTTGCCCAGACGGTGCTCGAGGGTTGCTTCTCCTGTGAATTCTTTTGTGACCTTTTCTACCTCTTACCCCACACACATTTTTCTGACTTTTCGTTTTGCCTATACAGATCAATGTGAATGGTATTTTTAATATTTCTAACACTGGCTATTTCTTTTTCTTCTATTAATAAGCTACGTAAAGCAAAGACCAAGTTGATTTGATTTTGTGTCTCTACTGCCTGGCCAAGACTAAACCTAGACCTTAATAAATGTTTTGGGGAAGTAAATAAATAAGCAAAAAGATCCTATAAGATTGCATGAAAGTCAACAATCTCAACATAATTTCAGTACATGTCCTTGCATAGTAAAACCCCGACTTTCTGAATTCTCCCTCCAAAATAAAGGATAAAATATTTGGTACATATGTATATGAAAAATATTATTCATTATTTATCTGACATTCAAATTTAGCTGAGCATGTGGTATTTAATAAACCTGGCAAGCCTACCTTCAAGGCCATTTTAACTTTAAATTCCTACTAAGCTGGTTACGCTGATGGTTATGCCTCAGAGTATTGGTTATGCTTGGCTCAATGAAGAATTCTTCATTTCTCCTTCAACTGTGAAGCACGGAGTCCTTCAGAATGTTGGGATCAAGCATTTGGTGGGATCTCACCTAATGTGCATAATGCATGGGTATATTTCAAAATAACTAAGAGTAAATTTTAAATGTCTTACCACAAAAAATAAGGAGGTAAGGTGATGGCTATATTTATCAGTGTGGTTTAAGCATTCCACGTTGTCTATCAAATCATCACATTGTACCTCTTAAATGTGTACAGTTATGATTTAATTAAAAATTAATTTAAAAAAAAGAAAAGGAATTATGAGATCAGGGAGACAGGACCTTGCTGAGCAGCCAGAGAATGGGATTGCTGCATCGATGCCGCCATGGGTGTGACAGGCTTCGCCGCATCTTTTCTCACTATCACATTCTCTGATGGGTTTTCCTTCCCCTTAGCTTGTGACCACACCTGTAAGACTTGTGGCCCCAACAGTCCCAGATGTCTCACCTGCGCTGAGAAGATGGTGTTGCACGCTGGGACATGCATTTCTGAATGCCCCCATGGATACTACGCAGATGCCACTGACAGATGCAGAGGTAAGAGATGGGCCACCGTCCTCATCATCAAGAAGTCTTTAGTACACATTTGGCTGGACCTGATGCTGTGTGCCGTTCACTGGGAATTTACGTTTGTGATGGCAAAATGTTTCTTTCAAAAAGGGATAGCCTTGTTACTTGGTATGGGAGTTGGAGATACAGGTGAATGCTGGGGGACTAGAATGATTAAAGGAAGGACTTACATGTATCAATCAATCATCATTAGAGGTCATTTTGTACTTTTGAAATGCCAGGGACATCTTTATCATACAGACCTGTGTACTTACAAATCATTACTGACTTAAATTGTAGGTATGATAAAAATCCTTCCTTCCTTTCCTTCCTTCCTTCTTTCTTTCTTTTTCTTTTTTTAAGACAGAGTCTCTCTCCCCCAGGCTGGGTGCAGTGGCACAATCATAGCTTACTATAACCTTGAACTCCTGGGGCTCAGTCCTCCTGCCTCGGCCTCCTGAGTAGCTGGGGATACAGGAGTACACCACCATGGCTGGCTACCTTTTAAATTTTATGAGGAGATGGGATCTTACTGTGTTGTCCAGGCTGGTTTCAAACTCCTAACCTCAAGCAGTCCTCCTGCCTCAGCCTCCCAGGTGTGAGCCATTGTGCACAGCATAGAATCATTCCTTACATGGCATTTATAAATTTATATGTTGGCAACTACAACACATTACAAAAATAAAATTAAAGACTTAAACCAATTTCAATAGCTAGTAAAGCTGAAGTCTCTATCCACTGAGATTTGTTTTTATGCGGTATTTATTTATTGTTTTTTTCAGACCTAAACTACAAAACATTCTCATTTGAGATCTTATAAATATCTAATTTGTATGCAGCTGACTTGTGTTTTTCCTACAGCTAACTCTGAGAACTTGTTTCTGCCGAGGACATCTTGGTCTCCCCTCTTGCCTGAAACACATACACGTCCTCATGCTACCCGGTGTCTGCTGGAGGATGTTTGGACCGGGCCCGCCACCTCTCCCCGTCAGCCTCTTCTGTGCCTGTTCCCTCTCTACTCACCCTGTGTTTATCCCTTTCCCTCAGTGTCCTGCTCCCAACCAAGGTTCCCATCCTACCACCTCCCCCACCCCACAGCTCTGACCATTGTCTACAGCGCCTTCTTTCTGGGCATCACCCCTCTCCCCAGCCTGCTAACGGCTCGCCCAGGCCATGGCCCCGTCTGTCTTTCAGAGTTAGAGAGGCCCTTCTGTTAACACCAGGGCCAACGCAGAGGACACACATTCCTCATGTTGTCATGCGCTGTGGTCAGATTCGTGATTCTTACTTAGAATCCTAGCATGTCCCAGCTGGTAGTATCTTTAGTGATCATTTCATCCAGCCTCTCATTGTACTTGTACTACGCGGGAACTAGGTCTAGAGAGACCTGGGCTTAGTGAAGGGCATCGATAAGTTAGTGGGCAGGCCGGCCAAGATGCCAGGGCCCCTGGCTTCCAGAACCACGACTTCCCACTCTCCTCCACGCCGTGTGGGTTTAGGGCCAGCAGACCTGAGCTAAATCCCTGCCCTGCTGTGTGAGTGAGCTCTGTGATCTTGGGTAAAGTTTTGAACCTCTCATAGCCTCAGCCTCCTCATCTGTAGCACAAGGTTAGTCATGCCCACGTCATGATGTTATTACGAGAGTAACGGTGTCAGTGTACAAAGTGCTTAAGGCAAACACCGAAGAAAGGGTAGCTAATAAATAAGAGGCAGGGCCAAGCGCAGAAGCTCACGCCTGTGGGAAAAGGCAGGAGAATTGCTTGAGGCAGGAGTTTGAGACCAGTCTGAACAAGACCGCAACTCCCTCTGTACCAAAAAGGAGAAAAAAAAGCCTGACGTCATGGCAGGAGCCTGTAGTGCCAGCTACTTGGGAGACTGAGGCAGGAGGATGGCTTCAGCCCCGGAGTGTGAGGTTGCTGTGATTATGCCACTGTGCTCCAGCCAGGGAGACAAAGCAGGAGTCTGTCTCAAAAAATAAAATAAAACAAAAAAAAAAAATAAATAAAATAAAATAAAACAAAACAAAAAGACAAAAATAATAGGTGGGATATGGATGACAGACATGTGAAGAGCAGTGTCAGTGGTTCTGGCAGCCTCATGATGTTGACTTTGCCGTGGTTTGGTGTGATGTCTCTTGGGGACCAAGAGTGTTGCAGAGAGGGCTTCCAAGGTCACAGTGGGCCCTGTAGTCCCCTCTGTCCCACGATGCTCCCTCTCACTCTCTCCCTCAGGCTGTCACAGCTCATGTGCCAGCTGTTCCGGGCCCACCGCGTCTCAGTGCACAGCCTGCGCGGCCCCCCATGCTCTGCGCCATGGCCGCTGTCTGCCCCGCTGTGGAGAGGGCCTCTACCCCGACCACGGCGTCTGCAAAGGTATCGCTGGTGTCATCAGTATTCTTGAGAGACTGTCCCATCACAGGGATATAGATTTACTTTTTTAACATCAGTGCTACTATCCAGGACTATTCTTCTGCTAGCATATCTTATGCGGTTATGCACACATCATATGCGATTTTAATTATAAACTTTTGTGAAGGGATAATTTGAAAAAAATCATATCTGAAAATGTGTGAAATCACTCAAATGTTGACATTTTTTCCTAGCTATTCTTATGGCAAGTGCTATTTCCTTTAGCGTATACTAAACTAAAATGGAATTTGCATTTCCCCCTTTCCCTACTCTCCTACCATGGCTGTTGTTTTGCTCAGACTTCATTTTGTTTTCCCTGCAGAATTTCTTTTTGTTAGTGAAGCTGCTGAGCAAACCGAGAGTCCCTAGCAATGCCTCTGGGCTGAGTAAAATGGAAAATCTGAAATAACTACTTGCCAAAAAGGCTCTGGGCTCATTGGGAAGGCGGTATCATTCCAGCACGTTGGGAGCCAACATTTTAATTAAGTGAAATTAATTTATATTTATTTGTATGTAGGGCACCTTAGAACAGAGTTCGAGAGCAGTAACAAGAAAAGTGGATTTTAAACAGGAACACTGCAATGAATATTTTGAAAAAGAAAATTTAGAGCATCTTTTAAGGAACAGGATAGCTATTTGTGTCAAAATGTAGCTATGAAATAGTTCAAGTACTGTTTTTGGCTTTGATTTTCAACAGTAGCCAAGAACATAATATGGATGGATTATAAAATTTTCACTGCTGCTCAAAGGGGGCCTCTTCCTTGTCTAAAAAAGCCCAAATAAATTGTAAGTGGCATTTGTTGCCTGGACCCCTAAGTACTCTGTGATGGATGACTAATGGGTAAAAACACAACAACCATTTTTGCCAAAGATACAGTAATAGCCTTCGTACGATTGCTTCTAAAAACCCTCAGTAAAAACCGAGGGCATAATGTTAAATCGTCATTCAGCGACTGTGTTTCTCTGGAGAACCAAGCCGATGTTCTCCTGCTTGCTGGGGATTCTTTGTGATATAGTCCCACAGTCCTTCCGGGCCTGAGCACTGGACGGGTTAGCACTCTCACTCTCCTTTCACAAACGTCATCAGCCCTCAGCGCTGGAAAGATAAGACACTGGCAAGTTGCATTTGGTGAACTTTTCTAAGGGGTTTGGATTTAATGAGGGGCTCGTTTTGGTCACAACATGCCTCTGATCCTAGATTGTTCTCTGCATTTTACTCTGTTGGCAGCCTGTCACCCTTCCTGCCTGACCTGTGTGGGCCCCGAACACACACACTGTACTGAGTGCAGGAGGCCAGAGGAGGGGCTGCAAGTCGAGCAGCCATCCAGGGCAGGGAGCCCTTCTGGAGAGTGCCTGTCTCGGTGTAGAACCCACTTCTACTTGGAGAGCTCTGGGCTCTGTGAAGGTAAGTGAGCTCGACTTGGTGGCCTCTGAGATTACCTCCTGGGAAATCCGGCAGATGGGACCAAAGCCAGGAGGACCTTTGTCTCCCATGTGATGGTCCCGGGTGCTGTGGACTAAGCAGGCTGCTGCTCTGCCACACAGGGGCCCCACAAGTGTGCTCCCACCCTGTGGGAATGACAGGGGACCCTACAGAGCTAGCTGCTCCCCCTAGTCACATTCTCAGAAGTTCCACACAGAAATTCCTTCAGAGACCATAATAGGGAGCTGAGAAAGACCCAGAGCTCATCGTAGAATTTTATTTATTATTTCTTCTAATTTGCTGCTCTGAATGTAAATTGGTCTCTTCTGGGCAAAATCTGGACTTTCGTCAAAATTTTGAAGAGATTCCTGCCGTTGTCTTGGCATATCATCTGCAGAGAATTGATGACATCCTGGGTAATTGGACTCCACAGCCGGATTACCTGCCAGTGGTTGAGGAGATGACAGGGGAGAGAATAGATCCCCAGGATGTGGGGGAGGCGTCCTCTGCTCCTGCAAGGGCTCCCTGCTGATGGGTGAATTGCTTGGCTCTGAAGCTACCTGGAAACAAAAGAATTCATTCATTTTATATTTTTCATTGTAAAAAATGTTCATCAAAGGAAATTACGAATGTAGAAAAAGGTAGGAAAACAATCCACCCACCACCTACGCCCAATTGCCTTTACCATTTTGCTGTTATATCCAAGTCTTTTTTCCTATTCATAGCTCTGAGTGTTTATCTTTGCAACATAACTATAAGCATTCTACAGATTCAATTTTGTATCCTGTAAGTCCTCTTATTAAAGTGGCTCCAATTTCCACCCTCACATGGTGATGCTGGATTTCGAGGTTAATATGGTATATAGTAGGAAGTTTCCCAAACTGGAACACAGGGACCCAGGGCCAGACACTTAACCGCTCTGAGCCTTTGCATTCACAACGTTAGAATACTTTATCTTTCACAAGGATTTTCACCGGGATCAAAGAGGTTGGAGTGTAAAAGTGGCCGGTAAATTATAAAGCCCCACCCACCCACCCACCCAACAGATATGAACCTCAGTACATATTCTCAGGTGTCAGGGACATGTAGGGGTAGTCCCCTGCTCCCTGGGTGGCACCGGGCTCCAGGGGGTTTACCGAGCGTCCAGAAACTGGGGGATGAGTGCCACCTCTTCAGACATCCTGGTTTCTACCCACATATGCACTGCCCAAACTCTCTGCAGCTACTTAAACTCCTGCGGCTGCTTTTATAACAACTGGTGGGATGTGGAATCTTCACTGATGCCAAGGTGCCCGGTGCTATCCGGGGGCACACCACACACGGCCTTTTCCTTCTGTGTCCTGGAGGGTGACACAGCTCCTTCCTCAGGGACCCACAAACTCCCAAGCAGGGAGTGTTTCTCTTCTCTGTTTAATTACTTCTCAGATCCCTTCAGTGGGCCGAGGTTTACCAGACAAGCTTCCTCCAGCTACTTCTGCTCTCTGGCAAGCCCCAGATCCCCTAAGGGAGTTAATTACAGCGTCTAGCCCTGCTCTGTGTGGGGAAAGTACAAGGAAAAAAAAAAAAGAAGAAAGAAAAGAAGAAGAAGAAGGAGAAAGTCTAACTTCTTATCTCTGTCTCCGTCTCTCTCTTTTGTTTTTGGCCCACGTTGTTACAGAAGTGAGTTTTGATCTGTTGGAACCCGTGAAACTAATCTGTGTAGTCTAACACAGCCTTGGACTGTGTGTCTGAGGGTTTAGTAGGAACCGCAGAGCTATCAGACCTCCAGGGACACTGGGCTTTCCAAGAATCCAGAGAGATGCTAAGCAAGACCTTTGAATTTTGTGGCCCAGAGAGGCCCCTGGGAAATTCCCCACTGTGGCCTGCTGATTCTGTGATCCAGGGAGAGGCCCAGACAGAATCTCCTCAGAACACTCAGGGTGCAGTTAGCTGCTGCTTACCATTTTGAGCACTATATTAAAAATAAAAACTGGGGAATCTGGAGTGGATTCAGAAGAGAGAAACAAAAGTGGTTAACATTTTTAAAGTTAGAATTGTAAAAAATAAAAATTAGAGTGACTGGGGTTCTTCAGCCCAGCAAATGATGTGGCCATTTGCTTGGCGTCCATCATGGGCCAGGCGCTGCTTTCCTGCCCACGGGGGCGTGAGACAGCAGCTTCCCAGGAGAAGAAAGTGAGAAAGCAGAGGCTATAACTTGCTCAAAGTCACGTAGTCAGCGGAGTGGAGTCTGATGGGGACCTGAGTCCCATGTCTGGTATCTTAGCCGCTGCATTGCTCCTCAGCCTTCTGAGGAGCTGCTCCACCTGCTCAAGGCTGTACAGCACGCCAATGCTGCTGGGCGGGGACCTTTTATATTTAAGAAAACATCCTTGACAAAAGATGTTTTGTGGGAGTCCTTTATACAGGCACCTTTTAAAAAGCTTATAATCTAATCCTGCTGGGACAGTTTATTAATTGTGGTCCCCGGTGAAAGGGCTGAATTGACTTCTTGAGTCGCTTTGTAACCCCCTGATTTTCTGCTCATTAGCGTATTATCAGGTATCACACATCTATCTACTCACATTCATTAGCAAATCCCCACTCAATCTCCACTAGGCAGGTTGCTGCACTCAATGTACAAGTAATGAGAAGGCGGAAGAAAGAGAATCCCCTGGGAGACTGAGCTCAACTACTGTTGTTTCCGACGTACCCGAGTATAAAGTGTGCCGATTGATGCGTTTCCTGTTACTCATCCCGTATCTCTCAAACCTTTCTGCCTCCCCACAATCTGTTCCACTTTCAATTCTGCTGAAGGGTTGTCTATGAATCAGGACTGGGAGTCTTATGAGACTGCATAAGGCTTTTCCTCCCACATCTTCCCAGAAATATCCTTGGCTTTCTGCAGAACATTTGAGAAGGTTGGACATTTATACATGTGTGTGGGTGCGCGCGCGTGTGCGCACTCTACAAAGAGTTTCTTTAATGGCACCTTTGATCTCAAATGCTTTTCTACAAAGAAGAGGAAAGCAACTGTTTTCTGGAATTCTCTGTCTTCCTTTCTTTGAGACTGCAGCAGAGA
Source organism: Nycticebus coucang (assembly GCF_027406575.1). NCBI lineage: Eukaryota > Metazoa > Chordata > Mammalia > Primates > Lorisidae > Nycticebus > Nycticebus coucang. The sequence continues at coordinate 8,293,449 of NC_069780.1, forward strand.
GTGATTAGAATATTACTGCAGCTAATGAAAGCGAGAGGCAGATGCCTTATGGGAAGAAGCAATTTACTTAGAGGCCGAAGTGGTGTCAGAAGTTATCATAAAAGTTTTTACTCTGATCTACATGACAAACCGGGATTTAATCTAGTGCAAGATGAAGCAACAATACTCAAGATATTTGATTAAAATTCAAGCCTATGATTGGAGGACAAATTTTATATATTACATATACATATATGTTTTATATGTATATAAAATATAAGCCTATGATTGGAGGACAAATTTTATATATATATATATATTTGTCCTCCAATCATAGGCTTGAATTTTAATCAAATATCTTGAGTATTGTATATATATGCGGTGATCAAAGAGAACACTGCTTTCTGGGAGCTAGAGGACAGTCTGTCTTTATTCATTCATTCTGCAAATGTTTACTGAATGTCTCCTGGGTGCTGGTATGTTTAGGAACCCACCAGAGCTATACTAGTGACTGAGTCAGATGAAAATTCTTGTGCCTCATGGAACCATATTCTCATTAGAGAAACAGATAATTAATGAATAACAACAGCCACAACACAACCCATGATGCTCTTGGGTGGTGGACTTTGCCATGAAGTCCACAGCAAGGCACGGGGGTGAAGGGAATGGGGGAGGTGGCTGCAGAGCAGAGCTCTGGTGAGAGGGGATGGCCACCTGCGTGTTTGTCACATGCTTTTGTCTCACTCTCAGAAATGAGCTGAGCACTTGTGAAGACGGAGCTTTGACCTTGAGTCTCTTTTGCTCATAACCTCTGTGTTTCCAGAGTGTGGCTAGAATTGCTGGTAAAAAAGAGGATTTGGTACTAATTGTAAAAGGTAATTGGGAGGCATTCTCAGTAGTCAACCAAATTTGTGCATGTTATTAAATAGTAACATTTAGAATTAGCTCAGAGAAGAATTTTGGTAATTTCATCTAGAGTTGATCCCACCTGTTTAAGTGCTCAGTAGGCACTGACAGATTCAAGTGTCTTAAAACAAAAAAGTGAAACCCCAACAAACCCAAACCCAAGAAACGACCGTTCCACCAGCCCTTTCTACCCACATGAAACTCTACAAATTGTAAGCAAATTAAGAAGAACCCTAACCCTCCAAAACAATATCAAAAAACCTCCGGCTGTCACACATCTGTGGGTTAGTGTGAGCCCAGATGAGTGCCGCCCAACTCCGAGGGTGCCATCCTCACAGCAGCCCAGGACTTCACAGCTGGGACAAAAGCCTGGAACTCTTGGTCTCTTGGAGGCCTTTCCTGCTGATGTTTGGATCAGGCCAAATTGCTCATGTCAGCCTCTGATTCTCATTCCACTCCAGTTGAAAGGATTTGTTCTTTCTTTTAAAGGATTCAATTATTTTGAAGATAGCCGTTAGTTGAGGTCGCTCTGTAACAGAGCTTCTCATGAAAATCTTGTTAAAATGCAGATTCACATTTAGTAGTAGGGCTGGAGGGAGGTCTGGGTTGCTACATTTAAAACATGCTTCTAGGTGAGGCTTGTGTTCTTGATCTGTGGACCATAGTTTGGGTACACACGGCTTCTGATCATAGAAGGATAAGGATGTCACTTTAACACCAGTGTGTTTTGTTCTCTCCTAAGCAATTAAAAAAAAAATTCCAACTTTTGTTTTTTCTCATTGCATCCATTATGCATATTACAGAAACTTTAGAAAATACAAACAAGGCGGGAAAAAGAGAAAAGAAAAACACTTATTACTATGTTTCCTAGATTTATCGAATAAAAATTTAGGATTTAGGAAATTAAAAAATGAATAATTTTTTTATGATAAGCATGTCCCCCATATTGCACAAGATATACTGAAATATATTTATTGTTTATCTGAAATCCACATTTAACTTAGCGTCCTGTATTCATCGGCAACACTACCTACAGTCCTTCCGCTTTGAGATAATTACTTTTAATCTTATGGCAAAGATTCTTTTAGTCATTTACATATAGCACGTACATGCCTGTATGTTTCATTTTATAGTTTAGAAATTCCTTACAACCAAAGACTTTAATAAAATCTTTTAAAGTGAAGAAAATTAAAAATTTTTTAAATAATAAAAGGAATTTTATTAAAAATCCTATGATCTTGCACATATTTACTTACCCTTTGTGGATGAAAAAAGTGATGCTTAGAAAGAATCAACTAAAGACTGAGCAATGAGGGTTCCTGGGTTTTAATCCATAGTTACTCAGAAATTATTTTCTTTTTTATCAAGCCCAAGTCCCTTGTGCTCTTCCCACACGAGAGCTTTACAATTTAACCTCAGTCCAGGACATCCAATTAATGATGCAGCTCAATCACCATTAAACAGTTTGGCAGTGGTGACCAGACTTGGGTCCACACGTGGTCAAGATGATTAGATTAGGCATGTACTTGCCCCAATTCCATGGCAAATTAATAATGGATTCTTTTAATTCTCACATAGTTCAGCACAGGATTCAAGATGATACGGTTTTGAAGAAATAACACGTTTTACTTTAAAAATGAACTCTGCAGGACAATAATGAGTTTTCCTTACCTCCCGTCTAATTTATCATCTCAGAGGAAACCCTGTGCTGTGGGGAGGGGCTGGGGTCAGGTCTGCATCAGGGGAAATGCGGCAACTATGTTTTCCCAATCCTTTTCAGTCTAAATGTGGTTTTTAGATTTTGAGCTGTGTCTTACTGCAAAGACAAAGTTGCACAACATTGCTACAGGTTTTGTTTCAGTTTTTGACACAAAAATAATTTATCTGTTATTTTGGTCAATTTGTTAACTTGGCTTAGGTGAATGGGGGGGTGTACTGTGTGTATTTTGAGGTGTTTGGTTGTTAAGATGCATCAAAGGCCCCAAGGCAAAAAATTTTAATTAGAGAAAAAAATGGGCAGGAATCTGCCTACCAGCCTAAGAGTTTGTTACCATTTATGAAGTTGGAATTCCCTTGCTTTAATTGAATCCAGCATACGGAGTCTATATTAAGCCGTGCTCTTTGATGCGGTCCACAGAGTGTTGACCTTCTCTATACACACTTGTTCTGGTGACGTTCCATGTTCTTCACTTTCTCCTCCTGCTTTTATAGTGCGGGTATCCCAGGATTTGGGGATAGAAAGATGAAAAGGCTAGAGACCGTGCCTTAAGGAGAAGCATGATCAAGGAGGGGAGACGGACATCTGGGCGAGTAATTACAAGGGCGGGTGATAAGTCTGTAATGGCAGCAGGGTCAGAGGAGACTGCCTCTGCCTGGGAGAGACAGTGGTGAGGAACGGAGCTTCACTTGATTAAACTCTCAAAGGATTAGAAGGTGGGAAGGGTGTTCTAGGCCAGAACCAGCCAGGGTACAGGTGTGGTGCGTTCGGAGAAGTACAATGTGTTTGTCCCACAGCTTGAAGTCCAAAGAGAACTGTGAGGAGTGACACCGGGGACATGGAACGTGCATGGGTCATACCATAGGTGCTTTACGTGATGTGCTAAGAAGTGTGGTGTTTACACCATTGATATTGGCAAACTTGGCCAATGACTTGGGCCATTTGCACTTTTTAGAGATCTGTCCAGTGACTGAATGGCAGATAAATGAGAAAGAGGGTGGGGCTGGTCAGGGAGCTGCTGACTCATCCACGTCCCGCCTGGACTGAAGGGCTGTGGGGATGGAGCAGCTGGAATAGCTTTGACAAAAGTTTAGCAACTAAATCAACAAAGCCTGCATGTGCTGTGATGAGGGCAGAGTAGAAGTTTAGAATGACTCCCAGGTTTCCAGCCTGGGCGACTTGGTGAGTAGTGAGACAGGGGATTCAAAACCAGCAACAGGTGGGGAGGTGGGTGTAGGCTTGGGGGTGGATAATGAGTGCAACTTGGGACAGATGACCACAATTTACCTGAAGTGGATGTGGGCTGAGCTTGAAAGCAGATAAGGCAGTGGTTCTCAACCTTCCTAATCTCACGACCCTTTAATACAGTTCCTGTGGGTTGCCACCCACAGGCTGAGAAAAACTGAGATAAGGAATGGTACTGTGGAGATGAGTGGGGTGAAATATCTACTATAATAAACACCAAGTGGGGAGAGCTCCTGGGCAGGAGAGTAACGTGATTAGAGTTCATGATAAAGACCAGAGCAGGAAATGTGGGTGGAGACTCACCAGCACGGAGGTCATCAGCAAAGCTGGGAGTTTGCCCAAGAGTCAGAAGAGGAAGGCAAAAGGGCAGAATTTGGGGAAGCTCCAATATTGATGAGGTGTTCAGAGAAAGAGGCTGAATGAATGATCAGAGAGGCCTGGTACAGTGGCTCCCACCAGTAGTCCTAGCATTCTGGGAGGTCAAGGTGGGAAGATCTCATGAGCTCAGGAGTTCGAGACCAGCCTGAATGACAGAGAGACCCCATCTCTACTAAAAATAGAAAAAAATTAGACAGGAATGGTGGTGCATGCCTATAGTCCCAGCTACTCAGGAAGCTGAGGCAAGAGGATTGCTTGAGCCCAGGAGTCTGAGCTTGCTGTAGGCACCTCGACACTCTATCCAGGGAGACAGAATGAGACTCTGTCTCAAAAAAAAAAAAGAAAGAAAGAAAGAAATGGTCAATGAGGGAAGAACTAGATAAGCAGGGAGCTGCTGCTCCCTATGTCCACCCACCTGCCCCTTTAGTCAGCAGAAATAAATTCATTTACTGAGAACCTAAGATGTGCCAGGGACAGGGACTAGGTAGGAACCACAAGGATGAAAAATGTGATTTTTTTTTTTTTTTTTTTTTACTCTTAAAGAGTTTCTAGTCTAATCAGGGTGGGACATGGGGGATGTTAAGAAAGAAAGAAGGAATGAGAATAGAGAAAAGGAAAGTGAGGGAAAGATGGAGATTAGTTTTCAGCAACTTCACTCATTTCAATTTTCATCCCTATGTACTAGAGAATTTTCATCTCTGTGTGTTGTCTTTAGAGAAACCCACTTCAAAATTTGTTTTTGTCATGACAATCTAGGAAATTTTATAAGGTATGAAAGTAGCGATGCTGTACCACTTTTTTCATATCATTAAAAAGAAAAGAGAAATAGTAGTATCAGTTGTTTGAAATTTAAATAGAAAATAAAACAAAAATTGATATATTTTAATTGTACGGGGTATGGTTTTTGCTAGAGTCAGGTTGACTGGACTGTCAACCGTCTAAGGACACTTACAGTGCTTAAGCAGCTCATTACGGTTTTTCAGAAATATATGTACTTAGCCATCAACCAGAAAACCAGTCTCTAGAAATGTAGTATTACATGGAGAATTAGTCACAGAACTGTCAGGTGTCTCCTGTATATGTTCTGTAATGGGGGTAGTCTTCCTTGAAGGATCTTAGACTTCAGACGGAACTCCTGCTATGAAATCACCTTCCCCAGAATGATTAAGCCTCATAAAGCTCACTGAATAGTGTAGACATTTCCAAACCAGCACAGAATTGAAATTTCATGAGATTTTTTTTTTTTAAAAGATGGAAATGCTATTTCCCATACTTACAGAAACGGAGCTTTATAGGGAAGACACTTTGAGAGGATCGTCAACCAGCATATCCTTGTCCCTCTGTGGCCACAACAACTAAATCATTCATTATCTGTTTAGTTCTTAAACAACTCAGTGAAGGGGATTCTGAACTCCACCCTGGTAATGTTCAGTGGGGCTTATTTCTAAAATCAAGTAGGCAGCGAAGGGACTTTATCCTGCACTTCTGGGCCCACCAACCTTCCGGTTTGTTTGTCCTTTTTGCTTTCCTGTTGTATGTAATTCAATAATAACCCCTATTCACATTGAGCCCGGCCATTACATTGACTTTGTGACTCAATGAAATAAAATACGTTTATGCTCATAATGCACTGATTGATCTTTCTCCAGTTTCCAATTCCACTGTGATGCTCTTTGATTTCCTAGTTATTAGGGAGTAGATTAGTCCATTTGCATTGCTATGATGGAATACCAGAGACTGGGTAATTTGTAAAGAGAAGAGGTTTATTTGGCTGACAGTTTTGCAAACTGTACAAGGAGCATGGCACCAGCATCTTCTCCTTGTGAGGGCTTCCAGGAGCTTCTCATCAAAGCAGAAGGTGAAGGGGGAGCATATCTGCCATATGGCCAAAGAAACAGCAAGGGGTCGTGGGTGCCAAGGCTCTAAACAGCCAGCTTTCCTATGAACCAGACTCACTCATTACGGCGAGGACGGCACCAAGCCATTCATGAGGGATCTGCCCTCACGACCCAAACACTCCCACTTGGCCTCACCTCCAGCGGTAGAAATCAAATTTCAACATGAATGAGATCTGGAGGGGGCAAACATCCAAATCCTATCAGGGAGGTATAACAAGAAGAGACGGGGATGTAAGCCGCCTCGTAGAGTATCATATAAATGTACCGGTATCATTGTCTTCCGTATATTGTGGGATATAGAAAACACTGTTGCTTCAAGATGCTTCATCTACATTATGTTGGAAAGCTTTGTGTTGACAGTGTAATTTATCTTTTCTTTAAAAAAAATCACCTCCTAATTTTCCATTGGGTGCTGTTTCATTTGTGTTGAAGACTTCTTTTTTTTTTTTGTAGAGACAGAGTCTCACTGTACCGCCCTCGGGTAGAGTGCCATGGCGTCACACAGCTCACAGCAACCTCCAGCACTTGGGCTTCCGCGATTCTCTTGCCTCAGCCTCCCAAGCAGCTGGGACTACAGGCGTCTGCCACAATGCCTGGCTATTTTTTTTGTTGCAGTTTGGCCGGGGCTGGGTTTGAACCCGCCACCCTCGGCATATGGGGCCAGCGCCCTACTCACTGAGCCACAGGCGCCGCCCCTCATTTGTGTTAAAGACTTCTTAAATAAGGGGCTAATGTATATCATTCTTTTATAATATGTTCTTAAACATCAGTTTATCCCTATTCCATTTTTTTAATGAAGATTCTGAAAATATTTGGGGAAAAATTCCTAACTGTGACTTGTACTAACAAAGCTGTTTATAAGGGACTCTAAAAAAAATTAATTTTAAAAAAGTAAGTTAATTAAAAACATGGGCTCTAGGTTCTGTTTTTCATGTAGTAAAAAATACTCTTGAATAGATGTAAAATTACAGTGTATGAGATGATGGTCTCACAAGGAGAAGATGCTGGTGCCATGCTCCTATGGAATGATGATGCCATACGCTGTATAGATACAGATGTAAAGTATTGAATAGATATAGAGCTACAGTGTACAGGGCCAATGATCAAACTGTCTATTAACAAGTAAGGCAGGGCACTGCCTAGTGAGAAGAGGCACTGGCTTCAGCTCGGGAGCAGGGTCCTGTGGCCCTAGGTACAAGTGTTAAACCTTTTAGGTGCAGGGTTATGGGGGGCAGGCAGAGTGCTGGGATGGGGCCAAGGCTGCAGCAGAGACCTGGCAGGCTTAGGGCAATAGCCATGTGCCAACCTGACCAGAAGTAGCTTAAGACTGTTACAACCACTACTGACGGGCCTGGACATACTGATTTTTAGTCACATATATACATGGGTCATTACAAAACTTTTGAGATACACAAAAATCAGGATTCATGAAATCTGTGTGGATGGAAACATATGAAGCTCTCCCAGTAACACTGGTAAGTTGAGCAAGTTAAAACTTGCATGTGTGAATCAGAAAGGACACTGTTGACCGTGTTTCTTAGAACTGAAATAGCGGACCTAACACAGTCTGTCTCAAAACTTTTGTAGTGGCCTATGTATTGAAGATGGTATGTTACATTTTATTAGGGGTTGGTGGAAATGGAGGTTTCAGTGGTGTGAAGTCACATCTGGTTCCTCCAAGCTTGCAGGCCCGTAAGTCTTCAGGGGGTGTGGGACAGGAGGCTCAGAGGCAGTCTGAAGGATCTTGTCTGTTGCAGCAGGTGGCCTAAACTGCATGGGGTTGTCTGTATGGGTCAGAACCAGGTCTTTGTTCCATTCAGCATTGTGTTCCCAGCACCTGGACCTCCTTGAAGTTTAGTAAAAAGTGAATGAATGTATGAACCAATGATTGGAGGTAAATGGCTGGTTGTTTTAAATTGTAGGTTTTTGATTCAGGTATGGTGAGGCCAACAGATCAGGAGACTGTTGACACTGAAAATAGAGTTTATTATTCACAGTTCCTAAGAGAAAGGGGGCACATTGTGACATGCAGGCCATAGGGAAGCCCCAGGCCCAGTCAGGAGGCTGAGGGGGTGGGGAGGGAATGTGGGTAGAGTCTTACTGTTTTTCTGTGGGAAGGAGTGGGTGAGGCAGAGAAAGCAGCTTTAGGACTGGCCGATAATCCCAGTGGTCCATGGGCCATATGGGCTGTCTCTAGTGGTCTGGTCCCTGTCCCTGGAGAATAGTGGCCTGGAGTGTAAGAGTATGTTGAGGGAGGTGGCAGGGGTGCGGATGGCATGCTCCCAAGATACCCATTTACCAGCTCTAGGAATCTAGCTCTGGGAGAGTCTGGTCTCCAGGATCAGTGTTGTCTCAGGTGCCAAAGAATCAGAAATACAGAAAATTAAAAGGCATGATGAAGACAATGGCCACTCTTGGGCAATGATGCAAATATCCCCTTTACTCGTAGGAGGTCACCATCTTCCCTTTCTTTACTCTCTTCACATCTATGAGTACTTGATGATTATAGCTAAGATTTATTAAGCTTTTAACTTTGCATCCAACACTACCTAAAGAACTTTACATGGTCAGCCAATTAGTGTCCAAACACCCTATGCAGCAGTTCTCAATCTGTGGGTCACGACCCACAGGAACTGTATTAAAGGGCCGCGGCATTAGAAGGTTGAGAACCACTGCCCTGTGGGGTGTGTACTGTTTGCACCTTTGTTTTGTGGGTGAGGACGCATGATAACTCAGTGCAGGTCACAGAGCGTGGTGGTGCCGGGTCCTTGAGCTGCCCTCTGTACCCATTCGGTGTGCTCCGCGTGCCTCAGTGTCCGTTGTTGCAATGAATTGGAGCAGCCCAAAATGTTGGACAGGCCTTCTTTTCTTGATATGTCCAGTCTCGGTCACAGAGTAGGCACCACATAACCTCTGCGGAACCAATAAGCAAGGCTTCCCCCACCTTTCTTTTTAACTTGAGCAGCCTGATGAGCAGCCCAGAATCTAGGGACAGTGATAGTGGGAGCATTGTTGCTAGGGAGGGGGATTATTTTATGGCTTCCTGTGCTTCGTTCCACATGCTCTGAAAATGGGAACTTGGGTAGAAAGAGACGTGGGACTCTGCCAGTGGTTATTTCTGTTTTGTGGCGTTTGTGCTTTACTTAATCTGTGTTCCACAAGGCTTGCTTTGCTGGAGGTCACCTGTAGACAGAAGCACGTGAGCTGTGTGCCCTGCACTTGGGAAAGCCACAGGAACGTACAGAATATATCCCGACCCAGAAGTGTTGACGGGACAAAGCTGCTTCTGCCTACATCTTGTGGTGCTTTCCTGATTGTCCCCTCTGCTTTTTATTTCTCCCAGCTTGCCACCTATCCTGTTTGAAGTGTGCAGGGAAGAGCCCCCATAACTGCACAGCCTGTGGGCCAACCCACGTGCTGCTGGATGGGCAGTGCCTCTCCCAGTGCCCAGATGGCTACTTTAACCAGGAGGGCAGCTGTACAGGTGAGTAGGTGACATGCTGGAGTGTACTCCTTACACCCAAGTGCTCCCTTCACTGTGCAACCAGGCACTAATTAGAGAGCTTGTCATACTCTGGACAGGACTCAGCTGTAAGTTCTTATCTTGAACTTGCAGCTGTCAAGGTCTAGACACAGGGGTCCTCAAACTTTTTAAACAGAGGGCCAGTTCACTGTCCCTCAGACCGCTGGAGGGCCAGACTATAGTTAAAAAAAAAAAACTATGAACAAAATTCCTATGCACACTGCACATATCTTATTTTGAAGTAAAAAAACAAAACAGGAACAAATACAATCACACTGCCTCATGTGGTCCACGGGCCATAGTTTGAGGACCCCTGGGATGGGAACTAGTAAAATTTTATTCTTCCAACAAGGAAGCAGTGATGACATGGAAAAGTTAGAACCATCTTTACCCCAGAGACTAAAATATTTGAGTGAACTCTGAGCTTGGTTTTCTCTTGCCTGCAAGACCATGACCTGAATACGTAACGCCCCTCATGGACTAAACAGTGACCTTTGTGTCCTATAAGAACCAGAACACAGCTCAGCATAACCCTCTGTAACTATGGCTCTTTTTAAAGTTAAAAAATTTGTGTTTCTTATTATTAAAGAAATCATATTATACAATAGCTCATTGTATATAAGGTTTGAAAGTTCAAAATAGGAAAGAAAGTGGGCTATGGGGAGGAATCACTGATAATTCCACCTTTCAAATGTAACACTCTCAACCTGGTTCTTTCTGGTCTCTCTTTTATACATGTTGTTCCATAATTGAGAACAAATCAGAGCTACACTGTTTTATATTCATTTTTTCCCCAAACATTAAGCCATAAATAATTCCTTATGTCATGAAAAATCGTATGTACAGATGTATGTGTGTGTGTAGCGTATAACTTTTATGGCTGTATACTGTTCCGTTCCTTTTCACATAAGAAGTAGAGGAAGGACTTAGGATTTGTGGACTGAGCCATTCTAGGATGCTAGAGAGATCTTTTACTTACTCTTTCTCAATGAGATATTGCCCGATACACCAACCAAACGTGTGAATTAAAATTTGATTGTTTCTCATAGCTCTGGGCATTGATGGGCTCAGCTGGACAGTTTTTTTCTGAGGATCCCTCAGTAGGGAGGGTTCTTCATTGACATTCCTGATACCTAAGTTGGTCAAAAATCTCTTCCCGTGGCTAATTGGACTTCCTCACAGTATGGCAGCCTCAGCTAGTCGGACTTCTTATACGCAGGTTAGCCGTCTTCCCCGAGAGCAAGCATTCCAAGAGGCTCTGTAGAAGCTTCATGTTTCTTAGGACCTAACTCAGAAGTCTCACTGTTACTTCTGCCGTATCCTATTGGTCAAAGCAGGACAGCCCAGGTTTGAGGGGAGTGAAGGAATAGACTCTACCTCTCAAAGGGGAAGTGGCTTTTGCCCACGTGAGGGATGGATTTGATGGTCTTATCGTGGAGAAAAGTTGCCACAGTGCTAGTGCATTTGGGCAGATCGGGCATTCGGTACAGGTGACTCTGTGCCCTTCTCAGCCCCGCTTGCCCTGGCTAGCAGGAAAGAGCCACAGCAGAGAGAGGCATGTCCTTCCTTCTTCGACATGTCAGTCCAGTACATTTTTAAGAGCCCCTTTTGCTTCAGTGACAGAGATTCTGGAAATTACTAGTTGAGATTAGTATAGGGTTTTATTGGAACTGACAAAATACTAAAGTTTAAGCACCCTATTGTAGCATTGTGGGTTTTCTTCTGTATCTATAGGAAAAAAACAAAAAGAATACATTCAACCATGATTCCTATTTTATTTCTTATTAGGGCTCCTTGGGTAGGAAAAAGCTTATTGTGATGAAATTGTACTGTGTGTATTTCTGGAGTCAGAAAACATGTAGTGAATTTATAAAATATTTTTAAAATAAATTAGCATTTGTTAGATTTGTCCAGCCTTAAATTCCAGAGAGGAAATTTAGAGTGAGCACAAACTTAGATGATTGAAGATCTGTGTTATTTTTATTCTGGATTTTTTTTTCCTTCTGCCAAGTGCCTTTTTCATCTGCGGAGGCCCCTGGAGGGTTGCTTTACTTTAAACACTCTATCAAGCTCAGTGTGGGAATGTTCCTGGTTTCTCTGCCTTTACGGTTGTCCTTGAAAGGCAGTGCTTTCTTCCTCACCCAGCTGGTTGTGGTGTGTGTAAAACTGTTCTGGGGAGGAAAGTCTGCGTAGCCTATGCCTTCTCTGTCTGCACGAAGGCAGCGGGTGACGGTGCCATGAGCAGTGGGGCATCCAGGTCACTGGAAATATTCTAGTAGGGAGGAAGGACTGGGTGGTGGAAATCATCCTAAGAATGCTGGTATCTTTTGCATAGGCATTTTCAAAGTTGAGAGCCTCAGGAACGCAGAAGGGCTGATATTGCTATCAGCAGCTCTTTTTCTCACTTGGCTTTTTTTTTTCTTTTTGGTATAACTCCTTATCGGCTCTTGGCTTCTTGCCAGCGGTGAGAGGCAGTTGACTTTTACTCAAAATCTGTGCCTCCACCAGCCATGTGCCAGGAGAAAATTCCTCAATTCCAGCAAGCTCTACCCAGCTCCCGTCCCTCCCGTCCGTGTCCTCTTGGAATCAGACCTCCTTTGTCCTTGGCAGGGAAATCCTTGCGTCTCCTTCCCAGTGCACACCTGCTGCGGCCTTGGCAGCCTGGATGCAGCCACAGCTGCTGCCTCTTTGATCCCTCACCACCCTCATCTTGATTGCCTGCACCTCACCATGACTCACTTGGGATTTTTTTGGTGTATTTACCTCCTGGTCATTTGGTGGTTTTTCTGGGGAGGACATAGCTTGATTGACTTTACCTAAGGAATTGAACCTGAGACAGAGCTTATGATAACCTCCAGAAAGAGGGCCTTTTTGTTCTTCGTATTTTGATGACGCATTGCTGATAAAACAGGCATCCAAGTTGTAGCCTAAACAGAGAGCCTGGCTGGCATCTGATGGCATCAAGAAATTTTGGTGTCCGGCGGCGCCTGTGGCTCAGTCGGTAAGGTGCCGGCCCCATATACCGAGGGTGGCGGGTTCAAACCCGGCCCCGGCTGAACTGCAACCAAAAAAAAAAAAAAAAAAAAAAGAAATTTTGGTGTCACTTACTCCATGTGGTTCTCCCCTTCTCTGCCAGGAATTTCTGAGAAGCACCTCTTCTCTCTGCCCTGCTCTCTCTTTACACTATGGTATTTAGGGTAGGGAGTCTCATCAGTCACCTTCTGCTTTGTCACTCCTCATTGGCCCAGATGAGGATGGCCATGCCGGTCCCTCTGGAACATATGACTGATTACTCAAATACGCAGTCTCCACTCCATGGTATGTTTGTGGACAGTTCCCAGTCGACTCCAGACACGTAGTCTCTCAGTCAGGTCTAAGAGCCTTCCAGGCTTGCTCGGGAATCTTCAAAGCTATGTGGAGTCTGCCGTCTGCCCCTGCTGTGATGCGTGGAGTGCGCGCAATACTTCAGGCATTCCCTTGCTGAACTGCCCATCCCAATCCTGTTTTCTTTTCCCCACCTAGAATGTCACCCAACCTGCAGACAGTGTCATGGGCCCTTGGCATCCGACTGTGTCTCCTGTCACCCTCACGTCTCCCTCACTGCCGGGAACTGCAGGGCCAGCTGCAGGGAAGAGCAGTTCCTCACCCTCGAGGGATCCTGTGCTGGTGAGTGGAACTCCTGGACAGTCCTCAGAAGTCACTGGGCAGCTACTGGGTGCTTCCCACCGGGCTTCGGGGCTCCTGTGCGTGTTCCTTGTCCTCACACTTGCCACCCGTCTGGGCACCCACCTCACAGCTCCCCCTAGGCACTTGGTAAATACTTGTGGATTTGATGGAACTTCTGATAATATTCTTCCAGGTCACAAAAAAACTTTAAATCTCTTATTAACGAAGAATAAAATGATGGTGACAGCACCTCTGTATACATGTGGCATCATCCTCTTGAGAGCAAAACGTGTTTTAGTCCCTCCAAAGCCTTTCCCCTCTTGTCTGTGTCATCTCCTGCCTCTGCTGTGGAGAATCTTTGCCCTTAGCCCCTGGCACAGAATTTTGGCAAGATTAACCTAAAAGTAGATTAGTTGCCTCCAGAATGGATTTTTTCCCCCCTTTTCATTTTAAAGCTCAGATATTTTTTAAAAATTAGCAAAGCAGTTTGAATAATGTTGGAGCCGTCTGCCATTTGTGTTCATCTGTCCATTCGGACAAGTGTGTATTTGAGTGCCTGCTGATGGGCAGATGCTCAGAACACAGGAAAAGGTGAATGAGACAATGACCCTGCCCCCAAAGCTTAAGTCTAGAGCAGCGGTCCTCAAACTTTTTAAACAGGGGGCCAGTTCACTGTCCCTCAGACCGTTAGAGGGCCAGACTATAGGTTAAAAAAAAAAACAACAACTATGAACAAATTCCTATGCACACTGCACATATCTTATTTTGAAGTAAAAAAAACGGGAACAAATACAATCACACCACCTCATGTGGCCCACAGGCCATAGTTTGAGGACCCCTGGTCTAGAGGGAGGAACTGACAGACTGTGGGTTATTGTATACCTCTTGACCCATTTCCTCACATTGTAGGAGAAACTTGTCTAGCTTTGCCTCCAGCAGCTGTTGTCCCAGCTCTGAGGGGCTTGACTGGGGACATTCTGAGATGCCACCAGACAGATGGGCAGGGCGAGGAGCTGGGCCCAGGTAGGATGAAGGCTGGAGTGGCTGCCCAGGCTTGTTCTTGGGTAGGGAGGACGGGTGGCCAGTTGTCCGAATCAGAGTATCCTTCGGGCACATTCAGAGCCAGTGTCTCAGTGGTCCAGTCTGGTGGTGGAGATGGGGGACAAGCAGGTCAATGGCAGGGCTTTGGGTATGGCTGGTGGCACTCGGTCAGGTGACCCATTCCTTTTGGTGCTTATCCTTAACTAAGGATTAGACACGGAGGATCAAGGTCTATACCTGAAGAAGACTCAACTGTCAAGTACAGGGCTGCAGCCCACATGCTAGGGTTCAGAGCAGAAGCGCCATGATAGAGACTGTGACATATTTTAGGGACAAGTAGAAACTCAGATTCCAGGCTTAAGAATAATCAGAATCCCTACCAGCTTGGGATGTGAGTCTGTTGCCAGCGATGCCGGTTGTAGTCAGGACCATGTTGGGAAGTGAGCAACATGGGAGACAGTCATGCCTGCCCTCACAGTGGGGTCTGGGCAGCAACAGCTGTCTGTTATTGCAGTTTGTAAGTTGGAGTTCAGCTGTTGATTCTTACTTTAGGATGTGGAGAAGCAGCTACCATGAGAGCTAAGTGGTTTCTGACATGGTTAAAGTACCTTAATGGGTATTTACTGAGAACCCACTGTGTACAAGTTCCTGAGTTGCTGTCTGCAGGGACACAGAGATCTTACAGGCCTCTTAAGGAGGTGAACTGAAGACTCGTGTGCAATTAACCGATAGTGCAGAGCAATGTATGTCCAGTAATACTGACAGGTAGCAGGGCTGAAGGGGCCGCATCAAGGGAGAGGCAGTAGGACCTAAAAGGCATTGTGGGGACATGGAAGCTGAAATACTTGCAGAAGAATAGCTAGGATTGGGTTGGACAGGGCAGTCAGGTGCTTTCTGAGTGTGGTTTCCGCAGGGGATAGGAGACTAAAGCAAGAGGGCCACTCACGGCCAGCAAGTCATCTAACCTGGATGAAGAACATGGTTGGTCATGAAGCAAATTCAATAAGATAATCAGGAAATTTAAGTTGGAATCAGAGGACAAAGAACCCAGAGTTTCAGACCAAAAAGTTGGGACTGGCTCGCATGGACAACGGGGCTCTGAGAGTTTTGGAAAGAACCAGAAGTTGAATAAGGTTTGTTACAGGGAAGAAATCTGCAGGGTGGAAGATGGACTAGTTCCTCGAGCAAGGTGAGATTAGAGTCGGGAAGAAGAGCTGAAAGTTAAGACCTGAGCAAATCTTTCCTGATGGCTTTTCTGTTTATAATCTGTTCTGCTGTGGACCCTAAAAGTTTTATGCTGTGGCATATTTTATAAATAAATATGTGCATAAGGAGATTGGAAAAAATTAATATTTAATGAGCTCTGTTCTCCCCAGTGTCCAGAATGCTCTCTGGTAGTAAATTAGCCGATTAGGAGTTGCATGAATTTTTTAAGGCTAATAGATGACCACTAGAATAGAGAATCATGTGACTGGGCTAAATGATTCTGGAGGTCCCCAGCCCTGGAAGAGCAGGTCCTACTACAATAAGCTGAAAAGGACAGCCATGGCATTATGGAATTTAAGGTAACGAGTTAAATGAGATAACCATTACTAGGGGCTCAGAAATCCTTTATTGGGTAAAGGCTGGTATTATAGTTTTTGTTACAGAAAAGTTGGATCAGTCGTTTTCAATCATTAAACCTTCACACCATGTGTTGAGCCCAGAGTTTACTCTTCACTAATTGTGGCCTTTTCTAAAGGTGTCTGTTCCCCTCTGCAGAGCAGTGATGTTTTCATTCATTTACTGATTCACCAGACACTTATTAAACACATGCCCCCAGGCTCTGTGCAGGGCCCTGGGGGTGTAAAGATGCATCTGAGGTGGTTCATGCGTGAAAGAAACCCACAGTGTAGTGAGGGAAGAGCATCGCTTCCTGGGGCCGTGGTCACCAAGTACCACCACCTGGGTTGCTTAAACAGCAGAAATTCATTTTCTCATGTTTCTGTATGCTAGAAGTCCAAAATCAAGGAGCCCATAGGGTTAGTTTCCTCTGAGGTCACTTTTGTGAGCTTGCAGATGGCCATTCCTCTGCCCACATGCCTCTGGGGTATGTGTCCTGATCTCTTCCTATTATTACACTAGGCAGATTGGATTGGGGCTCAGCCCTTAACAGTCTCATTTTAATCCATTACTTCCTCAAAGGTTTTATATTTAACTACTGTCCCATTCTGAAGTACTGGGTGGTTAGAGTCTTAACACGTGAATTTGGGGGTACAGTTCAACCCACAACAGAAGGGCATGTGTGTTTGGTATGATGTTGCCGTGGTGGTCTGTGCACAGCCCAGGATGTGAGATGAAACTGTAGGGAAGGACCCTAACCCAGGCTGAGACGTGTGTGTGACGTGTATGAAAGCTTTCTGGAAGATGCTGAAGTTGAGATGATTTTAAAAGACATGTTAAGAATTAGACATAGGGGTTTAGAGATTTGGAGTGTAAAGCATTTCAGAAAATGGGCCAAAGAAGATTACATGTTCAGACACTTGTAAAGAGTGAAGGAGGGTGCCAGCCCTGAGGGCGAGAGTTGGGGCAGGGCAGGAAGGCTTTTGTCTGTTGGTTTCAGAACATGTGTTGTTGTCAAGATGTGGGGCATCTCTTGAAGTGTTCTAGGCAGACAATATCCTGGACACATTTCTATCACAAGAAAGATCTGCAGAAGATGGGTTGGAAGACAAGATCAGGGCAGAAAGATTTTAGGAGGTAGTTGCAGGAATCCGATGAGAGATGAAGATTCTTAAGGAGAACATTGTTGAGGGGATGAAGAAAAGGGGGTCACAGCTTCACAAGGTATTAATGACATGTTGGGTTGATTCTTCTAAGATTGCTGTTTTGTCAAAGAGTGGCAACAGAAGCTGGTGATCTCTCACCCTTGGAGGCTAAGGGAGAGGGACTTTTGCAGATGATTTCCAGATTTCTGGTCACGGACATTTGAGGGATGTGGGTACCATTTTCAAGGGCAGGCATAGGTCTCAGAAACAGTAGGGAAAACCACGTGTTTGGATTTGGAGAAGTTGGGTTTAGGGTGACAGTTGGACATCCAGGGGTAGCTGTCCAGAAAACTAAAGGTGTAGTGAACAGGTGCCTTACTCCATCAACCAGGATCTTGTCTCCTAGCTCAGGGTTATCCTGACACTAAGATCCTAGATTTTTTTTTTTGCAGTTTTTGGCCAGGGCTGGGTTTGAACCCACCACTTCTGGTATATGGGGTCAGTGCCCCAGTCCTTTGAGCCACAGGCGCCGCCCCCTGGAATTTTGTTTTTAACTGAAGTGTTCTACTGAAGTGTTCTATCTGTCAGGATGTAGTTAACCTCATAAAATGTTTAGGTGACTTTTATGTCAACTCAGGAAGGTATCAGGCAAAGCAGAGGACAATCTGCCCCGGGCAGCATCCTCAGTGGGGCGCCCTCGGGAAGCGCTGCCTCATGGCAAGCCCGGGAGAGGCGCCTCTCTGCCCCCTCTGTTGGGCCTGAGTCCCTCTCAGGGCAGTGGGGTTTACTCACAGGATTTATCCCCTGTCTGAACTGTACCTAAGATCATCATTGGAAACTTCTTAATTGCACTTAGCTGCTTAAGAAAGAAAATTATATCTAATCTACCCCACAGACAAGAGTGAACACATTCTGGGAACAGGTCCAATAACCTCAGCGTGTTCTCACATATGGAGATGTCATATTTTGGGGAGGTCCCTCAAGTCTATCAAGGCAAATATATAGTTTGTGAGATTCAGGCCAGGGCTGAAAGTTTTCACAGAGATAACAACTGGGGTGAGCAGCGGGCGTGCCCGCCATCGTGGGAGACGTGGTGAGTGCTGTGGAAAACCAGGTGGTTTTCTTCCTAGAGTTAAAAAAAAATTGTCCCCTTCTGAACGACATTAACAAAAACATTCAAATCCTGGAATGTTTTCTCCATTTGTCTTTCTCAACTAAAAGCTTCCTCTTGTTCATAGAAGAGGGTAAGAATTAAAAGAAAAAAAAAAACAGATAAAAACCTGAGGGAGAAATATCCAAATGTAAATGCATTTTTTAAAAAATGCCTTCGGTCTTGAGTAGCAGCTCGTGGGATGACCGTATTCTTCAGTTCTTACGTGGGAAGGACGTAGTCCTGAGATGGTAATATTGCAGCGAGGAAGGCTGAAAAAAATTAAAATAGGTCATTATTTGAGCATGAGGGAATTCTGGGGGATTAAAAATTTGTTGCTGTTTATATAGGGATTTTTTTTTTAATACTGATTCACTTTTCCCAGAGATTTGTGAGGGAACTTAAAAGAATGCTAGTGTCAGAAAACACATATTACTCTAAGCAATTTCATATTCATTCCATGTAACTCAAACACTAAGCAATAGTTAACAGGGATTATATTCAAAAAAAGACTCCTGGCCAGATGAACCTGGGAACGGCTCAGTTACATAAAGTTAAGCAACTTTCTTTATTACAGAAGTTTTCAGAACCTTAAGAACGCCTATGGGCATTGTGAATCTTTCAGATGAAGAAGGCTGGACCTGGCTTCCAAGTGCTGCCTGAAGACCCCTCTCCTTCCTTACAGTTGCTCACAGAACTAAGTGGCAGCGTGCAGAGCCATCTCTGGGAAGCTGTGAACTAACCGATATTAATATTTTGATCTATTTGTTGGCACTCCCTGAGGGAAGAGGACATTATGAACCTGTTCACAGATTGTATCCTGGCCAGCCTCCTCCCCTCCTCCCCTCCTCCCCTGCTTCCCCCTCCCCTCCTCCCCTCCATCCCTCCTTCCATCCTTTTTCTTTTTCCTTTCCTTCTGCCTCCCTTCCTCCCTGCCTTCCTTCTTTTCTTCCTTTTTCTCATTTTCTGTGGGCAGGCAGAGGAGTCGCCCAAACAGGTGCATATTTGCCACCCTTTTGCCCGCTGAAGTGCACTGCTGATAATATTTTTCTTCCAGATCATTAAAACAAAACAAACAAAAAAACACTTTTGAGTCCCTTCCATGATTTCCTCTGTTTGTTATCACCACTTCTGGAAGAAAAAAGGTTCCTAAAATACATGGTGAAAAAAGTAGAAATGCACAGGTTCCAGGAACAACAGGTCTTTATTCTGGAATAAGCTGATGCAACTGCAGCACTGAGTAATGGGGCAAAAAAGATCAACTTGAACATAATTCAGAACCTGGGTAGGAGCCCTGGGCTAGCAGGAGAGCGCCTCGCTGGCTCCAGGTAGGGTGCTGCGAGCCAGTTGTGTTTTTCTGCAGCTTCCTCGTACCGGGGAGGCAGGTTGGTGCTGCCCCATCCATATCTTGCCCTGGCTGCTCCTGCAGTTGTAAATGGAAAGCACAGAAAGGCCACAAACGCTAAACAGGTAGCAGTTACTGCCTTATTTTGATCACCAAAATCCTACCATCTGTCCCTCAATGCCTGGCTCAGATTCCTGCCCTTGCAGGACCAGCCTTCCCCCGCACCCCAACATTGAGATTCCAGGGAGCTGGTTGCTTCTGCTATTCACCTGGCATTTTCCTCTGGCTGGCTCACATTTTCTGTGCAAGATCTTTCAATGGGCATCTAATGTCTGGTGCCGGGTCCAGGGCTTACCATATGAAAGGCACTGTGCTGGTTGCTTTGAATGCATTTTGCCATTTAACATTCACAATATACTCCAAGGTAAATATAATTTTATGCTCATTTTTACATAGGAAGAAACTGAAACCCAGAGAGGTTAAGTAACTGGCTCAAAATGAAAAATGGCAAAAGTCAGGAATGATGGAGCCAAGATTTGAGCCAGAGCGTGTGATTCCAGAATCCACACCCTTAACCATGTTGAGCTCCATAATGCCAAGTACAATGGAGAACACACCATGGGGGCCCAGGAATGATTTTTTGATTTGGTGGATTAACAGGCAGATTGGCAGGGATTGGTCAGTGGCTTGGAAATTTGCAAGAACTTGCTCATTTGTTTTAAATGCTAGCAGAGCTGATTGAAACTGCCATGTGTGCATCTGTTTCTACTGGATCCATAGCGAACAAAGCTTTAAAGAAAAACATTAACACATACTCAATTTTAATAGTTTATATCACTCTATGTTTACCTTAATCTTATTCAATATATACATGTATGGTTGTAGTTAACAGCTATATATTTCTTTGTTCTCTAAGGTATCACTTTAATTTACATATTTCCATATATTGACAAATGCTGGAAGAATCCACATAATTGTCATTTTTAAGGGCTAAGTAGCATTCCGTTAAGTTTGTGTAGTTTAATTGGATTGGCCATTTTCTTGCTGTGGACCTGGGCCGTAAAAGGTGGGTGTAGACTTACTGCCTGGTCCTTTGTGGGTTAAATATGACTTCCAGGGCTGTGCTGTGACTAGATTTGATTTTCCTGTTATTAGTAATAGCAGTAGTGGTGTTTGTGTGGAGTTTTATAATTTCAGTACACTCTTTCACTTCTTATTTGATTATTTTTAAGACACCATCCTGAAGAATTAGGAATACTAGATAATTCCTATATTGTTTACTGTGGAATTAAGACCTCATTTCAGTACCAAACTAGCACAGGGACAGTGCTCAGAAAATGTTGGGCAGAATGAATCTTGAGTCTGGTCTCCTGATGTCCAGCCTAGTCCCCTACTGATGCGTCGTATGGTAATTATTTCAAGGATCTTAGTGTGAGCCATATTTTGGTTCTTATCTCTTTTCCCCCCCAGCATCTTCTTTTTTCCATCTGGTCCTATTCTTCTATCTCTATATTTTTTCAATTTTCTTTTGTCTTCCTTTTTTTTTTTTCCTAACGCTTGCTTCTTCATTTTCCTTATCTTCTTTTTCTATAAGGCACTTTCTTTTCCTATTTCTCATCTTGTCATCCTATCTCTTCTTGCTTGAACTAGGAATTGCATATCCACTCTCTCTACAGAACTTTCAGTGATTGTCTCTTCCTCGTTCTCCCGAACTGTGTTTTATTTAAGAGATCACACTGTCTGCAGAGGGATGATTGAATAGTTCAAAGCATTTTTTTTTTTCTTGAGCATTTCTTTTCAGGAAGAAATGAACTATGTTTAAATTGAGTTCTTCCTAAATTAAAAGAACTTGTATTTTCTCCTTCATGTGACTTTTACTAAACAATATCTTACCTTGCTTTGGTAATGACAGAAAGACCTGATTCAGAACCTTTCAACTCTGGAAAGGAAGGCTCCCCATGAAGTCAGGATTACTGTTGCCTTCGTAACAATTATGGGCCAGGACCTGAATTGCAGAGAAAGTTTTTGTGGTAAAAAAGTACACTTGAATCTAGATTTCAATTATCCTCTTTAGTACTAAAGATAGTGCAACTGCTAAGGCTGCATTTTCCTACTTTTCTCACACACGTAAGTCTCTGTGCCTTCCTTGTAACAGGCAAAAGCAGTGCCATAACTGCAAACATGATCGTCAGTATCACCATCAATTCTGATTGGCTCACTACAGGTAATAACGACTCATGTTTCTTGAGCGTCTACTGTGTGCCAGCTCATCACATGGATCATCTCATTTAATCCTGGCTGCAGCCCTGGAAGTTCAGTCCTGTGACTAGCACCATCTCCATTTTACAGGCTAAAATAAATTAGACATGAAGTTAGAGATATTAACCCACCTACCCAAAGTTTCACAGCGAGTAAGCACTAGGGCCAAGTTTTGATGAATCAGGCTGTGCCTTTCAGAGAATGCACCACTGATCACTGCATCACTGGCCTTCATCACCTCCTTTCATCTCCATAAGACCTTCTTTGCTCCTTGGCTTCTTTCCATCCACCCCACCTCTGCATGCTCTTGGTCTTGACCAGCTCCGCCATCCCAGGGATTCTCTATACTCGCTCTCTTCATTCTCAGTCTACAGCTCTGCAGCTCTGCTTCCTTTTTTTGTTTACCAGATTAACATTACCTGATAAAAGAAAACAAACCTCAACTTTTCTCCTCAAATGTCTCAGTATCTTCTACTTAGCCCTTTTCCCCTCCTTTCAGGAAGGAGCTCCCTTTTTCTGCCTGGGGCAGCACCTCCACCTGTGCCCCAGAGCATGTCTGCCACTGCCTCCAGCCACTGCCTTCCCAAGCTGGTCTCTCCACTCTGGTTACACATTTTCCCTCCCTCCTGCCCTTTCTATTTTTTTTTTCCTCCTCTCCTTCCCCCATTTCCTTTCCTCTAGGACCTAAGTGTCTTTCACGGATTTAATCCTTATTTCTACTATTTCTTAGATTCCCTCCCAAGTGCATGTGATGACCACCTCCAGCTCCTCACTCCCCACTACCTGCTGGACAACTGATCCCCAGGAAAGCTTCAAAGAAAGCCTCCCATCTTCATTGCCCCACCCTCACAGACCCTTTTCTTCCTTCTGACTTTCTTATCCACCCACTGCTGGTTTTTCAATCAGTGCAATTCAAAACCATTGAGTTACTGGCCAGCTTGGTGGCTCAGGCCTGTAATCCCAGCACTCTGGGTGGCCAAGGTGGGTGGATTGCCTGAGTTCAGAAGTTGGAGACCAGCCTGAAGAAGGAAAGAGTGAGACACTGTCTCTACTAAAAATGGAAAAACTAGCTGGGTGTTGTGGTGGGCACCTATAGTCCCAGCTACTCCTGGAGGCTGAGACAGAAGGGATCACTTAAGTCCAAGAGTTTGAGATTGCTGGGAGCCATGATGCCACAGCACTCAATACTAGGGTGACAAAGTGAGAATCTATCTCAAGAAAAAAAGCAAAAGAAAACACCCATGAGTTCCAGCTGCTCTTCAAGGAGCCTGGTTTGTAATCAGCCCACAGCCATACCTTGCAGATTCTACCTGTGCAGTGACTCTTGGTTGTGTTCCACTTTCTCTGTTTACACTGTGAAACGCCAAGTTCACCTTTCCCAGCTGACAGTCTTATTTTTTTCCACCAAAGGTTCTTCTGCACTAAAGGTCTTTCACTCTTTCTGACGAGGAGGATAATTCTTCTTGAATATCACTGCTAGTTTACAAAATTCTTTGATGTTGAAAACTTGCTGATGGTTTCGCATTGCTTAGTGCATTAACTACAAATCCTTCTCCCAGATTACCAAGGCCCTGGGTCTCCATTGGTCCCTAAGTGAATGCCTAATGCACTAGCCATGCTGACTCTCCTCCCCAGCCCCTCTCCACCACTCCCATGTGCTGCGTGCTGTTGCGTGTCCTTCCCTCCTAGCAAGAATGTTCTCAGCCAGCATCATTTGTAACACATGAGTATCCAAGGTCAAGTCCCTCTTATTGCCTTGGGATAAAATATATTCTGGTTCTCCACTGACACCTGTTGCATTTTGGGTTTGGTTTTTTTGTCATTACTTCGTGAACATCTGAAGGGAAGGTTCTGAGTCTGACTGAAAGTTGGATTGCCATTAATTTTCATCGAAGCAAACTCTTTTCTATTTTGGAGCTAAACTGAGTAAAACATAAATTGGATACAAGGCATCAAGATACCTGGGAGAGAGTGGATGGAGCTTATCCCACCTTGCTGGCAGTGCAACCTGGCACCGACACTGAGAGATTACTCTTATGTTTGACATTGCCACTCACCCCTCACCTGCTCTCTCTCCCTCCTTCATGGTATCTGTCTCTGGGGCTCTAACTGCAGCCTTCCCAACACATTGGTGAGCTTGTCAGCACTGGGTGGAATCACTGTCCTGTAAAGTTGAGGTCATGCTGTCATAGTGCTTTTGTATTCAGTTGTGTTTTAAGGATACATTACAGCTCCAGACACCAAAAGATAAGTTTCATCTGCTTGTTTGTTTGGTCTTGCTTTATTTGTCTTACGATTACTGTACTAATTTAGAGTCTCTAACAAAAAGGACACATGAATTCCAAGAGCCTTTGGGTGGGCTGAGCCTGAAGTAATGTTCAAAAGAGAAGGAGATGGCTTTCTCTGTCTCCTGTCACCTTTGTCTTCTGTCACCTCTGTCTCCTGTCACCTCTGTCTCCTGTCATGCATGCGTTATTTTCTGGATTCCTGCTGCACTTATCTTGCAAGCAGTAACCCATCCACTTTAAAAGCAGCATCAGAATTCATATTCTACACCCTTAAAGGCCCCGAGTTTTGGCATGAAATCGTTTCTTTTTACGTGATGAAAAACAGCTACAGATGCCTATTATTTTAACCACTTCCGAATGCACTTAATGGAGTTGCATTAAAAACCTAATCGACTGACGGGACATTATTAAAAATATCCCTGTGTGTCTAAATTTGTCTTTATAGGTCATTATTTATCAGCTAAGGAGTCGCTCCTCCATAAAACCAACATCCAAAGCCATTGCTTCGACAGTACACATTTACTTTAATATCTTCAAGCTTTTTTGACTTTGCTCCAAAGATGTGAAATAAGTCATTTCGCTGCTGTGTGCGTCCATCCATCATGATTGTGGGTAATCCTCACTGATCCTTGAAGCAGAGCCTTTGTGATCTGAGAAAGCATCACACAGGGATGACCAAGTGCAATCTCCTCACAGCTGCAGGGAGACCTATTAGAGGATGTTGCTTCTGCTGAGTCAAAATATGAATTTTTTATCTGTTTAAATTTCTGGCATGTCTGCATGCTGTGCATATTTAGAAAACAAATGGAATCTTCTGCCTGCTTAAAAACAAGAAATGTACTTGTTTCAGCTAGAGCTAACACTCCGTTTCCAGGCTACCTTGTAATGTGTTCATTAATTTGCTTATTTAAAGTGTTAATTTGCTATATTTACTAGCAAGGAGGCACACACACACACCCTGGAATCCATATGCCCCTTTCCTGCTCGCTTATTACACACCAGTAATCCAAAGCAGGTCGAGCATATCCTGGGTCTTTCTTCTTTCCTGGTCTCCCATAATGAGTCTTATATTTAATGACTCTTCACTATAATTGTGCTGGTGACAAATAAGAGCTTACCTACCGAGCAGCAATGGGAGGAATCTGAGACAGCCCCTGGAATAGGCTCTGTTTCTAAGCAATTGGGGGGATGAACACTCACCATTTAAACATACTTGAGGTCAGCCTGCCTGTTTCTGATTACAGGCAGGAGGGTCAGGTGCAGATGCCTTACCACACAGATGGGGCTTTTTAGGAGTGGACGTTAATCCTCACAGAGGCTGCTAGATTGGTGGGTTGGAAATTCATTCCCCCTATTTTAGTAACTACAGTCCTGGCACAAATGAAGCAGTGACAGTAAAAACTTCCTCTAATATATCCTGTGAAATTGTTCCAAATGTCGTCCATGGGCAGGAATGACGTGGCAGGCAGGGTGAGGAATATGACAGGGGAATTCACTCTGGGGTCTGTTGGCCTTTCTGAGGATGCTGCCATTCTCTCTCTCTCTCTCTCTCTCTCTTTTTTCTTTTTTTGAGAAAGCATCACACAGAGTCTCACTATGTTGCCCTAGGTAGGGTTCCGTGACATCACAGCTCACAGCAACTCAAACTCTATGGCTTAAGTGATTCTCTTGCCTCAGCCTCCCCAGTAGGGAGGTACTACAGGTGCCCACCACAATGCCTGGCTGTTTTTTTTGTTGTCATTGTTGTTTAGCAGGCCCAGGCAGGGCTCACACTCACCAGCTTCGGTATATGTGGCCGGCACCCTACTCCCTGAGCTCTGGGTGCTGAGCCAGCCATTCTGAGGATACATTTTCTGATGGCTGTGCTTCTGTAGTGCAGGGCCAGGAAGGATCTGAATTAGGATTCATCAGATGTCTACCACCTACCAAGTAGAACTCAGCTTCCAAATCAGTTTAGTTCTTAGCGAGTATGCCCATGGAGTTTACTGAGTGTAAAGTGACTGGTTTCGAGCAGTTCTCTGGGACATGATCACCTCCCACAGTGCCTGGAGACGAGGCTCACCCTACCTCTTAATTATGTTTAGGTTGTATAATTAATACATGGCTGGCCGTGGGGATATTTATCTCTCTCTTCATTATCTCAGATTATAACTGACAAGGCAGTTGCACACTGTCACACACACAGCCAAGTGACACCCTTTTCCTCTTGTCCTGAAGTGGATTTTGAAACCCAGGAGGTGCAATCTACATCAGGCTTTTCCGTGGGCCTCCACATTCTCCATGGTTTCCTATTGTTTCTACTCCACTAATTTTTTTCCATTGTTGAACAACTATGCAGAGTCTACCTACCAGCTGCTATGGATTAGGCAAATTCTACTTTGTTTCCTTTTTTAAGGCGATTTGAGAATTGACGATGTAAAACAGTCCTTTCCAGTATGCCTTGAAGAGAACCCACAAGTATGATTTTTCTTTTTCTCAAGGGACACCCCGAAATCTATTCCTGCTTGCACTAGGGTCATATGCTTGCATCACAGCCTCACCTCCCAGGGCCCTGGAGAGCGGTCCAGCAGCGAGATGTGCTAGCAGAGAACCAGCTTCTGCAAATGTTAACAAGGTGGGAGTGGTGGGGAGAAGGGCCCTTGCTTTTCCTGCAACAAAGATTTTATACGGTGGACGGTGCCTGTGGCTCAGTAGGTAGGGCGCCGGCCATATACACCGAGGGTGGCAGGTGCTAACCCCACCCCAGCCAGCTAAAACAACAATGATGACTAAAACAATTAAAACAACAAAAATAGCCAGGCTTTGCAGCGCATGCCTGTAATCTCAGCTACTCGGGAGGCTGAGGCAGGAGAATCGCTTAAGCCCAAGAGTTTGAGGTTGCTGTGAGCTGTGACACTACATCACTCTACTGAGGGTGACAAAGTGAAACTCTGTCTCCAAAAATAAAAAAATTAAAAATTAAAAATAAAAGACTTTATATGCAGAGCAGCTGTATGTCAGAGTTTTCTAATGTTTTCCTGTGATGACTTAAACTTTCATACAAACATTTTTCATTTAAATGTGTAATAAAAATACAGGTCTCAGAAGGTAAACTGACAAATGACACAGACACACACACACCCCCGATTCCCACTCGCCTTTATCACAAAATCCAGACTCCTTCTCTTGACTTATAAAGCCTCCCCAAAGTGGCCCGGTCAGGTCCTGAGTAGCTCTTTCATCTGTTCTTTAAGATCCAGCCATACCCAACCTTTCTCTGTTCCTAAAAGGCATCCAGTTCTGTTCAGCTGCTGGGATCGTGCCTAAGCCTCCCCTCTTCTTGGAAACCTTCACAAGTCCTGTCCCCTGCCCGGCTCATCGTGCAGCTGACCTCAGTGTTCTTGTCTCTGCCCCCTGGTCTGAGTTGGCATCCCATTCATGGCACCCTGCCCTGTCCCTGGAGCATCCCAGAGAGCATTTGCAGCAGTCTCATGGCGGCCCTGCATCTCTGTACCCACCATGTGAGCTCTCGGTGCTCAGCTTGCCTGCCACCTCTCTATTTGACAGTGGACAAAATTCGGACACAGCCCTCTTTAAGACAAGAAGCACAGCCCAAGTCCATCTTAACATTGGATTCAGGATTATTCCACTGAGCTGCCTCCAGCCGTCCCATGGGAGGCAGAGAGTTCACTTCACTGAACTCTTCCTCACTCCTTCTCCTCCAGCTGGAGTGTGCTGCTCTGGGCTGCGGCAGGGCGGTGCAGAGTGCAGGGCCTGTGTCGATGGAGGATGGCCTGGGTCTCTTAATTCCAGTGCGTCCAACATCTGGTTAGGGCTTTCCCCGGCTTTTTTCTCCTATGTCCTGGGAACCACCAATATGGTATCTTGGTGGGTCTAATTTTGGTAACTTTCCCTGGGAGTAGATGGTGACTCCTTGCTTTCCAGTCCAGGATGGGGTGGTCCTAGTGCATGAAGAAAGAACTCACTGGTTGTGGGCGGCGCCTGTGGCTCAAGGGATAGGGCGCCAGTCCCATATGCCGGAGGTGGCAGGTTCAAACCCAGCCCCGGCCAAAAAAAAAAAAAAAAAGAACTCACTAGTTGATTCCTAAGGTTATTATTTGATTAAACAGATTAAATACTCACTTATAATTGTATATCCAAGGTCATTTTTCCCCACCATGCTGCAAAATCTGCAAGTACACTAGCTATTTAAATATTTTTGTTGTTTGAAAGAAAAAAAAAGATTTTTAAAATGCTCAACCTCCCTTATAATAAAAGAAATACAAATTAAAACAATAATGTAAAACCAATTTTCACCAACCAAATTAGCTAAGATTGTTTTCCTTATAATAAAAGAACTTTTTAAATTCCTTAGTGCTGGCAAAGTTATGATGAAACAGTCTAATGTAATGAATTGGCTCCTAGAAATATAAATTGATACAAACTTTCTGGAAGCCAATTTTTATACCTATTAGGAATTTTACTTTATTTCATGTCTGTCCTGGTGAAAAGTATATGTGCACTCTGGAGTCAGTTTGGATATGACGTGTGTGAACAAATAACCTCTCAGAGCCTCATTTTCCTCCCCTGTAAAATAGGGATAATAACATTGCCTACTTCATTTCTTCAAATGAGATTATGCATTTATAATTAGTACAGTGCCTAAGGCATATTTAGAATTCAATAAATATAAGCTATAGTAATAAAAATATTATTCTCCCTTAAGGTTATACTTTAGGAAATAATCTAGAATTCAAACAAAGATTTTATCAAATTGTAAGAAAAAAGCCAAATTTTGTTTGTTCACTCCTTGCTGGAATACTATAAAACTATTCAAAGTGATGTTTAGAAAGAGTCCCAAGTGACATGTAGAAATGTGATGATATTGAGTAAGAGAAGTATCATATGCCCACATTTAATATAATCTCTTTTATGTAAAAATCTATATATGCAAAAATTGTACAGAAAAGTAAGTAAAAGAAAATGTCAATGGTGGTTTTGGTTCTGAAAGGCATTCTTAAGGTCATTTTAATGCTTATTTATACTTGTAAAAATACTTCTTAAATTTTCTCCCATGCCTTATGTTGTAGTCAGAAAAGTAGAACTTACAGATCCCTGTTTGAACCTGCTCAAGCCTGGTCTGTGTAGGTCACGGGAGCCCTGGGCTTGTGCCTGGAGCCTGCTCGCTGTGGCGCCTGGTGAGACTGGCTACTTGTAGCCTGTCTTGCCCGAGTTCTGTTGCCGGCCCTAGGGAGCTGAACATTCTTAGCTGTAAGTCATAAACTGGTATTAATCCTAAAGCCCATGTTGCTCTGATTTCTGGCTTCTTTCTCTGCACATCATTACTCATTTTGAGGTCTCCCAAGGAACTCTCTCCTACAAAGTGATTTTGACTTCAAGCCTCTGAAGATAAAAATGTTTCCTAGGCTTTAGGAATTTATTATTCTTTTCAGCATGGTTTAATAAAAATCAGTCACCCAACCTTCAGGGCATATTTATTTAAATGGTCTTTTATTGGGGGCATGTATATAACCGAGTTGGAAGGGAGGTTTGCATGAATGAGTGAACATGGGACCCACTCAAATTGTTTTCTTGGAATAAATATATTCATAATTGGGTGTTCAGCATGAACTTTTAAAGCATAGAATGAATACAGGTAGTGAACAAAAAGAGAGTCCAACTTTCCAAACTCCAGTAGTTTACTCTCCTGTAAAAGGTAGAGCTATGAACCAACTTGGATTGATGTGATGCTTTGGGTACTCTGGAGTTGATCATTTTATATTTTTCATATCATGAATTGATTTCCCCATCACCTCTGGGCACTCATTCCATTATACAACTGGATATGTCTGGGGATTGATCCAATGCCCTTGATGGCTTAACAGAGATCCATGGAAGGAAGCAGAGGCCCTGAGTTGTTCCAGAGTCTCTGCAACTCTTAAGCCCTTTCATTTGGCTTCTGCCATTCATACACCTGAATCTGATCCAGACTGCCAGGTCTGCTGTAAGACCTCAGGGCCTTGAGTAGGGGATAGAAGAACTTGAGAGTTGTGAAGTTTATCTGCCAGAGGTGCACCAGGATAAATCCTGCTGAGAGGGGAAAGAGAGGGTTTCAAGGGTGGGGAGTCTGAGTAACAGTGCCTTGTGTCACAAAGATTTCCCGTCGGATAAAGAAGTAGAGGTGGTCAGCAGACATGATCATGAGAGGCCATCAGAGACCTCTCCAAGAGCAACGTCACAGTAGAATTGCATTGGATGCAGATTACAAGGTGAGGCGAGAGCGGGTAAGGAAGTTGCATGGTCAAGGGAAGGTAAAAGATGGGATGTTCATGGCAAAAAGCTTTGGGGGCAGGAATCGGCATGGAGCATGTTTGGAAGTTGGAGTCAGAACAGAGGGAAGAGAAATGGATGATAAGAGGTGGAGTAATGTTGAGAAGTGGATCGATAGCCAAGCGTTGTGGCGGGCACCTGTAGTCCTAGCTACCTGGACGGCTGAGGCAAAAGAATCGCCTAAACCCAGGAGTTAGAGGTTGCTGTGAGCTGTGGCTCCCCGGCACTCTACCGAGGGTGACATAGTGAAACTGTATCAAAAAAAACCATGAGAAGTGGATCGAGAGTGCAGGTAGAAGAATTGGCCAATTAATTCTGTGCAATGGGAGCAAATAAAATGAAAATGGGACCAGATAGATGTTTTGAGTTTGAAAGGAATGGATCCAAGGTGCTCCTGCTTGGGCATATAAGTGAGATCACTGGGGAGGACGAGAGCGGGTGGGCAGGGTCAGCGGTCACTGAGAAACATGGGGAAGGTGTGAAAGCAGCTGCCGGAGAAGCAGGAAGGCTGGTCCGCCACCGCCTCCAGCTTCCTTGAGGAGTAACAGATGTTACATTCCTCATTTAGACAGAGACTCCTGAGATCACACAAATCCGTAAATATTTAGTTATTGTACCCTCAAACTACTACAGAGGTCTGCCTGCCTTCTCTTCAAAGCATCCCCTTGGTGACTGTACTCTTTTATTTCTCTAATTGCACCCTGGAGAAACTTCTGTTAGATACAACTGGTCCTTGCACTGCTGACACCTGCAGGTCTTGCTGGTGCACGCTGAGTTCAGAAAGCTCTGGAAGCCTTGGCTTTAAAGAGGAAGAAGCTGCGATGGAGCTTTGCTTTCTAGTTTTCTAATCCCAAAATCACCCTCTCCTTAATGCAGTCATAAAACACTGTCACACTCATTTGCTCGTGTGACTTCCAAAGCTTTTTGAGTTTCCCCTTTGCACACCTAGGGTTTTGCTCCTGGAACTGCGAGGAAGGCCCAGGACAAAGAACAGAAGTCTGGGCGTATCATGGGAACCCTGCGCCGACTCAGAGCGGGAGGGCTCCTTGTCATTTTCTCCTCAGCGCCCTCATCATTTCCTTTGTAAATTACGGAAGGGCTGTAATGAGGATTAATTTGGCTCCTAGGGTATCATGAAT
This sequence comes from Nycticebus coucang, assembly GCF_027406575.1. Lineage (NCBI taxonomy): Eukaryota > Metazoa > Chordata > Mammalia > Primates > Lorisidae > Nycticebus > Nycticebus coucang. The sequence continues at coordinate 8,325,039 of NC_069780.1, forward strand.
TGTTCCTAACATTGGCAAAAGGCTGCTTGTAATTTGAAACTCCCAAAGTTCAGGGAAAGGGCAGGGGCTGTCAGCTTGTGTGCTGCTGGAAGAGTCAGCATCTCTGAGAAGAACTCTTGGCTTCACTTCCAGAGTAGCTAGAAGGATCCTAGAAAGGGCTCTCATGGCATAGTGGGTGCGGGGTATGGGAGAGAGTGAGATCTGCTTCTTATACAAGGGACACATCTAGATCGTCAGGAATTAAGAGAGTATCGCCATCAGACAGAGGGAAAGATCTGTTTCAATAGATTTCAGGGGCACCCAATCTGATTTCCATGGATTTTTAAGTGAAAATATTGCTAGAAATTACAATGCCTTCAAATGAAACCAGACCCTGGGTGGTGCGTTCGCCAGCGCTGACAAGTGCTTTGCATCCCACAGGGGAAGACGGGAAGGCCCTGTCATCAGAACTCCCTTCCTCTCTTCCTAGACCTTTACCCCTTTTTCATTTTGGTGAGTAATTCAGGATTGGTGGGTTTTCTCCTACCTTTGGAATGAAGGATGGTAAATGGGACTTGAAGGGTAATTACCACTCCAGAGCAGGACGGGGGAGGTTTTCCTCTACAGTGGAAGCTGAACACAATCGAGCTCTTTATTAAAGGATGATGTTATAGGAGTGAGAACCAGAGACAGGGCTGGTTGTCCAAGATCGTTTGTTTTATGGCTTTACTCATAACTGGCACAACACCTAGTGTGAACTCTGTATCAGGTCACAACAAGTTGTGACTTTTCAGCTCACAACTCTTCTTCATAACTTTATCTCTGAAGACTAAAATTTTCCAACCACTTGGCCCAATTTTCTACTAAGCTCAACCCCTCCACCCTGAAGGCTGAGGCTGGTGCTCTGACGGGGAGGTCATGTTTGTGAGGCAGAGCCTTGGGGAGGGCTCAGGAGCCCCTATGAGGGGAGCACACTGCACTCAAATTCTCAGAGCCCTTCAGGGGAGATGCTGACTGCACTGATCTTCCCGTTTCTGTTAGTCAGGCAGTTCTGTCTATACCCTAGCAACTATCTGTCACTTGGTGCTTCAGTACTTGACAGTCGTTCAATCAGAAAAGGATGAAAACTCAATCACTGCGCTGGGCCTGGCCATTTGCTAAAACCCTCAGATGCACACTTTGTACAGGTCCCCAGCTTCCACTTCACTGACAGACGCTGCCTGTGGGCTGCTCTCCGGCTTCTGTGCTGCTGAGTAGGTAATTGAAATCCTTTCTGCCCTCGGGGTAGTGATTAGACTTTGCATTCACGAGCATCATGGCTTCTCTCTGCTCCCCTCTCCCTCCAGACTGCCATCCTCTGTGCCAGCACTGTACAGCTGATCTCCACCACACTGGGAGCATCTGCCTGAGGTGCCAGAATGCCCGCCACCTGCTGCTCAGGGACCACTGCGCTCCTGACTGCCCTCCAGGATACTATGCAGAGAGGGGGGCTTGTAAAAGTAAGTGGGGACTCGGGAGCTAGAGGTTCTCTCTGGGGGAGTAGCAGAGGCTTGACCTTCCTGAGAGAGAGAGAGGGCAGCAAGCTTTGTAGGGCCCCGGGGACTGTCCCCCAGACCAGCCAATGCTGTTGGTGCCGGGCTTCAGAAGGGAATCTGGCATCATGGTTTCTGCCTGTGTCTCTTTTTCCTCTGCAGAATGCCACTCCTCCTGCAGAACCTGCCAGGGAAAAGGACCTTTTTCCTGCTCCTCATGTGACAACAACCTCGTTCTGTCCCACTTTGGCACCTGCAGCACCACCTGCTTCCCTGGGCACTATCCTGATGACAGCCGTACTTGCCAGCGTAGGTTTTTCAAATGAACTTTCTCCCTTTTCCTGCCCTTCCAGGAGATTCTCGCTTCCATCTTCTCACCTGTTAGCCTTTATTTTATTTTATTTTATTTTAATATTAAATCATAGCTGTGTACATTAATGCGATCATGGGGCACCACACACTGGTTTTATAAACAATTTGACACATTATCATCACACTGGTTAACATAGCCTTCCTGGCATTTTATTAGTTATTGTATTAAGACATTTATATTCTACATTTACTAAGTTTCACATGTACCCTTGTAAGATGCACCGCAGGTGTAATCCCACCAATCACCCTCCCTCCGCCCATCCTCCTCCCTCCCTCCACTCCCTCTCCCCCTTCCCCATATTCTTAGGTTATAACTGGGTTATAGCTTTCATGTGAAAGCCATAAATTAGTTTCATAGTAGGGCTGAGTACATTGGATACTTTTTCTTCCATTCTTGAGATTCTTTACTAAGAAGAATATGTTCCAGCTCCATCCATGTAAACATGAAAGAGGTAAAGTCTCCATCTTTCTTTAAGGCTGCATAATATTCCATGGTGTACACATACCACAATTTATTAATCCATTAATGGCTCGATGGGCACGTGGGCTTTTTTCCATGACTTAGCAATTATGAATTGAGCTGCAATAAACATTCTGGTACAAATATCTTTGTTATAATGTGATTTTTGGTCTTCTGGGTATATGCCTAGTAGAGGAATGATAGGATTGAATGGAACATTTATTTTTAGATCTCTAAGTGTTCTCCAAACATCTTTCCAAAAGGAATGTATTAATTTGCATTCCCACCAGCCGTGTAGAAGTGTTCTCTTTTCTCCACATCCACGCCAACATCTCTGGTCTTGGGATTTTGTGATATGGGCTAATCTTACTGGATTTAGATGGTATCTCAAGGTAGTTTTGATTGACATTTCTCTGATGATTAAAGATGATGAGCATTTTTTTCATATGTCTGTAGGACATGCGCCTGTCTTCTTTAGAGAAGTTTCTCTTCAGGTCCCTTGCCCAGCCTGCGATGGGATCACTTGTTCTTTTCTTGCTTATACGTTTGAGTTCTGTGTGGATTCTGGTTATTAAACCTTTGTCGGAGACATAATCTGGAAATATCTTCTCCCATTCTGAGGGCTGTTTGCTTGCTTTACTTACTGTGTTCTTGGCTGTGCAGAAGCTTTTTAGTTTGATCAGGTCCCAGTACTGTATTTTTGAAGCTGCTTGAATTGCCCGAGGGGTCCTCCTCATAAAATACTCGCCCAGACCGATTTCTTCAAGGGTTTTCCCTGCACTATCTTCTGGTATTTTTATAATTTCATGTCTTAAGTTTAAATCTTTAATCCAGCGAGAGTCAATCTTCATTAATGGTGAAAGGTGTGGGTCCAGTTTCAGTCTTGTACAGGTTGCCAGCCAGTTTACCCAGCACCATTTGTTAAATAGGGAATCTTTTCCCCACTGGATGTTTTTAATTGGCTTGTCAAAGATCAAATAATGGTAAGTAGCTGGATTCATCTCTTGGTTCTGTATTCTGTTCCAGACATCTACTTCTCTGTTTTTGTGCCAGTACCATGCTGTTTTGATCACTATCCATTTATATTATAGTCTGATGTCTGGTAGTGTGATTCCTCCTGCTTTGTTTTTATTTCTGAGTACTGTCTTGGCTATTCGAGGTTTTTTCTGATTCCATATAAAATGAAGTATTATTTATTCAAGATCTTTAAAGTATGACAGTGGATCTTTAATAGGGATTGCATTATATGTGCATTATATGTGCAATACATATATGCATTATATGTATATTGCTTTGGGTGGTATGGACATTTTAACAATGTTGCTTCTTCCCAGCCATGAGCATGGTATGTTTTTCCATTTGTTAACATTTTCAGCTATTTCTTTTCTTAGAGTTTCATAGTTCTCTTTATAGAGATCTTTCACATCCTCTGTTAGATAAACTCCCAAATATTTCATCTTCTTTGGCACTACTATGAATGGAATAGAGTCCTTAACTGTTTTTTCAGCTTCACTATTGTTGGTATATATAAAGGCTACCGATTTATGAATGTTGATTTTGTAACCTGAGACGTTGCTGTATTCCTTGATCACTTCTAAGAGTTTTGTAGTAGAATCCCTGGTGTTTTCCAGATATACAATCATATCATCTGCAAAGAGCGAAAATTTGATCTCTTCTGACCCTATATGGATACCCTTGATCACCTTTTCTTCCCTAATTGCGGTGGCTAAAACTTCCATTACAATGTTAAAGAGCAGTGGAGACAATGGGCAGCCTTGTCTGGTTCCTGATCTGAGTGGAAATGATTTCAATTTAACTCCATTCAATATGATATTTGCTGTGGGTTTGCTGTAGATGGCCTCTATCAGTTTAAGAAATGTCCCTTCTATACCAATTTTCTTAAGTGTTCTGATCATGAAGGGATGCTGGATATTATCAAAAGCTTTTTCTGCATCAATTGAAAGAATCATATGGTCTTTGTTTTTTAATTTGTTTATGTGCTGAATTATGCTTATAGATTTATGTATATTGAACCAGCCTTGAGACCCTGGGATAAAACTGACTTGGTCATGATGTATAATTGTTTGATGTGTTTCTGGATTCTGTTTGTTAGGATCTTGTTGAATATTTTTGCATCTATATTCATTAGTGATATTGGTCTATAATTTTGTTTTCTTCTTGGGTCCTTTCCTGGTTTGGGGATCAGGGTGATGTTTGCTTCATAGAACATGTGGGTAGTCTTCCTTCTTTTTCTATATTTTGGAACAGGTTGAGTAATATAGGTACTAGTTCCTTTTTAAAGGTTTGGTAGAATTCTGACGTAAAGCCATCTGGTCCTGGGTTTTTCTTTTTAGGGAGATTTTTTATGGTTGATGCTATTTCAGAACTTGATATTGGCCTGTTCAACATTTCCACTTGATTCTGGCTAAGTCTTGGAAGGTGATGTGCTTTCAAGTATTGGTCAGTTTCCTTCATATTTTCATATTTCTTTTTATTTTTTTCCATATTTTCATATTTCTGAGAATAAAGTTTCTTCTAATATTCTTTAAGGATTTTTTTTGAATTTCTGAGGAGTCTGTTGTTATTTCGTCTTTGACGTTTCTGATTGATGAAATTAGAGATTTTACTCTTTTTTTCGTGGTTAGGTTAGCCAAAGGTTTATCTATTTTATTGACCTTTTCAAAAAACCAGCTTTTTGTTTTATTGATCTGTTGTATAATTCTTTTGTTTTCAATTTCATTTAATTCTGCTCTAATTTTGGTTATTTCTTTTCTTCTACTGGGTTTGAGGTTGGAATATTCTTCCTTTTCCAGTTGCTTGAGATGTCCCATTAAGTTGTTAACTTCCTCTCTTTCCGTTGTCTTGAGGAAGGCTTGCAATGCTATAAATTTATCTCTTAGGACTGCCTTTGCGATATCCCAGAGGTTCTGATAATTCGTGTCTTCATTGTTGTTTTGTTCCAAGAATTTGGCAATTTCTTTCATGATCTCATCACTGACCCAGGTATCATTCACCATAAGATTATTTAACTTCCATGTTTTTGTATGAGTACGCAGGTTCCTGTTGTTACTGAGCTCAACTTTTGTTCCATGGTGGTCCGAGAAGATGCAAGGAATAATTTCTATTCCTTTAAATTTTCTGAGGTTAGACTTGTGACCTAAGATGTGATCAATTTTGGAGTATGTTCCGTGGGCTGATGAGAAGTATGTATATTCAGTTTTGTTGGGATGAAATGTTCTGTAGATGTCTGCTAAATCCAAATGTTGGATGGTGAGGTTTAAATCTAAAATTTCTTTGCTCAGCTTCTTATTGGAGGATCTATCCAACACTGCCAAAGGAGTGTTGAAATCTCCAACTATGATGGAGCTGGAGGAAATCAAGTTGCTAATGTCTGTTAGAGTTTCTCTTATAAATTGAGGTGCATTCTGTTTGGGTGCATAAATATTAATAATTGAAATCTCATCATATTGAGTATTACCCTTAACAAATATTAAGTGACCATTCTTACCCTTCCTTACTTTTGTTGGTTTAAAGCCTATTGTGTCTGCAAATACAATTGCAATGCCTGCTTCTATCTGACTACCATTTGCCTGAAATATGGACAACCATCCTTTCACCCTGAGTCTATATTTATCTTTTAAGGTAAGATGTGACTCTTGTATGCAGCAAATATCTGGCCTAAGTTTTTTTAACCAGTCAGCTAACCTGTGCCCCTTTAGAGGACAGTTTAAGCCGTTCACATTAATGGAGAATATTGATAAGTCTGGTAAAATTTTGGGTATCGAGTTTTTTGAAAGATCAGTGGACATTTTTAATCCTTTCGCCACTGTGGATGTTGGATTTTGATCAAAAGTTTCTGAGTGAGTTTATTTTTGTGTTAGAGGATTGGGCTGGTCATTATGGAGAATACATCTGAGAATATCCTGAAGAGCTGGTTTGGTTATGGCAAATTTCTTCAACATATGAATGTCATTAAAGTATTTAATTTCTCCATTATAAATGAAACTCAGTTTAGCTGGATACAGGATCCAGGGTTGAAAGTTATTTTGTTTTACGAGATTAAAAGTCGATGACCATCCTCTTCTGGCTTGAAAAGTTTCAGCAGAGAGCTCTGCAGTCATTCTAATATTCTTCCTTTTGTAGGTAATGAATTTTTTATGTCTGGCTGCTTTCCGAATTTTCTCTTTCATATTAACTTTAGTGAAGTTAATTATGATATGCCTGGGGGATGTCTTATTCATATTGAGTCATGCTGGGGTTCTTAAACTGTCTGCTATCTGAATTTCAGAACCTCTTGGCATGTCTGGAAAATTCTCTTTCATAATTTCATGGAGAAGGGCCTCTGTGCCTTGCGAGGCCACTTCATCACTTTCAGGGATTTCAATGAGGCAGATATTAGCCTTCTTCGAATTATTCCAGAGCTCTCTGAGAGAATGATCCATTTTTGCTCTCCATTTCTCTTCCTCTTTGAGAGTATGGGAGTGTTCAAAAGTTTTGTGTTCAATGTCAGAAATCCTTTCTTCTGCTTGCTCCACTCTGTTACTGAGGGATTCTACTGTATTTTTCAGATCTTTGAGGGCTACAAATTCTTGCTTCAGTGCATCAAAATCTTTGGTGGTTTTGTTTTTAAATTCATTAAATTCTTGAGACAACTTTTGAATTTCTCGAATTTCTAATTCTGACTTTTGAATTGCTCTTTGAATTTCTACTTCCAAATTTTCCTCCATTCTGTTAATCTTTTTGCAATCCAAATTCTGAATTTGATTTCTGGCATCTTGGTCAGCTGTTTATGAATGGGATCTTCAGTTACATCTGCTATATCTTTCCTTGGGGGGGGTTGATCTATTCTGGTTATTCATGTTACCAGAGTTTTTCTGCTGGTTCCACCCCATGTTTATTTTACACTCTTTGTTTTTTCCCCTGGAGTTTTGTTGAGGACCCGTACAGTGGTATGGCCTGAGAAACTGGGGACCTATTTGGTGTGGTGGGGCTAAGTGGTTCTGTCTTGTTTTCAGCTGGTCTCTGTTCAACCCTAGTGAAACAGTTACTCTGGGTTGAAGTTTCAGCTGTGGAGAAATACCAGCAATTAAGTCACCCTGCCCCCCACAGGCAACAATTGGAAAAGGAAAATCAAACCTTCCTACAAGCATACACCCAGGGCACCACTTGAATATTCCTCAGGCGATTGGCTCAGTTCAAAAGGTCCAAATCAGTTGTCTCAGTCAGCACCTATCTCAGGTGTGAGAGTTTTAAAGGTCTCTGGGAACTGGATCGCAGGGGTCTGGTGACAACTCAAATATGACTTGCTTTGGTGCTCCGTGAAGTCAGAAGACCCACCCAGCAAATAGAGCATTCTAGGAAGGTTGATGCCTCTTTCCCCACCTTGCACCTCTGTCACACCCAGTCACTGATAGCCCTGCTGTGACTCAGTTGCCTCCTGTGAGCAGATACTCTACGGGTTTGCACCTGCCTGAATCAAGGAAATCTGTATCTGCTCAGCCAGGCCACTGCTCTCTGCCTCTATCCCTCAGGGGGTGTGAGGCCTAACAACCTCGGGCGCTTGATGGAGGCTGGGGGGTGTTCACTCAGTTCCAGCCCCACCCCTGATTGATGTTACTGACAGAAGAGAACCATTTTGTGGGAAATTTTTTCTGTCCCAGCTAAATTCCTCTGCAGAAGAGAAGCTGTTTTGAGTTCCCAGAACCTGTGCCGGAGGCCCTGCCTTTACTCCTGCAGGTTTGTATTCATAGCACGGTCAGTTCTAGCCTCCTGCCTTCCTTTGTCTATAGACTGATGATCCCCTGAGGGCCAGGTGCATCTTAGGCTCAGTAAAGCGGTCCTGTGGGTCATCCCCACCCTGGGAATGTCTTGGCTCTGCGCATGTGTTTTCTAGTCCCCACAGTCCACCCAGGCCAGTAGTGCCACAGGCAAACCCTTTACTCACAGGGCCTGTGTTTCAGTCCCAGATCTGTTCCATGGTGGTTGCCATCTGAGAAGATGCCCGGACTCCTCTGGTTGCCCAGGGAGACAGGGGTTGTGGCTTTGGAATATCCAGGGGTGGGCTCTATTGTTGCCAAAAATGGCTGCTGCTCTTCGCCTCAGGGTACTCCCGCTCCAGTGTGGTTCCCTCTCAGCCGACTGTCATCTCCTCACTCCTGTGGCACTGACCAGCTGCAGTCAGGCCCTGTCCACACCCCTCGAGAAATCACCCAAGAATCCAGATTCCTGGGGGACAGGCCTCCAGACCTCAGAGTGAGAGTGGAGGGGAGTGCTAGGAGCTCAGAATTGCAGGTCAAAACACCAAACTCATTGAGACCAAATGAGCAAATAAACAGATAAAAAGGCTACCAGACACACAAGCCCACAGTTGCACAAATAATCAGAAACACATAGACATACAGACAACAACAACAACAAAAAACCCAACTACAGTGAAAATGATAATCATAATATAATTGAGAAAAAAGCTAAAGAACACACAAATAAAATGAACAAACAAACAAAAAACCTTCTAGCACTCTCAGAAACCGTAAGAAGGGAAGAAGAGGAAGAGGGAAGGGAAAAAAAGTGGTGTTCATAAAAAAGTTAAAAAAGAAGAAAGAAAAATTAAAAATAGAAAAAATAAAAATAAAAAATACATAAAGAAATAATAAAAATTAACATACTTCCTCCAAGAAAATGATGAGAAAAAAAAAGGCACCAAGCACAAAAATATTATTCTCGTATATATGTAGAAATATACATCTATATATATGACATAGGGATCAACTTTTGTAAGAATATATTTATAATGCAATGTACTTTCTGGACACCAGGTGGCACTGTGAGTGGTTTCCCAGGCTTATACCTGATTCACAGTTTATACTGTTACCACCCTACCTGGCTCATTGCCATTTTGTAATTTCTGTAAAAGTTTTTTTTACCTAATTGTTGTGCAACCTCAACTGCTCTGTTCCAGACAGCACTCCTATCTGACCTCCCAACTCAGTGCAGGAGTCTACACTTCACAAATCTTTCCACTCTGCTCCCGCATTCTCCTGCAAAATGGCAACTGCAATCGGCTGTGGGGGAGGGTGTTAGCTGCCGTTGGATCTTGCTGCCGCTGTAGCTGCAGTGCACAGATACCTTATACTCAGTTTTTGTGGCTCAGAACCTGACTTTTGAATCTGGACTTTTGAGTCCAGCCACCCGCCAGTTTGCCGCACAGCCTGAACTGCCAGCCTACACCAATATTCCCCACCAGGAATGGTCCGGTCTATTTAATCACTCTTGTTGTTCTGGGGGAAGGTGCCCACCATTTCAGACAATTCAAAATGTCTATTTCCCCGGTGGGATACCTTCCCTTCAATTTTCCATCGGGGTGCTTAGTTCCTTGTGATTCTGAGTGGCTCCCCCCCAAACTCTGCTCAGGAATAAATTTTCATCAGTTGGGTTTTGCCAGGAATTGCAAGCTGCTGTCCTCCGTGAGGGAAGGGCACAGCCAAGCAGGGAAAATCTCTACAACAGAGTCTGTGGTTTTAAATTACACTTCATGTACAGCAATCCGCCAATTCACTGCGCATCTCCAGCTGTCTGTCCACACCAATAATCCATGCGGGGAAAAGGTCCAGACCTCACTTCCTCTCACCTGATGACTTGGGAGAGGTGGGCTACACGTCCGTCCCGTCCACCATCATGCTCCACCTCCAGCCTTTATTTTTATAAAAAGAAGAAAACTAATCTACAAAGGCAATATGAATGCAGTAACGATTGTAACCAGATGAGAGCTGACTTGAAAGTGCTGGGCTTGAGGGGTGGGGAAAAGGGCAGTCTCCTCTGTATTAGCTGTGTGATCTTGGACGGGCTCACTTCTCTTCTAGTTATTTCATTTAAAAACTAAAAGCGTTTATCTGTTTTATCTTTATAGTTTCAACAATCCAATTCTGTGATCCTGGTCTCCAGTGTTTAATCCATGAACACTTCTCTGCATTTCATTTGCCGTATATGTATTTGTTGAATATTGACAGTGTAAAAAACATGATGTGCTACAAAACATTCCATTTCTGCCCAAACGGTAGCTATTTTGTCTCGCATGAGAATTCCTTACATAGATGTCTTATTGTCAGGCACAAAGAGTGAGGGTAAATTAGGGAAAGAGTACAACTGGATGAAAAAAATTAGGAACTACTTTACAGATGAAGGAATGTTTGTGATAGGCTAAAGCAGCTTACTTTATTTCAATCATTAAAGTATCATTTGTCCCCCACCCCCAAAATTGTTTTATTGAACAAACTCAAATAGGTTCTCCAAGGCTTTCACTTATTTTTCTCTCTCAAAATACCTATGACTCATAGGTTTGGTCATTTTACATAACCTCATACTTCTTAAAGGCTTTGTTCATTCTCCTCCCCCCCCCCTTTTTTTTGTCTGTCTGGGTTAAATTAAAAGGCCTGTCTTCAAGCTCTGAAATTCTTTATTCTGCTTGGTTAGTCACTTATTAAAGCTTTCAACTATATTTTGTAATTTCATCAATGAATCTTTTATTTCTACAAGTTCTGTTTGATTTTTTTTAAAGAATATCTACCTTGTTAATAATTTTTTCATTTATATACTGAGTTATTTTTCTGATTTCTTTGTGTTGGCTCTTAACTTTTGGATTTCATTGAATTCCTTTAAAATTTAAATTCAAATTCTTTATCTAGTATTTTAGAGATTCTATTTTGGTTAGAATCCATTGCTGGAGAGAGTTAGTATTATTCTTTGGAAGTGTTGTAATACTGTACTTATTTTATACTTCCAGAATTATTTCTCTGATCTCTTCTCATCTGGATAATCTCTCTTCTCATTATATTTAAATTTACTTTTGTTTAGATGTCATTTTCTTAAATTTCATAATATTACAGGGGTACAAATGTTTTGGCTACATGGACTGGTCTTGTACACTTTGAGTCAAAGTTGTGAGTGTGCCCATCACCAGTTAGTGGGCATTGCACCTGTTAGGAGTGGTTTTTACCCATCGCCTCTTCCATCTCCTTACCTGCATGATTTCCACTGAGTTTTACTTCCATATGAGCGTAAGTATTGATTAATTAGTTCCAATTTAATGGTGAAAGCATGTAGTGTTTGTTTTCCCATTCTCTCAATACTTCACTTAGGATAATGGTCTCCAGTGCCATCTAGGTTGTTACAAAAGCTATTAGAAAACCGGTTTTTATGGCTGAGTGGTACTCCATGGTATGCATGCACCACATTTTATTAATCCACTCATATGAATAGGAAGTTGGGTTGATTCCACATCTTTGCTGGATGGTCTTTTTCCCCTTTTTAGACTATGGTTATAATGTATGTTGTATGGGATCATTTGGCTTTGGTTCTGGGGGTTTCTAGTGACAAAGCCTCTGTATTAGTTTCTTGGCTAGCGATAGCCTTTGTGTGGTGGCTTTCTCACATGGTGGTTACAGTGGATGGGCGGAGCATGTGGGCAGGATCAAGGAGGCCATAGGTCTCAGGAAGCTAATCTCATTCTTCAGGGCCGTGCACATGTATCAGCAGATTTTTCTGAGTTGTGCAGTTCAACCTCCAAGTCACTAGGTGGCTCTTCTGAGTAAGAGCCAGTTTTCTCAGCCAGATGCTCCCAACTACTTTCCTGCCTTTTCTTCCATGAGATCTAGAGCTTCCTTCATATTTCTGGTGAATTCGTATACTTCTTCTTGAATAAAAGTTTATAGTGTTAATGGCTATACACTCTTTTGCTATTTCCAAGTAGATGAAGCTAGTTAACAAAAAACCCTAATCTACCATCTTGGAAAATAAAAAAGATTTCTTTACTTTGGTAACAGAAACTTTGTTTGATATATATCAACTGCCTGCCACAATCTGTAGATTCTGTAATACAGGAGACAGGAATGAAATACTTGCATGTTCTGTTCCAAAGCAAGAATACTGGTAGAAAAATAGTGACTTAGATTTATGAGGCCCTTCTCAGGAATGGGATCACAGAAATAAAGGTTCAAAAGGAAAACCAGAATCCCTTGTATGAAGTATAGATGACAAAAATACATTGTACTGAAATATTTCTCTCCTGGGAAGCTTTTGCCTTGGTGCAGGGTGGACTCTGCACAAACGCATTTGCTATGTGACAATCCAAGTAGGATTTCATAGACTATTTCTATTGAATTAAGAATATCCTAACTTAAGTCATTAAGTTTCATTCTTTCTAACACTGAAAAAGCATGCCCTTCAGTTGGGATATGTGCATTTCTAGTATATAAAACCAAAAAAATCAACAACGTGTCATGTTAACATTTATCATTGTGGATAATTATAGGCCTGGCAATTTTAGAAATTACTCAGTAAAGGGCTTTTGAGGAAATGTAATCAGTATTAAAGGAGGCGTAGATAAGTATATTATTGAAGACAGTAAAGACTGGAGAGATTTCTGGGTTCTGGTTATAAAACTCTTTAGAAAGTATATACTTTTAACTAAGATGAAAAATTTAAGGATAACCAGTTGAGGTAGGAACTTTAAAAAGAGATGATAAATAAGGTTCTTGGTACTTAAAAATCCTAGCGCTTTGGAGTTGGAGGAGAACTCCAGAATTACACACACCAGCCTTACACCCAGTGCAGAGATTCTTTGTCACTTATCCTCACTGACCTGCACAGGTGTGAAGGAAGCCAGGTCCATTGTTGGGCAACTGTAGTTGTTTGGCAATACTTTATATTGGCCTTAGAACAGTGGTTCTCAACCTTCCTAATGCTGCAGCCCTTTAATACAGTTTCTATGGGTCTCGACCCACAGGTTGAGAACTGCTGCCTTAGACCATCCCTCTGATTCTGGAGCAATATACAATAGGTCTTGTCCCTCATTCACACAATTGCCTTCAAAAGTTTAAAATTAACTGGCATTTCCTATTTAGAGATCTCTGCTTCAGGCAGCACTAAAGCCAGTATTTAAGCAGAAGTGGCTGGACATTTCTCAGACCTGTGGCAGAAAGCAGGTGAAGCTGGAGAGGGAGCATGAACTCCACATGGGGGAGGTGCCTTGCTACTCTCTGAGTGATGGTTACATCACATGCCTGCCTCCCTCACTGGCTTCTTGTCTACCTTCTATACTGTTCTTTTGGTACCTCTTCATGGGGACAGTGACCTCAGAGAACTGCCCCTGCTACTCCAGGTGTGGTCAAGACTAATACTTTGTGTGGTCTTAATATAACATGGATGCTGAGAATCTCCAGGCCTTTGATATGTACAGAACCGCTCTGAGACAAGATGGGCCAGTGGTGGATTGCCTTGGAGAAGGCTGAGAGGAAGAAGAGAGAGGATGGAAGTGGAGGATGCCGCCTGCTCCTTAGGGTGACACTACGGCGACCCTCCAAGTCCTCCAGGAAGGCTTCTAGCATTTCAGAATGCTTGACATTTCTTTGAGAAGTCAGTGAAGGGGATGAGTTACACATCGAGGTACAAAGAGGGCATGAAATACTGTGTCTAAAGGTTCAGGAGCACCGAGGCTGAGGGAAGCTCAAGGAATTAAACCATAATAAACCCTCGGACTTCAGAGCAGGGAACTGGCCCTGGCCTCCAGCTGAGAAACTGGCATTCAGGCCACACCAGAGCCAGCTAGCATTTAGGCTGCCTGAACACTTCAGCTTGAGACTGTGTTAGTAACTTTAGTAACCATGTCATCTTTTTAGCTGGTATTAAGCCTTTAATTGGCTAAAAGTCTTGGATGGATTTTTTTCCCCCATAGGAGCTGCTGTCTAATTGGGTCTTCCTCAGCCCGCATTTACACATTTGGTTTTAGGACATAAATACAGGCTTTTCTTGTATTTCTACTTATTTTGCTTGATTATTTAATGTTTATTGTTTGACTTGGTTGAAGTGACTTAATTGTTATTCTACCAGCTAGTCAAATTCAGCAACACGTGTTTCTTATATATAAGTACATGCGGAATCTTTAAATATCATCAGCATGATTTCCTTGTTTTTAGTAAAATCATTAATAAAAACATTGATCAAGGAAAAAATGAAGGCTAGATTTCTATCATACTCCACTACGGACATCACTTTTACCAGTTACAAAGATTTGCTGATTATTTTTGAATATACTTTTCAACTACCCTGTTTCCTCAAAAATAAGACAGTGTCTTATTTTAAGGTGTGCTCCCAAATATGCACTAGGTCTTATTTTCAGGGGACATCTTATCGTTCCTGTAAGTAGGTCTTATTTTCGAAGGATGTCTTATTTTCGGGGAAACGGGGTATCTTCAAATCTACCTACAATGACTGGGCTCCCTCTTAAAGTCACAGTAAGTTTATCTTTTGAAAAGCTGTCAAACATTTTGCCAAAATTAAGATACACTACACATAGTAATCCTAGTTTAAAAGAAAAAAAAGGATAAAAGTTTAGTTGCATATAAGCTTCCAACAGTTAAAAATACTCTTTTCTAATTATATCCAAATTGAAAATCCAGTTTTAAATTTTCTAGGACCTTAAATTGCCAGTGTATATATTATAATGAACATTTTCATAGCAATGCCTTTCCTCACAGGTGAAACAATCACATTTTATTTCTTTGTGTTTTACATGAATATAATTTTCTTACCCTGTGACATGCACTTTGATATAATATAGATCTAAAACTGACTGGGTTTGCTAGGCTGGAGTGGCTCTCGCCTGTAATTCTAGCACTCTGGGAGGCTGAGGCAGGAGGATCCCTTGAGGTTAGGAGTTTGAGACCAGCCTGAGCAACCAAGACCCTGTCTCTACAAAAAATAGAAAAGTTAGCCAGGTGTGGTGGTGGGTGCCTGTAGTCCCAGCTATTAGCTATTCCGTAGGGTGAGGTAGGAAGATTAGTTGAATACAGTGAGCTATGGTAACTCTACTGCCCTCAAGCCTGGGCAACAGAGAGAGATGCTATCTTAAAAACAAACAAACTAAAAAAACGTTCATTGGATTGCTCTGTAGATGTTTTCTATGACACATACTTAGAGAAGATTTCAGATTGAGGCAAAGATGTCCATGCTGGTGTATACATCATTATAACGTCCAGTTCCTTTTATTTATATAGCAAGTGTTTACTGAACCCCTACAATATGCTAGATAACCAGCTGGGTGCTAGAGAATATTGCAAGAACACAACAAACCTGGTCTTTGCTTCCATGAAGTTGACTGTTTATACTTTACAAATGCTAAACAAATAATCATTTAAATTGAAATTGTTACACATGGCATGAAACACCTATAAGGGGACCTGTTTTAGAATGCAGAATCAACCAAGGTCTTCTAGAAGAAGAGACTAAAAATGATAAGAGTTAAAGACTTAAAGATTATCTTAAGAGGATCCACATATGTGTGGCAGGATTTCCAGGGGGAGAGAAGGGATGGAGTTGTGGAGGAACAATAGTTGCAGAAATGATGGTTACAAATTTTCTAGGATTGAAAAAAGAAGTTAAATTTGTTAGTGAAACTGTACTCTGAATCCTGAACAGTATGAATAAAAAAGTCGCTTTGGTGGGTGCATGGAAAACAGATAGCAAGGGAGTCAGGCTGGATATGGGGACCGAAGCTATGACGGTATGCCAGCAGGGGCGATGACGGCTCAGACGGGCCGGCATTTGTGGATATGGAGAAAAACAAAAAGTTCTGAGGCTTTTACTGTGTGTTGGAGAGTCTGAATTAATAGGACCCAGTGAGTAATTGGATGAGGAGTCAAAGAAGTCAGGATAAACTTCGAGGTTTCTAGTGCAAACAACTGAGGAGGTAGAGAAATGCCAGTTGTGAAATTAGGGAAGATGGAGGCGTGAGGTTCACCCCAAAGGCTGAATTGCATGGCCACCGGCTGCTAAGAATTACAACTGGGCAAATGAACACACCAGGCCCCATTTAAGTCTTTTGTATCTGGAAATGCAGGATTTCCTGATCTCCATAATAAAGTGAGTACCTAATTTTCATCCTAGCATCCCACAAAAATGTGAATCTACATCATGAACTCTAAGGGGCTTGATTCCTCAAGGAGCAAGGTTCAGATTCTGAACCGTAACTCCAGAGATCTCAGAGGAAGTGTACATTCTGTGGCTGACTCGCAGGGCAATTTGGATGTAGCACTTGATGTTGGGATTCATAATTTATTTTCTCTGGAAAGCAAGATTGCCCTTTCTTATTCTGGAAAATCGAAGTAAGATTTTGTTTCCGTTGACCCAGAGAAGGGTGCTGAGGAGCGATGGAGGAACAGGCTGGAGCGGGGCTCTGCTCCCAAGCAGTGTCTAGGTGTGGTCAGCGCCTCAGTGTGCAGCCGTAATCATCTGGTCACTTTCTTTCCTGTCTGCTCAGCTTGTGGCGCTCACTGTAGAAGCTGTGACTCACAGGCCAGCTGTACCTCCTGCCGAGATCCCAGCAAGGTCCTGCTCTTTGGGGAGTGTCGGTATGACAGCTGCGCACCGCAGTATTACCTCGACTTTGACACCAAGACGTGCAAAGGTAAAGCTCACCTTGAATCCTGTGGGGATGTTTGCCCAGCCATATGCCTTTGCTGTAGCCGTGTCTTTGTAGGTTTTGAATTTCTCTGATGTCTGCATGTATTCATTTCTAAGAGATAACGTTGAGCACCGTCCGTGCGCCGCACATGGTGCCAGGTGCTGTAACTAACCACAGCTGGCAAACTGGAAATCCTGAAGTTATCTCTGGCTCACAGGCATGTTTTGTTTAGCCTGCTTAATGTTCCAGTGCTTTATAATCTTTAATTATTTGCCTTTTAAAATCAGAAGATTTCATGTACAAAAAAGTTGAGTTTTTCAGAGGGGTTTTAGAAAGAAAATCCGAAGATCTGGCAGCAGTAGACTGCGCTCCCACCAGGCAGCAGACGGTTGGACCTGTGTAGCTGCGTCCTGATGGGCTGAGCTCATGTGTCCAGTTTGCCACAGTCCCCAGCATTCCCTGTTCTATCACAACAGGCTGATTTAGGAGATTTACATGACCTTGCTGGGCTGACCTTGTTGAGAGCCGTACATTGCTGGATTCTAAGCAGAATGGGCTTAGGAGCTATGTCAGACGTGTGCATCTCTGCTAAATGCACCCAAACATCTGAGGATGTGTGCCCTGTCCTCAGGGGATTTGTTGAGAGAAGATGTCAAACACCAAACGCCTTTTTCCTTGCTCTCTGGGAGGTGAAATTCTTGAGGCTTATGCCCCTTGAATGGCAGTTCTCAGAGAGGGTTAAACAGAGGGAAAGGACAGGTTTTACTTGATCTTGTCTATTTTCCCCTCCTCACCTCCACTTCCTTCCCCCTTTCCCTCTATCCCTCTGGTTCTGGCAGAGAAGCTGGAACTCAGATATGGAGGTCAAACATCTATAAGTAAACTTGGGAGACTGTAAAGCTCTGAAAATTGCACACTTTCTGTTCCAAGAAATTCTACCTGGTTGTCAACATAGGTGGTCTGCCATGCTCACGACCACAGCAGCTTTTCTGTTTTTTCCTTCTAACTGGTGGCTGTCAGTTTGTGGTGAAAAACAAGATTATCACAAATCCTCCCCCTTGTCAATTATTTCATAACTATGCTGGCAGTTTTGAAAGCTCTGTCTTAGTGAGATTAACTTTATAAATCTTGGAAGCACATGTACTGTCTTGCATATTTACCTGCTTTGGGGGGACTTAGATGTATTATATCAAGTTGGAGAAAAGGCGACTCATCAGAGGTTTCTCCAGTTTATTAGTGGCCAGGGAAGGTGGGATGGAGGTGGCTCTGAATGGAGAAATATTCTCTTATGAAAAACAGTTCAGCAGCAAACATTTATTGAGTTGTTACTATATTGCCAGGCAATGTGCTAAATTCTTTACCTTCTCTTATTCCATTTAATCTTCAAAATAGCCTTATGCAGTGGGTACTACTCTGATCTCTGTTTTAAAGATGAGAAAACTGAGGTTCAAAAAGTTTAAGGATGGGCTTGGCACCTGTGGCTCAGCGGCTAGGGTGTCAGCCACATACACCAGAGCTGGTGGGTTCAAATCCAGTGCAGGCCTGCCAAACAACGACGACAACTACAACCAAAAAATAAAAATAGCCAGGCGTTGTGGAGGGCGCCTGTAGTCCCAGCTACTTGGGAGGCTAAGGCAAGAGAATCACTTAAGCCCAAGAGTTGGAGGTTGCTGTGAGCTGTGACACCACAGGACTCTACGAAGGGCGAAAAAGTGAGACTTTGTCTCAAAAAAAAAAAAGTTTAAGGAGGGTTGTAGGATAATGCCATGACTTAAATACAGATTCGTCTCACTTTAAAACCCATGAGCTTAACTGTGCTATCTCTGCCCATCTTTTAAGCATGGAGGATTTACCCTATCAGCTAGAACACTGGCTCCCAAACATGAGTTTTCCAACTTCATCAGAATTGCCTAGGCCATTAAAAATAATAGCAATGGTAACAGCAATAATAATAATCATAATAACAGTAACAGCAGCATGTTTTCCTGTCCCTCAGCCAACCTGAGCTCTGATTTTGTAGGTCTGCTGTTGAACCTGATAATCTATCTGTATTTCTCCCAGTCCCTCTGGATTATTTGGACGCACATCTGAGTTTAGACCCCATTAGAACTTACGCTCCTTGAGGGCAGGGCCTACACCCATCACATTTCCATGATGTGAACCTTCCGAGTTCAGTGACATGTATCCCATAGGTTGAGCAACTGGAGATGTGAACAAGTCAGCTCTGCTGCCCTAAGTGAGATCTTCTATTATTTCAGTAAGCCCTTTCTTCCTGGACAGTTCCTTTAATACCCCGTTTAATTCTAACGTGATTATTCTTTCTGTTGTGTTAGCCACAACACCCGATTTCTGAGAGAGAAAGTCATGTGTCTGCTGCCAGTGGTGGCAGCAGGAGCCTTCTTAGTTGAGCTTTTGCCTACTGAGCATTTGGAGATTGAGATTAGGTTTGTGGGGCACGGTGGCCACACCCTATGCCAGGCTTTGCATGAAGACTTGGTGTAGCACCGGGATAAAGAACTCTGGGGTGCAAGGGTCACCAGCCAAATTGATATGGTGCCTTGGCAGCCCTGCTGGCAGTGGGCTGTGCACAGGCATGGAGAGTTCCTTGTACATGCCCATGTCTAACATAATTAGGAAACAGAGTTCAGAGAAGCACACAGGCCCCTACACGCAGAGCCCGCGTGTGAGCCTGCTGTCTGCTGTCTCTGACGCTGTCCTCTTTTCACTCCTTGCAGCTGCAGACGGCAGCCTCGTAAATTAGTCTCTGGGACCGGGGGTGGACAGAAAGGAAGCTGCTGTAGCACTGACTTTCTTTACAGAATGTGACTGGAGCTGCAGTGCGTGCAGCGGGCCTCTGGGCACAGACTGCCTGCAGTGCGTGGGCGGCTACCTCCTGCAGGACGGGGCTTGCGTGGAGCAGTGCTCGCCAGCCTTCTACCGCGAAGTGGACCTCTGCAGACGTGAGTGTCTGCAGGCCCCTCTCTGTCACTACCCATACCGCGGCTGCCCCTGATTTGTACTGTTATAAGAAAGAGTCTGCAGCAAACCCTTCTGGCCTTTTACCCAGGTTCTTTCCTAGAAGCTAGCTTTGTTGTTATGAAAAGTTTCCTCTTCACTTCTCCCACCCAATACATCATTTGCTAAAATTTGAGGCCACTGTGGGAATCTTGGGGGTATATGGCCACACAGACATGTGTTAGACATTTTTCTTAGACTTCCTAAATATTCAACAATTCCAACCTGCACATGGAAAGATCCATGTCCTACACATGTGAGCACAGAGGAAGACCATGTTAGTGCACCACTGCCCCGCTACCTGACCATGTTAGTGCACCACCACCGCCCCTCCACCTGACCGTGTTAGTGCACCACCTCCCTTCCACCTGACCGTGTTAGTGCACCACCGCCTTTCTGCCTGACCATGTTAGTGCAATACCACCCCTCCACCTGACCGTGTTAGTGCACCATCGTCCCTCCACCTGACTGTGTTAGTGCACACCTCCCCTCCACCTGACCCTGTTAGTGCACCACCTCCCTCCACCTGACTGTGTTAGTGCAACACCACCCCTCCACCTGACCCTGTTAGTGCACCACCTCCCTCCACCTGACTGTGTTAGTGCACCACCTCCCCCTCCACCTGACCGTGTTAGTGCAACACCGCCCCTCCGCCTGACCATGTTAGTGCACACCTCACCCTCTGCCTGACCGTGTTAGTGCATCACCTCCCCCACCACCTGACTGTGTTAGTGCAACACTGCCCCTCCTCCTGACCATGTTAGTACACAACTGCCCCTCTGCCTGAGCATGTTAGTGCACCACTGCCCCTCTACCTGACTGTGTTAGTGCACCATCGTCCCTCCACCTGACTGTGTTAGTGCACCACCTCCCCTCCACCTGACCGTGTTAGTGCACCACCGCCTTTCTGCCTGACCATGTTAGTGCAATACCACCCCTCCACCTGACCGTGTTAGTGCAACACCGCCCCTCCGCCTGACCATGTTAGTGCACACCTCACCCTCTGCCTGACCGTGTTAGTGCATCACCTCCCCCACCACCTGACTGTGTTAGTGCAACACTGCCCCTCCTCCTGACCATGTTAGTACACAACTGCCCCTCTGCCTGAGCATGTTAGTGCACCACTGCCCCTCTACCTGACTGTGTTAGTGCACCATCGTCCCTCCACCTGACTGTGTTAGTGCACCACCTCCCCTCCACCTGACCGTGTTAGTGCACCACCGCCTTTCTGCCTGACCATGTTAGTGCAATACCACCCCTCCATCTGACCGTGTTAGTGCACCACTGCCCCCTCCTCCTGATCATGTTAGTGCAACCACCTCCCCCTCCGCCTGACTGTGTTAGTGCAACACTGCCCCTCCTCCTGACCATGTAGTACACAACGGCCCCTCCGCCTGACCATGTTAGTGCACCACCGCCCCTCCGCCTGAGCATGTTTGCACCACCGCCCCTTGGCCTGACTATGTTAGTGCACCACTGCCCCTTCGCCTGACCGTGTTAGTGCACCACCTTCCCTCCGCCTGACTATGTTAGTGCACCACCTCCCCTCTGCCTGACTATGTTAGTGCACCACCTCCCCTCTGCCCGACCGTGTTAGTGCACCACCTCCCCTCCGCCTGACTATGTTAGTGCACCACCTCCCCTCCGCCTGACCATGTTAGTGCACCACCTCCCCCTCCACCTGACCGTGTTAGTGCATCACCTCCCCCTCCACCTGACCATGTTAGTGCACCACCTCCCCTCCGCCTGACTATGTTAGTGCACCACCTCCCCCTCCACCTGACCATGTTAGTGCACCACCTCCCCTCTGCCTGACTATGTTAGTGCACCACCTCCCCTCTGCCTGACTATGTTAGTGCACCACCTCCCCCTCCACCTGACCATGTTAGTGCACCACCTCCCCTCCGCCTGACCATGTTAGTGCACCACCTCCCCTCTGCCTGACTATGTTAGTGCACCACCTCCCCTCTGCCTGACTATGTTAGTGCACCACCTCCCCTCTGCCTGACTATGTTAGTGCACCACCTCCCCTCTGCCTGACTATGTTAGTGCACCACCTCCCCCTCCACCTGACCATGTTAGTGCACCACCTCCCTTCCGCCTGACTATGTTAGTACACTACTGCCCCTCCACCTTCTGTGTGCTGCACTCCTCAGCGTCGCTTCTCTGGTCCAGTAACCACTTAGCCTCACTTTAACATCACCAAATCATCAGACCTGAAATTCCCACCAAAATGCATTCCTAGAAGCATTCCCGGGAGACTGATAATGGCCTTGAAGAGCCAGGAAAGAAGATCAACCCTCTAGCAAAATGATACTGAGAGCCAAGGATTAATTAATAACAACAATAATTGCTAATAATTGCCAATTACTTTCCAGTATATCTAGCACTTCCCATTATTTAACTTGATCTCCAGCCAGGGAGGTGGTTGGGGCAATATTCCCACTTCCCATTTTAAAGGGCAGAGAGTAGGGTGACTAGCCGTGGGTCACTCAGCTGGTAGGTATTACAGTCACAATACTGGCTCCTTGGCTGCTCTTACAGAGCTTTGTTTGCCTAGCACCCAGGCCGTGTCACAGCTTGGCATTAAATACTGTCTTTCCACAAATGTCTGAAGCCCCTTGCAGAGCCACATGGATTCCTGCTGACATGACATTGTCTTTCAGGCTGTGGAAGCCACTGTCTCCAGTGCCAAGGTCCCCATAAATGTACCCGCTGTGAAGGGCCATTTCTCCTCTTGGAAGCCCAGTGTGTCCAGGAATGTGGGAAAGGGTACTTCACAGATCACGCAAAACACAAATGCACAGGTAACTTGGAGTTGAGTACCCTGGAAAGAAGGAAGGGCAGCAAGTAAGTCACACTTGCTGACTCTGACATAGCCAAGAGCATCTGAATTAGAAGCAGCATGAAAGCCCAGGGAGCTGGGCCTAAGGGATTGATCCCTTTCCATGCATGTCTGCTGTATGCTGGTTATAGAGGATACAGGAGTGCAGGCCAATAATTCTCTTGCACAAATCAATATTGTCCCTGAAGATTTTTATGGAAACAAAGCCAATATTTTATGGAACATAAAGCTTATATTGAACTCCAATGAAGGGTCCATTGAGAGTGAAACAGCCATACTAATGTGGACGTAGAATTTTCAGTGTGTGGACTAAATTGCCCATGACTCTGATGTGAGCATAATACCGTCGAAGAATAAGTTTGGGGGAACTACTTAGCAAGATACATTAGAGCTTTTATTATTAAACTAAAGCTAAATCCAAAGTCTTAATCTCCCTGTGCTCTGGATTATATTAGAGAATTTCCCCACTTTGTCCTCATCATTTCTGTCAAAATTTGGTTCCATGAGCCCCACTTTAAAGAACATCTGACTTTTAGAATGCCATCAAGTAGGCAAAGCACTGTCCATTTCGCCAAATCTCTCCCATCTGAACTATCTCATTTAACATTCACAATGACTTGGTAAAATATGGCAAACACTATAAATCCTGTTTTACAAGAGAGAGAAAAAAAAAGAAACTTAAAAGTGTTAAACAAAGCAACATAAGATCAGACATTAAACCCAAGTTTTCTGATTCCAATCCAGGGACCTTTACAATGTACTGTGCAGCTTCTTTATAACAAAATCTCAACTAAAAAGGCAGAAAATTAGGCAGTAAACATTGAATTCATAGAAAACTATTAACTTGAGCCAAAGAAATAATCCTGTGATCCTTTAAATGTCAGGCTCTTCTCATGCATTTAAAATACTATTAGTACTCCTGACAGTGAGAGTTATGGTGGGAGCAGCACACCTGAGCCCCCTCTGTGTGCCGGGCACTGTTCTAGTCACTTCACATTGCAACACGTCTGGTCAGTTATTTGCATTAGGTGCTATTACTATGCCCATTTTTAAGACAATAAAATTGGGGCACAGATCATTAACAGAACTTGCCCAGGGTCAACCGGTGGTGAGTGGTAGAGGAGGGATCATATTCAGAAGGAGCCTGTGCTCTTAATTGCTATAGGTATCCTCTGGTAAAGTAAGTATGGCTAACTTTTTAAACAGTCATTTATGTGCAACAGTTTTGGATCTCAATGTGTAAGGCAGATAGTGCTGTGCTCTCCTGGGCTTCCTTCTGTGGGCAGACCAGCTCCCCAAGAAGTTCTGCAAAGACACTGTTAGAGTTCCCTTTGTTCCAGGTGGGGGTCATTTGTCCTGTGCCTCCAGTGCTTCTGTTTGCGGACCCTCTATTTCCCTGTCCCGGGTGGTCCTGGCTGGGTGTCTGTGCCTTGCTGGTGCCTCACCCTGTGTGCCCTCTTTTTGACAGCTTGCCCTCGGGGGTGCTTGCAGTGCAGCCGCAGGGACCGGTGTCACCTCTGTGACCAGGGGCTCCTTCTGAAAAGCGGCCTCTGTGTTTCCAACTGTGTTCCTGGCTCCTCTGCCCACTCTAATGAAACGTGTGCTGGTAAGTGCTGCTCCTCTGATAGTCTGGTGAATTTACTAGGTGATTTCTCTCCGCAAAGGCTCAGTTTACAAATATAATTGATTGGTATGATATAAAGGAAAACCCCTGGTGCTGCTAAGGAAAAAGGGACTCTTTCTACATTGAGGAAAATTGGGGAAACTCAATTTCTATGATCTTTGAAAGGGAAAAGGAAACAATCTACGCTCGAAAAGCCACAGCTATGAGATGGAAGGTTTGGCATAAAACATACCTATGTTCCTGAACTATATGGCCACGTTATAGAAAATTACATATATGCTGTATTTACACATATAATTTATTGGTTTATATTTAAGCTTATGGAGCTAATTATGCCAAGGTGCAATGGTGCATCTTGGAGCACACAGTGAAGATAAATTATAAACATGTAATGGATGGTATGAAGGGCCTGCTCCTTTAGTTCATACATTCGTGATGGGTAGATGTCAAGCTACCCTGTGTGCCTTTTAGAACAAGGTGACATGCTAGAGGAATGGAGTGGCCTGTCCTAACACATGAATGGACAGTGCCTTAAACCACAAAAAGAAGCAAAGTTCAATGCAAGAGTGCAGTAGGTGAAGGAAACTTGGGAGTTACATCACGGCAGAGTGCTTTTGGCTTTTGAGTGTTATTCATCTATAACAGGAGTAATTTTTTAACAGCCAGTCAATTATAATTTTAGTCTTTTTATTTTTGGCCCTTAAAGATATTAGGACTTCCCCAGGAGGAAAAATACCTGTGGCTTATTTTATTTGGATCCTTCTGAAACCCACAAGTACTTCCTCCTCTTGGGACATACTACAAGCAGACTTGTGAAAAGGAATTCCACTTTCATTAGAGTAATCCTGCAGTAGACACAGTCCCGCTGAGACTCGGCGTTCCCAGCTGTCTCATCTGACCTAGTTGTGGAAGGGAATGCTACCAATGTAAGTCCTGGTGAAACAATTTGCAGGACACAGGAAGAATTCTAAATCATGGTGGGAAATCTCTCTTTGCCCATCAGATGTTTTGTAAGGCTAGACATTATATAATTTTAAGATAAAGTAGATATATTTCACCTGAATTCTGAGTGTGAGCCGCTGATAGTCCTACTCCACTATAGACTGATTGACTGGAACTGTTAGAAATGGTATCAAACACTTGCCTTTTTTCTTGCTCTGTGGGTCTGATGCGGCAAGTCCATTAGGATAGGACTGTGGCTCTATTAGGATGAGGATTACCTGGGGAGTTTACAAAATGACTAAGATTGGGATACCTGGCAGCCTGGTAGGATTACCAGAGGAGTTTATAAAATTATTGATACCCCACTTCAAAATATCTAAGTCAGAAGCTCTGGCAGTGGAGACCAACTGTCAGTATTGTTTTCAAAGATCATTATATGATGATGATGATGATGATTATCATTTTTGAGATGTGATTCAAATACCATAAAATTCACCCCTTAAAGTATAAAATTTAGTGGTTTTTAGTATATTCAGAAAGTTGTACAACTATTACCACTGTATAATACATATTTTCATCACTATATAATGTATTTTCATCACCCTAGAAAGAGCCCTTATAACCACTGGCATTTCCTCCCTACGCCTTCCTCTTCCCGACCTGTGGCAAGCTCTGATCTACTTCTGTCTCTGTGGATGGGCCTATTCTACACATTTCACCTAAGTGGAATCATACCGTATATGACCTTTTATGTCTGGCTTCTTTTACTTAGCATACTATTTTCAAGGTTCATCCATATCGTAGCGATTATTACTTTTTCTTTTATAGATGAATGATATTACATTATATGGATATACCACGTTTTGTCTATCCGTTCGCCAGTGGATGGACACTGGAATTGTTCTCAACTTCTAGTTATTATGAGTAACGCTCCTGTGAACATTTGCATATAAGCTTTTGTCTGGGCAAACATTTGCAGTTCCCTTGGGTATCTACGAAGGAGTGGGATTTCCAGGTCACACGATAACTCCGTATTTAATTACGTGAGTAACTGCCCCTTTTCTGAAGTGACTGCGCCATCCTTTGCTTCTATCAGTAATACAGGAGGTTCCAATTTCTCAACATCCTCACTAGCACTTTTTACCATCTCTCCTGCTGGAAGGGAAGTGATATCTGATGATGGTTTTGATTTGCCTTTCCCTGAGCACTTATGAGGTTCAAGGGGACCTGCTAATTGGCCTCTTTTTCTGTGTCTTCTTTTGAGAAATTCCTATTCAAATTCCTTATTCATTTTTAAAAACTAGTTATTTGCCTTTTATTGTTGAGTTACAGGAATTCTTTGTACATTTTGGATGCAAATCATTTTATAGATATATGACTTGCAGACATCTTCTCCCTTTCTGTGGGTTCTATTTCTTGCTGATGTTCTTTGAAACACAAAGGTTTTTAATTTTGATAATTTCCGATGTATCTATTTTTTTCTTTTCACTTGTGCTTTTCATGTCTTTTCTAAGAAAGCATTGCCTGATTCCAAAATCACAACACTTTACTCTTGTCACTTATTCTAATAATGCTGTAGCTGAGCTCTTACGCTGAAGTCCTAGGTTATACTTCATGTACCTGGAGGAGACTTATAGTATCCAGTAGCCCAGAAACTCATCTGTGTAGCTCTAAATTAACACTGCAAGCCTATTTCTTTTTTTAAAGGTTGTAGCATGGGGTGGGAGGCTGGCTGGAAGGGAAGTTGGAGCTGCCTGTTGGTAGGGAACAGGTTGGAGTCAGAGGCAGAGCTTGGCAGGAAGTGGGCCTGCTACCTAGAAGGCACTGGAACTTGGTGGATGCAGGGATGAGGATAGCTACTGGTTTGGAATTAGCAATTGTATTCTCTTTTTAAAAAACATTTTTTTTTTTTATTGTTTGGGATTCATTGAGGATACAAAGAATTAGGTCACACTGATTGCATTGGTTAAAGTCCCTCTTATAATTTTGTCCTGCCCCCAAGAGGTGTGCCCTACACCATGATTCCCCATCCCCTTCTCCTTCCCTCTCTCCACTTGCTCATTCCCCTATCCTCCCCCACCCCTTGTATCAGCTCATCTGCTGCCTTCATATTACCATAGAGTACATTGGATTCCTCCTTCTCCATTCTTGTGATGCTTTACTAGGAAGGATGTGTTCCACCACCATGTAGGTTAATACAAAAGATGTAAAGTCTCCATCTTTTTTTAGTAGCTGAATAGTATTCCATGGTATACATATACCACAGGTTGTTAATCCATTCCTGGGTTGGTGAGCATTTAGGCTGTTTCCATATATTGGCTATTGTACATTGGGCTGCAATAAACAGTCTAGTGCAAATGTCCTTATGATAAAAGGATTTTTTTTTCTTCTGGGTAGAGGCTTACTAATGACATTGCAGGATCAAATGGGAGGTCTAATTGAGTTCTTTGAGGATTCTCCATACTTCCTTCCAAAAGGGTTGTACTAGTTTGCAGTCCCACCAGCAGTGTAAAAGTGTTTCCTTCTCTCCACATCCACGCCAGCATCTGCAGCTTTGAGACTTCGCGATGTGGGCCATTTTTAATGGGGTTAGGTGATGTCTCAGGGTAGTTTTGATTTGTATTTGTCCGATGATTAGAGATGATGAGCATTTTTTCATACGTTTGTTAGCCATTTGTCTTTTTTTTTTTTCCAGGTTTAAAACAATTTAAAAAAAATTTTTTTATTAAGTCAAATACACATAGATCATGAATCAAGTAAATAATGCGAAAGCTATGTTGATTGGTTTGATGTAACCACGTCAGATTGTCTGTCTTATTTTAGAGAAGATTCTATTCATGTCTCTTGCCCACTGAGATTTTTGGGTCTTTTTTTGTTCAAATAATTCAAACAATTAGTTTGAATTCTCTATAGATCCTAGTTATCAAGCTTTTGTCCGTTATATAATATGCAAACATCTTTTCCCATTCTGAAGGTTGTCTGTTTGCTTTGGTTGTTGTTTCCAACCTGAAATTAAAGGTTGGAAAATTAAACTGAAATTAAGCTTTTCAGTTGAATTAATACCCATTAGTTTATTTCTTTTGTTGTTGCAATTGCCACAGAAGTCTTCTTCATAAATTCTTTCCCCAGGCCATTATCTTCATTTTCCCCACACTTTCTTCAAGAATTTTTATTGTTTCATGCTTTAGGTTTAAATTTTTATCCATCTTGACTCAATTTTTCTTTTTTTTTTTTTTTTTTTGTAGAGACAGAGTCTCACTTTATGGCCCTCAGTAGAGTGCCGTGGCCTCACACAGCTCACAGCAACCTCCAACTCCTGGGCTTAAGCGATTCTCTTGCCTCAGCCTCCCAAGTAGCTGGGACTACAGGCACCTGCCACAACGCCCAGCTATTTTTTGGTTGCAGTTTGGCGGGGGCCAGGTTTGAACCTGCCACCCTCGGTATATGGGGCCGGCGCCTTACCGACTGAGCCACAGGCGCCGCCCTTGAGTCAATTTTTCTAAGTGGTGAGAGGTGTGGGTCCAGTTTCAGTCTTTTATGTTGGTTATCCAGTTCTCCCAACACCATTTTTTGATGGTGATTCTTTCCCCCAGTGTATGTTCTTGTTTGGTTTATCAAAGATTAGGTGACTATAGGATGTTAGTTTCATCTCATGATTTTCTATTCATTTCCAAATGTCAACGTCTCTATTTTTTTGCCAATCCATGCTGTTTTGATCAATACTGCCTTGTAGTATATAGCCAAAAGTCTGGTAGGGTGATATTCCCAGCTTTGTTTTTATTGCTAAGAATTTCCTTCACTATACGGGGTTTTTCTGGTTCCATACAACATGAAGAATAGTTTTTTTCCAAATCTTGAAAGTATGATGGTATTTTAATGGGGATTACATTGGATCTGTAGACTGCTTCTCTTTTACCTTCCTTAAAAGAAGAATATGGCCATTAGCCTTTGGTCTTCCAGGGAATCGGAATGGCCTACTCCAGCTATCAGAATGGTTTCCAGGTCATGGCAGGAAAAGACAAATCACAGTTACCCTCAGGAGTATGAGGTGCCATGCAGTCCGCTGGCATTCTCCTGTACCAGTTACCAGAAAAGCTTTACCTCCACCACACCATCTGTGTATTGAAACCAAGTCTGTTTCCTGTTTAGTGTTTTCTCTCTGGAAATTGTAAGGGGGTAATCTAAAAAGAAATGACCTGATCCGTGAATGTGCCAAGCCTAACCTCAAAATTCATATGTTTCCTAGGCAAAACACACGCCCCCAGTCTTCATGTGAATGGTTCCCTGACCCTCCCAATTGGTTCTGTGAAGCCACTGGACTTTTCCCTCCTGAACGTCCAAGACCAGGGCCGAAGGGTGGAAGATCTCCTGTTCCACGTTGTGAGCACACCCACCAATGGCCAGCTAGTGCTCTCGAGAAACGGCAAAGCGGTCCAGCTGGACAAGGCCAGCTATTTTAGCTGGAAAGATGTGAAAGAGAAGAAAGTGCGCGTTGTACACAGCAAAGAAAAACTCAGGTGACTCGGTGCTCTGCCGCCCCCTGCTTCCTCCCCGTCTCTGCTCCGTCCCTCTCTCAGCCTTTCCCACTGTGTAGCTGTCCCTTCTGCTCTGGGAAGATACTCCACACGCACGGAGCGCTCTCAGCTGCCTGTCGTCATCCCCCGTAATTGCTCAGTGTGCTTCTGTTGGAGGCATTTTCATTTTATCACACAATTCTCTGATGCAACAGGAAAGCTCCTAATAAGATTACCCAGACTTTTCACCCAGCAGAAGCAAAAGTGGGTCTAGACCCAGAAACTGCGGCTGCTTCTTCCAAGTCAGGGCAACACGTCAGGAGCGGGGTGGATACAGGACACAGTATGTGCTTTCCGAGATGTTGTACATCCCTGGGAAGGCAGAGTTGGAAGGAAACTTAGAGTCACAGTTAACTTTTTATTATCCACATTATGAGATTAATTGTGGTTAATTTTTAAGCCTGCTCCAGTTTTCCCCTGATGCTTAGCATACTTCTGGCTATCTTTCCCACTCCAGCTGACATATGCTTCAGGAATGCAATTGAATGCTAACACTAGCCCAAGCAAATATAGCCATATAATTAGCAGAGTAAATCTATTCAACTGAAATCAGAGAATGTACTCCCAAGATCAGCCTCTCCGATTATGCTCCCCCCTGCTCCGCTTCACCAGTGCAGATAATTCTGCGTAGGCTGTCTAGAGAAGCAGTGAACTGAAGTCTATGATGAGACCACAGTGAATATTTTCTACCATCAATGCTAAACTTGAGATTTTTTTTTTTTTTTGAACTTTGGCTTAGGAGTTAGGTAGGGAGGAAGTAGATGGTACTTTCTCTGTTGCACTTAATAGCTGTTGATGCCAGTAACTGCAGAAAACCATATCATAGGAATAAGAACCACTAACATTTATCGAGTGCTAACACTGAGCCATCACATTAAGCACTTTACATGAGTTATGTATGTTACATTCCTAGTATACAAATAAGGACACCGAGGCCTTGAGAGCATAAGTAATCTTACCCCAAACCTTGCAGCCTTTGAGTGCAAAGCTGAGACTCCAAACCAAGGCTCTGATTCTGCAACCTAAGCCTTTAGCCACAATGATTTCTGCCTCCCTAATGTGCCAGGAACTACAGGCATGCTTCCATTGGCCAGGGGCAGAGGTCTCTGCAGACAGGAGTGCTGCTATAGAGACAGAGCAGGAAACCCTGGACTCTGATGCCAGAAACTTACTCTTCACATTTCTGCCCCATCTCCTACACTCCTTTTTTCTTTTTAGAGTAATCAAGCCTTATTATTGAGTTAACAAATAGCTAATGGACACCCCCAAGTGCAAAGCATGAGGTGGCAGAGAGGTTGGTACCCCAAAAGTGCCCAGGTTAAGGGGGGACAAGGCACGAGGTACACATCTTGGCCTGGACACTTTCGGGCTAGGAGAAGGCATGAGTCACCTGCCACACAGTGGGACTCCTTTGGGTCTGCAATGGTCCTACGGTGTACAAGACAACCATAAATGTAGCTGTAGTGAGAATGAAAAGCTGGCATTGTTCAGACACTGAACATTGTTATTGGAAGCTCAGTGCCTCCCAAAATCAATTTTCCCTATTTGGTTGGGAGTGTCCTCAGCTTTGTTCATTCTGCTGCTTTCATTAGTTTATCATTTTGAAGCCTGGAAGTGGTGGTAGGAAGAGGCAGAATTTATTTCAACAGGGCAGAAAATGAAGGGCAGTTACAAAGGGAAGGAAGACAAAAAATACCTTTTTTAAACATCAGGTTTATTAAGGTACATTTGTGCATTCAGTAAAATTCCCCGTTTTAGAGTATACCCTTCTACGAGGATTAACAAATGTGTACAGACGTGATGTCCTGTGACCACAACCACAGTCAAAATATAAAGCAGTTCTGTTACTCAGAAAATTTCCTTTTTACCCATTAATCCCATCCCCCTAGTCCCTGGCAGCCACTGACCTGCTTTTTACCCCTTTAATTTTGTCCTTTTGAAGATGTCGTGTGAGGGGAATCAGTGTCTTGTCTCTTGTTTCTGGCTTTCGCCATAATGCTTTTGAGATTTGTCCACATTCTTTCATGTATAAGTAGTTAGTTCCCAGAACACCTTTGAAAGAAGCTTTGAAACAATAGTACCTATAGTGCACCAGAATTCAACCCTTCCCATAAAGCACTGATCACACATCTCACCAGCCAGCAGCGAGCTCTGTGCTTGGCTTGGTTTCAAGGTGGACGTTCTTAACTTTCCCTTCTAACAATCTCTGAAGCTCCTGGAATAGCACTTTTACAGGAAATAAGAACCATCATGAAGATGAGCCTTACTTTATTATTAATCTAGACTCTGTGGCTACAAATAATGGAAGTCAACTTGAATTAGATTAAGCAAAATAGTAAGGCTTGTGTGATCTTGCAGAGGTGGCTCAGCTCTCAGACACCCAGGGCAGCCACGTTCCAGGGCAAATCTGAAAGCTAGAACTTTCCCCTTGTACCTGCGTCTCTCCACATAGGCTTCATTCACCTCCCTCTTACAGACAGGCTTATTCCAGAGTCACATCAACAGGTAGACTCCAGTTGCCCCACAGTGAAATGGTGAGTCTGACTGCTTGCTGGCTCTCAGGCCAGTTCCAAATTTCCAGGAAAGAATGAGCCAACCCTCCCTCATCCTGTCCACAATGGGGAGGGATAATCATGTAATGTAGACATTTTGAACATTATTGTTGTGGCCCAGTCACATGAATTGGGCAGGAATTGGAGAGAGGGTTTGTTGATCAGAGACTGTAAAAGATTCCTTTCCATTCTTCAGGTTAACCATTGGCCTATAATATGGTACTAACCTGTCTTGACCCGACAACTAATATTTTTCAGTCTTTTATATACTGTTTAGAAAAATAGTGAACAAAATTCTTACCTAATTATTCTTATTAGTATGTTATACGGACTCTAAGAACACAGTATTTTTGCCCATATCTCACTTTGTTCATCTTTATTTGGTAGTTTTTATTTATAGTGTTACTATTACATTACTATAGTGGTTGTCCAAATTCTTATCTACACATAATCTGAAAATATTTTAAACCTTGTCTTTCTAAAGAATAACATAATGATTGTATTTTCTCATTTTTTTTTCCCCCTTGGGGACTTCTTCAGGAAAGGTTACTTTTTCCTGAAAATTAGCGACCAGCAATTCTTCTCTGAACCACAGCTGATCAACATACAAGCATTTTCAACACAGGTAATAAAAATGCCAAGCTATTGATAATGGCACATGCCTGCTGATTTGAGCCTAAGCACAAACCAAGTTTCTTTCTGTTTTAGTGGAAATGATTGAGCTAGACTAGTCTTGTCTTCATTTCCTTATGAAATGCCAGTGGAGTGATTTTTAGTATTTTTGAGGAAAAGCAGCCACAATAATTACTAACATACCTATAGTACCCTCTTCATGTTTCATAAGTAGCTTTCATAAGTAGCTCAGTCAATCCTCATGCCAACATTACGAGGTAGTATTATCCCCAATTTACAGATGAGGAAACTGAGTCACAAGGGGGTCAAGCAGCTTATCGGTGGTTATGTGTCTAAAAAATAGAGTTGAGATTTGTGCTCAGTAAATCTGGCTACAATCTGGGCTACAGAGTCTGTGTCTAAACCATTACATAATGGTGCGCCACTTTATCATACTGAATCTGATATTAGCCTTTCTGAATAATTTGAATTTGTTTCTGTTGTTAGGATTTTCCTTATTTTTAAGTAAATGAATCTGTTGTAGTGGAATATTTCTCCCTCAGATGTGTGGAATTGGCATGAGTTACAGCATTTCATGAAGGAGTAACTTAAATGTGGTGCCATGTGGTCATCAGACAGACCCGGTGTGAGGAACTCACGGTCGATACTGTGAAGCCGGCGTGCTGGCTCTTGGGGCTCATCCCTCCTCATTCATCTCTGTCGAGTTGCTCTTATGCATCTACAATACGTGTGGTGGTAGATGCTCTGAGAACGGGGCCTGAGGGATTGGACAGCTGAAATGTACAAAGAGAATCAAGAACAGAAACAGCCGCAGGTTGTGAAGAGCAAGAAATTACTTGGGAGTGGAACATCCGTCCAGGGAAGCAAAACCCCTTCAATATTTGGATCTCAGTATTGGTGTCAGTTGTGATTCAAAGAAGGACACTAGATTATTAGATTATTGCTGATATTTATATCTTTGGTCCAAAAAATGGAAGGTCCTTAGGTCACAGATAATCGCATGGACTTGAACCAGAAGTGGCTGCCAAATTGTGTTAAGATCCCCATTTGACTCCTCTTTTCTTTTTTTTTTCTTCCCCTTCACTTCTCCCCACTTCACTCTTCTTCATGGTAATAACACATCAAGGATAACTTGTTTAAGAATGAGCAGAAACTGATGCCAAAATAATTTGATCTCACAGATGGGCAAAATTTTGTTTTAATTAAAGCTAAAACATGTGATCTCTGTAAATACAGGCCAGAGGGCCACATCCGTTTTAAGAATAACGGCTTAGATATTTCTCAGCACTTAGACTCATAAGTTTATTATTCTTTTTTTATCGTCTGGGCAGGTAGCATCATTCCAGTGAGAGACTTAAGGTAGCCATGGCATTCCCATCGTTCCCTGAGTTTTGTTTGTTTTCCCATAATCAAGCAAGCAGATAATGAGGGCATATTTTAACTTTATTATATGAGAAACTTCTGCCATTTTAACTTTTAAAAAAAATGGAATTTTAGAAAAGAATTCTAACTTATTTTTGTTCCTTTAAATTACTGTGATATTTCAGTATAGGCTTGAGTATCCCTGAGATTTTCTCATGTGAGTTAATTTAGTCTTTTCCTTTTATGGGTTTGGACGTCACCTTTGATCTTTCCTCTTTCAGAAGATGAAGAGCCATTCATTCCCCCATGTAGAATCACAGCTTTAGAATTCTCACATGAGGATTCTGAGGAGCAGCTACCATCTAATTTCCTACTACATGGTTTATTACAATGATGCATTAGTTAGACATTGCTTTAATAGAGACTGTAATTTCCAGGTGGCCAGGAGAGTGCTTGGGTAGTTTAAAAAACTTTTTTGGATTAAAGAAGATATTATATTGAGAAAAGTCCTAAATGGTTAAACTTCAAACGATGTAAAAAACTGAGATAATGTTTTCTTTGGCTTCTGGCCTCATTTTTCTTTTTCCTGTTGTGGTTCATTAACTTTTATCTTTATGAAAGAATGTTTTATCTGCTTACTCAAGTTGGCAGGAGGAAACCTGACAGTCCTAAGGAAAACACATTAAACTTCACTGTTTCAGCAGTGCCACGTAAATTACCCGTGAGCAGGTGGTTGCCTTACTCACCTGGACATGTCAGTCTTTATGAGTTGGGGTGGGGCTCGATAAAGCTTTAGGCCTGGAGAAAATGACTGAGAGGAGCCAGAAATAGCATGAATCTTACTCTGAGCCAGCACACTGCAGCTTATGCTGGAGTCTTACCTTATGCTGGAAGTGCTTACTTTCCAAATGCAAGTCCAGAACTCCCGGGCCTCTTGTTCATGTCTCTTGGGATATAGTGTAAATCAGGATAGCTTAGAAATCAGATTTAGAAGCAAACAGCTCTCATCACTTGCTTCTCACCAAGTCTTAAAGGGGCTTGAGAAAACTCTAGATCCCAGAGGTGTGAAGCAACCTCATTTGCCATGATTATTATGACAGACCTCACCTCTGACAATCACTTTTATGTGAGTACCACGCACTAACCAATTGTGCCTCTGGAGCACTGGCAAACACTTTCACTATGGAACAGTGTGACACTTTGCTAGAGCACAGGTAGTTTCTTTAAAGACATCAGAATCTAGTCCCCTGGATTATCCTCTCTTTCCCTACTAAATGACTTCCCTTCCTTCCCTTCAACTCTGCAGGCCCCCTATGTGCTGAGAAATGAAGTTCTCCACGTTAGCAGGGGAGAGATGGGAACCATCACCAGCCAGCTGCTTGACATCCGAGATGATGACAACCCACAGGATGTGGTCGTCCAAGTGCTCGATCCTCCACTTCATGGCCAGTTGCTCCGGACGCATCAGTCCCGGGCAGCCCCTGTCTATGAGTTCCAGCTGGATGAGCTCTCCAGGGGCCTTCTCCACTATGCCCATGATGGCTCAGAGAGCACATCCGATGCTGCAGTCTTGCAGGCCAGTGATGGACACTCCTTCAAAAATATACTGTTCCATGTGAAGACTGAATCCAAGGTAGGTGTCGTTCCAAGAGTTACAGTTTCCTAGCATCTAGATGTGAAGTTCTAATGAAGATGTTATTCTACATTACTCATAAAGTTAAGATATAGGTAGTTATTCATTTATTCAAACATAGCCTATTATGAAGGTGCTTATTAAGCATGAGCTATATGGGTGGCAGTATATATTTTGTTATTTTATTAGGAGCATCCTTGATGTAAAAGTACTGGCCCATGTTCACTACAAAAATGGGATATTTTGGAACCATTTTTGTTGACCTACTGCTATGAAGAAGCATTATTATCCACTGCTCCTTTTGTCTCCTAAGTAAAATCCTAAGAATCAAAAAGTATCCCTGGTTTTGTCTGCCCTTCAAAACGGCTCATGAACTGTGAAGTTCATAGGTAATCTTAATGAATCTGAAAGGATGAGCTCAGCCATCCTGTTAGCCCAACTAACGCAGGATGCGCACTCTTTTAGTAATCGTGGGGCTCTTTGGCGTGGGGAGTAGGGGCTCAGTAAAGAGCTCTGTTGCTCAGCCTGAGTCATTGGCAAGGCACATTTGTAGCCTGTTGCCAGATCCACAAGCACCTGTACTATGATTTACTTCATATTTGTCTTCAAAACACTTCCTTTGTGGCTTCATCTTCATAAATAATGCTTGTGAAATCATGGGCTTAATGTAGAAATATACTATTTTTCTAAAATACTAAAACTCATGCATAAACATTCGACAAAATTTTGTCAATGTATCACATAAAATATTCTTAGCTACTCAAGCTGAGATGGCCTTGACACTTTAGGAAGTAATAAACTAACCCATGCTAGACCAAGACCTGTGGAAACCATTTTTAAAACTTGATACTTTACATTGGAAACCCTTTTATCAGGCGCATTGAGAATGAGTCTTTCTCATGGTAGTAGACTGGGAAATATAAATTTTTGAAAACTTTTTATTTCAAATATCACTGCCTACTGAGGTATCATTAGCTGGAGAGATGGATCGGCTGAAGACAGTTTAAAGTCATTGTCACTGTCTCACCATTGATCACTCAAAATCTGCAATTGAGCCTCATGAAGATGAACAACTAATTTCTCCATTTCCTGTCTCATTATTTTCAGCTGCTGAAACCGTGATGGTGGCATGAGAATACGGGAGTAAGTGAAGGCTGGTTATGAGACAGAGTTGGCAGATAGCCACCTTGTAGCTAATTATCACCCTCTTGCAATTGCTCTGGGAGATGAGGTTTAGTTCTAGAGAGATGAAGTCTAAATAGACACAGAAAGTTTTCTTTTCTTTCTTCTTGGTTTCTTTCCAGAGAAGGCTATAGGATTTCCACACTACTCAGCAGCTGCCCTTTGTACTGGGTTTGAGTCTCAGTGTTGGAAGCTCAGTTCAGTGTATCACACAGTCATTTTTTGTGGAATGGCTCAAGATTGAGGGCATTTATAGGATTTTAGGTTTCAACTATAGAAACAAAACAAAGAAAAGTGGGTACAAAGCATAGAGATATGGAATCCCTGCAGCCTGATGACTGTGAACCACATAGGTATTTACTATGTCTGTTTGTGATTCCTTTGGGAGGGAGTTTAGGCTTCTCCTTTCATCCTCCTGTCTCCCAGAATGCTGCACTCACCTATCCACCAAGTGATCTGTGACGGGCTTCCAAGCCCATAAAGTGGCGTAATGAAACCATTAACCTCAGCCTCCATCAGGATGTGCTAATAATAAATTTGACTGTAATGATAATATAATACAAATATATGCCATTTTTCCTTTTAGGAATTCAAAATACTTTAGCTAATCTATTCTACTAATACTTACACTGTCTTGGTGAAGAAAGTTAGAATAGAGGTTATTTAACCTTATTTCTTCTAACAGAAATTCTCTGGGTGGAAGGTTTTTTGTTTTTAACATTTATTGGGCACTAAAGCTTCTGGGAATTATTCCATTTGATCCTCACAATCATTTTATGGTATTTATCCAATTATTATCTCCAATTTTTCCAAAAAGGAAATTGAAGTGCAGTGAGATTTAAAAACTTGCATTTCATAAAGGTATTCAGTGCTGGAGCTGTGATTTCAGCTCAAGTGTGTCTGCCTCCTCCACCCAATCATGATTTCAATGTTTTGGTCACGTATATTCTTATCCCCTAATGGATAGAATGGAGACAGTAATTTGTTATTTTATCGGGGTTTTATCCAAGCAGGATGGATCCCAAGCACCTCCTATAATCTTTCCTATGAACTCATCACACCTCGTCACAAGTGAGGGTATTTATAAGTCTACCGGGCCGAAGAAGAAAAAAATGCCTCACTTGGTATGGCTTTCAATAGATGTGTGGTCAGACATGATTGATTTCGTTCTAATGGCCATTTCTGAGTTTGGGCATGTAGGTACTTACCCCATGTGGCTCCGATGTATTAAATCTGGAGTGAGGCCAATTATTGGCTGATGTCTAGCAGATGATTTAAGTGGAATGGCGGGTGGTTTTGGTTTAATTCCTAGTGCGTGACACATGAATTTATCCTAACAGAACTGAAAACTTAACCTGGCAAGGTAGATAAAAAGGGACCAAAAAAAAAGGCTTTGTGAGAAGAGAGACTATTCCAGGAAGGACTGACTTCCTTCCTTCCTTCCTTCCTTCCTTCCTCCCTCCCTCCTTCCCTCCCTCCCTCCCTCCCTCCCTCCCTGCCTCCCTTCCTTCCTCCTTCCTTCCTTCTGCAAGGTTCATCGTAGGAGTTGAATACATTTTTGTTGGATGGATGTGGGGGCTTGAGTGAGGCTGGCACCTGTGTCCCTGTCTTCCAGTCCATCTCCTGCGTCAGATGAGAAGCCTCAGGGCACCTCAGCTGGTGCTGGTGTGGCCCATCTGGGACTGAGTAGAGGAGCTGTCAGTTCAACCCTTGTTTGTCAAGTTCAACCTCACTTCACCCACATGTATGTTTTTATCATTGGCCTGGCAGTGAATAAACTTGACTGCCATCTCCAGCCTTATACTGAGTTGCTGAGGAGAAAATAGAATCAGGACTGATGTTGAAACATGTTCTGTTGAGGGAAGGAGGGGGAAAAAAAGATTTAAAAGTAATAATGAGTGTTCTGCTGAGCAGGCTTTCATTAATTGGGTGGATTACCAAACCCAAGCCTGCCAAGCTAGGATTCTAAAGCAATTGATGTCTAATAATGGCTAAAATGTGGGCAGGGAAACGTCATGTTTATTGGTGGGCTTTTCTTTACTACTGGGCTTTCAAGGAATTGACTTCATTTTCATTAATTAAGCTCTGCAAATACCCTTTTTCTACTCTGGCGATAAATCTGACAGTTTCTGACCTCCTTTGTTGTGCTCTGAGCAGTTATTTTCTGCAACTGGGTAATGCTTTAATGTTAAAAGCCACCAAGAGTCATGCTATGAATTGCTTGGAAACTTCTGCTGCTCAGGGTCCTTCCTTGCTGTTTACTGGGGTAAGGCCCATAAACATGTGTTTTCTCCCAATTTCATTGATGCCTACCTCTCATTGGTTGAACTGCAGGGACACAGTTCAATATGAGAGTATCAGTGGCACAAAAATGCCTTTTTTTTTTTTTTAATGAATAAGAGTGTAGGTAATAAATAAATCCTTACACGTGTTAGGGTTTCACTGTATTTGAGGCCTTGCTTACCTTATTCAGTTTGATGTCTCATAAGAAAAGAGAAGACTCAATATTAATATACTCTATGCTTATTTGTAAATTCTAGACAAAATAATTGAGTTTTGGCAAGCTATAATAATTTCTGTATTATATCATTTGTATGTGAAAAGTTGATCATTTCTATAAATTTTTAAAATTATCCATTTGTTACCTTATTTTAGCATCTTAAAATTATGGTGTTTTCTGGCTTTAAAAGTAATACGTTCTTTACTGTTAAAAAAAATAGAAAAATGTAAAGAAGAAAATAATAGCAACCAGGTCAAATTCTGCTACTCAAAATAATTGCTTTTAATATTTTGGTATGTTTTCCGCTAGATCTTTTTTTACGTATTTTACATAATTGGAATCATGCTATATATTCAATTTTATATCATGCTTTTTCACTTAATATAAGCATCTTTCCAACATCATTAAAAGTTCTTCATGAATAACAAAAAATATATATATATATATGTCTGGGCCAGATGCAGTGGCTCACACCTATAATCCTAGCACTTTGGGAGGCTGAGGAGAGAGGATCACTTGAGGCCATGAGTTCAAGACCAGCCTGAGTAAGAGCAAGATTCCATCTCTAAAAAATATCTGGGAGTTGTGACAGTTGCCTGTAGTTCCACCTACCTGGGAGGCTGAGGAAAGAGGATCGCTTGAGCCCAAGAGTTTAAGGTTGCTGTGAGCTATGACACCAGGGCACTCTACCCAGGGTGACAAAGTGAGACAGAGTCTCACAAAAAAAAAAAAAAAAGCAAAGATTAGCCAGGTGTGGTGGTGCACATCTGTAGTTCTAGCTACTCAGCAGGCTGAGGCAGGATTGCTTAAACTCAGGTGTTTGAATTGCAGTGGACCTATGATGATGCCACTGCACTTTAGCCTGGGTGACAGAATGAGACTCTGTCACAAACACACACATATCTAAGTTGAAATCCACATGAGAAAAGTTATAATCTTGACCTGAAGTAGCAAGCTTCTGAAGCTCATGCGGATATAATAAACACAAAAACAGTCCAATTATCTTTCCCTCTTTCTTTTTGCTGGTAAATTTCACCTTATATCAGCACCCCATGTGCCAATTCCCTGAAGTCCAGAAGTCCTACAAGATTAAATTTTAAAAGCTGTGATATAATTGAACTCTTGAGAATTACAGCAGATTTTTATAGAATAAACAAAATGTTAGGGTCTCTATTATGTCCAACTATAAGTCATTTTCTATTTAGTGAAATTTAAAATTTTTTCACCTTGAATATTTTGGCCTGGTTTGGGGGGATACTATCCTTTGAGCTAAAACCTAGTCATTTATGGCTCAACTTTTAATGCGGCAGGGGGAGATTTGTATTTTGTTTGTGAGATTGTTTTTCTCCAAAAGATAGAGGCTGATGCACTTACTTTTGGTTTATAACATTAATATTTTTACTTGTAGTATGATATGTAATGGCTATGTTTTATTAAGAACATTTCTGTGTGCCTATTGTACTATGAAATGAATTAGAAGAACTATTTAATTTACAGCAGTGTTTTAATCATGCCCCCAGTTCTTCTTGTTGAGCTTTTATTGCCTGCTAATGTGGTGCTCTGGAGGATATATAAAGCGTTACTGGACAGATTATTCAGCTGGTAATTTAGCTAATATCTTGAGCTGACAGAGATATATACACCGTTGTATTGAAAGAAAAAGCTATAAGAAGGAAAAAAAAAATCTAAAATGTCAGAACCATTGGGGAAATTATTTTAAAATTTGACTTTTTGGATACCATAGCTGTAGAAAAGATAGTGTATACCCTTCTGTCTATCTCTCTTGAATCTTCCCTAGACCGTGTCCCAAAATAAAACAACAGGAAAAATAAAATGCTCATCACAGAAAGGGAATCGTACTTCTTTATATTTTAAAATTACTTTATTGAGGTATGACTGATATGTAAACAGTTCTACATACTTAATGCATGCCACTCAATGAATCTGGGACAAGTATATAGCCCAAAAGCGTTGGCATCATCCAGATCATGGGTATATTCATTGTTCCCAAATTTCCTCCTGTCCCCTTTATTAATTTGTTTTCTTATTTTTGTAGTAAGAACACTTAACATAAGATCTTCCCTGTTAGCAAATAGACTATACGGTATTGTTAACTATAGATACTATGCTGTATAATATTGATCTTAGGAACTTAATTATCCTGAGGAGCTGAAACTTTGTCCCTTTTGACCATTCCTCTCCCCGGGCTCCTTTCCCCCAGCCCCTTGCTACTGGTATTTTACTTTTTGCTTCTATGAGTTTGACACGTTCAGGTTCCACATATAAGTGAAATCATATCGTTTTTGCCTTTCTATGTCTGGCTTACTTCACTTAGCCCAGTATTTTCCAGGCCTTTCCGTGTTGTCGCCAATGGTAGGATATCCTTTTTTTAAGGCTGAATAATATTCTCCTGGTTATCTGTTTATCCACTGATGGAGACTTAAGTTGATTCTACATCTTCGCTATTGTGAATAATTCCACAACAGACATAGGAGTGCAGATCTCTCTTCAACACACTGATTCCAGTTCCTTCGGATCTATATCCAGAAATGGGATTACAGACTATATGGCAGTTTCTTTTTAATTAGTTGAGGAACTTCCATATAGTTTTCTGTAAGTCTATGCCAGTTTGCTTTTCTATCACTGGTGTGCCAGGATTTCCATTTCTCTTCAGGGGTCCTCAAACTGCAGCCCGTGGGCCACATGAGGCAGTGTTCCTGTTTTGTTTTTTTTACTTCAAAATAAGATATGTACAGTGTGCATAGGAATTTGTTCATAGTTTTTTTTTTTTTAACTATAGTCCAGCCCTCCAGTAGTCTGAGGGACAGTGAACTGGCCCCCTGTTTAAAAAGTTTGAGGACTCCTGCATCCTCAGTAACACTTACCTTTGTTTTCTCGCAGCCATCTTAGCAGGTGTGAGGTGGTCTTGCTTTGTGTTTCTCTCATGATTATTTATGTCGAGCACCTTTTTATATACCTGTTGGCTGATTGTATATATTTGGAGAAATGTCCATTTAGGTCATTTTTCCCGTATTTTTTTGCAGTTTTTGGCCAGTGCTGGGTTTGAACTCACCACCTCCAGCATATGGGGCCGGCGCCCTACCCTTTTGAGCCACAGGAGCCGCTAGTTTTTCCAGTTTTTAATTGAGTTATTTGAGATTTTAAGTTGTAGATTTTCCTTATGTATTTTGGTTACAGACCCCTTATCCAGGTATATACTTTACAAGTATTTTCTCCCATTTTGTAGATTGCCTTTTCTTTCTGTTGATTATTCCCCTTATAGTGCAGATACTTTTTAGTTTGATATAGTCTCATTTGTTTATTTTTGCTTTTGTTGCCCGTGCTTTCAGTGTCTTATCAAATAAAATAGTTGCCGAGACCTATCTCTGGGAGCTTTTATTCTGTTTTCTTTTGAAAGTTTTAAGTCCTTAATCCATTTTGAGTTCATTTTTGTCTATGGTGTAAGTGAAGGGTCCAATTACATTACATATGGATAGCCAGTTGTATTATTTATTGAAGAGACAAACCATTCCTCCTTTCCCCATTTTGTATTTTTGGCACCCTTGTCAAAAACTAGCTTACCATAAATGTGGATTTATTTCTGGGATCCCTATTTGTTCCATTGATTTGGGTTTGTTTTTATACTTGTTCTAAGCTGCTTTAATTCCTGTAGCTTTGTAATATAATTAAAAACCAGAAAGTGTAAGGCCTCCAGCTTTGTTCTTCTTGCTCAAGATTACTTTGACTATTTGGAGGCTTTTATAGTTCTAAATGAATTTTAGGATTTTTTTTTCTGTTTTTGTGAACGATCCCTTTTGATGGGGGTTGCATTGAATCTGTAGATCACTTTGAGTAGCATAAACATTTTAACAGTATTAATTCTTCCAATCCATGGACATAGGCTATCTTTCCATTGACTTCTGTCTTTTTTTATTTCTTTCATCAATATTTTCTAGTTTTCCATGTGAGATCTTTCACCTCTTTGGTTAAATTTATTTCTAGTTATTTTATTATTTTGATAATATTGTAAACGAGATTGATTTTCTTAATTTCTTTTTCAGAGAGTTCATGGCTAGTATGTAGAGATGCAACTGATTTTACACGCTGATTTTGTTTTACTGAATTTATCTATTAATACTAACTTTTTTGTGTGGAATCATTAGCATTTGCTATACATAAGATCATGTTATTTGCAAATAGAGAAAATTTAACTTCTTCTTTTACAATTTAGATACCTTTTCTTTCTTTCTCTCGTGTAACTTCTCTAAGACTTCTGAATTCAGAAAAAGAATGAATTCATTCTTCTCAGATTTCTTAAGACTTGTTTTGTAGCTTACCAGGTTCTGACCTGAAGGTTGTTGTCCAGTGTGTGCTTGAGAGTTCTTTTGCTGTTGGAGGGAATGTTCTGTATAGGTCCATTTGATTTAGAATGTTGCTTAAGTCTTCCATTTCCATA
This sequence comes from Nycticebus coucang, assembly GCF_027406575.1. NCBI lineage: Eukaryota > Metazoa > Chordata > Mammalia > Primates > Lorisidae > Nycticebus > Nycticebus coucang. The sequence goes on from NC_069780.1 coordinate 8,369,155, forward strand.
TTGATTTTTTTGTCCAGATGATCTCTCTATTATTGAAAGTGAGATATTGAAATCCCCTACTATTAATATTTTTCTATTTTCACTTCAGTTCTATGAATATTTGCTTTATGTATTTGGATGTTCCAGTTATATGTATAATATAGATAGATAGATGTATTATATATATATTTACAATTGTTACATCTGCTAGATGAATTGACTCCTTTATTATTGTATGTATAATATCTTCTTTGTCTCTTATGACTCTTTTTTGACTTCAAATCTATTTTGTCTATTGTTAAGTATAGGCACTCCTGTTCTCTTTTTCTATCCCTGCACTTCCAGCCTATATTTATCCTTAAGTCTAAAGTCAATCTTTTATAGACAGTATATAATTAGATCTTGTCTCTTTTTTTGATCCGTTGAGCCACTTTTTGTCATTTGATTGGAGAATTTAATCCATTTACATTTGAAGTAATTATTGATTGATAGATAAAGACTTACATATTGCTATTTTATTGTTTTCTGACTATTTTGTATCATCTTCCTTTCTTGATTACTGTCTTCTTTTGTGATTAGATGGTCATTTTTTGTAGTGGTGTGCTTTGATTTCTTTCTCTTTATCTTTTGTTTATCCACTGAAGGTTTTTCCTTGTGTTTACCATTTGGCTTACATAAAACATCTTAATAGTCTGTCTTAAGCTGACAAGTTATCTCCCATCACATAACAAAACTCTATACTTTTTCTTCTCCCTGCCCATAACCATCTTATACTATTAGTGTCACAATTTATATCTTTTTGTATCATGTATCCCTTAACAAAATTTTATAGTTCTAATAACGTGTAACACTTTTTTCCCTTAACTTTTATACTAGAGTTAAAAGTGATTTACATACCACCATTACAGTATTAGGCTGTTCTGACTTCAGCTATATACTTACCTTTATCAGTGAATTTTATACTTCCATGTGTTTTTGTGTTACTAATTAGTATCCTTTTGTTTTTTGTCTAATACAGGACTAGTGGCAATAAACATCAGCTTTTCTTTGGGAAAGTTATCTCTCTTTCATTTCTGAATAACTATTTTGCCTGGCAGTTTTTACTGAATAATCTCACTCTCTCCTGGACTACAAGGTTTCTGCTGAGTAACTGATAGATATGTGAGGTTCTCTTACATATGACAAGTCCTTTTTCTTTTGCTGCTTTAAAAATTCTCTTTGTCATTGAATTTTGAAAATTTTATTGGATTTGTCTTAGTGATAACTTCCTTATGTTCAGTCTATTTGGAGATCTTTGGATTTCATGGATCTTTATGTTAATTTCTCTCCCCAGATTAGGAAATTTTTCTGTCATTATTTTTTTCAATAAGCTTTTTTGTCCTTTATTTTTTCTCTATTGCTTTTGGAATTCCCATAATGAGTATATTAGTTTACTTGATGGTGTCCCATAAATCCTGTAGGCATTCCTTAGTCTTTCATTCTTTTTATTTTTTCTTCTTTCTTTTCCTGAATGGATAATTTCAAATGATCTGTTTATAAATTCACTGATTCTTTCTTCTTTTTGATGGAGTCTGCTGCTAAAGTTCTCTATTGAATTTTTCAGTACAGTCATTATGTTCTTCAGCTCTGGAATTCTATTTGGTTCTTTTTTATGGTTATTACCTCTTGTTAAACTTTATGTTTTCTTCTTTATTTCCCTGATTTTGTTTAGTTGTATAAACTTATACTACTTTACAATGGTCATTTTATACTTGATCTTAGCCAAAAGGCTAAGAAACAATTCAAAATGATCATTTTTAACTCGTTGTTGTGCAGTTCATAGACCTTCATTTCTTTGGGGTCAACTGCTGGAGGTTTATTTTGTTGTTGGTGTCATGTTTTCTTGACTTTTTGTTCATGTTTCTTAAAGGCTGCATTGCTGTTTTTGTATTTGAAAAAGAAGTCACCTTCTCTAGTTTTCAATGTTTGGATTCAGGAGAAAAAGACCTTTATCAGTTATCTCAGCTAAATATTTTGAAGATCTCTCAAGACTTTTCTCTGGATATGCCCACTCCACTCCTCTTGTTGCCTGTTTAGGGGAATTCTTAGGATTGCATGCCTTCTCTTGATCCCACAATGCCAAACAGTGTGCTGAGAGTATTTGTTTTCTCCAAGGCAGTGCCTTAAAGTTTTCAAGGTTGTATGTCTCCTCCTAATCCAACAGTCAGGTGGCTATTTGTGTCTCTGCTGTCTAAAGGGGCTCCTGTGTGCCATCTGCAAGGACCACATGCAGTATCTGCAAGGAAGCATGTAGCACTTGCTATGGGAGGGGGTTGCACTGAGTCTTCAGGGGTAGTTTTTAGCTACTTAGGGGACCTGCAAGTGAGGCGTCTTATGGGGTTTATGGGTAGGATTCCTGGACTTCCTAAGCCAGTTAATGGGAGGCAGCCAGTTAAATTTGAGATCTATGTGGTGGTTGCTGTGAGCCCTATCCCCTTTTCCTGCTCCTACCTGTCCCCAGACAGCTGATGGGACATGTCAATCCTCTTAGTATTGGGGGTAGAGTGAGACAGGAATGATTCTCATAGGTAGTATCCCACAACACTGGGGAAGCTGGGCACTCACTTCAGTTTCACTTTCCTTTGTGGGAGAAATTATATGATGGAGTCTCTCCAGGCACTGAGTTGTGCCATTCTGGAGAAGGGTGTTATGTATGAGTGAAGTAAAACAGTTCTTCTTACCCTCTTCAATGCATCTATTCTTGGATTTCTTTTTTCTTCCCCCCTTCTTTTTTCTACTCCACGAGGGTGCTGGAAATGTTCAACTGGACTTACAGGTTCTCAATAAAGTGTTGTCATCCGTGGGTGGTTTTTTTTCTTTTTTATTGTTGGGGATTCATTGAGGGTACAATAAGCCAGGTTACACTGATTGCAATTGTTCGGTAAAGTCCCTCTTGTAATCATGTCTTGCCCCTATAAAGTGTGACACACACCAAGGCCCCACCCCCCTTCCTCCATCCCTCTTTCTGCTCCCCCCCATAACCTTAATTGTCATTAATTGTCCTCATATCAAAATTGAGTACACAGGATTCATGCTTCTCCATTCTTGTGATGCTTTACTAAGAATAATGTCTTCCACTTCCATCCAGGTTAATAGGAAGGATGTAAAGTCTCCATTTTTTTTAATGGCTGAATAGTATAACATGGTATACATATACCACAGCTTGTTAATCCATTCCTGGGTTGGTGGACATTTAGGCTGTTTCCACATTTTGGCGATTGTAAATTGAGCTGCAATAAACAGTCTAGTACAAGTGTCCTTATGATAAAAGGATTTCTTTCCTTCTGGGTAGATGCCCAGTAATGGGATTGCAGGATCAAATGGGAGGTCTAGCTTGAGTGCTTTGAGGTTTCTCCATACTTCCTTCCAGAAAGGTTGTTCTAGTTTGCAGTCCCACCAGCAGTGTAAAAGTGTTCCCTTCTCTCCACATCCACGCCAGCATCTGCAGTTTTGAGATTTTGTGATGTGGGCCATTCTCACTGGGGTTAGATGATAGCTCAGGGTTGTTTTGATTTGCATTTCTCTAATATATAGAGATGATGAACATTTTCTCATGTGTTTGTTAGCCATTCGTCTGTCATCTTTAGAGAAGATTCTATTCATGTCTCTTGCCCATTGATATATGGGATTCTTGGCTTTTTTCATGTGGATTAATTTGAGTTGTCTATAGATCCTAGTTATCAAGCTTTTGTCTGATTGAAAATATGCAAATATCCTTTCCCATTGTGTAGGTTGTCTCTTTGCTTTGGTTATTGTGTCCTTAGCTGTACAGAAGCTTTTCAGTTTAATGAAGTCCCATTTGTTTATTTTGTTGTTGTTGCAATTGCTATGGCAGTCTTCTTCATGAAGTCTTTCCCCAGGCCAATATCTTCCAGTGTTTTTCCTACGCTTTCTTGGAGGATTTTTATTGTTTCATGCCTTAAATTTAAGTCCTTTATCCATCTTGAATCAATTTTTGTGAGTGGGGAAAGGTGTGGGTCCAGTTTCAGTCTTTTACATGTAGATGTCCAGTTCTCCCAATACCATTTATTGAATAGGGAGTCTTTCCCCCAAGGTATGCTCTTGTTTGGTTTATCGAAGATTAGGTGGTCGTAAGATGTTAGTTTCCTTTCTTGGTTTTCAATCCGATTCCAAGTGTCTATGTCTCTGTTTCTGTGCCAGTACCATGCTGTCTTCAGCACTATGGCTTTGTAGTACAGACTAAAATCTGTTATGCTGATCCCCCCAGCTTTATTTTTGTTACAAAGAACTGCCTTAGCTATACGGGCTTTTTCCGGTTCCATACAAAACGCAGAATCATTCTTTCCAAATCTTGAAAGTACGATGTTGGTATTTTGATAGGAATGGCATCGAATAGGTAGATTGCTTTGGGAAGTATAGACATTTTAACAATGTTGATTCTTCCCGTCCATGAGCATGGTATGTTCTTCCATTTGTTAATATCCTCTGCTATTTCCTTTCTGAGGTTTTCATAGTTTTCTTTATAGAGGGCCTTCACCTCCTTCATTAGGTATACTCCTAGGTATTTCATTTTCTTTGAAACTATGGTGAAGGGAGTTGTGTCCTTAATTAGCTTCTCATCTTGACTGTTATTGGTGTATACAAAGGCTACTGACTTGTGGACATTGATTTTATATCCTGAAATATTACTGTATTTTTTGATGACTTCTAGGAGTCTTGTGGTTGAGTCTTTGGGGTTCTCTAAGTATAAGATCATGTCGTCAGCAAAGAGGGAGAGTTTGACCTCCTCTGCTCCCATTTGGATTCCCTTTATTTCCTTGTCTTGCCTAATTGTATTGGCTTGCCTAATTGTATTGGCTAGAACTTCCAGAGTTCTAGCCAATACAATTGGCGTTGTATAGTAAAGGTGACAGAGGACAACCATGTCTGGTTCCAGTTCTAAGAGGAAAAGCTTTCACTTTTACTCCATTCAGTAAAATATTGGCTGTGGGTTTGTCATAGATAGCTTCAGTCAGTTTTAGAAATGTGCCACTTATGCCTATACTCTTCAGTGTTCTAATTAGAAAAGGATGCTGGATTTTAACAAATGCTTTTTCTGCGTCTATTGAGAGGGTCATGTGATCTTTATTTTTGCCTCTGTTAATATGGTGGATAACATTTATGGACTTCCGTATGTTAAACCAGCCTTGCATCCCTGGGATGAAGCCTACTTGATCATGATGAATGACTTTTTTGATGATAACCTGTAATCTATTGGCTAGGATTTTGTTGAGAATTTTTCCATCTATATTCATGAGTGAGATTGGTCTGAAATTCTCCTTTTTGTTTGGGTCTTTTCCTGGTTTTGGTATCAGGGTGATGTTTGCTTCATACTATGTGTTGGGGAAGATTCCTTTGTCCTCAATTTTTTGGAATAATTTCTGCAGTACAGGAATAAGCTCTTCCTTGAAGGTTTGATAGAATTCTGGAGTGAAGCCATCTGGACCAGGGCATTTTTTGGTTGGAAGATTTTTTATTGTTTCTTTGATCTCAGTGCTTGAAATTGGTCTGTTCAGGAGCTCTATTTCTTCCTGGCTGAGTCTAGGGAGAGGGTGTGATTCCAAATATTGATCTATTTCTTTCACATTGTCAAATTTCTGGGCATAGAGTTTCTGGTAGTATTCAGAGATGATCTCTTGTATCTCTGTGGGATCAGTTGTTATTTCTCCTTTAACATTTCTGACTGAGGTTACTAGAGATTTTACTTTTCTATTCCTCTTTAGTCTGGCCAATGGTTTATCTATTTTATTTATTTTTTCAAAAAACCAACTCCTTGTTTCATTAATTTTCTGAATGATTCCTTTGTTTCAATTTCATTGATCTCTGATTTGATTTTGGATATTTCTTTTCTTCTACTGAGTTTAGGCTTAGATTGTTTTTCTGTTTCCAATTCCATAAGATCTCTTGTGAGATTGTTGATGCGCTCTCTTTCTCTTTTTCAAATGTAGATATCTAAAGCGATGAATTTTCCTCTCAAAACTGCTTTTCCAGTATCCCACAGGTTTTGGTAGCTTGTGTCTTCATTGTTGTTATGCTCAAGGAAGTTAATGATTTCCTGTTTTATTTCTTCCTATACCCATCTGTTATTCAACAGAAGATTGTTTAATTTCCATGCCTTTGGGTGGGGTCGAGCATTTTTGTTAGAGTTGAGTTCCACCTTTAGTGCCTTATGGTCTGAGAAGATACAAGGTAAAATTTCAATTCTTTTGATTCTGTTGATATTTGTTTTGTGTCCCAGGATATGATCAATTTTGGAGAATGTTCCATGGGGTGATGAGAAGAATGTATATTCTTTATTTTTGGGATGGAGTGTTCTATATGCATCTATCAAGCACAGTTGTTCTAAGGTCTCATTTAAATCTCTTATATCTTTGTTTAATTTCTGTTTAGAGGATCTGTCCAGCTCTGTAAGAGGAGTGTTAAAGTCCCCTGTGATGATGGTATTATCAGATATCATATTGCTCAGACTGAGTAAGGTCTGTTTCAAGAATCTGGGAGCATTTAAATTGGGTGCATAAATATTTAGAATTGAAATGTCTTCTTGTTGTATTTCTCCCTTGAGCAATATAAAGTGACCATCTTTGTCTTTTTTGACTTTAGTTGCTTTAAATCCACATGAATCTGAAAATAAGATTGCAACTCCTCTTTTCTTCTGAATTACATTTGCCTGAAAAATTGTCTTCCAACCCTTGACTCGGAGCTTTAACTTGTCTTTTGAATCCAGGTGTGTTTCTTGCAGACGGCAAATGGATGGCTTGTGTTTTTTAATCCAGTCAACCAATCTATGTCTCTTCATTGGGGAATTCAAGCCATTAACATTTATTGAGATAATTGATAAGTGTGGTAATATTCTATTCATCTTATTTGGTGAGAGTCCATTGCTTAGTTTTACCTTTTGCATCAGTGTGGAGGTTAGGTTCTGTCCTTTAATTTCTGAGTTTTTACTTTGCTGCTGATCCATTGTGGTGGTCAGTGTGCAGAACAGGTTGAAGTATTTCCTGTAGAGCTGGTCTTGTTGTGGCGAATTTCCTCAATGTTTGTATATCCGTAAATGATTTGATTTCTCCGTCAATTTTGAAGCTTAGCTTAGCAGGGTACAGAATTCTGGGCTGAAAATTGTTCTGTTTAAGTAGATTAAAGGTAGATGACCATTGTCTTCTTGCTTGGAAAGTTTCATTAGAGAAGTCTGCGGTCACTCTGATGGATTTGCCCCTGTAGGTCAACTGGCGCTTACTCCTGGCAGCTTGCAGAATCTTTTCTTTTCTCTTGACTTTGGACAGGTTCATCACAATGTGTCTTGGAGAAGCTCGGTTAGAGTTGAGGCGACCTGGGGTCCGATATCCCTCTGAAAGCCGTGTGTCAGAATCTTTGGTAATATTTGGGAAATTTTCTTTTATAATATTCTCTAGTATGGCTTCCATTCCTCTGGGGCATTCTTCTTCCCCTTCTGGAATTCCTATAACTCGTATGTTGGAACGCTTCATAAAGTCCCATAATTCTGACAGTGAATGTTCTGCTTTCTCTCTCTTCTTTTCTGCCTCTTTTACTATCTGAGTTATCTCAAGAACTTTGTCTTCAACCTCTGAAATTCTTTCTTCTGCATGGTCTAACCTGTTGCTGATACTTTCCATTGCATCTTTAAGTTCCCTAATTGACTGTTTCATTTCCTTCAGCTCTGCTATATCCTTTTTGTATTCTTCATATCGTTCATCTCTTATTTGATTCTGTTTTTGGATTTCCTTTTCGTTATTTTCCACTTTATTAGCAGTTTCCTTCATTGTTTCCATCATTTCTTTCATTGTTTTCAACATGTGTATTCTAAATTCCCTTTCTGTCATTCCTAACATTTCTGTATAGGTGGAATCCTCTGCAGTAGCTACCTCATGGTCCCTTGGTGGGGTTGTTCTGGACTGGTTCTTCATGTTGCCTGGAGTTTTCTGCTGATTCTTCCTCATGAGTGATTTCTTTTATCTGTTTCCTTGCCCTAATTTTCCTTTCACTTCCTCTTGCTCTTTAAGTTCTTGTGCCTGTGGACTAAGGGTTACAGGACCAGAAGGGTGAGAAGGTTGAAGAGCAAAAAAGGGATGAAAGAAAGGAGGACCGAGTGATAAGAAAAAAAAAGAAAAATAGAGAAACGAGAGGGGTTGGCTAAAAGGAATATTGACAAAAAGAAGAGAGGTACAGAAAGAGGGAGACAGAGCAATATAGGTGTACAGTAGGGTACTTTGACACAACCTTAAAAAAAAAAAACCCACCTTCTGGGGGTGCCCAGTTGGGTGGTTCCCTTTATGTCAGCAGCTCTTTGCTAACCTGATCAGACACAGTACCCCACCTGCACCAAGTAGAGAGGAAAGACAAAAATGCTATAAATCAAACCAAAACAAGCAAACATAAAACTTTACAGGATAAAATTGGGTGGAAAACCATATAATAGCAGTAGTAACACTAGCAAAATTGAAGTTCTAATTATTGAAAAAGGCAGCAATGGAAATTATAATTAAACTAGAAAAATTGAGAAAGAAAAAGGATCTGTATGGAAAAGGTTGAACTTAAAAAACAAAACAACATCAATATAAACAAAAAAAAAAAACAACCAAACCAAAAAAAAAAAAAAACCACAACCAAAAACAAAGCAGTTTGTATATGTTATTGAATATTGTCTGGGCAACACGTGGTCTTCTGGGGTATGACATGTTAATCACAGTTCTGATACGACTGGAGGCTGCTGATTTCTCAAACCCCAGCAGGTAGACACCCTAAATCTCTCTTCAGCCCACTTAAAAGGCACTTTGAACTTGTTCACTTGCTGAGCAGAAGCTTTCCCAGGAAAGTGCTTGTTGCTGGAATCACTGCTGAAGTGGCTATCCACTTACTCAGTGTGCCAAAACTGGTCTCACTCTGTCCCTGAGAGTTAGAGCTGCAAGGCGGCTCAGAACCCACCCTTAGGCTACTTGGTTGCTGGGTTACCAGCTCCTACCCAATTCTAGCTCTGTGACCCTGAGGGCAGAGCTTGCCGGGGCAGATCGCTCACAATGGCTCCCTGTGACCCACAGCCAAACACTATTAGCTCCATCTGGCTCAGCGGCTCAGACTGGGGCCCTAGACAACGGCCAAAATTCTCCGCACTTCTGCTCAGGCTCTCCCCTAGGCAGTTCAACTGAGTGTCAAGTCCAAAGACACCAAAACAGTTCACAGGTAAGGCCTTTCTGGTTTGCAGTCTCGCTGCTACTGAACTTACAGTTGCGGGCCGGTTTAGACGGATTGAACACACGCGACCACTTGCCGGTTTTCCACTATTTTAGTCCTCGTCTTGGGGTCCAGAAGTCTGTCGCTGACTCCCTGTACCCTCGCAGGGGTGATGATAGGCAGATCCCACCAGCCAGAGATGCCTGGAGTCCTATCTCCCCAGACTCACGGTGCCCAGATGCAAGGAAGCTGTTACTTGGCCGCCATCTTGCTCCGCCTCTGTAGGTGGTTTTTAACATTAATGTTTCTGTGGGGATTGAGAGCTGGAGCCTCCTATTTTGCCATCTTGCTGATCTTCCAAAATTATAATTTTTCTTTAAATAATCAATGTCATCTGTTTCTTCTTAATTACAGTAAACAAATAATTCAAAAATGGAAGCATGTATTATCCTTCTACAAGGCCCATCCATGAACTTTCTGGAGAACCACTCTAGAACCATTGTGATCTCTATCCTGGGCCATGTTTCTTATACTTTAGTACAGCTCCTGAGTATCTTTTATTTATTTTATTTATTTATTTATTTTTTTTTTTTTGTAGAGACAGAGTCTCACTTTACCACCTTCAGTAGAGTGCCATGATGTCACAGGACTCAAAGCAACCTCTAACTCTTGGGCTTCAGCGATTCTCCTGCCTCAGCCTCCCTAGCAGCTGGGACTACAGGCGCCTGCTACAATGCCCGGCTATTTTTTGGTTGTAGTTCAACCGGGGCTGGGTTTGAACCCGCCACCCTCAGTATATAGGGCCGGTGCCCTACTCACTGAGCCACAGGCGCCACCCCTGAGTATCTCTTAAAAAGAATGCAGATTCTAACTCAGAAGGTCTGATTCAGAATGTTTGTGATGAGACCTGAGATTCTGAACTTCTTAATAAGCTTCCAGGAGCTGCTGGTCTCTGAGCACCAAATCATAAAGTTTACTGTCTCTTAAAAAGTTACTCTTAAACACAGGAATCATAGAAAATTGTACTTATAGAATATAGTCAGGAGAGAGATGTAATAGGAGAGCCATCTGGATGTGTACACTCAGGTCGTAATACTCACTTGGTTGGAATATGAAAATCTACAGTCCCTACTCAATTCAGTAATGTGTTTGGTGGCATATAAGTGATCTCCGTAACCAAAATCAAAATTAACTTGGCTGCTGCTATTGGAAATATTCCTAACAATTAAGAAACCTAGGCCAAGTATATCATGGTGTATATATAACACTATCAGAGTTAATAAAGTCTTTCCTCCAGTATTCTGCTTGATCACATGAACATTTGGGGGCACGTTTTTGATGTTTTATAAATAATATGCTATATCAGTTATGAAAGAAGCAAATTCTCTGAAAGGATATAAAGTGCCTTTTCTGCTGTTCTCATGGGCACCGTTTGACTCAGTTTCCCAGAGTATGTGGTGACAATAGCCATGCCTGCCTTCTTAGAGAGGAAATGGTCAAGTACCATATGACTGCAAAAGAATGGTTGTTGTTTTTTCTCTTGTTGAATATTCTCCTGACAGTACAGTTTGCTCTGTTCTGTTTATTGGCATATTTGAAAGTAATAATAATTTAGAAAACTCTCTCTTCTGAAATGTCCTATTTTAGAATATCAGATTTACTAATTTTTGAAACATAAAAAGAAACTGAACACTGGCGGCCTCACTAATCCCATTTTATGGAAAATGCCAATTAAGAGGCCTTGCAAGACTTGGGTGTGTACCTTGTAAAGCAGGAATGGGGACACTTTTCCACGATTTTACCTTTAGCAATTAAAATGTTTGCCTTGTCAGGAGTATTAAATAGGTGATTTCTTCCAGCCTGTCACACGTAACTGTTGTTGCTTCATTTCTCATTGACCATCAGATCCTGTCAATTCAGCTTCCGTAGTACTTCTGGAATCTGTTTCTGTGGATTTACCATTGAATTTTCCACTGTAATTATCCTGTCACAGGCCCTCACCTTCTCTCCCCTGAGCCATTATAAGAAGTTTATTAAGTGTTTTCTGTACCTCTAGATTATCCCAGTGCTAGTCAACTCTGGCTCTTGCTGTTGAAGTTTGTCTTTCTAAAACCTCTATCTGATCATCCCATTTCCTTCCCTGGAGACTGTTAGCTTTCTATGGCCTACAAATACATGGAGACTTTTAGCATAGCTTCTACTTCCTACTAACGTTCTGTAAGACAGCATCACCTTTCATTAATACCCTCCTCTGGCTCCTTAAACTCTAAGAGCACCAGATGCTTAGACATTTTACTAAACACACACAGGACATTGTCTCACATTTTTGCCTTTGCTTAGGCTGGGCCCCTCTGTCTAGAATCTGTTTCACCACTTTTCTTCTTAGAAAGCCCGTTTTTTTGTTATTCAAGAATGAAACGATATTTTCCTAGGAAAATTTTCCTGAGGCTTCCTTCCATATCCTCCCACAGCTCTCTGCTCAAGCTTCTTATAGCGCATCGCTTGCGAAGCATCCTAATTATTTGTGTGTCTGTGTCTCCCCCTGGCCTGTAAGTTCTAGCCAGAGTTGAAGTCAAAGTTTTGCTTCAGACAGCCTTGTATCTCTCAGGCCCCTAGCAGAGGAGTTGGCTGATGCTAGGTGCTTTATGAATAATTCCTGAATACGGGGGGAGGGAGAGGCTAGAAGGACAGGTCAAAGGAGAGATGAAAGAAAGAAATGAAAGGACTTAATTTTCCTAAATGGCATCAGTAATTTGTTCACGATAAACTAAAATAAAAGTAGGATCTATACATATGTGAATAAAGAGATCAGCATGCACACATCTGCAGGTAATAACACACACAGCCCATAGTAGAGCTGTGCCTCTCTCTCTCATATTACATGATCTTTAGGAAGAATAGAACCTGGTGGCTTATGCTTGTAAGGTTGATATTTCCTTGTTTTGCTTGGTCCTAATTTTGTACTTTATCCTTATTCTAGGATGACAGAAGTCTTCGGCTTGTGGCTAATTCAATGGTGTGGGTTCCAGAAGGCGGCATGCTGCAGATCACCAACAGAATCTTACAGGCTGAAGCCCCCGGGGCCAGTGCTGAAGAAATCATCTATGAGATTACACAAGACCACCCCAAGTTTGGTAACTCTTTTTTTCCCGCCTTGGGCACAATTTCACCTTTGCATTCAGCAGTCTAGGGTTTGCTTTGTATATTGCCAGGCAGCAAGGTTGCAATTCTAATGAACTGAGTTTTCTGACACTTTACACATCCCCTCTAAAAATAGATTAATCATGATAGCTGTCACACCATACACATTCCCTAGGTAGTATACTAAGTTTTATAAACACATTTATAACACCTACAATTTAATTTGGGTTTCAGAACAGCTTCATTTTGCAGATGAGAAATGTGGGTTAAAAGCAGCTTGCTAAAAGTCACCTAGCTAATATATGTCAGTTTAATTTCAAAGGTCAGGCTCTCAAACTCCATCTGGTATCCCTTTCAGAATATTATTAGAATTCTTCTTGATGAGATGTTTTCAAAAATACACAAAGACATTTTCATTGTTCGCTGTTGTTACTCCTACTTCCAGCAAGGTAGTAAGATGTGTGGTAACCTGAGAAATTTCCCATTTTCACCACCTAGAAATGCTGGATAAAATATAGCAACAGCTATAAGGTGCTCATAGCTGACCTTCCAAAAATAGAGAGACATCTCCAGATACCAGCAGCAAAGAGGGCACTGAACATCAGTCTGAGTGTGAGCTAATGACATCGCTCCCTGACAGGGGCCGTGTGTGTCTCAGTGGCCCAGGGGGCTTGGGGAGACTTCATGCTTGTGCCTGGATAGGCCTTTGGAATTAAGATCTTGCATGAAATCAGGACTCTGGAAGGACACACCTTCAATTAGAGGAACAGAATAGAAAATAGGAAGTTCATCAGCACAGAGAGATTGCAGAAAACTCTGCCTGTGTTTCCCAGGCTCAGAGTGGAGCAGAAAGTCTGTTGAGAATTAAGAACTTCAAGCCTGGGCGGCGCCTGTGGCTCAGTGAGTAGGGCGCCGGCCCCATATGCCGAGGGTGGCGGGTTCAAACCCAGCCCCGGCCAAACTGCAACCAAAAAATAGCCGGGCGTTGTGGCGGGCGCCTGTAGTCCCAGCTACTTGGGAGGCTGAGGCAAGAGAATTGCGTAAGCCCAAGAGTTTGAGGTTGCTGTGAGCCGTGTGACGCCACGGCACTCTACCGAGGGCGGTACAGTGAGCCAAGTCTTCTTGCTCTCCTAGGTACAGTGAGACTCTGTCTCTACAAAATAAAAAAAAAAAAAAAAAGAACTTCAAGCCTATTTCTCTTGCAGATCTGGGGTTAAATTACACTATATGCCTTATCCAAGAAACCCAAAGCTGAGACATGGCATTAATACAGGGTGGCCATAAAGTTTGTATGCAATTTAAAATTGCACATGAACTTTATGGCCACCTGTATAAAAGTTAGTCCCAGACCAATGATACTTCTTCAGTTCTTCATAGAAACTACTACACAAGGCCCACCCTCAACAACAGGCCACAAGGATTTCCAGAGAAGGCCACTGCGGATTAACTCAGAATGTAAAATTACAGAACCTCACCATGCGTGGTGACTCATGCCTGTAATCTCAGCACTCTACGAGGCCTAGGTGGGTGGATTGCCTGAGCTCACAGGTTCAAGACCAGCCTGAGCCACAGCAAGACCCCACCTCTAAAAATAGCCAGGCATTGTGGTGGGTGCCTGTAGTCCCAGCTACTTGGGAGACTGAGGCAAGAGAATCGCTTGTGTCCAAGAGTGTGTTGTGACCACAGAACTGTACTAAAGGGCTGTGGCATTAGGAAGGTTGAGAACCACTGAGTTGCTGTGAGCTATGACGCTACAGCACTCTACCCAGGGCAACAAAGTGAGACTCTGTCTCAAAAAAGTAAATAAATGATAAAATAAAATTACAGAACCTCTGAGGAAACAATGCACGCTACTATAACCAAACAAACAAGATTAAAACCCTAAGAATTTCAAGTAAGTAATAATCTTATAAAAACTACGAGATAAGCATATTAAAATGATCTAAATACACAAAAGAAGCAATTAAAACTGTAAGAAATAATAAAATCATATAAAAATAAAGGAACAGGTAAATTCTTAAAAAATAAATAAATTGATCATCTAAAAATAAAAATTATATTTATTAAAAGTAAAACCTCATGTGGTTACAGTACATAGGAGAGCAAGAAGGCTTGGCTTGCTTCTGGGCTATCCGATTTTCTTTTTGGCCAGGGCTGGGTTTGAACTCACCACCTCCGGTATATGGGGCCAGAACACTGCTCCTTTGAGCCACAGGCATCACCCCCAATTTTTTAAATTTATATTTTCTATAGTGAGGTTAACAAAATATGTTTTATATAATTTAAAAATAATTCTAATGTCCACAAAGACGTTGAAAACTACAACCTAATCAAGAATTGTTATTATGAGGATAAAACAGCCAGTCTAGCTGAGGTCGCTTTATTAAAGCAGTGTAACCTGGAGGAAGGCAAGTGAGCTATCTTGGACTATAGGTTTCTTTTAACTTTTTATTTTAAAATAATTTTAGACTTACTGAAAAGTTGCAAAAAATAGTACAATGAGCTCTTGAATACCCTTTACCCTAACATTAGCTTCCCCTAATGTTAATGTTTTACATAACTATAGCTACAGAATATTTATCCAACCCTAGAAATTAACATTGATGCAATTAATTAATCCATACACCTCATTCAAATTGCACCGGGTATCCCACGAATGCTCTTTTTCTCATCTGATCTGAGATCCCAGCTTACACTTAATTGTCATGGTTCCTTACTTTCCTCCACTCTGTTTCACTGCCTCAGCCTTTGTCTTTTATGACCTTGAAACTGTTGAGACATTTGTAGAAAGTCACTCAATTTGTTTGTCCGATGGTTTCTCATGATTAGATTAAGGTCGTGCCTTTTTTTCAGCTTTCTCTCATCAAGGGTACAGAACGTCACTGTGTCTCATTACTGTGATGTTGACTTTGGTCTCTTGGTTAAAGTGGTGCCTGCTGGATTTTTCCACTGTTAGTTACTCTTTTTCCATTTGTCATTAACGTTTCCTCTGATCATATTTTCAACTCCTTATCTTAAATTAGATAATTTCTAAGTCCTTTTCATCTCTAAAAATCTTTGACTCTTTTGATGTATTAAATTTTCTGCCTTTATCTTGATCATTAAAAGCCAAAAAAATTAAGCCCCCACATTTCCTAGAAACAGCTTAACTTCCATTCAGCATGAAACAAAACAGTGCTGGATTAAATGGTTTTTAAGTAGATAAAAGTTTTCCATTTCAGCTTGATAAATGCCACCCAGGCTTTCTTGTGACGCTTTTCTGCTATAACTCTCTTAATTAAATTCTTCCTGTGAAAATAAATCTGTGTCTCTATAGTTCCCTACTAATAATAATCAAATCATGTTGTCCTTAGGAACCATTCAAGAGTGAAAAAGGTGGTGGGAACCAGAAACCCACTTAACACGGATCCACTTACATCCATCTGTCCTGATGATGTGGATTTGTGGAACCCTTGCCTTGTACTCCCTCATTACTTTAAAGGGCTCAAGTTGGGCTTTAGCCTTTTTGCAAATCACTGACCTTGCAAAGGAACAGAATCAGACAGAATGCTGGTATGGTATGTGCTACAAGGATTGCTTCCTCTCTTATCCTCCACAGTTCCATTTGTCAAGCTCCGTAGCTTCCACATCCTCGGTAACTCTCATGTTGTTTGTTTTTCCCAATCTTACTCTGTTGCCTTAGTTCAAGTCTCCATCTCTCCTCTGGATTTTGCAGTGGCTTCAGAGCTGGTCACGCTGTCTACCTACATGTTGACTAATGTCACCACTTTTATAGAATAAAGTCCAGCTGCCTCAGCAGGACCTTCAAGCTGTGTACTTTCTATACTCTGATCACATGTTGTGTGCTATAAACTGGTTCATGCCATTCACCTACTAAAGATCTCACAGGGGCTCCCAAGTGATCTGGGGGCTTGTCTTTAGGAGTAGGAACTGTGTCTTGTTTATTTTTGAATCCCCCTATCCCTAAAGTGTTTAGAACAGTAATAAGCACCTAACAGCCATTCAGTGACTACTTATTGAATTGAAATTAATGGAATTAGCCAATACCCTGTCATTCCTATGGCATGGAAGTAATTTTTATGTGGAAATAGGCTTATTTCATTAGGCCATTTAGGAAGATTCTGTTTCGCTTTCCTATTATAAAGCAGAAAAGCTAGGAAATCAGCATTTGGATATTTTCTACTCTCTACATTTTTTTGGTGGAAAATCCTTTTCAGAATATTTTGCAACACTTCTCACATTCATTAACAGTCCACATCCAGGAAAAGCACTTTATTAAAACCATCTTAGGAGCAGAAGTTGAACCAGTTTAAGACAGGGTAATGGAAATTTTTGACGTAGGTACAAATGAGAAGTGATACAAGAAAGAAAAGGCTGAAGTGAGTTGATTCTACACATGATTATGCAAAGAAGAGTAGTGATGTTTTTCTCTTATTTCAGTATTTCATTACCATGCAGGATATTATGCTCATTTTTAACTTGAATTTAGTGCATATAAATGTTAGAGTGAGTGTTTGCTTTGAGTAAGAAAACATATTTCTCTAGAGTAATGAAAATGTGCTATCAATTGTCTGATATGTCTAGTGTATTAAGATCTAGGTAACCTCCCCCAGAACATTTTAAAAATAGATAGTCTCTCTCCCTCTCTCTCTGTCTCTCTCTCACACACACACTCACATCTTTCTTTAACTATCAGAGTGGTAAGGTTGGCTCTTTCAGATTTATTGCTAGATACATTTTCATGAAAATATAACTTCTGTTTTCAGCAGTTTATCCATTCTTCTTCTTGGTCTTCACTTGAAGATACATTCTTCTTGTGAAATTTTAATTGTTTCTGTGACACCTCTGTATTTTTTATCTCACTTTAAGAAGAAAGTAGCTTTAGGTGAAAAATAAGCAGTAAAAACAGATTGCTAGTGAGGGTAGGGCTGAGATTTAGATTTCCTGGCCTCGTTTCTGATAAAGTTTAAAGATGAAGGAGGAGAAAACATGATCAGTGGGTTAGCAGAGTGAATACTGGGTCATGTACACAAAAGGATGAGCATTGATTACAGAGCTTCATGAGCCAGAATGTGCACTTTGGGCTCAAATCCAAAGTCATTCGTGTGTGTGTAGCGCCTGTGGCTCAAGGAGTAGGGCGCTGGCCCCATATACCGGAGGTAGTGGGTTCAAACCCAGCCCTGGCCAAAAACTCCAAAGTCATTCGTGTGACCACCAGCAGTTACTGAATTCTGTACCTAGAGAACTTCATCTGTAGAAGGGGGGTGATAATAGAATTATTCAAAGGATTAAGTAGAAATACCAGTAAAGATGACCAATATTCTTTTTAAGCCCTTGTAAAATATGTACTATTTTTTTTATTTTACCATTGAAGAACAAAGACTAACAGAGATTAAGTAAGCTCACGTGGCTGAAAGGGTAGAGCTGCGTTTGAACCACCGCATATAGTGTGGTGCCTGCCTCGTGTTTTCCAGTGTTAGCTATCATATGTTGAGCATTCCTAATACAAAATCTGAAATGCTTCAAAATCCAAAACATTTTGAGTGCAACATGATGCCAAAATGTAACATTCTACGTTTGACCTTATGTGATGGAGTTGCAGTTAAAATGCAGTCAAAATGTTCTTTCATGCACAAATAAATATATGTATAAATACATACATATACATTATATATATATACACACACTATAAAATAACCTTTGGGGTAATTTGTATATATGAAACACAAATGAATTTTGTGTTTAGACTTGGGTCCCCTCCCCAAGACACCTCATTATGTATATGCAAATATTTTAAAATCTAAAAAAAATCCAATACCTGAAACACTTCTGGTCCCAAGCATTTCAGAAAAGGGATATTTAACCTGTATTATTATTTTTTTTAACAAAAAAGTATTTGTTAGGCTACTTCCATGATAATAAAATTAAGTACTAAAAGTAATGTAATCTCTTAATTTTCTTCTTGATATGTGACTGTAGAATGATAACTTAAAAGACCACACCACACGTATGGTGCATCTTACAAGGGTACATGTGAAATTTACTACATGTAGAATATAAATGTCTTAACACAATAACTAAGAAAATACCGTGAAGGCTATGTTAACCAGTTTGATGAAAATATTTCAAATTTTATATAAAACCAGCACATTGTACCCCATGATTGCATTAATGTACACAGCTATGATTTAATTTAAAAAAACTCACTAAGGCAAAAGAAGAATCTCTTTTAAGTTATCAGCCTGTACTATTGTTATTAGACAGATCTCTACCAAGAATAATATCTACTGAATTTTTCTAATTTTTCATTGTATTAGATGAAAGTTCAATGGTTCTTATTGAAACCAGAAAAATTTTCTGGTTGGAAACCATTTTCTGTAATGTAAAAAGTTGTGGGTAGAAATGAATTCGCTAAATGCCCAGTATTCAAGTATTTGATGACAATATTCACAACCATAGGGGTCTCCTTATATAATTTTAATAGATACAAGGCAGTAACTTCACTGAATTAACCCTTGAATAACATTTATTTATTTATTTATGTATTTTTGTTGTTCTTGCAGTTTGGCCAGGGCCTGGGTTCGAACCCAAAACCCTTGGTATATGGGGCCAGTGCCCTACCCACTGAGCCACAGGCACCGCCCATCCTTGAATGACTTTTAGTTCTTTTAGCTGAAAGACTGAAAATTCTGTCTAAATACAAAGTCAGTGATATCTATTGAATTTTGTGTTAACTTTTTTTTCATCTTAGATAAAGATTTTAAACAGTACATCATTTCTTTTCATTTAAAAAAAAAAAAAAAGTGCTAGGGCCAGGTGCGGTAGTTCATGCCTTTAACTTAGCACTCCGGGAGGCTGGGCTGGGAGGATTGCTTGGGGTCAGGAGTTTGAGACCAGCCTGAGCAAGAAGCTTGCAGTAAGCTATGATGACACCACTTCTGTGACAGAACAAGACTCTGTCTCAAAAAAGAGAGGAAGAAGCAGCATTGGGAAAGGATAGGAACTCTAACTTGCTTTTCCCAGGGACGCTCACAAACTGTGGCCTATGCCTTCACAGGGGAGCTGGTCCTTCTGATGAATATGCCTGCAGACAGCCCCACAGACGAAGGGCAGCACCTGCCTGATGGAAGGACAGCGACCCCCATCAGCACCTTCACCCAGCAGGACATCAACGAAGGCATCGTCTGGTACAGGCACTCGGGAGCTCCGGCCCAGAGCGACGCCTTCCACTTCCAGGTACCCCCTCTGCCTCCCAACACTCCTGAAGTCTGATGAAAGCCATCACTTCTGTATAAACAACATGAGTAACTCTCCGCAATTGCTCAGAACAAGTGTGGGCGAATTTCCTAAAAATTGCAGTCAAATCTCTCCTAGAAATGCGAGATGTTTAAATCTGTTAGTTCAGCTCTCTGGGTATCTTCACAAGCAGAGTTGTCCATAGCAAAAGGATTTCTACATAATGACCAGAGTATATGGAATTCCTTCAAAATGTAAAAGTACTCTAGAGAGGAAAAACGATCATATCTTCTTTTTGTGAATTTTCCTGGGACAGTTACCATCTTATAAAATCATGGACTTACAGCCAAACTCTGAGGGTCCAGGTGTGAGTTCTGCCACTTACTTGCTATGCAACTTTGGGTAAATGACTTGGGAAAAACCCTTATGCTTCATTTTTCTTGCCTGTGAAATAGAACTATTGTGAAGATTTGAGTGTGTGTATGTGTGTGCGTGTGAGTGTGTGTATATATAATATAGCATTTATAATACTGCCTATTACATGGTAAACACTGCATAAGGATTTGTTATTACCATTCACAAAAATTGGTCAAATACCATAACTGCAAGGAGACCCTGAATAAATTAAAGAACAAAAAATTATACTGGTTACCTTCTTTGGTGATTATGAATATAATTAGAAATTGCTATTAAAAAGGTAAAAACAAAATTCAAACCACGTTAAATATTTAAAATGGTTCCTGAGTAATTAGTAGGAAATTCTTTTAATTCTTTAAAGGAAATAAAAGCAGCAAACTGTTAAAAAATATTGGTGAGGAGGAAATCACTTATCAAAACTTAAATCATGTGGACAAAATTGTATTCAGAAGAAAATTGATGGCCTTAAGCTCTTATTATTGAGCAAGAAAGCATGAAAATAAATGGCCTAAATATTTAACTCAAGAAGCTAGAGAACCACAAGGGAAACCCAAGGAAAGCAAAAGGAAAAAATTAATAGAGGTAGGCAGAAGAATTGGCTAATTATAAAATCCCAGAAATGATACATGAATACAAAACTGGATTCTTTGAAAACAATCAATAAAATTAGAAAAACATCTGGCAAGCACAGTTTGGACATAAAGAATTAAACAGAAATACAAAGAAATAAGGAATTATGAATGAGAAAGAATGCTTGAGCATGGATACAGAGAAAAATGTGGAAACATGCCAGAGAAAATATATACGTTTATGGTAATCAGCCAAAGCCGGGTCAGAGCTCCTCAGAGTCTGGGGCTTTCCCTTTGTCTAGGAATCCAGTTGGGATAAACTAACCCTGAACGCTCACCTTGCTAAAATTATCATCCATTCTGCTTCTGACGCCTGCATGTACATCTTCATTGCCTGACTAATTTATATTGTGCAAAAGATGTGCTTTTCCAGAGAGCAGGTTGAGATAAATTTGGAAACCATTAAAATGAGATGCTGAACACATTGAACATCCAGTGAGTGAGCAGACATTGCCCAAGTTAACTTTTCATTTTTAGCACCTGGGGCCTGCAGCGGTCACCAAAGAGTGAGTCAGAATAGAGGCAAAGACCTCAATTAGGAGAGAGATTCTATCTCCCTAGACGTCAGGAGGAGGAATGTTATCAATATAGAACATTGCCCCAGAAGGGCATTCTAAGACCTGCTCAAAATGACATTTGAGGCTTTTGCAACTTGGTGACTAAGTACTAAAAGTAAACAAGATAAAATAATAAAAAAGAAAGTAGTAAAAGTTACCAACTTATAAAAAAGCTCACTGGAGTTTAATGTATCCAGTTGATAGCTGGACATGATGGCTCACACCTATAATCCTAACACTGTTAGAGACTGAGGCAGGAGGATCACTTGAGCTCAGGAGTTCAAGATCAGCCTGAGCATGAGCAAGACCCTGTCTCTACTAAAAATAGAAAAATTAATGGAGTGTTGTGGTGGTGCCTGTAGTCCCAGCTATTTGGGAGGCTGAGGCAGATGGATTGCTTGAGCTCAGGAGATTGAGGTTGCTGTGAGCTAGGCTGATGCTATGACACTCTAGTCTGGGTAACAGAGTGAGACTATCTCAAAAAATAAATATATAAACACACACACACACACATATATATATCCAGTTGAACATTATTACTTAGAAAGTGGTTCTCTTTGGAGAGCCTTCACACACTTCTCTCAAAATGTGTTTAGAACTCCTATTTGAATTTGCCTTCAAAGTATGTCGGCTAGTCTTTTAGAATATCCTCAGTAGTGAGAGGATTCTTATCCTTTGGAAGTGGATTAAAAAAGACAGCCAAATAGTCAAAAGTTATTCAGAATCAGGTCTGGTAAGAAAAAGAGTGATAATTATTTTTTGTTAAAATGGAGAATAATTATGAAGTGAGGCCTGGCCTTCTTATATAATTTGTGAACTCCATCCAAAAAAGCATTCCAAAAAATGCATTTGAATACTGACAGTATCTTTATTGCACATATGAAACATTTCTCTGGGATTATGTTCTCCTGACATAAAAGTTTCGGTGTGTTTTTTCTTAAAGTCTCACTGTTTTATGGGCTTACCTCCTACTTTGATTTCAAGTGACACAGGCACTATAGCGATGTATGAAACGGTTAGCAACTGCTCCAATTCATCATTTTGGTGTCCCTAAAGAATTTTAAACTAAAACAAAGATTCTGTTCCAAAGATTCTTTTCTTTCTTCCCTTCCTTTTTTCCCTTTAAAGCAGAAAATACAATATGATGAATTACATGGATTTAATTCCATTTTAATGTTGATGCGCTGTCATGAGCCATCAATTTGTCCCTTCTGTTACTTTGTATGTAAGATTGGGGGTCGAGGTAATGCAAGTGGGATTAAAAAACAGAGCATGGCACAGTGAGAAGGAAGCCTGCACCCTGGTAGTCATGTCTGGTGTGAGAAGGAAGCCTGGTTTCTTCTTTTTTTTTTGCAGTTTCTGGCCGGGGCTGGGTTTGAACCCACCACCTCCGGCATATGGGGCCAGTGCCCTACCCCTTTGAGCCAGAAGGGCCACCCATGGAAGCCTGGTTTTGATATATTCAGATTATATTGACACAGTCTCACGGACTGATTCACTTGCAAGCAATATGACCACATTTCACCACCTGCCCAGCGTTCTGTTCCTTCTTCATGAGATAGGAGAGTACGGACACCTTGTAGATTCCCCCTTCCTAATTTCACAAGGCTGCCAACTTGAGTCATGCTGTCAGTGGCAAGATCATGAACCAGATTGACCTGGCTAAGTGCTGCCACTTACTGGTTTGTGACTTTGACATGCCGCTTAAACATTTTGACCTTCAGTTTCCTTATCTGTAAAAAAGGGGATACTATCTATTTTGTGAGTATTAAGATTACCTTTGAAAATTAGAGAGTACAGTGCTGAGCCCGTGATAGATGATCAGCGGAATACATTATTGGTAAAGATTATTTGTATCAATCTGATGTTTCCTTGAAAACACAATTCTGAGACTTGATCTCAGGCACCTGATATATAAAGATAAGGCCGAAAAAGACAGTTTTCCTGGTTGTATGCCTGCCTTCTTTCTCAGAATTTATAGAACCTTACCCTTGTTGTAAGGAATTAATGCAACTGCACATGGCCACCCGGGGTTAGCAATTCTTGAGACAAGACTAAGGGGGAGTAAACAACAGAAAGAGGATGGCTTATGGGAAAGTCAGTATCTCTGATGGAAAGACAGAAACTGCATGAGAAAAGCATCATTTTTCAGTATTGTCAAAGCAGGAAAAAGTTGATTTTTATGACCATGACCCAAATTATAAATGTTATTAATCTTGCCGTGCAATCATGAGGCCGAGATGTGTCATTTACTTGTCATTTACCAGAGCTGAATAAAAATGAAGAAAATGGAATAAAAATTATTATGTTACATACTCACAATAAGGTAATATATAGCCATCAAAAATTATATTTTCAAGACTAATAACAAAATTGCATAGTATTGGTAAGTAAAATAATTAGAATATATGATTGTATACAAAATTTGATACATCTGCATGGAAAAAAGATTAAACTGAAATTCATCAATATATTAATCATCACTGTTTCTAAGTAGTGAAATTCTAGAATATTTTTTCTTTCTTATTTATACTTTCCTGTATTTTCAGCATTGCCTAAAATGATTATGTATCTTTTTAATAATCATAAATAGATTATTCCTCAACTCTGAAGAGCAGAATGACAGCTGTAATGCAGGCACATGTAGAGTTCAAAGACAGTTAAAAGGGGAAAAAGTAAAAACACGCACCAGTATGCCCTGCCCACCAGAAGGTGAGAGACTCAGCAGGCTTTACTTTTCAGGTGTCCAGTGCTGCAGATGTCCAGACCCGCCTGGAGAGCCGTGTATTCAACATCGCCATCCTGCCACAGACGCCTAAAGCACAGAAACTCTCTCTGGAGGCATCCCTCCACATGACTGTGAGTGAGTGGGAGGCCACGGGGCTTCTGCGTGAGGAGGCCCAGGGCACGCTGATAGGATTTGGTGCAGCGCCCTGGTGTGTAGGTAGTAGAAACCTGGCCAGAACAGCACACGCTCTGGAGCCAACAAGCACCAGTCCGTGAACACATTTCTCACTTGAAAAAGAAAATTCCCAGAGAGAAAGTAAGGTTATGTGGAATCCGTCTTAACTTTCTATTCATTGCTGATGCCCTTTCTGTGTTATCCCAGACAGTCCCAGAGCCTCTCTGTGAGTACTGAGAGGACGTTTCAGGCTTTTGTCCATGGAATGGACACCATCTGGGTATAATTGTTCAGCCAGAAACTGTTACTCCATTTTTTAGACACCTGATTAGCAGCTTCCTGCTGCAAAAGCTTCCCAGAGAAGGTGCCTCAGTGCTGAATCCAGAAGATAAGTAGCAATTATCCTAGAGGAAACTTGGGAGTGAGTTGGGAAGAACCGGGATGTGATGGCAGAAGGCACTGCCCTGGGTACAAAGAGCACATAGGAAGACCCAACGGTGAGAGATGGTGACTACTGGGAAATTGCAGACACTCTGGTGAAACTAGAGGAACACGAAGGCTTGGCGAGGAGGAGGATGTAGGTCGTGCTGCTAGATCACGGAAGGCCCGTGCGCCGGGGGCAGGAGTGTGGAGCAAGATGTCAACTACATTAGTACTCGAAGCTTAGTTCGGACAATCAGCAGCTCCACTGTAGCCCTCTCTCTGGGGGAGATGTAAGACCAGTAGCCCTCATGCACACAGAGCCACGGCACGCAAGATCTTGTAAATTACCCACTGTGGGTGCACATTTTAGTTAGCGCCCGCCTAATTACACTCCAAAGTAGGGCATCAGCCCGGAGCCACACAAAGAAAGCAGCTCTAGTTTTAGAAATTATGGGGCTGGGGCCTGACAGAGACATAAAGGGGAAAATAAAAAGGTTTTAATGACTAGCTAGTATCGGCATTTCTACTGTAAACCATAATTTAGAGAAATCATAATTCAGCAGCACCGTAAAGTCTATAATTCATCACTCTGACTGGAGGAACTTGGATCAGGATTTTCTCTAAACTGTAAAGAAAAATGCGCACACACATACTTGCCAAATGCTAATGCAACTCAACTTATTTTGAGTTTAGAGGGAAAAATGGGCCAGGAGCTATGAAGACAGTGTTGTGCCCACTTTGCTGTGTGGACCTCTGAAGAGGCTTTTCAAGTCACTTAACCATTAGGAGCTTACGTTGCATGTTTTCAAATTAGGTCTGTCTGGTTGAAACTCAGGATATCTCAAAAGTTAGTTGACTATAAAACATGATTAGCCTACTTTTACATTTCTGAAACTATACACAGTGTATATTTCTTTTGACATTAATTAGGGCCATTACCATAGGACATACTTATAATCTGTGACAAAAACATATTCTCAATTCAGTAATTTAGACTCATCTAAGCCCACAATTTTTGCACATATTTGGTAAATATAATGCATTGTGAATACATGATAATACCTATATAGTATATTCATTTATCAATGAAAGGTCTGCCTCCCTGTTAGTCAATCACTCCTATGTAAACACTTTTGAGCCTCTAATTTATGCCAAGTGCTGTGGAAGACATTGGAGAGTCAATGACCATAAAACACAGTCTCTGTTCTCAAGGAACATTGAGTCTAAAAGAGGAGCCAAGCAAATAGTTATGCAAGGATGATCCAGTGATAAATGCTACAGCGGAGCAGTCATGGGGAGCAAAGGGGACACCTGACCCAAAAGGGAATGGGAAAGGGCTAGGGAAGGCTTCCCCAAGGAGGTGACTTGGAGGTCACCAGAGTTCAGGGCTCTCAAATGTAAGCCTGCATTAGAATCACCTATAGGGTTGGTTAAGACATGGAGCTCTAGAACCTGCTCTGGGATTCTCTAATTCAGGAGGTCTGGTATCAGGCAAAAATTTACATACCTGACAGGTTCCCAGGTGATGACCTTGGCTGCTTCTCAGATCACGACCTTGGAGAACCACCGATCTAGACTAAATTGGGGCAAATTGATCCCAGGTAAGAAGAGCAGAAATTGAAAAAACATGGAGACAGAGAAGCACATGACATATTTGAGGAATTAAAAGTAGTTCAGCTGGCTGGAGCATAAATCCCTAAGGGAAAAAAGCAACAAGAAATGAGAGTTGGGTCCTAGAGGACCCGCAAGACGGAGTTTCCATTTTGTTGTGAAAGGCTGTTGAGGCAAGTAGGGTGTTGAAGGATTGGTAACAAGAAAAGTCACAATCAGATTTTTAATGATTAGTTTAGGAAGATGGTTCTGCTGTGGGTATAGAATATCCTGGATGAGCGGTAGACAGAAGATGAGTAGGCTGTTGCAGTCATCTGGAGCAAGAACTTGCAGTGGCATGAGCCCCACGCAGCAGTGATAAGGGGTAAGAGACATTTGCACACACACGTCCATTGTAGCATTCTTCACAACAGCCAAGAGGGGGAAGCCATCTACATGTCCACCAACAGATAAATGGACACACACACACACACACATACATACACGGTGTAATGTCATTTAGCCTTTAAAAACAAGGAAATGTTGGCACATGGTACAATATGAATGAATAAATGAACCTTGAGGACATTACACTAAGTGAAAAGGTCAGTCACAGAAAGCCAAATATTGCATGATTTTACTTAGATGAGATATAAAGTAGAATGTAGTCAAGGAAAGTAGAAAGGAAGATGGTGGTTGCCAGGGCAGGGGGCAGAGGCAGAGAAGAGGCTGTTCAGTGGATGTAGAGTTTCCCCGTTGCAGCATGGAAAAGTTCTAGAACTCTGTTGTATGGCAATGTGCATACAGTTAATCCTTAAAAATGGTTCAGATGGAAAGAAAGAAAGAAGGAAGGAGGGAAGGGGAAAGAAGGAAGGAAAAAGGAAAGGGAAGAAAAGAAAGCGAGAGAGAAAGAAAAAGGAAGGAAGGAAGGAAGTGAGGCGGGGGAGAGATTTAGAGATGCAGTGGCTCTTAGGTAGGGGAGGAGGCGCGATGCCAGGTTCTGAGTGTGCCCACCAATCTCTGAAGTCTGGAAAGCATGATGAGTTCAGGAGCAGACGGGTGAATTCAGGGACACGGGGAGCGTGTGTGGCCGAGAGCAGACGTTGTAGGGCCTCATGGGGTGCTGAGGGACTTGGCTTTTACTTGGAGTAAAGTGGGAAGCCATTGCTTTGAGCAGGGCTCTAAGGCCCTTTGGAAAGGGATCGCTCTGGCTGCTGTGCTGAAGTAGGGTGAAGGAAAGGCAAGAGAGCAGTTAGGAGGCTAGGGGTGACCCAGGGAGACCCTGGCTCTCAGCAGAGTGGCCACAGTGAAAGCAGCAGTTGGATTCGGGATCGGTAGGACAGATACACGAGGGCTGCCCAGAAGGTGTCCAACCCCTGTCAGTGCTGTTTTTCATAGTTTACAAACAGCCCTCGTATTAGTTGAATAAAGTGTCTTTCGTAATGATTTCTATGAAGTTTCATCTCTTACTACTTACAATGTTTAACTGATAAATATTGAACATTCAAAATAGCCAATATTAAAATTGATTATACTTTGATATATCTCAACCTCAATATTGCTTCCCTCACAGAATTAAGTTCTTTTTCTACACAGTGTCTAATTCCATTAGTAGAGAAATAGTATCAATAAATTCCAAAATAGACTGTCTGTTATCCTAGCTAGAACATATCAATAGGTCCCTTTCCCATAGTCCCATGTCCGTGATAATTTCTCTCTTCTTAATCACTTGACTCTTTTGAGCACATCTAGATTTCTAAAAATATCCCATGATACTTGGAGAATTTGCCATTACTATGGTGGTTTTGAGATTAAAATGTGGCAAACTGAACAAAGTCCCATGCCTGTCCCTTTCCTCTGTGTCTCTGTACATGTTTGTAGGCGTGTGCACATACGTGTGACTGACACCTTATACGGGGCATATATATTTAGTTTGCTGTCCTTACTTGTTGCATTTTAGAGAGCCCAGCTGCTTGTTATTTGCAGTTCTAATTTTCCTTGCTCATTACATTCCAGACTTGAGCAAGGGCCTGAAATATGACTCTTCACTACTGGGGGATTGTCCTAACCTGCAGAGTCTGCCTTTCCCCAGGACAAGTATGCCTTGGGGCAATTAGAAAGCAACTGCAACCTTCAATCTTTTCATGGTTAAAAGGAAGAACACCACGCCCTCCTCTACCAGCTTGACTGAGCCCTGCTTAATCCTTTCCTAAATGGGGAAATTCCTTCCGAAAGAGGCAAAGCTTCAAAGAGCAGGAGAGGGTGGCAGACCCTCCCCACCTGCAGGGTCAGTTAGGGAGAGCCTGCACTGAGCTGGATACTTTTGTTCTGTCTTAGAACAGCACGCATGACCCAGGCAAGGGGCCCATGCTCAAACCAGTTTTCCCCCGTCTCCTGTCTACACTGTTTTGCTACTGTCCCCAACCCACTCTTGTGCCTAGTCACGTACAGAGGCTGAATCTCTGATTCTGTTTTTTTTAGCACTGCCACTGTTAGTGGGTTGTGGATGGGCACCAGTGTGTGGATAGGAAAAGCTTCATACACATTGGCCTCTGATCGATATGACTGTTCGTTGGTCATGACAGGTGGGAGAGAAGTGTGACACCCAGTCCCTTTGAGCAGCACCGTGGGAAGAGGGAAGTGTTAGCTATTTGTGTGCTTTTGTAAGCAAACTGCTCTTAGACCTCCCAGTCCAAATGATGATGTTTGAAGTGGGTTAATCTTAAGCCCAGAAATCAGAAAGCATCCCCTTCACAAAGTTGTGGGGACGGAGGTAATACTCTGAAGAACCTCCTAGGGCCAAGGCTTGAATTTCTCTGTTGGGCTATTAGACTTCTTGCCAGCGCCAGCTGAGCCCATGGAGTGAGAGGAGAGTAGGGTAGGAGAATAGCCAGGTGAGATGCCTCATTTTCTACGTAAGGAAATCAGGGGCCCCCTCCCCCTCCCCCTCCCCCGCCCTACAGCATGCACTGACATAACTCTGGGCACAGGAGTTAGGGAAGAGCAAAGCCAGGGCACAGGAAAGCTGGAAAGGACTCTAACCCTGTGAGGTTCCTGAGGCAGAGACCACATCCTTGCTCCCATAGGGTTGGTTAAGACATGGAGTGTCATTCATTTAAAAGCCCAGAGTGAATTAATTTTTTTTTATTCTTATAGGATTTATCTTTGCCTCTGGCTTTTGTTTTCATCACACCATTTTTTCTTCTTCCTTCTTAACTCTGCTTAGGCTCGAGAAGACAGCCTGACTGTCATTCAACCTCCTTCCCTCCCCTTTGTGAATTCTGAGAGGCCTAGTGGAAAGATTATTTACAACATCACCCTCCCTCTGCACCCAAGTCAAGGTAAGATGTGAGAAATGATATTTTTAGTGATGCTGCTGTCCTTCAGCTATTAACCAGTCTTAATAGCTCTGGAATTTGTCTGCTTGTATACACAGGGATATTTGTTGAGGTTTTAAGGAATAATAGTTATTCCTGCCCTTTGCTCCTGTCCTCTAGTTTAGAACTAATAGAGAGAGCCAGACTGTGGTCAGGTAGAAGATGACCATGTCAGCTTTGGTACCAACAAAGCTTACTGGAGAAAGTGCTATTACCAACCCAGTCCTTCCTCCACGCACTGGCAGAATTGGACACACACAGGCATTGTCTGTAGGACAGAGCCTGTCCTGGCGAGGTGACAGTAGGCAAATAGACCAGAAGCATGGACTAAGGATAAGGAGGTCCGCCAGACAGCACAAGGGGGGCCGAGCCACACGTACTCAGCTCCTTTTCCAGTTTGAGTAAATTACTCCTCCTGCCCTAGAGAGACACGGGGCCATGGAGCTGCTGACAGAGGGGAGGCCCCTGGCCATCCATCCCCAGCCTCTGGATCTCTTTCTCACCTTTGTAGTTAACTAATAAGTCTATGCCCAATGGAGGTGTGGCTCTTCCTCACAGAAAGGAGGGTCGCTTCTAGTGAGATAATTCTGCTTCTGCCTCTGAGACTGTTCTCCAAGACCAGCCACTGTCCCAGATGGAAGCCTCTCGTATGAGCAAATTCCCAAGGAGAAAAGTCTAAAAATTAAAATCCGGCCAGATGCTATGGCTCACATCTATAATCCTAGCATTCTGGGAGGCGAAGGTGGGAGGATTCTTTGAGCTCAGGAGTTTGAGCAAAACAGCCAGGCATTGTGGTAGGAGCTTGTAGTCTCTGCTCCTCAGGAGGCTGAAGCAGGAGGATCACTTGAGCCCAAAAGTTTGAGGTTGCTGTGAGCGAGGCTGATGCCATAGTACTCTAGCCTGGGTAATAGAGTGAGGCTCTGTCTTAAAAAAAAAAAAAAATTAAATTCCATTACCCTTTGAATAAAGTCCAAAGAAATTAAAAGGATGAAAATCATCCTTCTGCCTTTTTAATCTGCTAAGTCATAGCTAGAGGTTCTCCCACTTTGCCAGTGTTGACGCTGTCACAGCCCAGCCTGGGCTGTCCTCTGCAGGGTGACTGTCGGTCTCTCAGCTCTGCGGACAGTAAAGTGGCTCAGTAGCATGCCTCATGTGGGCCCTCCTTTTAAAGAGTGAATAGGATATGAAAATGATCACAGCATTAGTTCTGAAACTGAACGATTTAGAAGTAACAGGCAGATCTGTAGCCCCTGATGCACTTATCCCAGGCAGAGTGATAATGGCAAATCCAGTTCTTAGAGTAACTAAGATCCATGTTCCTCTTGCCAAAGACTATTGCAGACACTAAGGAGTTTCTGAAGGAAAGAGGGTAGGTTGAGAAAAATATCTTGTCAGCCTCACCACCAGACTCCACTGTACCAGTTTCTCAGAGACCTTGACCTTTGAATGAACCTCAGTTGAGAGAGCCTCATAATTATGATACCAGGTCTATGACTTTTGGAAAATTACCTGGTCTGGGCTGCGACCGGGACTGCAGGTCACACTGTACTATAGTTTATTGTCTGTGAAGTTTAGTCAGTCCGCTATCTGGGTTTCAGATCTGCCCTTTTCTTGAATAATCAGGGAATAATATTCAGGAGCAACCTGAGAACCATTGTTCCTTCCATCAGCGAGAAGGACAGGTTCTGTGGCCCTGGTCACTGGGCGGGCCATGAGAATCGCTGCGATGTTCACACTGTCTCTTCCCCAGGCATCATCGAGCACAGAGACCGGCCTCACTCTCCCATCCGGTATTTCACGCAGGAGGACGTTAACCAGGGGAAAATCATGTACCGCCCTCCCCCAGCTGCCCCCCACCTCCAGGAGCTCATGGCCTTCTCCTTCACCGGTAATGACCTTTCTTGTGTCTGCCTCTAGGCACCCAGCCACTGGGTGTGGGTTGTCATGGCAGGCTCGCCCTAACTCTTCCTGCGGTCCTTCCCAGCAGTTTGGTGACACTGCATCATAGCTATTCAAAATAGCTTGAGACCCGTCGACCAGGGTGGAGCTCGGGCTCAGTCCCATGTTTGTTTTTCATCTAATCATGCATACAGGTATACTTTCAAAAAATTTCTATTTTGTGCCCCCTATGTGCCAGTCACTGAGGGAGGCCTTAGAGATATCATGGTGAAAAAAGGAGACATGGATCCTATTCCTGGTGAGTTTTGGGATCTAGGTATAGAGACAGAATTTGATAAGATATCCCAGTAATGAATGTTTAATTGCAGACTGAGATAAGAGCTCTGAAAAGGAGCAAGAACATTCAATGGTAGAGTTAAACATAACCAGACTGACCTAACCTAGGGCTCAGTGGAGGCTTCCAAGAGAGCTTGGCAGTGGAAGGGTTGACAGAGCTGCCTAGGCTGACGGCTGCCTATGCTGAGAGCATACCGTGCCATCAGTGTGGCTGTTGATGTGGCAGGTTAAGCAGATCAAGCTTGAGCCCATTGGCAAAGGCTGAGGCCAGGCCTTGATGGCCCTGGAAGCCTGTGAAGATTGGGGTCTTTAGCCCGGGACCAAGAGGGACCTGGTGTGTGTGGCTTTCATAAGGAGCTCTTTGACTGCATTGATATGAACAGGCCTGGTGAGGAGGCCGGAGTGGACGAGCATGTGGATGAGGGAGATCAGTGAGAAGGGTCTTGTAGTACCTCAGGGAAGGTGTTGTGTAGGAATGGAGGATTCAAACACCATTTTGAGGATTAAAATCAGCATTAGACCAGGCACAGTGGTTCACATCTGTAATCCCAGCACTTCGGGAGGCCACAGGGAAAGGATTGTTTGAGGCCAGGAGGTCAAGATCAGCCTGGGCAACATGGTGAGATCCCATCTCTACAAAAAACTAAGAACTTAGCTGGGTGTGGTGATGTGTACCTGCAGTCCAAGCTACTCAGGAGGCTGGGGCAGGAGGATCTCTTAGCCCAGGGGGTTGAGGGTTGCTGTGAGCTCTGATCATGCCACTGCCCTGGAGCCTGGGCAGGAGAGCAAGACCCCATTTTTGAGGCTAAAATTTTTTTAAATCAATAAATAAAACTCAGGTTTAATAGAAGACAGCTTTTTAAAGGAAGAGAAGACTGAAAGGATGGATAACTGAGTTTCTCACTAGAGCTGGTCTATGCCCTTCCACTAAGCCCTGATGGCCTTGACTTTGCTATCCTTATATCTTTTCTGATCCAGTAAGACATCTTTCTGGGCTGACCAGGAAGCAGAGGTTTTGAGTCCTTACTGCTAAATATTTGTATGCCTTGAAATACTCTAAAAATCTTGGAATCTGTTTCTTCATGAATTTTAAGGTATAGGTACCACATTGCACCATGAATATAGGGAATTATTTTTATAATAGTGTCTTTATTCATACAGAACAGCTGATGATTTCTTATGGTAAGTTGAACATGGATTAAATAATTTTAGAGTTACTTTTTTTATTGTGGTAAACATTTAAAGTGATATTTGCCATTATTTATTATAAGAGGAATCGTCCAGAAAGTGGTTAACTCTTCAATTAGATTGAAACTCTTGAAGGGCAGAGATAAACTTCTTCTCCACAGAGTATCTCCAGTGTTTAGTAAATGGGTAGCTAATAGCCTGTGAAAATGTTCATGGTTCTCTAACCCCTACGTTACAAGACCTACTTTGCAAGAAATACAGGATATCCTGGGATTAGAGGGAAAGAAAATATGTCTAGAGCCACTTTGGAGACAGCAGAGTCTTATCCTGTATAATCCTTGGAATAAATCTCTTACGCCATTACAGTGTGTAAATCAATGTCCCAGCATCACTCAGCTCCACAATGGAATTGACCCACCTGAACGCCTTGTCAGTGATATACGACATCACCCACAATCCCTGATTTGTAGGACTCTATGTACTGATAAAATGGGGTCTGAATGAATGTGTTGTAAATCACTCTAACTGCTGTGATAAAAAATTATTCCACTATGTGGTTCTTTTGGCTGCTTAAAATTAATGCTGCTCCCATTAAATTCAATATAACATTAGCAAATTACCTGGTGATCTTTTCTCAAACCAGAATAATTGAGATTAAAGCGTCCTTTCCTTTCCTGACCTTTGCCTTGTATTTTGCACCTGCCCCATCCATCTCTGGCAGCAGAATGTTGAGTACACTGATTTTTCTCTCTCACTCTTCCAGGTCTCCCAGAATCAGTAAAATTCCACTTCACAGGTAAAGACTAATCAGAATTTTATTAGCAAACGGAATTTTTTCCTTCCTTATTAGTTCTTTGTTTTTGCTCCCATTATTGTTACTTTTTGCTATTATCTGAGAACTACTTAACAGTTGTGTAATTTTTCTTCTAAAACAGCAGTTCTCAACCTATGGGTTGCGACCCACAGGAACTGTATTAAGGGGCCACGGCATTAGGCAGGTTGAGAACCACTGCTCTAAAACCAGTTTCTTCTAAAACAATTACCTGATGAGTTAAGTAATAATAGCTTAACTTTGTATTCACAGAAAAAAAATAGTCTACCAAGGAGGCTAATAATTAATTTTAAGCCCCGTTGCAACTTGTCCTATTATGTATTAAAGAAGTAATAGAGGGTAAGATTTTATACTCTGAATCCAGATGGCCTACGGTTCAGCTTACACTGGGAAAGTTTCATAACCTCTCTATGCCTGAATGGGGATAATAATAATATATATGAAGCTTCCAGAACAATGATCAGGACATAATCAACTGTGTATTGTACTGAGCTAATGAATAGTGCTGTGTAGAGTCTTAAATAGAGCCATTCATTGCATCACTTGCTAACGGAGGGAAAAGTCGTATGGCCTAGAAAATCAGTTGAGAACGTGTGTATAGATCTCACCACTCTGCTTTTAGTACAGAACAGAACAGAAACTGAGTGCAGTCAGCAAACACAGGGTCAGAACTGGCTTTTATGCTGGGCCATGATGGGGTAAGTTTCTTGCCTAGGTCCCCAGGGAGGAGGACTGACCATGGAAAGCATCCTTAAATAGCATCATTAAAAAGCATCCTTAACTATTCCATTACAATCCACTATCCATGAGTCCTGCTACATTTCAAGAGGGAACAATCTTGGTGGGAGATAATCACCCCTTTCAAACTCCCAGCGCCTCCTTTTTTCTTTGAAGATTAAAAAAATCACACTTGGAGCAACAGTAAATTCCACCATTGTGTCCCTGGTGATATGAACCCAGTATCTGTTCATTTCTAGTGGCAGGCCTCTCGGTAACTCACAGAATCAGTAACAATATGGAACAGATTTTTACATTCCATAAAATGGCTTGTGATAAAATTTATCTTGTTTAATTCTTAAAACACTATTGTAAGGACAGGTATTATCTTCAGCACTTTAAAGCTGAGAACACTGAGAGTCATTAAGAGTAAATGATTCCTCGTCACCAGTGGCTCAAGTGGCTAAGGCACCAGCTACATACACCTGAGCTGGCGGGTTTGAATCCAGCCCGGGCCAGCCAAGAATAAATGATCTGCTCAGGCTTCACTGCCGCTGAACAGTAGAACCAGGATTTTTAATACAAGTGCCTGAATCCAAGTATGGGATGGTTTAGTCTGATGCGCATGAGTGTCCATCCTGAAAAACAAGTGTCCTGGTGATACTCCAGTTTGGTTTCCAAGCCCCATCTCTTACCTGAAAGCTTGAGTAGGGGAAGGGGTAACAACTGTCTTCTCTAGGACTTTAAGTCAAATGGGCCTTTAAACTATTATACGGAGAAGGGGGAACAGACCTTGGACTGACCTTAAATTATCTTCTTTCTGTCCAAGTTGATTTTTGCAACTACAACTTAAACCCAAGAAGAAGAAAGACATTTTCAGTCTGGTAGTTGAGAAGCCATCTCCTTTAGGAGAGTTTGGCGGGAGAGAATTGAATATTGGACAGATAATGAACTGAGACAGGAAAAGCCCAAGGGCCCTGACAAGAATCCACAGAATGAGGGAGACCAGCCCATTTTGGTTAATTAGCTAAGATGAGGAGAAAAGCTATGCTCCCAACCTGGCCGGCTTCTAGACAAACAGCTCTGCAGAGCAGCTCTGAGCGGGGAGCACACAGGCCGTGAATGGTGCCCGAGGCATTTGACCCAGAGAGTAGTTTATCGCTCCCAGAAATTTGAGATGTTGCTTAAAAAGAGGGCTAGACATATAATTGCTAACATTTTGATTGCAAGTTCTTACATTAGCTAGTGAAACCCTACCCACAGTGGTATATTTTCCTGTTATGTAAGGTGTACCAGAAAATAGCTTTCTTCCACTTACATACAGAGGGTGTGCCACATGTGTCCCTTGGCCACACTGAACAGTGCGTGATGTGACCAAAGCCCTTTAAGTTTTAGGACCTTTCCTCCCTTCCTCTGTAAAATAAGGATGTTAAAGCCTGTTGAAACTTCCTCCCTGCTCTGTCTTGAATGTCCCTTCCCAAACTCATGTTTACGTTTAATCCCCAATATGGCAGTATTGTGAGATGGGCCTTTAAGAGTGATCAGAACATAGACGGGTTTGGTCCTTATGAGTGGTGTGACCTGTTCATAAATTAGTGGATTGATGGGTTATTCTGGGAGAGGAGCTTGGTGGCTTTAGAAGAAGAGGAAGACAGACCTGAGACAGCCTGTGAGCATGTTCAGCGCCCTTGCCGCTGGCCTGGAGCCACCCCAGGACTCTTCAGAGAGTCACCACTGGCAAGAAAGCCCTCACCAGATATGCCCCCTTGACCTTGGACTTCTCAGCCTCCATAACTGTAAAGAATTAATTTCTTTTCTTGTAAATTACCCAGTTTCAGGTATTCTGTTATAAGCAACACAAAACAAAGACATTCACACTTAGAAAAAGAAAAAACTAATGTAAAAAATTAAAAAAAAAATGAATTTTCTATTCATTTATTTCTTCGATTCCAGTAACCTCAGAGAATCTTGAATCTAATAAAATTTATGGAAAAGTTTGTATATTTATTGCCAACGTCTCAAAAATTTAGAATCATCTGTTCCTATCTTGGGCCATCTAGAGAAAAGGAGATGCAACATAAACAAAGAAGAAGTGACAGTGATGTTGGCACTTGACTGACCAGAGCCGTTAAACCTTCCTTCTCACATGGGTGATGGCTTCTCATCTTGAGTGGGGCTGTTCTTGGCCTTCCAAGGACATGAAATGTATCTTAAAATCTAGCTATCTGTTGCATATCTGTCTCAAGGGAAAGACAAACATCTAAAACCTGAACTGAATCGTTAGTGGGGGACTAAGCTGTGTTTTGCTTAAGAAGAGGTGACATTCCTGCTGACTTGTTACTAAGTCCAGAAGAAAGTGAGGAAGGCAACTGCTTTCTGGTAACCAAGCCATAAGCGAGCTTATCACACATTTAAAATGATTAGCAGTCCAGGTTTTCTCAGTAGCCACTACAGATAAACACATCGATAACAGGACGGCACAGATATCCCTCCAAACTTGGCTTCTGGAAAAAGGAGGGGGTGTGTGGCAATAAGAGCAGGGGTCAGGAGCTCTGCCGCCGCTCCCTCGGGAGGTCAGCCTTCACACGGACGTCAGAAAAGGCAGGCAAAGAACATCTAAGGTCCTTGTGTTGCTCTCAAAGCTGTCTTCTATTTCTGCTATTTTGCATTATGACCAGGTAAAAATGAATCTGCTTACGTCCAAACTAATGCCATTGGAGACATTTGGATGGATATTGTCCTTCTAAAAACTCCTCATGAGACATAGAGATATCATTTCTAAAAGAGAGCTCATGAAAGCAAATATTTCTCTGGAACATTAAGGAAATGAATTGAGTCAAAAAATACTCCCATAAGTAACAGTCTTGACCAGCGTCATCTGAGAGCACGTCTTTCCTGTCCCCTTCATCTGCACCGTCATTTGTCATGACCACCTCATTGTGAAAGTAGCCTCATAGAATAATGCCATTATGGTGGCCCTTTCTCCTTTTTCTTATT
Organism: Nycticebus coucang; assembly: GCF_027406575.1. Classification (NCBI taxonomy): domain Eukaryota; kingdom Metazoa; phylum Chordata; class Mammalia; order Primates; family Lorisidae; genus Nycticebus; species Nycticebus coucang. Next base: position 8,406,600 of record NC_069780.1, read on the forward strand.
CATAGAAAGAACTTTGTTAGAATAGCTCCTGGCATCCTTCTCACTTGCTTACTTTTTCCAATTTGTAAACATCTCGCTTAAGGGTTAAGGTGATCTAAACACTCTGTTTATATAATTGTGGAAACAACCTGAAGCTGACCAGTCCATAAGTGATTTGTGTGTGTGTGTTTACCCTTTCTAGTTTCAGATGGAGAATATACAAGTCCAGAGAGGGCCCTCACCATTCATTTGCTTCCCACCGACCAGCAGCTGCCAGTGTTCCAAGTCACAGCTCCACTGGTGGAGGTCAGCCTGGGAGGCAGCGCTTCTGTAGGTAAGAACAGGGAGCCTGAAAGAGATGTGGCCTTGAAAATAGGACCTTACTTCCGCAGCAGTCCCCCTTCAAACCTCTTGATGGTTGCCAAAAAGCGGTGACCTCTAGAAGTTGTATGCGTTTGCACCTATATCCTTCCTTCCAAAGCCCATTTCCCTACAAACAGAAGCAGCACAGACAGAAGGAAATGAAGCCTTCCACGGCCGACGCTCGGTGGTGGAACACAACACGGGATTTATTTTCCGGCTTCCAAGATTAGATCTGCTGCCATCACTAAAATATGAAGCAGCAGAGAGGGGAATGTGGAAGGAAGCAGGCCTTAATGACTGCCCTGATTTCTATTTAGAAAGGAAAGAGTAGTGGGAGAAATGACAGATCACAATAACCGTCAGAACTTATGAAGAGCCAGAGCTCGCCCTGTTATTTTACACGATTTTATTTACTTGACAGCGTACTTAACTTCTCTTTAGCAGTTTATTCTTTTACCAAGCACTTTTATTAATAAGCAGTAGATGCTGTGATTTTGTTGGGTGTGGACTATAGATCCTATTGAGTTTCCTCTTGTGGGTAAAATTAATTATCAAAACAAAACACATGTGCATGTACAAAGCCGACCATCACTTCTCCCTGACGCCTTTCACATTCATGACCTCCATCGCAGCTGTCCTTAACTTGGCTCTTCTACAGATTCAGGAAAATAAGGGAGAAAAAAAACCATGAAAAGGAAAAATGGTTTATGGGAATATTTTCTAGAAGAAAATCTATCCCCGCTGGTCAGGACTGACTGACCTGTTTGCGTTCTCTATGCACGCCCTCATTTATATGGAAGAAAAAAGGTGTTCTGAATTCAGAACTACCTACTTGTAAGTGAACCTTTAGAAGAAGATACTTGGAATTTGGAAATGGTCTGTACTATCAGTTTTCACTCTTTTGTGCTTGACTGGAATTAATTGGTACTTTCTGAGTACCCATGGCATGGCTGTCAGCCTGGCCTGTGGCTACGTCTACAAGTAGCTATATAGTTTTTTAACATACCCGTTCTCTTTCACCAAGCCTTATTCTCCTCGCCACAGGACTTCAGCTGGTAGCAAGAGATGCTGAGACAGCACGTGAAGAACTCCTCTTTGAGCTCCGGAGACCACCCCAGCACGGTGCACTCCTTAAGAACACAGCTGGGCTCCAGAGGCCCCTGGCTGCAGGTAGCCACACACTCCATCACTGCCCCGCTCAAAGGACTTTTTGCTCTATAGTCTGTTTTATGTGTTTTAGATGAGAAAAAAAGTCTCTTTGTGGGACTAGCTCTTAGAGGAGATACTTCCTTTTGTATGTAGTTCATTGGCCTTGATTTTTGAAACTTCTTCATCTGCCCCCTCCCACCCCCTATCCTCCACCTGCCCCTGACCTACCTTAGAAACTGTGATGCTGTTTCCTTAAATGATAGGTTAAATAGATGGATTTCTGAAACTTAGGGTTAATGCATTCACAACAACACCTTATGGCTGTGGTCCCCAATGCCCGGGCCACAGACCCAGCCTGGTGTGGGTCCAGTTTGGGTCGGTGGCCTGTTAGGAACCAGGCCACACAGCAGAAAATGAGTGGTGGGTGAGCAAGGGAAGCCTCATCTAGCGGTTTCCAGCTGCTCCCCCTCACTCGCATCGCCCCCTGAGCTCCGCCTCCTGCCGGACCAGCAGCGGCGTCAGAGTCTCACAGGAACACGTGTGAGAGAGCTAGGCTGCAAGCTCCTTATGAGAACCTAATGCCCCCTCTTCTGTGGAAAAATTGTCTTCCATGAAACTGGACCCTGGTGTCAGAAAGGTTGGGGATTGTAGCCATCTGGGGTATCAGCTGCCACCTTCCTATAGTTCATTCAGGGAAATGAATTCGTTGGCCTAAATTTGTACGTGAATTGTCACGATATTTTTAGCACTAACTCTATAGTGTTAATACGTGTATCTTCATGACTAAAAAAAGGGAACACGCTTTTGAAATGTTGTCTATGCAGCATAACAGTGTGGTAATATGACCAGTTTTCCCAAGTAATATTTACTGTGCTTTCTCTGATTATAAAAAGTCCTACATGTTTAAGATACAAAAAAATAGAAAGAACCCAACGACATCAGCCCTTATAGCATATCAAGTAACTGTTACCCTTTTCAGAGTAGTCACCTCAGGATGCTGTATCTTATTCTAACAATCTGTACTTTCTCCAAACCTTTGTATGAACCATTTTAGAGCTGTAGTAATATACTGTACATTGCTGGGGGGAAATCTTTTGCCTTTGAAAGTAGATGGAATTTTTAAGAACAACCAATGGGCATTTGGGAGTCACAAAGTTAGACTTTCAAAAATTTACTGAACAAAAGAAGTGCTGTTAGAATAGGTTTGAAACATACCAAGGGAGCTACTTTAGAAACCTAACAGTCATTGCCAGTTTCTTCCATATTGCATTTAACCTACATTTGTGCAATTAAGATATAAGATCTAAAGATGTTTGTCAAAAGTTTGATTACCCTTTTATGGTCACTATGCCACTAACACCAGTAAAAAAAAAAAAAAAATCAAACACACTGCTGAAAATAAAAGGCTTAGATGAGAAATATAGCAAATGAGTAAATTCTTTCTTCTCATTACATAACGCCAATTATTAGGGCCAAAGATCTATCGGAAGATAGGGTTGAATGTAATATCCGAGAAGAGCAATTTCTCAGCTGCCTTTTATGAAATCATTAGGGCTCACAGCACCAAGAGGCATTTCTCATAAATAGGGTTCCATGATAACTTTGAGAAGCTTTTATAATTGTGTGCTGGAAAGTTTATAGTTCCTGGTCCTGCGGCTTTAAAAAATTGCATTTTAAAGTTTATTTCATTTTCCCTGAGAGTGTCTAACCTCAAAACTTTTTTCACACAATACCTATTAAATCTATCACAAATTAGTACTCTAGGCTACATAGCTTGGGTTTCAAACTTCAACTATATTTTCCAACTTTTAATTTTAAAAATCTTATGCCTCCAATTAAAACAAAGACCTCTTAGAGGTTCATCAAACATAATTTATTATCTTAAGTGTTATGAGCTAATCACCCTTATTCGACGGTGTTGTAGAGGGAATCCTATATTGAGTGGATAGTTGGATTAATTGGCTTATAACTCCCCAGAGTTTCTAATCCTCTATGTAGCTTGAAATCCTGAAGGTAAAAGTGCCGTGTATAGGAAAAGCATTATTCTCAGAAGCAGTAGGTTTTGCAACGTGTTTTATTTTGGAAGGTGACACTTTCACCTATGAGGACATCGAGAAGAATGTCCTGCGGTATGTTCACGACGGTTCCTCTGCGCGGGAAGACAGCATGGAGCTCTCCATCACAGATGGCATCACAGTGACGGCGCTGGAAGTGACGGTGCAGGTGTCACTGTCAGAGAGCCCGGGGCCTCAGCTGGCCGCTGGCTGCCCCCTGAGCATTGTGGTCGCCAGTAAAGGGACAGCCGTGCTCACCAGGTCCCACCTGGCGTACGTGGTGAGTCCTGTTTTTGTTTCTGTTCCCCACTGCGTCTTCCGTAGGGCTAACCAGAAAGCAGCACCATGCTGAGTTGGAGGGTGGCAGATATTTGACCATATAAGGAAGCTTTTTTTCAACTTGCCTGCACTTCTCTTCTTAGGACTGGTTCCACTGTTTATCCTGGCTTCTCCCAGGGCCTCATGAACAGAAGCAAATGAACAAAACTGATGAAAACACAGGGAATGTGTGAAGGGATGGGTAGTTGTCATAGGAAACATTCAGCAAAGCCCAAGTCCCCTTTGTTTAAGTTCTATCCATTATGTTTCCAATGAGAATTTTAGAAAAAGAGCATTGTAGAGCTTACCTGGTCCATAACTAATAGTGGGCCATGAGAGGAAGCCCACACTCCATCCACGTCAGTCTCTAGTCCCCTCTAGATGAAACGCCGGCCTGCCCTGTGACAGTGCTTCTTGGCCAGAGTTCCACGCCCAATTACTGACTCACCCTGCCTCTCATGCCCCAAGACAAGGGTGTCGGGGGGGCGCCGCCGGGAGGATCAGGGTCCAGGGTTTTTCCCCTAGTCTGGCCTAACTTGATACATGATCCTGGGTAATTAAACTCATCATCCTTCTTTGATTCTACCTCTGGAGCTAACGATAATAAAGATAATTAATTTTAGTTTGTGGGAATGTTTGTTGTAAACAGATATGTATTCTCTTTGTAAACACAATAATGAGTAGTTTTCACAATGCCTTGAAAGGAAGAATGATCATCTGAATGTTATTCTTAGATGGAATTTTTCTTTTACTGATTGTGAAATTGCAACCAATGGTCTGGACTGCTTTTTTTTTTTTTCCTTCTAAGCACTATATAGTTTTGAGTAATCATTTTCTGGGCTAAAGAATTTTCCTATCAAAAGTAGTTCTGAACGGTAGCATGTAAGATAAAGTGATGGCCTGGGAACAATCGCTTTTGTACAGATTTTCCCCTCAAATGGTCTTTTCTTAAGTTATGAGAAACTGCATTCCACACTGATTCTTTTCCAAGGTCTACTATAGTTTCAGAACAGCTTTGATTTTGTTTTTGTTTTTTTAATTGACAGGTGATTTCTACCATACATTATGGTCTTTTGAATCTTATGAAACTCATGAATTTATAAAAATGTATGAATTCAGATTTAATCAATAGATCACCAAGGCTTGAAAAATGTTTCACAGACCAAAATAGCACTCCCGGAGTAGTTCCTGTCCATTAACTGCATATTAGAAGCTGCATATCAAAATGCAAGCCCATTGGCAACTGAAGATGTATTGTCAGAAATTGATTGAATGTGAATTTACCCATCAGTGCAGAAAGACTCCAAAAGAAGTATGCTAGCCTGCCGAAAGCACAGCATACATTTTAAAGACTTACTGAGGTTATATACTAACTTTCTCTGAGAGTTGTAGAATTTTGTACCTAGTGCCATGAAAAATTTTTTCCAGATATGCATAGTTAGAAAGTTTTCAGTGAATATCTGGAAAGGTTGGAAAAGCCATCTGAAATCCTAGTGATGTGACGTTGGAAGAGACAAAATGTAAAAGTGGGATTTTGTGCACTTTGCTTCTTAAAGAAAAGGTACATGGTTTGCGGTGCACAGAGAGTGAACAGGTAGAGGAGGAATGGTAACGGTTCTGGAGTCAGAATGGATGGGTTCTAATCGAAACTCACCACTTACTAGCATCACGACCCTTCGCAAGTTATTTAAACTCTCTAAGCTTCAGTTTTCCCATCTATAATACGGGGAGGATATGATTAATCTTAAAAAGGCAATAGCGTTTCTATGCACCAGCCAAAAAGCGAATTATTCAAAATGTGTTACCATGTATAATAACATCACATATCACACATATCAGAATGTAACAAAAGATGTGTAACTCTAGGAAGAAGTAATGCTAGAAAAATCCAAAGAATCTCTTGACAAAGGATTAGAAATAAAAGCTGAATTTGTCAAGGGACCAGATAGAAGATGAATAGAAAACAACAGCATAAACCAAAACATAGCCAGTAAATATAACTAAAAAGATGATACCATTAATGTAGCATTGAAAAAAAGTTATGTCTTTTGGACTAAATCTAAAAAAAAATCAGACAGTACTTCTCTAGAGAAAGTTATACCATTTAATTGACAGACATTTAAAAGGCACCAAATAAGTGAAAAGATAGGCCATACTCAAGAGTAGGAACATTTAATATTGAAAAGGTATCAATTCCTCTATCAAATGTTTGGTTCCAATCAAAAGCCCAATGGAGGTTTTATGGATCTTAATAGATTGATTCTAAAATATATAGGAGAGATAAAGGACAAAAATTCTGAAAAAGAATAGTCAGGTGGCAAGGGGACTCCTCCTACCAGATATCAAAATTTGATATAAACGTATGTTATTTAAAACAGTGTAGCCCAGAAATATATTAGAGGCCAGAAACAGGTCAACACGTGGCCCTCTGATATAAAACAGGGAGAGAAAGCCCAATTAGTGGAAACAGGAGGAGCAATTTAAAACATGGACTTACACAAATGTTTATGTTGCCAAAAAAATTAATTTGTACTGCTCCCTCATACCCTACACAGATACTAACTCCAGAAAAGTTAATATCTCCAAATCAAGAACTTAAATGCTTCAAGTAAAATTTTATAATCCTTTGCAGGGTATAGATGAATGTTCTTATGATATTGAGAAAGGGAGGAATTTCTTCAACTAGAAGCAAAAATTGCCAAGTGGAAGAAAAAGGTTTACAAGTTTGACTGTATTAAAATTAAATTTGTATTCATTAAAACACACTGTAAGGGGCAGTGCTTGTGGCTCAGCGTGTAGGGTGCCAGCCCTATATACTAAGGGCGGCAGGTTCAAATCCAGCCTCTGGCAAACTGCAACAAAAAAATAGCCTGGCGTTGTGGCAGATGCCTGTAGTCTCAGCTGCTCGGGAGGCTGATGCAAGAAAATCACCTAAGGAGCTGTGAGTTGTGATACCACGGCACTCTACCGAGGGCAACAAAGTGAGACTCTGTCTCTAAAAATAAATAAATAAACTGTGAGTTAAAAAAAAAGTATATAAATAAATAAAACACACTGTAAAGGCAGAAAGCAGAGCACTACAAATTAGAAAAAGACACTTATAGCACATGTAGCCAAAAACAACAAAGAAAATAGAAAACTTCTGTAGATTAAGAAGAAAAGATAATTCAATAGAAATATGAACAAGAGACATGAATAGAAATTTCACAGAAGAGGAACACACATGGGCAATCAACAGATGAGGAGATACTCAGTGTTATTGGTGAACAAGGGAAGCTTACCACATACTATCTTATGCAGGTTAGAGAGGAAATGCAGCGACAGAATGTTCTTTAACTCAACCACTTTGGGAAATATTTTGGCATTGTCTTATGAGCATGAATATTCATATACCTTAACAGTTCATCTCCAGATTTCTACCCAAGGAATTCTCACATATACACAGAACACGTGCAAAAAACCTTCACAGCAGTACTGTCTACAACAGCAGAAATAGTGAAAGAACCCAAATGCCCGTCAATAGGATAACAGATAACTTGTGTTGTACGCACTTGGTAGACTGTTACCCTCAAAATATGAACTGCCGCTGCAAATGTCAACATGGATGGACCTTAGCAGTCTACTGTTGAGTGAAAAGAAAAGTCCCATACAAGTAGGGTCAACTCTATGTTTATAAATTTAAAAAAAAAAAAAAAAACCTAAAAATATATCTTGTGGTCACTTACCAAACTATATTAAGAAATTCGAGAAAATGAGAAAGAAGATTTGTAGTCAGTAAGGACAGGATGACGGGAGAGCACATAGGTAAATGTTGGGTATTATAAAGTGTTAGTGCGCTGAGTGGCAGGTAGATGGATATATGAATAATACAATAAAAATGAAAAAGTAGATTCATGCAAAAGGGATAAGGGTCTTTGAGCAGAAAAGTTACATGGGAAAAAGGTCCATATTCTTAGACATATTTCTGTGTACCCACAATATTTCTGATACTCTGAAACAGTGATTTTCTTTAAGTTATGAAATGATATTTTTAGGGAAAAAAAAATCTAGCTGATTTCCTGCTTTTTTTAACCCAGGAGTCATTTGTGATTGAAACATAATAAGAAATGTCTGACATGAAATAAGCTTTTTTTGTTTTGTTTTGCCACATTTGCCCGTGTGAAATTTAGAAGTTCTACATTCTAATCCAGAGCCAGGAACCATGCGTGTTGTTTGTCACCATCTCAAAAGACCACACCTTAAAACTCTCAGCTGTCTTCTTCTTAAAATTCTCTATCACAGGGAACTCACAGTAATATTAGGAAATAGTCTTTTGGAAGCTGACATATTGTATTTGATAACCCATGTGGAAAAACAGAGAAACTTTAAAAGACTGTAAATGTAGGGGAGCTTTTCTGAAGTTTTGAAGTCTTTCTAGTGTCAAGCGATGTGGAAATTCTGTGATCTTGCATTGAGGCTCTGAAAAGGCCCCTGTGGATATGACTGACGCCTGCTGTCCGCTGCCCACCTGCTATCCATGTACACATCCCCAGTCCTGTTCCTCAGCTAACTCTGCAGTACGGCCACAGCCACGAACACATGATTTGGAAGCACAGTTGACCGAGCAACATTTATTTTCATTGTTGCTCTGGTGAAACATAGAATGCCCCTATTTTCACTATGAACAGCTCTAAAAGACAAATGACTCAAGGGAACTTACCAAGAAGATGTTGCCTTGCCTCCCAGATAGTTCCAAGAATATCCTTGAAGAAAGAGTAAATCGTTCATTAAGACATTGTTATTGTCCGTGTGAAACACAGAAAGGCAATTTTATTTCTCAATAAACACTGTAGGAGGGAAGAGAAATAAATGGTCTCTGTTAAGATGAGGCATCCTGGGGAGAGAACATTTATAGATTCAATCCTGATAGAATGAAATCCCCAAGACTTCATAGATTCTTTTGTTAATACCAAATTTTATCATGTGGAATGTTAAAGTGAGTCATTGGCTAAGCTAAATAACTTCCTTCTGTCTCACAGACTTTCATCGTTGTGTTGTATGTGATAATGTAATTTTACTTGTTTCCAAAAAACAAACCATCCTTAGAAATTCTGGAAGAAGCCTATATCTTTGTTTAGATGACTTACAGCTGACATGTTTTATTCCTCACTAGATGCTCCTCACTAGAAAAACAAAATCTTGTATGGCTCTTATGAGAACACTAGGGCATGTCTTTGTTTTATGCTCCACACCTAAAGTGTATTTCCCTTCTCTGATCTTGAGATACTTTGGGAAAAAGACATTATCAAAGAGGCATTTTAGGAGGAATAAACACTAGGATTTTGACACAGTTTGAAATGGTGTTGCTTTATGACAAAGAGAAAGAGGCTTTTCCAATTAGAGAAAGAGGCACCACAGTTCTGTAACTACTGGAAGTCTTTATTTCTGCAAATGTGTGTTCATGTTCTGCCTCGTGTTTCCCTGTTTAGGATGACTCTTCTCCCGATGCGGAGATCTGGATTCGGTTAAGCTCTCTGCCTATGTACGGTACTCTCTTAAGAACCTCAGGACCTGAGGTGGAAGAACTCTCAGAGATTTCAAACTTCACGATGGAAGACATAAACAACGAGAAAATTAGGTATGTGTTATTTGATAGATTTTTTTTTAATTGTGTTAAAAAATTTAAGCAATTTAAGCAATTGTAGCTCCCTTGAAAGAATATATTGCTTCTGGCCCCATTTTGAAAGACAGATGTGGTCATCTTCCCTGGCTTGTGAGTGTGTTTCCTTCATTCAATTCTTTTTGGCCTCTTCTAGGTACTCAGCTGTGTTTGAAACGTATGCTCATCTGGTTACTGATAACTTCTCTTTCTCTGTCTCTGACACGGACCACAATCACCTGGACAATCAGATGTTCACCATCCTCATCACTCCCGTCAGACACCCGCCTGCACTGGTTGCTTTTGCTGACCTTATCACGGTAAACGATTCTCAGGTCAATAAGCGGGGAGTGCTAGCGAGAGCTCAAGTCTGTGAGAGGGTCAACTAAAGATTTCCACCTACACTAGCTGCCCAGCGCTCCCTCCCCACTCCAAATACCTAGGCAACAGTATCAAGATATGCCTGGTTTTCAATCGTGAGTTTTTTGAAAAGTATGAAAGTAAGTGTATGGAAGATCAAATCATTCTTTCTGCATTATTTAATTAGTCAACAAGTATTTATGTCCTATACTAGATGGTGTTAGTATTGGGTACAAAATCAGAATATATCTTTGAGGAGTTTACAATCTAATGTTGGCAGGACTAAAATATGGACAGTGTGTCCTCACGTCATTCCTTCAATCCAGTCACCACTGAGCACTGTACACAATAGTGACGGTTCCATCGGGGAGGGGATTATATCATGTATCTTGATCACTGAAGTCACCCAGACATGAGTTCAAGTGCTCGTCTTGTTACTAACTGGGTGACCTGGGACCAAGTATTTAATCTTTCTTAGACTCTGTGTCCTCATTTAGAGAGAGAGTCCCTGTGTGTTGCCCAGGCTGGACTCTGTCTCCTGGTCTCAAGTGACCCTCAATCTCAGCTTCCCAAGTAGCTGAGACTACCACATGGTACCATCAGCACACCCAGCTCTTGCTTTAAAATATTGCTATTCTTACTGCATAAAGGATTTCTCTGATGATGAATAAAATAGTGTGAAAATCCCTGGCACAATTCCCTGTTTATGGTAAGGATTCCATAAATGTTAATTCCCTGTCTTCTGCTGCTTCCCATAACGCCAGCATCTCCAGAGATTTTCTGGTTTTGTTGAGCAACGGAAAATCCATAATACAGTGAGTTCTTTCTAAATGGTTCTGATATTCCTGCCATTTTTCCATTTCCATACTTGGGGAAGCCAGTGGCACCGTCCCCATCCCCAGAATCAGGGTCTCCTTCTCCTTGGTAACATAGACCTCCCTGCGGTTCGCCAGAGTTGCTCAGAGTGAAGCGGTATGACCACCTCGAGCAGCCGAAAGAAAAACGCCAGGCAGAGGAGGCAGGGTTAGCATTCAAAATGGGCCCTAAAGGAGAAAGGTAGTTGGAGCAACTGCTTCTGCTTATACCGATTTGCTTTCCTCCTTGACATCATTAAGATAAGCACCAGCTTTCAGAAGCAGTGACCCTTTCTTCCTACACACCTGTAAATACATAGCACAAGAGAATGAAGAGAGCTTTTATTCTGGGTGAGATGCCTTAGGACAGAGTCTCCCTGGAGTATCCAGGGAGGACCCATCTGTCATTCTCCACCTGTGGGCGTCTGAGTGTCGGTATGGAAGGAAGGCACCATCCTGCCCGTAGCTGAGCCAAGGTGGGTGGTGAGAACTGGCCGAGCGGCTTTACAAGCAGATCCGTCACTGAGTGCAGTGCAGCTTTGGAGGAGACACAGGAGGCATGGTGTAGCTTTGGGAGGCGCTGAAAGGTGACGGCAGGTGCATCCCTCCTCTGTCTGTGCAGATCTGCCTCCTGAAACAAGAGGAATTGGTGCTGGAAGGTCACCCAGTTCCGTTCTTTCTCCGTGCAGTTGTGTGCCGTGGTCGCCTAAGGACTCCCCATGTTCTCTTCTTCCTTAGGTTGAGGAGGGAGGGCGAGTCCCCATCTCATTGCACCATTTCTTTGCTACTGATGATCAGGACAACCTCCAGGGAGATGAGATCATTAAACTAAGCGTCCTGCCCAGATACGGCTACATCGAGAACACAGGAACAGGTGCCAGCTCTGCTGCGGAACAGGCGGGACCTGGGAAGAAGGGGGCAGGGAGGGGAGGGCCTGTGTCCTGTCAGACCTCCAGGTGGAAAGCTGGAGAGGGGTGGAACCATTTTAAAGCAAACATGTACTGAGCCTTTTCTGTGTGCCAGACCCTTCTTCAAGCACATCAGTAAACACAACAGACAAGACACCTTGCCTTCGTGGAACCTTAGATCTTGCTGGAGGGAGACAAATCAAAAACCTAATAAATACGAATGCCGTATAAGATGTTAGAAAATGGCTAAGTGGTATTTAGCATATAGAGCAGGGTAAGACAATTTGGAACATCAGCAAGGAGGACAGAAGGATCACACTCAGAGCTGAGGCCAGCAAGTAAAATTTCCTGTCCTTTTCTTGTGAGGCAGCTGCAGTCAGCTGACCCATAGCTGATGTCTCAGCCCCTTCTGTGGATACGACATGAATTGAAATGCTTGCTGTCTGTCTGCTCACCCCTCTTTCTGAATCGTCTGCCCTGCACCCACTGGCGGGTATCACGGAGAAGGCAGGCAAGTGGCCTGTCCTGTCCACAGGCCCCTGAGCCCTGCTGTGACTGGCAGCTGAGACAGCTCTTGGTGGCGTGCTGTGCTGCTGCCCCTGAGTGGAGGGTCCTGAGCACCCGCAGTTGGCTCTAATTGACATGCAGCCAGCAGCTCCCACAGCGAGGCCGTTGCCTGCAGGTGTCTGTGACCAGCATGGGCCTGGGACTCCAGCCTACTTACCAGAAGCTCATTTAGCAGTGGTCGTGTCTTTCTGTGCAAAATCGTAGATCTTTTCCCCATTTTCCCCTTCAGCCTGTGCACTCAGATTTGTTTACTGCAGAATTAGCTTTCTTCAGTACCTGTGTCTGTGCTAGACACAATGGACGTAAAGATGAACGGGACACAGACTGTACCTGGCGCGGGGGGCAGGCATGAAGCTAGAGAACTACAATCAGTGAAAAGCACGGGACAGGGAAAGGAGCAGAGGCCCCAGAGAGTGCAGAGAACAAAGCAGTGACTTTTGCCTGGGAAGGCAGCAAAGTCTGAGGAAGTGACATTTGAGTTGGAATTTGAAGAGATAGTGGGAGTATCCATGGGCAGAGGGGGAGATGGCATTTTCTGTGGGGGGAAAGCTGGGCAGAGGTGGAAGATGATGATGCAAGGACAGCCTCGCCAACTTTCCCTCTTCTCCGTGGGATTCTTTATCAAGTCTTCCCAGCACACTTGTACGTCACCTGGAATGGCAGGGTATTCCATGTGGAGGAGTGTCTCCCTGGCTACACTTTGCTGTGTTGATTTATGTCCAAGAAATGTTCAAAAACACAAGGGTTTCTTTTTTTCCTCCTCCCTGTAGAACATCATTGTGGTGACAATTTAAACTCAATCAATTAGACTCAGATTAGAATCAAATAAAAAACAAAGCATCCATCATGTAGACATTGCTTACTCATGCCTGGGGCCTTTTACAGTGTTTGGAGTTGGGATGAGAATTGTGACCTGGAGTGGTACTGAAGGGCAAATCCTGACCTCCGAGTGGCACCCGAGCACCTCTGTGTCCAGATGGTCCCTGGGCATCACGATAGCCAGGGACCGTGGTGGAGTGAGCCACACAGAGGTTTCCTTAAGGGACTAGGCAGTCAAATGAAAATATTATGGAGAAGGTTCCTAAATACAAGTGACATGGTAAACCTTTCCACGTGGAGGGAAAGGGTTCCTCTTGTAGGATATGCCAGAGAGAATGGTTTTGAGACTGACTGGAGCTTAAGGTGGAATCTTTGCTTTTGTCCTGACCTATGTTATCAGAGGTTCCTAAGGAAAAAAGCAGTGATTCTATGTTGTGTAAAATAATGGCATGCTCGGTGCTTTTTTTGTATATCACGTGTGTATCTTTTCCTTCCCTGGGGAAATGGAAGGGCAGTTATATCCATTTATAGATGAGAAATAGTAGGGCAATTGGGATCGGACCCCAGGGCTTTTAATTCCTGGTCTGGGGAATACCCCCCTCTCTCCCACCTTTATGCTCAAACACATTTTCATCTTTTGTTGAAAATGGTACCTTGTTTTCTAGTGTAGCTGAGTAAGCAGGAATTGATAGATCAAGGTAACAATTCTCTTTTGGTGTTGATGCAGGTGATCGTTTTGGCCCTGAAACTACCAGTGACCTAGAGGCATCCTTCCCTGTTCAAGATGTTGTGTTAAGCCTCATTTATTACTCTCAGAGTGTTCATGAAAGCATCGAGCCAACCCGGGATATTTTTAGTTTTTATGTGAGTGATGGAACCAATCGTTCAGAAGTTCACAGCATCAATATCACCATTGAGGTAAAAACTTTGGAAGTTGACTTTGACCCAGGCTCTCTGTGTGTGCATGCAGAAGCAAAGAAGATTGGATTTGACCTTCAATTTTAAAGGTCATTTTTTAAATATAGCCTTCAGGACACTTGTAGAATTAAGGTTGGCATTTGAGGAAGGTTTGAGTTAGAAATCTGAATTTCCACTTTAGGGTAAAATTTATTCATTCTGTGGGAAAACAGATTGTGAGCGTCAGACGGAGAAGCCTGGCCAGTCCCATGTTTAGATGAAAACTGATGTATGCCTGTCTTCCTCTGATATCATTGTGCTTGGTTCTATATAATTATTTGCCTTTTCTTATTTTAATATATTTATTCCTTTAATTGTAACATCAAAGAAATATTTTCCTTGATGCTGTATTTATTCACATTTGAGGAACCATATAGGCTTGCTCTGTCATCCCTGAGAGAGAAAGAAAGATAAAAGATAAATCTCAAAATGGAATATCTTTTGCCTTGGGAAAATAAAAAGTGTGGAACCCTTAGCACTTTAAGGAGCAGTGGTGGAAGGGGCTGGCACAGGGCAGGGAGACAACTTTCAGATGGAGTGCCCTGGAGCAGGCCTGCGATATGCCGGGGGCTTCCCACCACAGTTGTGAGTTCAGATAGTAAGCCCTTTATCTCTAAAACAGACTCGTGAAATCACATGTCCATATTTTTGGTCTAGAAAAGATGGTCATTGTAGCTATGGAAGATTTCTGAGAAGACTTTTGTAGATTATCCATTGGCTTCCTATCAAGAGGATATGTTGTTCGTGTGACTTGCTCTCTTTTCTTTTTTTTTTGTAGAGACAGGGTTTCACTTTACCACCCTTGGTAGAGTGCCGTGGCGTCACACAGCTCACAGCAACCTCCAGCTCTCCTGCCTCAGCCTCCCAAGTAGCTGGGACTACAGGCGCCTGCCACAGCGCCCGGCTATTTTTTTTGTTGCATTTTGGCCGGGGCCGGGTTTGAACCCACCACCCTCGGTATATGGGGCTGGCACTCTGCTCACTAAGCCACAGGCGCCGCCCAACTTGCTCTCTTTTCTTTTTTTTTTTTTGTAGAGACAGAGTCTCACTTTATGTCTCTCGGTAGAGTGCCGTGGCCTCACACAGCTCACAGCAACCTCCAATTCCTGGGCTTAGGCGATTCTCTTGCCTCAGCCTCCCGAGTAGCTGGGACTACAGGCGCCTGCCACAACGCCTGGCTATTTTTTTTTTTTTTTTTGGTTGCAGTTTGGCCGGGGCTGGGTTTGAATCCGCCACCCTCGGTATATGGGGCCGGCGCCTTACTGACTGAACCACAGGCGCCGCCCAACTTGCTCTCTTTTCAAACTAACCATTTTGATTGGAAAGTAAAGCCGGCGGCACATTAAATGCTATTTTGGTAATGAAAGTAGCTGTGACAATGATATTCTCTCTGAATAACTTATGTTTTCTTTCTCCTAAGCCAATATCTGTGTGAGACCTAATATTTTATGCTTTCATCAGAGGAAGAATGATGAGCCGCCCAGGCTGAACTTGCAGCCCCTCAGAGTGCAGCTGAACTTGGGAGTGGTGATAAGCAATTCTTCCTTGAGCCTACAAGACCTGGACACCCCAGACAATGAGCTGATTTTTGTATTGACAAGAAAGCCTGACCATGGTAGGACACAAACTGCTGTGGAAAGCTTCTTATATGAGATGCCCATTGGGTTATTGGTGTGAACACAAAGATTTCAGTTACTTCTCTACCGTTCCTGTCCATGGTCCGTCCTTCGCACCTGAGTATAATTAGATTCACAGCCAGCTAATATTCCTTGGAGTCATGGTAGATACTAATTGTTTAAAAAGCCTCAATCCTAGTTCATTAGTATGTCTAAAATTTAATTTCAGCTGTTTTCTTAATTTCCTGTGTAACCTCAAACAAAGCAAGTTTTGGAGTTCACATATCCCCTTCTCAGAATGGACGTCAGTGTTGCCAATCCTTGTAGAAGCGAGTTAGACATTATTGTGAGCCTGTTCCATTTTCATGGGAAGTACTTTTCCTGATTTAAATCAGATGGAAAACCACAGTGGGGTTTTCTGCTCACTTCTTTTCTAAGTGCCATCTCCCTGGTTCTTGCTAAAGCCCTAGAACTCACATGTGTATCTCAATCCATTCTAATGTCCATTGGTCTTTCAAAGATTAAATTGTTACTGTGGGCCCGGTGCAGCACCTCCTGCCTGTAATCCCAGCACTTTGGAAAGCCAAGTAGAAACCCCTGAGACTACGATCTGGAGGCCAGCCTGGGCTAGATCCCATCTCTACAAAAAATTAAAAAGTTAGCCAGGCATGGTGGTACACACTTGTACTCTTCAGCTGCCTGGGAGGCTGAGACAGGAGGATTCCTTGAACCTAGGAATCTGAGGTTACAGTGAGCCATAATCAGTCCACTGCACTCCAGCCTTAGCAATAGAGTGAAATTATATCTGGAAGTAGCTGGCTAAACAATTCTTACTCAGTGCAATGTATAATGCAACAGGGACCCTCGTAAATTGTCATGCCAATAAAATGTCATAAGTGGTAAAAAAAAAAAAAGAAATTGTATCTGGAAAAAATAAATATACACACTATATATAATTAAAATAAATAAATATATAGTTGCTGTGGGGGGAGGGATAACAGACGAGGCTGCTGGCCACTGCATGCCAGCTTACTTTCATTCATTCTCACTTTCTTGAGGGAGGAGCTGTAACTGTCCCATTATAGTACATGACCCTTGAAAACAGAAAAATCTGCCTCAATCTAAAGATGCTTAGTGTCTCCTAAATGTAAAAGGAATTTAAAACAAATTCCCATCTCCTGCCTCAGATGCCCTAAGAGAAAGGCAGGGAGTGAAGAATGCTATTTTCATTCTGCAGAAGGGAAAAATATGGTTTAGACAATGAAGTGAGTTTGAATTCATGGAGGAAGATGTGATTTTTAAGCCATTGTATTACCACATCAATTCACATCTCCTTAAGAGACCTTTAACCAGAAAAAAATGGGACTTTGTCCTCTTTCTGTATAGATGAGACAGCAGGCAGCCCCCTGTGCTTAGACACGTCTAAAGCGCTCAGCTGTCGGCACCCAGAGGCTCTGAGGTGCTGACGTCCTCCCTGGGCCGTACAGCCGGCAGATCAGAATCAGACAGCGTTAGGGTGCCACAGACAGTCTACCATTGCTTCGTTGTTTTTCTCCACTTCGTTCCTCAGGCGATCTAATCCGGAGGCAGAGCGCCTCTGAGCCTCTGAAGAACGGGACGGTTTTAGCCCAGGGCTCCTCCTTCACCTACCAGGATGTCCTGGCTGGGCTGGTCGGGTACGTGCCTGGTAGCCCAGGTGTGGGAGTGGATGAGTTCCAGTTCTTTCTCACCGATGGCCTCCATGAAGATTCGGGGAGGATGGACATCCACATAGAACTGCCCGCGGGCGACACCCCCCGCTTGGCTGTGAGCCGAGGCCTGCAGCTCTCCGCAGGTACCACCGGGACGGAGGGACGGGGCTGTGCTTCTTCCTGATCCTTCCATGTCGGTCATGTGGGTAGGTCTTGAACGAGCTGTGCAGTGCTTGGGAAGACTGGAGTTGAAGAGATCTCCGGTTTTAGAGATGCTAAGGATTAAGCTTGAGGTTCCTGTAATAATGTTGCTGTTCACCTGACCCCACAAAAACAAACAACAAAAGAAATGCAGCAGCATTTGTAAGATGCTTGTGTAAAAAAACAACGGAAGATAGGCTGTTGGGACGTCATCATGCATTAAAAGAGATTATACAAATAATTAAGGATTAGGAGATATGATGTTCGAGGGTCGAAAACTCCAGTTTTGCTCCTGTTTAAGCAACACTGAAGAGCCTTTGACAAGTGTGGGTCTTGGACTCCTTGGCAGTTAGGGATTGGGTCTTTCGCCTGCAGAGCTCTGTGTCTCATGGGGTTCTGGAGTTTGTCTATTCCTAGTTTTGCTTATATTTGGTAAGGAAAAATATACAGTATTCAAGCAAATGGAAATTTTGGGATTCCCAAAGGTCACAGGTACCAGGTCTAGGATTTGACCTTACTTTCCTTATAAGCTAATAAGCTTGTTACTTTTTCATGGATGGGGGTAGAGGACCCAAGATCCATCCATCACAGACAGATACTCTATTACTCCCAGCACTGCAGGTAGCAGGGGCATCAGCAAGTTTGGCCCGTGCTCCCTGTGCCCTCCAAGTCCCGTGGGCATGACGCAGAGGTGGACACCTTTGCAGGCAATGGGATGCATTACAGAGTGGGATGGTAAGCTCGGGGAGCTTCCCATATTGTATGTAGCAAATGGTAAGCAAGGCTCATCTCTGTCCCAGAGGAGGGCGTCCCCTCAGCCCTTCAGGCTGCTGGCTGGGAGGTGGCCTGGGTAAAGAGCGGACAGTCCTTGCATTATTGCCTTCACCCAGCAGGCACATGCAGTGGGCTCAGTGCCTGTGGCCGGTTGCCACTCTAAACACCAGGGTCTATTACACAGGAATGACTGTGATCTACTGTACCAGAATCTACTATTTTTAACATAATAAATGGCTGGGGCAGAAAACCAGGGGCCAGCCTCTGGGGGGATGTGTTTGCCAGCAGCCTGTGCCTTGCCTCTGACCAGCCCCTGTGGAGCGTCCGGGCCTGAGGCTCAGTCCTCGCTGCTCTTCTTACCCAGCTCAGCCTCCTTTGAACTATTCGGTCTGACATGGCAACAAGATATGCTTGTAAGTTTATTTAAAGCTGGGGTATTTTTTCCTGATTTTGTGATCCTCAAGACAGAAAATAAATTAAATCCAAGCAGATTTCATCATGGATCTAGGAGTTATATTTTTCACAGATCTAGGAGTTATTACATAGATCCAGGTACCAACTCCTCAGTCCCCAGGTAGGATGATCCTAGAGAGATGAAAACGTGTCAGAAGAGAAAAGGGGGCTCAGGTCTAAACTCAAGGGATGATTAGCAAACTGCAAAGCTGGGACTGTTTCACTTAGGGAAATTAAAATTCATTCATCTGGAAACTGAGAAGGGTGAGTGCCTGGTGCTTAGACCCAAGGAACGTGCGATAATTTAGCCACCTGTGTGCCGAAATCATTTGACATCCCATTCAGAGGAAATGGTGGGGAATGACACTCTTCCATTCTCTTCCCAGGCTCTGTAGCACGCATCACGGAACAGCACTTGAAAGTGACAGATGCTGACTCCGAAGACGGCCAGGTTATGTATCTCCTGAAGGAAGATCCCGGTGCAGGCCGCCTGCAGGTGGCTAAGCACGACAACCTGCAGCAGGTCTCCGTGAAAGGCCCCGTCCGGAGCTTCACCCAGGCAGACATCGCCCAAGGTCAGTGGAACCTCCCTCCAACCCCAACCTCCAGGGACACCACCGGCAGTAGTAACTGAGAGTTCAATGCTTCGGAGCCTGTGTGAACAGGGTGCTCTGTGTTTTGAATAGGAGCTGAGTTACAGCTTCATTTCTCTTTCTTTTCTCCTTTTTTTGGTGGGGGGGGGTCTTTTTTTTTTTAATTATCTTTCTAGGATAAAAATGTCTTTATGTTTTGATTTAGCACTGGGGCTGTTGTGGTGGTAAAAAGTCATTTTGACTTGCTGTGATGCTAAAAAGCGTATGTGAGAGAGAAGGCAAAGAAGTGAGTTGGGACGGATTAAGGTGCAAATTATGCCTTCCCTAGGTGGGCAATTTGTATCTCTTTTCTGCTCCCCAAAGAGCAGAAGTTAATGAGCTAAGCAAAATGGAAGGACATAAATCCAAGCTGCCTGGGGGACATTCAAGCTCCTCCCTCCTGCAGGAAACACTGATGTAATGTAAAGGCATAAATGTTAAGTGCTACGCACAGGACCAGAAAAGGAAAAAGTAAAGTCACAAATAAGGGGGAAAGGTAATCCAAAGTCATGTGATAACACGCAGTTCTGTTTAGAGGTGGAAATGTGCCCTTGAGGAGCAGAAAGGAGTGTCCTGCCCCTGGTGTCTAACACCTGACATTGACCACAGCCCAGTTCTCTTTGGACTTGTCTGTGCTGTAGTAGACAAGAGGCAGGGAACTCCTTAATTATCCCATGCCTCAGTGTTTACTTTTAAAAAATAAGACCAGGCACCTCTTCCCAGAAGTTTGGTTATATGGACACAGCCTAGCTGATAGATATTTATAAACGATGCTGTTCATTAACAGAAAATTGTCATACATTGTCCTCCTCCCCTTGGCTCCTGCTGACTGGTACTTGGAGTTTACCTACTTGTTTGTTTGTCCGTTGTTTTCAGCTCATGTTGTTCTGTGTACTGGGCAATGAGGAGGGAAGCCTTCTGGCGGAATGTGGGCCACAGCTCTTGGTCCTCTTGCCCTTGGGACTTGGACATGTAATAGGGTGTGGTCAGCGCCCATCGCACACACAGGCAATTTTGCCGACCTAGTTTTCATAAGCCCTCCTTAGCCCAACCGTCAGAAATACCATTTGGGGTGATTTTGTTATGAGAAGGTCTTTGGTTATGAGGAAGTAGGTGGTGGGAGAGGAAAGGGAGGAAAATAGAAACTTTAGATTAAAATGTCAAGAGCAGTGTCAAAGCGAGTAGGTGTAATTGGTTCATTGGTGTGAATACCAATTGAATTCACACTTCTCACTTCAGAAATAAGGACGGAAAGCAGTAATAGCAGATCTTGATTTGTTTGTTCTTTCCCTCTTTTTATAGGGTGGGTAGAATACAGTCATAGAACAGGAGAACCTGGTGGGAGTTTTGCTTTTAAATTTGATGTGGTTGACGGAGAAGGCAACAGATTGATTGACCAATCCTTCTCCATCAGTGTTTTAGGTAAGGTTTTCTAATATAAAAATACTTCAGCAGTCCTGAGGTTATACAGTTTGCACTGTGCTCCCCTGGAGTCCTGAGCCCTTTCCTTCACGCAGCTGGTGTAGAAATTTAAAATCACACCTCTGTGGTTGCAGAAAGCTCTGGCCCGTTGGTGTGCTCTCCGACAGACAGGCCTAAGGATTACTTTGATATTACCCCTTAGGCACTAGGCCCTAGAATTAAAGAAAGAGTTGTAAAAGACCCCATTTCAAATTATTATTTCTGATATTTTCAGAAAATAAATCCCCACCAGTCATCATCACCAATAAAGGGCTGGTGTTGGATGAAAACTCAGTGAAGAAGATCACCACTGTGCAGCTATCTGCTGCTGACCGGGACAGTACACCTGCAGAGCTGGTCTATAGAATCACCAGACAGCCCCAGCTGGGCCACCTGGAGCATGTGGCATCACCAGGTCAGTCTGTCCTCTCTTGCTTCAGCCACCCAAAGCTGGGGCTCTGTGAGCATTGGGGGCAGCCACATCTGTGTACTTGTACACCTAGGATCTACCTGCATTCATATTTATTTTCTGCCTCACTAATTTTGGCCATCATACATTACCTTGGTTATACTTAGCACACAGTAGGTGCTTAATCATAATTTGCTGAAAAGTGAATATGAAATTACATTTTATGTAAGCAATCTTATCTCCATAAGTAGGTCATCAGTTCCTTCAGGGCAAACACCACATCCTGTTTTTTTTCTCTGCTCCCTTGAGCACACGGTGCCGTGCAACGCACTGTGATTAAAAATTCCATTCACCGGATAGTGAGTGAGCAGCACACATACTAAGATTCTACTCAGAAAACAAATATGAATGAGATACAAGCCTCCCCCTCCAGATTGTTTTATTAGGTGAGATAAGAAACATCTCTACACAACCATAACTCAGGGGGAAATATGGCAGGTGTTTCAAGAAAGATAGAAATGTGGTGTCATAGGAGTTAAAAAGTGAGAGTCTACACTCAGTGGGAGAGTGCACAGAGGTGGCATTTGAGGGTGCCCTTGGAAGATAGAAGTGGGGCAGACAGAATTTTTGTTCTTTTCAAAGAGGAGAACAGTGTGGGAGGAACATTCAAAAAATAATGAGTAGGCCAGTTTAGCTGAAGCATATTTTCTGAAAATAATAGCAGATGGAGCTCACAGGTTGATTGAGAGTTTATGGAGGGTCTTCAAAGCTGGGATAAGTAATCTCTATTTAATTCAATAAGGCAGAAAGAGTCATTGCAGAACTTTGAGCAGGGAAAAAAGTGAAATTCATTAGGTAGTGTCCAGCAGGAAGAACTGAAGGAAAGGAAAAGGAGGCTGTGGTGGTGGCTGGGAAGTGTTCACATTCAGCCAGGCAGCGGGCAGACAGCAGCTGCAGGATAGTCAGATGAGAACAATTAGCCAGACAGTATCTGATAAGTACAGGCAGCCCCAGCTTACGAATGGGATGGGTTCTGTAGGCTTGTTCTTAAGTTGAACTTGTGTGTAAGTTGGACAGGTACATTCACCTATTACCTGTAGTAGTTTCTGTTTATTAGTGTGAAGCATGCATCAGTTGGACTGTAATTCAGGGACTTACTGTGATAGCCTCTGTTCACGAGTGTGAGATGTATGTAAGTGGATGTTTGTAACTCAAGGACTGCCTGTATTTAATAGACATTTATTGGTTGACGGAAGGAAAAAAGGAAGGAATTTTAGGGGAGAACCTATAGAACTTGGCAGCTGAATGGATGTGATGGACAAGAGATACTTGTTGAATAAACAGTCTCAAGGTAGACTTAAGCCGGGGGGCGATGGGTGAAAACCCACCTGACAGGTGCAGTGACCACTGTCAGGGTGATTGGACACACTGACAGCCCTGACTCAGGCATAATAAAAGCCATCCATGTAACCAAAAACATCTATACCCCATAATACTTTGAAAGAATAAAAAATAATAATTTAAAATAAAAAGCTAGAATTATTTTATTTCTTACAACATAATTGGTAGTGATAGCTTACTAGAGATTTCGATCAACATTTGTTTTTCTTTAGATTTTAGGTTGCAGATCTTTATTAATTCAACTAGGAAAATGGCAAAATAGAAGTTCCCCCCATTTCAAATGCAGGGATTTTAACAATAAGCAAGCACATAAGAGATATGACAATTAAGTTTGAGAACTCATCCTTGAAAAAGTGCTGCATACCTCATTGCTGAATATCACTATAGCCACCTTCAAAGTCCTCCCTGGGAGAAGCTAGGCACTGACTTCAGGTCCTAGTCTACCCTTCAAAGCAATTTTGGAACTGTTTTTCTGGAATGCCCATTAGAGCTGTTGTCATAAGAGGTCCGACAATTAAATTCACAAACTCATCCTAGACAAAGTACTCTGAAGGTACAACTTCCAAGGGGACTGAAGGTGACAGGAGTGATATTCAGCAAGGAGGTATGTAGCACTTTTTTCTAGGATGAGTTTGTGACCTTAATTGTCCAAGCTCATATGTCACATCAGATGGATATGAGTGCTAGGGAAGAATTCAGAGCATTCCAGGGGCAGCACAGGGAGCAAGCGTGTGAGGAGGATTTCCTTAATCATAAGCTGAAGTTGAACAGATATCTGAAGAAAGTGAGGGAGCCAGCCACATGGATATATAAAGCAAGCATGTTCCAGGCAGAGAGGCACCAGCAAATGTAAACATGCTGAGGCAGAATCAGCCAGGCAATCGTGTTCAAGACCCAGGGAGGAGAGCTACATGGCTGCAGAGTGTGTGAGGGAGAGCGTGGTGGGAGGGGACCTGGGGGAGGTGGAGGGGTCAGAGGGAAGAGGTGTGAGAGGAGCCCATGCCTAGTCCAGAGTGATGGGGGAGCAGTGTGTGTTGTGAGAGTGTGGCAGGAGGGCATGGAGAGGGATGGGGGGACAGACTGGCTAAAATCCCTAATGTGAATTAAAGCAGGTGGCCTACACTTTTTGTCTTAGAGTTCCTGGGGGAAGGGTGCAGATCAGCTCCCGAAGACCTTGGCCACAGGAGATATTGGATAACTAATTCATGAGCTAATTGCTCTGCTGGAGTTCTGTCAGATTGCTGATGGAGTCTCTGCAAGATGAAAGTGCAGACTCTGGGCCGGGGTGTTAGGGACTGCCTCCACTCTGTTCAGGGATTCTGAAAGCTCTGAGCTTCCTGCAGACACTGTCATCACCCCTGTTGCTCAGTCACAGCCCCCACCCTTTTATGATCCCAGGCTGTCACGAGTCCTGCGCTTGGGGCTCCAAATTCACCTTTTCTGTCTTCATAGCTCTCAGCTGCTGCTGGGCTTAAAACCTGCCTGCCAATGGGCGGCGCCTGTGGCTCAGTGAGTAGGGTGCTGACCCCATATACCGAGGGTGGTGGGTTCAAACCCAGCCCCAGCCAAATTACAACAACAAAAAAAAACAACAACAAAATAGTTGGGCATCATGGCAGGCGCCTATAATCCCAGCTACTCGGGAGGCTGAGGCAAGAGAATCGCCTAAGCCCAAGGATTTGGAGGTTGCTGTGAGCTGTGACAGCACAGCACTCTACGGAGGATTAGTAAGTGAAAGTTGTCTCTCAAAAAAAAAAAAAAAAAAAAACCTGCCTGCCAAGACCAAGCCAGCTCAGGTTAGGGAGAGACCAGTAGCTGACTGTGCTCCGCTCCTGGGTTAGCTTCCACCAATAATGGAGGGGGCATCCTCCTTATGGCTGATGGGCAGAGCTTCCCTGGTGGCCCTCAGCACCAGGCCTGCCTGGGCCCCTCCTGTTGCCAGAATGCCATTCTTCCCTGTCTCTACCTTTCTGTAGATTCCTGTCTTTCCGGCTGTCAAGGTTCTCCCTTAGAGAGAGCCCACGTTGATTCCTTCCTGGCCTCCTGAATGGCTGCAGCCGGGGAGAGGCAGCAGCACGCCACCCCATTTGTCTCGGAGGGTGAGGAGGGGCCTACCCGCACCTGGGGTTGAGGTGGGCTCTCCTCTTTCCAGGAAGAGCAGAGCGACTTCCAGGCCAGTGTCTAGTCGGTCCCTACACTGGTGTTGGCGTCCACACTGCAGTGGCCGGCGCCACCCGGAGCCGTAGTCAGCAGCCGGTGCCCGCTGATGGCCAGCTGTGAAATGACATTCTCATGCTGTCTTTCTTGGTCGGACAACCATAATTGATTGTCCTCTCTAGATGGACTGGAAAGTGTGGAAAACTTTTCCCCTAACAGAGACATGGGGAGCCCTATGCCCGTGTGAACTGCACAGGGAAATAAACACGAGCCCCCGCTCGCTAAGGAGGCGCCGATGGGATCCAGGGCCTGCGTGTGGCGTTGTGATAGCCTCAGCTCAGGGCTTCCCTCTCTTTCTTGGGAAATTAGAATAAGAAGTTATATTACTTTGGATAGAAGCAAAGTGGCTGGAACAAAGAGACCCCAAAATACAGTGGCTTAAATAAGCAATTTATTTTCCCAGAGAGCAATCGAGAGGCCTGCGGTGGCTCCGTGGTCTGTACCAGGTGGCTTCTGTCTCTGGCCCAGCGTGTCTACTGTGATTTTTGTAAAAAGAAAGAAAAGGCCACACTTATTCCTTGGTTAGGAGCATTACTCAAAGAACACACGTCTCTCTGGTCACATCCTAGTGGCAAGAACATAACCACACGGAGTTGTGAGGGGCCGGCAAAGGTGGGCTCTAACTGGGCGTCTAGTCATTTAGTTGCTCGCCAGGGGTCCTTTCTCTAAAGTAAGGAAGGAGTAAGATTGAGATAGCGATTTCCAGTCCAGCACTGGTCCTCAAGGGACATCTGGCTATCCCCCTGGGTTGCAAGTTGTCACACTGACTCAGATGGGGGAGGGGGGTAGTAATAGCTAAACAGCATTTAAATGGTAGTGACAGGGAAGCTCAGTGCCCTGCAGTGAATGGGCGGAGTCCTGAACCAAAGGGCCCATGGTGTTATTAGTGAGAAAGAGAAGACTGCAGCATCTGCTCCCAAATCTGAACGCACAGACACGCACGTTTGTGTCTGCACAGCTCCAGGGCTGACTTAACCACACAACTCCCAGCCCTCGCTGATTGCAGCTCCACCCCACATGCTCTAGGAGGAGCTGGGTAACTGCTGCTTCTAGAATCCTTCAAAGAGCTGCCTCGTGCTGGAGTCCCCTGCCAATTAGAGCAGGCCTTCCTCAAACGCTGCAGCGACACAATTCCTCCTTGGCCAGACCAAGAAAAGATCCTCCATGATCTGTCAGAATTCCTACAGGCATTAGAGACCCATGAGCAGGCCCCTGGCTCATGGGCAGCCACATGGATTTTTCTTGCATCCTTAAGTGAGCCAGCCGCAGGTGGCTTCCCGCCCTTGTCAAGGCCCTGGGAAGCCAAACCCAAACTTCAAATGAACTTTTCAGATGAGGGTGTCGCACTGAGAGGGGAGGCAGAGGAGGACTCCTGAGCCCCAGAGTTGGCGTAGAGGATACCAGAGGCAGGTCCTTCCACAGGTGACCACTGAGCTTCCTGACTCTGTCTGAGAGGCTCTTCAGCTTCATCCAGCCTCTGAGAAGCACAGGTTGGAACATGTATTCCCCTACCCCACCCCCACCCCTGAACATGGACCCAACCCCGGTATATTTTCTCTTCCAGTCCTAGGACCCTATCTTGCTCTTAAATCTTAAAGTAGGGCAGATGAAGAGCTCTATCCTCACCAAACTGAACATCCTTACATCACGTGTTTACTAGTCACCAAAAGATTTACCCAGGAAAGTGAGTACCCTCGAGGGTGGTCTAAAAGTCTTAAATCCTTAACACTTTTGTTGTTACAAAGCCCTGCGGGCAACCGTCTCTTGCTAAGAGTTAACTTATTAAGGTACTGCCCACAGCTTTCCACTTTCACTTTGTACTCACTGCCAAGTTCTTGCTTCTGGAAGGAGCTAAATTAAAGCTTGTAAAAAGGCACACCACCTTTCCAACAAGCATCCGTTTCCTTTCCCTGTCCTGATTCATTAACATGGCTTGTGGCCTTTTTAACTCACTTCTAAAAGGCCCCAGGAATGTGAGCGTTTTGTGCAGAAACATTGATGTTGCCCAAACTGGATTTCAGAAGGGAGTGACAGCATGGTGAGAGTCCAGGTGGCCTGTGTAGATAACACCACACTTGGGAGTGCACAATTACCCTGTCTTATTTTAGGGTGTGCTCCTAAAGATGCGCTAGGTCTTATTTTCAGGGGACGTCTTATCTTTCCTGTAAGTAGGTCTTATTTTCGGAGGATGTCTTATTTTCGGGGTAACAGGTTAGAGAGAGAGAGATCAAAGTGGAAATCTTGGGCAATGTCCCTGGCCTTGCCTGACTTCACTCCCCACCCCAGTGAGTCAGACCACCCCGGAGTCTGGGCTGCTCCCTGGGGTGTGTGCTGCTGGGCGCACGGGGCCCCTTCAGTGCTTCCTCCTCGCTAGTTTCCTGTCTTCATGGGGGGCTGGTCTATGCATCACGAGGGCGCCCCTTTCTGCTATCAGCTCACTTGTCACAAGGGTGCTGTGAGCGCCAGCCTTAGCACCTGCTAGTTTACTGACAGCCACCTGAGGCATTACTTCTATTCACTGGCTATAAATGGTTCTCTTATGAGCGTGTTCACTCAATTTTCCTTATTGAAAATACTGCAGAAGTCATGTGACTACCACTGCACAAATCAAATGAAAGCAAATACTTGATTCTACTGTCATCTACCATTTTATCTGCTACCTCGGCAGTGGCTTTAACTATTCCAGTTTTAAATATGCAAAAAAAAAGGAGAGAAAGAGAAAGAAAGAAGACTCTGTGCCATGCTTGCTCTGGCTTACAGGACTCATGTAGCGTGACAAGAAAGAAGGGAAGGGGAGGGCACTGGAGGAGAGGGGCCCACCCAAAGCAGGTGTTCTGGTGGTTCTTTCTACTTTTCTACTACTGTTCTTGGCCCTGTTTACACATTAGAATCGCCTGAGGATATGTTTAAAAATAATGGTGCCTGGGCCCCACCCAGACCAATAAATAAGTCTCTAGGGCGTGGTGCTTGGATGTGAGTGTCTTTTAAAAGCATCCTCATGACATTCTAATTACATGCTGGGTTGTAATTATGTATATATGGTCCTGTGTCTTATTAGAAGTTTCCTTCCTTCCCTTCCTCCCTTATTCCCTTAAAAATACAGTGAGTAGCTGCTAGAGAAGAAAATGGATGTTTTGGAAGTGGGGACATGTATACACATACGTGTACGTGTGTTTCAGGAGCTGTGACAACATGACAGAGGAGCAGGGGCAGTCGGGACGCTGTCACAAAGGTTTCCTCTCTGTGCCAGCCTCTCCGGGTACCATGACACCAAGCCCCATGGAAGGCTCCTGCGCCTTACTGTGGGCTGCCCCGGAAGCAGAGGCATATTAGCTTGGTAGGGCTGCCAGTAGAAAGTGCCACAGACTGGGAGGTTGAAACAACAGAAATGCCGTGTCTCCCCGTTCCAGAGGCTGCAGTGGGACAGCACGGTGTTGGTGGGTTGGTTCCTTCCGGGTATGTGAGCAAAGGATCTATTCCCGGCCTCTCCCTCAGCTTGTGGATGGTCATCTTCCTGTTCACTTGATGTCCACTCTGTCTGGATATGTCTGTGTCCAAACTGCTCTTTTTTATGACATTGGTTATACTGGGTGAGGGCCCGCCCTGAGGGCTCATGTTATCTAATGACCTCTGCAAAGACCGTTTCCAAATAAGGTCACATTCCAAAGTACTGGGAGTGGGGACTTCAACATATGAATGTCAGGTGGGGGAAGGGCACAATTCGACCCATAACTAGAAGAAATCCAAGTTACCAAAGCTGAGGGTCTTCCACAGAGGTGGGACCACCCACAGCTGTGCTGAAATCGGGGGCATGGTGTCATCTAACATCAGTTAGAAGGCAGTTTCTTCAGAGATGCTTGAGTCCCTCCACATTTCCTTGACCTAGACTGAGCTTTCTTTAACGTGCTGGCCCTCCAGGGGAATTGGAAAAACTGACAGGGTTAATGCAGGTCTCCGAAATATTGCCAGATACACAGTTTAGCCAGCAGGTTGGTGATTGACACCACCTCAGATGGGATTAAAGCCTTTAAGGTATTTCAAACAGCAACTCCCTGCTGTGATAGCCAGTGGCGACAATCTGTTATTAGAAGCACCATCTTACTAGCAAGTGAGTAAATGAGGTCTTCCTATACCCAGTTAACAATGGCTAAAATTAAAAAATTTTAAAGTGTACAGGGAGTGAAAATGCAGTCATTTGTTTAACAGAGGGGCACATTCTGAGAAACACACTGTCAGGCGGTGTCGTTGCGTGAACAGCACAACGTGTACTTACACACACGCCCTCTACACACCTCAGCTGTGTGGGATAGTCTGTCCTGCTCCTGGGCTACAGCGCTGCACAGCGTAACGCTATACTCAACATCATAGGCAATTGTAAGACTTTGCTAAGTACTTGCCTATATAAGTCCATCTAAACATAGAAAAGGTACAATAAAAATACAATATTCTAATCTTAAAGACCACTGTCGCAAACACAGCCTGTCCTTGACTGAAACTGAGCCATCAGCAAGCAGCACGTAGCTGTGTGTGCTCACTAGAACCTCTTAGGCACATAGTAGGTGCACTGAATTCACTCACCAAATATGGTTTGAGCACCTACTGTGTGCTGTGCCCTATTCCAGGTGCACATCAGTGAAAAAACAAGAAAAATCTTTTTCCTCTTAAAGTCTAGCTTCTACAAGCAGCTTATTACCCTCTGGCACGTACTTATGGCTATTGTTTAAGTGATAATATTAAGCCCCACCAAAATCAATGTTTCAGACAAGAAAGAGGTTATAGCCAATGACATGTTTTAGAAGAACCAATTAAAAAATATTACCAAGGTGGTTGTTCAGTGGTTTCCCTTGGGTCCCTTGGGTTCCGATGGCAGCACTAGCCTCTTATTAGCTATGTGACCTTGCCCTTTTAATTATGTAAATGATTTCATCAGTGTCATTGCCTACAAAAATGGAGGTGATATGCTGGCCTTGACAGTTGTTAAATGATAAAATTGAGTAAGCCCGACACAGGGTTGTGCCTGCCGAAGGTGCTCGGCGTTTGCTGGATTGATGTGGGAGAGTCCCGCTGGATCAAACCTGGAGCTCTCTCGCACTGCTGCTGAGTGAGGTGTAAAATGGCACTGCCACTTTAGAAAACCAACCTGACAGTTTCCTAAAAAATTAAACATAATCTAACAAGTATCCCAGCCATTCCCCTCCGAGAGATTTACCCCCAAAGAAAGAAACTTACACCCATACAAAGACTGTGCACAAATAATTATAGCAGCTTGTATTGAAATAGCCCCAAACTGGAAGTAACACAAACACCTATTAACAGGTGAACTGGTAAACAAACTATGTCATATCCACACTGTGGAATACTACCTAGCAACAAAAAGGAATGAACGATTACATGCTTCCACATGGGTAAATCTTGAAATAATTACGCTAAGTGAAAGAAACTAGATGTAAAATAGTGCATACTGTGTGATTCCATTGGTTAAGAAGTATAGCAGCCGGGCAGGGGCTCATACCTGGCCTGTAATCCAAGCACTCTGGGAGGCTGAGGCGGATGGATGGCTTGAGCTCAGAGTTCAAGATCAGCCTGAGCAAAAGCAAGACCTGGTCTCTACTAAAAACAGAAAATCTGAGGCAAGAGCATTGCTTGAGCCCAATAGTTTGAGATTGCTGTGAGCTATGATGCCACAGCATTCTACCCAGGATGACAGCTTAAGACTTTGTCTCAAAAATAAAAAAAAAATAAAAAAAACTACATAGAATGCCAACTATAACCTGTAGTGATAGGAAGCAATTTATTAGTTTCTTTGGGATGGGATTGGAAATGGAGAAGGGAAGAGTGGAAGGATTATGAAATATCAGTTGGAAACTTTGGGGGTGATGGATAGATTCAGTATTTTGAATGAGGTGATGGTTTCATGCCAAAATGTATGAAATTGTACACTTTAAATACTTGTAATTTATTATATGTCAATTTCACCTCAATAATAAATGTTTAAGAAAGTCAATCTCAATCTTCCTTCCCTAGAGGAAGGCAAAATCTATCTGCTTTCTTAATCAGTGTGAGACTTTCATAGAGGCAACTGTGAATTAGGTGACCAGCTGATTGTGAGAACCCAGGCAAGTATTTTCCTGTGAGCTGTGAGGATGAATTCACAGCAGCGGGCAGAGATTTAAATTTCTCAGTGCAGCCAGTCTGAAGTTATTAAATTTATAAAGAATGATATGGAGCTGTTAGACAGGGATCCACATTTCTTGCCTGTCAGAAACTGATGTAGCAAGCACAGAAATATAAAACGCCTCATCAAAAAATTAATGCCCCCATATTCAGGAGGCTATTGTAGCTGGGTGACAGATTTCAGATGATGAAGAGAGATGCAAATGTAAACCATGTGGGTTGGGTTTTTTCCTTTTAAAGATAAAGCAGTGATACTGATGTCATATTTAAATATGTACGAGTCAAAGTCGGATCTCTCTTTTTTAAAATAGAAAAGCTAAACTGATTTTGCTGGGATTAACAGTGAAAAATAATAAATCCCAGGCAAGAGAAAATGAATTTCAGGGCCAAACTAAAGGACTAGATTAAATGGATTAATACCCCAATACCCAGGATCAGAAAGAAAGAATTTGTGCTAAGGGCTGAAAGATGTGATTTTGTTTCACTCTTGACTGATACCAGGATGTGAGCTCCAGAGTCCAGAGATAGGACCAAGAATTCTTGGCTGTTTTTTGCTAATGCTGTTAGGCCTTTAAAAACATTGTGTTTTTAAGATCTTATCATTATCTGAGATTGCTTTAGAATTTTTTTTTTAATTTAAAAAGATTCTGGGAAAAGTTAACATGATTTTTTTCTATATCATGTTACTAAAGGACACTGCTTTGCTAGGTCATTTCTGATTTGGTGGGCTTGCTCAACCTCCAAAGCCCTGCATTCACTGTCACTGCCCACTGGCCAAAGAGGTACCCGGGAAGGCAAAATTACAGACCCGAGACTTGAAAAGGGACCTGGAAGAATTAGGAAATGAAATCATGGAGGCCAGGATGCTGACATCACAGAAACATGTCATCTGTTTCTCCATCACAGAAACAAGGCCACGTGTGGCCAAGCCCTGTAACTCCAGCATTCAAAAGCTAAATCATCACACAATATTAAAAATTTGGGCAGGTTTTCAGAAAGGACGAAGAGGCTAGAGCCCCACATGAAACTTACAAGAGAACAGTGTGGAGAGTAAGGCAATGACACTGAATTTCACAGATGTTACCTGCAAACCTCCACCCCAAGAGAAAAGCCAGTAACGTTTGTTGGACACCTTCTGTTCACGTGGTACAACAGAAGCCTCAGTCATTGAGTTAACCGCACTCCCACAGAACATATGCTTTGTCGAAAAAAGAAATCCACAAACAACTCTAACACAAGTGCTCAAGTGCGGGACATGAATGTTGTGAGAAAAATACGAAGGACTCTGTGTGTGGTGAGAGCGTGACATTTCCCAGCTGTAGATGGACGGCTGGCATTGTGACGCATCTCGTTTCTCTCGTCCCCTTTCATCAGGTGTCCAGATTAGCTCCTTCACTCAGGCCGACCTGGCTTCACGGAGTGTTCAGTACACACATTCCAGCAAGGCCGAGCGACACGCAGATGCCTTCAGCTTCACGCTGTCTGACGGCGTCAGTGAGGTAGGAGAGGAGGTGGGCTCCATCCTTGCGTGGGGGTTGATTCCTCGCTGTCCTCTTCAAATGCAGTGGGCAGAGCCGCTCAGGGCCCACCAGCTTCGTTCCCCTCTGCTGTCAGCAGCCTCTGCCAGTCACATGGGCTCTTGCCTGAGAGTCCTCACTTTGGGGGTCCTGGTCAGTCAGTCAGTCCAGGAAATGACGGGAAAGGTAAACTAGAGAGCATGCCTTCTATTTCGTGGAATGTGCTGGGAACAGGTGTGTCCCACCTGTGCTTTTCTGCCCCCTAGGTGACGCAGACTTTCCACATCACTCTCCGCCCCGTGGACGACTCGCTGCCCATCTTAAGGAGCTCGGGGATGCGGGTGCAGGAGGGTGTCAGGAAGACCATCACGGAGTTCGAGCTCCAGGCGGTGGATGCAGACACGGAGGTAGACGCACTCCCCTGCGTTCTCTGCTAACGCAGCTTGGGGGGGGCCCTGTGGCTTTGTAACCACGCACCCTGGGGTTCAGATGGAGTGGTGAGGTTAGTGCAGGCATTCTGGAAGGCTGAAAAAGCAGAAAATACCATGGCCTTTTGGAAAAGAGAAACTAAAGCATTTGAGAGCAGAATGTTTCTAACCCCTTTCTGAGCCCTAAGTGTATCCATCCTTTTCCCGATGATGTGTAACAATCATGTTAACGTGCTGGTTTTTTATTACGATTCACGGAAAGTCAGGCAGATGACATTTCACCCAATGTTGTTGTTATTCACTATTAGAGTGGATGAAGATTTTCTACACTCATTAACTTTTTTCCCTATCACCCCTCCATCCAGACTTAGAAAAGTGAGGGAAAATGGGTGAAAAAGAAATAGTTTTTTAAATGTCCATTTCCTGTCATCTTGTTAGAGGATAAAAATTCAGGCTTTCTTCTGGGCACAGTGGTGTGTACCTATAATCCCAGCCACTCAGGAGGATCACTGGAGCCCAGGAGTTCAAGACCAGCCTGGGCAACATAGCAAGACCCCATCTAAAAATAATAATAATAATAAAGAAAAGAAAAATGTAGGCTTTCGTCTATGACCTGAAAGAACAAAATTAAGTGCTTGTGTCTTACAACTGAAGGACCAGGATGCAATTCCAATTATACTAAATAATATAGATTTTTTTCCTTAGATCTATTTTTAATATCTATAAAGATAGCCAAGCAGCCCTTATTTTGTAAATGTCTCTAGGTTCTGCTGCCCTTAACTAGCTATGGGCTGTCACTCATTCATCTGGTTTCTGTTATGAACTTCCCTTCCCTTCCCCTGGTTTTTTGCCTCCTGGACAGGCTGAATCTGTCACCTTCACCATCGTGCAGCCCCCACGCCATGGCACCATTGAGTGGACCTCCAATGGGCAGCATTTCCACCTCTCCTCCACCTTCACCATGGAAGATATCTACCAGAAGCGGGTCAGCTACAGCCATGATGGCAGCAACTCCCTCAAAGACAGGTTCACCTTCACCGTCTCTGATGGGACAAACCCCTTCTTCATCACGGAGGAAGGAGGAAAAGAGGTGAGGGGCAGAGACAGTGGGGAAGTGGCCTAGCAGTATGTGCCTGGGCAGAACATGGATTTTTGCATCAAGCACAGAGTCATTGGAGATCTTATTTTGTCACTTATACAGTAGAGTGGTCTGGGGCAAATCACTTTTCTAAGCCTCAGTTTTTCATCTGTTGAATGGGCACAGTAATAATTATCAGGGTTAGATAGTTAGCTCAAGAGTCCAAAGAAGTAATCCACAGTACTTACCACTGTTGGCAAATAGCACTCAGTACAATGGCAGCTGCTGCTGTTATTAATGTTACTGTTACTTCTTTTTTGTTCACTCTTTACTCCTTGAATCTTTCTTTCATCTGATTTTAAAATTGTATATACGGCTCCAGATCATCTTTCTGTCTTTGGATGAAGTCCCCTCAGTCTGACAGTTTCTCAGTCTGAGAAATACCAGTGGTTAAGATTGTGGCTTTTACATCCAAAAGATACTAAGTAAATTCTGGCCTTGTCACTTAAAAGCTGAATGTCTTTATAAGTCATTTAAACTTCCTAAGCATCAGCTTTGTCGTCTGTAAAATGGGTATTTAGCCCAATGCCCAGCAGACAGGGAACATCAGATAAACTGTGGCAGTAACCACTGTCATTGTCAACCTTTTAGGACCAGCTTGAAACTGGTAAGATGCTTTTGTCTCAAGGTCAGGCGACTGAGACAGAGTCTCAGTCTGTTGCCTTCAGTAGAATGCTGGTGGCATCACAGCTCACAGCAACCTCAAACTCTCAGACTTAAGCTATTCTCTTGCCTCAGCCTCCCATATACCTGGGACTACAGATGCCCAGCAGAATGCCCAGCTATTTTTTGGCTGTAGTTGTCACTGTTCTTTGGCAGGCCTGGGCTGGGTTCGAGCCCGCCAGCTCCCGTGTATGTGGCCGGTGCCCCAGCGGTTGAGCTATAGGTGCTGAGCCAGAATTGCTTTCTTCTAACCTCTAGGTGTCCAAGAGAAGTTTCTATTTTCCTTCCACTGCCTTCCCTACCATTTTTACTCATGCCTTTGTCTGTTAGCCAGGTCTCCTGCAGTGCCGTCAACCTCCCCTGGGAAAAGCTGCCACTTTGGTGACAGGTGGGCCCGTGGCACCCTGCGTCCCGCCATCTATGTCTGGTTCTGCAGAGGCAGTTTCTGTGAGCAGCACGCCCTGACCCTGTGGCACTCTCAGGATAATCAGAGGATCTGCTTCCCAGCCCGCAGAGCTCCTTCCCTACTCTGACAGGAAGGACTATTTTCCTGGATGAAAGGTCCTCTGCTCCTGTGGGGGTGCGCAGCCTGTGAGAAGGGCATTCTCGGCTGGCTGCTGTGTCTGTGGGGCTCCTGGGAGTTCCCTGCCAGCAAAGTGTCTGTGCTGCATCACCGCCTGGCAGGTCATCACTTTTGTTGTTTTTTTTTTCTCCCAAACTGTAGCTGCTTTCCAGTTAGTTTGACTTTCAAAAGAGAAAAATAATTTCAGGATGTATCAGCAAGAAGGCTACCTGTCTTATAAACATAAAAGGTCACAGCAGGTCTCTGAGGGACTGTGTCATTTAAAAAATGGAAATTACTTAGAAGGTGGGTTGTAGGAGATGGAGAACCCAGTATCGCACTGTCCTTGCTGTGTCTGCTCAGGGTGGCCGAATGCAGCTAAGATGTGTGTGGCATGTGTGTGCAAGAAGGGGTTATAAACTACTATGACCACATGCTTTCATTAGTGACGTCTTCTGCCCCTTCCCCTCTTTGGACAGCTGTCCCTTAAAACAACAACAATGAAAAAAGGACAAAAAAAGAAAAAAAAGAAAATCTCTTGCTGTGAAGCCTCTTTTCGCATCTGGCATAATCCCAGCTGGAGGATTTTGACATTAGCATTTGAATGATGATTATTGACAACCTCTCACGAAAATTTTGACAAGAGTTATTGAAAGGAAATACTCTATTGTTTAGTGAGTTCATACTGACATAGGAGTGTGATAACCAGCATCCATAGCAGGTGAAATTCCAGAAGAGTGTCACACTTTTCTTCCCATATGGTTCTCACTCACATCACCATTCCCCTTTCTCCCCGAGGCCGCAGGCTGAGTGGTGGCAAGGGATGGAGACCAGCTCAGCTGCCTATTCTTCATCTCTGAGCATGGCCAGACTCAGGCCTCCCAGCTCTGGAGAGCCTGGACCCACCATGCTTCTGACACCTACCAGTGACTTTTTCTTTCCCGGCCTCCCCTACAGATTGTGACGGCAGCACCTCAGCAGTTCCAATTGGATATCCTTCCAGTAGATGATGGCACTCCCAGAATTGTCACCAACCTTGGGCTCCAGTGGCTGGAATACATGGGTGGCAAGGTAAAGCCTGTCCCACCTGTCACATTCACGCCACCCAACTTGGGCTGCATCCTCCATGACAACAACTTATGAATAGATCTCCATTCAGCTCCTGTCCATTCTTCCTCATATCAGCTGATTTCCCTGAGATTGGCAAGCTCTGTGAGTTGGGTTAGGGTATTTTATTAGTAATGCTTGTGTAGGATTGGTTAAAATACTGTACAGTTTAAAATGCCCTTACAACAGTATTCAAAAATATAGTAGGTCAGAATAACATAGAAGTTTGTTTATTTTTATTACATATGTGGTGGAAGTAGATGGGGTGCCTAGGGCCCTACTTGACTGGGGAGAAATGCAGATTCCTCTCCCCTTATTTGTCTGCCATCACTAGCCTGTTGCTGTTGACTGCATGGTCAAAGCTCGTTAGAAATTTATCAATATGCAGTTGGCCCTGTGTCTATAGGTCCCACATGTACAGATTCAACCAACCACAGATGGAAAATATTCAAAGGGAAAAAACAACACCACAAATAGAAGACAATATAACCACTGTTTACATAGAATTTAATTATATAGGTATTCTAAGTAATCTAGAGATGATTGTATAAATACTACACCATTTTATCT
This sequence comes from Nycticebus coucang, assembly GCF_027406575.1. NCBI lineage: Eukaryota > Metazoa > Chordata > Mammalia > Primates > Lorisidae > Nycticebus > Nycticebus coucang. The sequence goes on from NC_069780.1 coordinate 8,443,580, forward strand.
GAGGGACTTGAGCATCTGTGGATTTCTTCATGGGATCCTAGAACCAAATCCGCAGAGGGACAACTGTACCAGCACATGGAAGGGGACACAGAGAAACAGAGGGCAAGGAACATCGCTTTAAGCAAGGGTTACAGAAACTGAACTTATCTCTTGCACTCATATTCTGTCCGCAAGAAATTGGTCCTATGGCCCCAGATGTTAATGGGAGGCCGTGAAATAGCATCCATCACTGGGCAGGCCGGTGCTCATCTAAGATGTCACCACTGAAAGAAGGGAGGGTGGCCTCTGGGGACATCTGGCATTGCTGTGGATGGGAGGCAAGTGAACATTGTGCAGGTGAGAGTCCTCGGATGAAGTCTGCTTTGGAAATGTCTTTCTCCTCCTCATTGCCAAGTCGGTCAGTAATTTTCACCCACAGCAGGGAGAGCACCAGGTCCGCACCCACAGCTCAACATGCACCCGGCTCCTCAGCTCGGCCGAGGCTGCTCTCTGCATCGGTGGCTGGTGCTGTCTCTGGAGCGCCTCCATCTCCATGGAGCCTTAGCCCGCGCTGTGACTTCCCACCAAACAAGTTGGGTTTGCTAAATACATGGAACAAAATTAGCACAAATTCCTTGCCACGCCCCCTTAGGTTTTTCCCTTTTGTATTCACAGCAATCCCTTTTCTTCTCCAGATTCTCCTCCTAAGTTTATACCCCTCGCTGCTATCCTGCTGTGATGACACAAATGAGCTCTGTTTCACCAATCCACACATCAATTTTCTGGCCTTACAGTACTAGACCTGCCAATTTTCAGGGCTGCTGACCCCCCCTTTCTTCTCTCAGACCTTTGCTCTCAGTAAATATTTGTTGAATGAATGAGCAAGGGAATTAAAAGTTCAGCCGGCATATTTGGGCATTATCGGGGTGTAGTATGTTTATCTGATTTCTATTTCAAGCATTACAATTGACTCCTACAATTGATTTCCTGCACTGAATCATTCTTTCAAAGTTCCAACTTCCTTTCAAGGCCCAATTCACATCCCATTGCCTCAAATTCCTTTTTCTTCGACCCCAGATGAAATTAATCTCTCCTGTCTTAAAAAGCATTTGACACTCTTTTCATATCTTACATTATAGCTCTAGCAACAATGACCTGGCTTAGGAGCCTTTATTTCCCAGTAAAGCATGTATACCTTCAGGGCAGAGGCCAGGAGAATTTCTATCTTCAGAGCTCCCCTGGTCTGGACAGAATTCTCTGTGCAGTGAATGCACTCAGTAAATCATTGTTGTGCCAAATTAAATCTGAGTCAGAGGGTCTTATTCCTGCTTTATTCCCACCTCAGGAATTAAACTTAATGGGTTTCTATTCCAGGCCACCAACTTGATCACCAAGAAAGAACTGCTGACCGTGGACCCAGACACCGAGGACCCGCAGCTTGTCTATGAGATAACAACGGGCCCCAAGCACGGCCACTTGGAGAACAAGCTGCAGCCTGGTGCAGCTGCTGCCACGTTCACCCAGGGTGGGGCCCCGGGGACTTAGAAATAGGAGACGTTTGTTCTAATGCCGCTCTCTCCATCTCCCCGACCTTCCTCACAGCCACTTCTAGCTACTTATCCCCAAGTAACCTATTTTCAAACAAATAGATTTTTTAGTGTCTAACCACCCTGATTTTTCCCCCCTTTTACTCTAAATGGCAAAAAAAAAAAAAAAAAGTATCATGCTTTCTCAGCTCCCAAGTCTTGACCAGGGTTTCTGGAAAAGAATACATGCGCCGCCTGGTGCTCTTTAAACATAACAATAGCAGCAGCAACCAGGCTGTATGGATACATGCTCCTGTGTGGGCTTTATTCTTTTTGTTATTCTCTAAGAATGACAGATTTTTTTTTTTTTTTAAACAGTCTCACTTTCTTACCCTCAGTAGAGTGCATCATAGCTCACAGCAACTTCAAAATCTTGGGCTCAAGCTATCCTCTTGCCTCAGCCTTCCAAGTAGCTGCAATTATAGGTGCCCACCACAGTGCCCAGCCATTTTTTAGAGATGGGGTCTCACTCTAGCTCAGGCTGGTCTGAAACTCCTGAGCTCAAGCAATCCAACTGCTTCGCCTCCCAGAGTGCTGGGCTTACAGGCCTGAGCCCCCGCACCTGGCCTGAATTACAGATTTTTAAAAAGATTTCAACCAAGAAATTAAAATCGACATGTGTAGTTTGCTCAACAGAAGTATTTTCCAGTTTTGAGGCCATTTTGTGTTTTAGCTTCTTGTAAGCATGTTAGATTTTTCTAGACTTGTTTTAAGGAGGGACCTGATGGGAGCAAACTCCATAGTGAAACATTCTCACCCCGTGTCCCCACTTTTCTCCCTGTCCTGAATTGTGTGTTCTCTCCTGGCCCCTCGTGAGCTGTGCTTTAATCCAGCCCCAGCCATCCTCATTAGCACACACCCTCCAGAGCCACTGCTTTAGAAGAACAGAGTCCGAGTGGGATGCTGCACACACACAGGCTGGGGGCACAGACTTCCTCTGTCACCTCTCGGATTCACCCTCTTACATTCCCCAGACACTCACTGAAACGCCTTTTGTCAAGACCCTGTGATTCTCATTTTAAGCAGCATGAGGGTACTTTCTGCAGATAAAGACGGTCGTTAGTTACACAGAGCTGCAGGATTTTATTTTAAAGTTTGGCAGAAACATTTATTCTTAAGACGTCTATGCTTTTGGTTCTTAGGAAAGTAAGTTTTATCTGTTCCCTATTAGAAGAATAAATGAGCCATGTTGGTGTGGGGAATCTATGAGGCTGTCTTTAGGTCCTAGGTTAATTCGTAGCAAATTCACAGCAAGTCTTTTTTCTCACAGAGGATGTGAACTTGGGGCTGATTCGTTATGTGTTGCACGAGGAGAAGGCTCATGAGATGATGGACAGTTTTCAGTTTCTGGTGAAAGACAGTAAACCCAATGTGGTCGGCGACAACGTCTTCCATATCCAGTGGTCCCTCATCAGCTTTAAGCATACCAGGTACAAGTGTGATGGCTCTTTCATTCTTGCGAAATGAATCAGGTAAGCACAGGAAATCCAGAGGAAGCATGCTGGGGGTCAGCTCCCGTCACCTGGTGATACTGGGAATGATGAGATGATGGTAGCAATGATAAAATAATAATCACACCAAGTATGGACTGAGTGCCGTTTGGACCAGGCACAGCACAAGGTACCTGACATACATCATCCTGTTTAATACTTGCGATTACGAGATGAGGTCTGTTCTTACCCAGGGGCAAAAGTACAAGACAGCGAGAGGTTAAGCAACTTACCCACAGCCACATGGCTAAGAAGCCCGCTGATCTGAACCAGTGTTTTCTGCCTCTCATACAAGTATGTTTGGTTCCATCTTTAGGTTTTAGAAGATAATCCAATAGAACTGATAGGAAAAATAAAAAATAGACATCCAAATTCCAAAAATAATCACTGGCCCACACGATCAGTATCTTTGCCCTCCATCTGTTCTCCTCGTTCTCAAGCTTGTACCCTCTCTGAGCTCCTTCCGTCTCTACAGGCGTGCACATTTCTAGGAAACAAACGCATGTCTGAACAGAGACAGCGCCGAGATGCCTTCCCAATCTGCTGGGGAAGTACAGAGACACCGATTGGTAAAAGTGGTGCTGATTGTATGAGTTAAGTTTAATTAGGATTATGATTTTTCTGGAGAAAATATTCTGTAAAATCTATATTTCAAAGACTCACTATTCTAAGAAATAAACTTTATGATAATACAGAAAATTGGACCTTGGGGATAAAAAGGAAAACATACAAACTTGATTTCACCCTTACACGTACTTGGAGAATTAGAGGAAAATTAGAACCAACTGTTAGATATGTTGTGTTCCGCTGTTATTTACCTCTTAATTGGATATTTTTCAAAATTAAATACATTCAGTAAAATTTGCTGGACAGCTTTCTAACACTTAATGGGATAACTGGGACAGAGGGCCTCAAAGCTGGCAGTGAGGACTGACCTCGAAGGGGCACCAGGCCTGCAGCCGTCACAGTGACCAGGCATAATCCCAGGCCAGAGCCCATCCTCAGGGATGGAAAACAAAGTGCGTCTCATGCTCTACTTGCTCCTGGCTCTTCCAAACCTAGATGCACGTTGGGAATTAATAGCACATGGCAGTCAGCCTTCTGCTTTGCAAAAGCACTAGAAATTCTAAGCCACACGCTAAATTAATCCTGTCACTCTCTCATTGCCATAAAGCTGCATTTGTCTGAACACCCATGTTTCCCAGGCCCAACTCCCGTTTTCCTACCTGTGGCACTGCCCTGGCTCCTTCACACACTTCCCAGAGATGGGGTCCAGTGAGTTCCCTGAGCTGAGTTACTAATTGCCATCTGAGTGGCTTTCTTCCCTGAGAACCCACTGTATACTCTGATTGCACCACCATGCTAGGGAGGTGCTGTCTCCTCTCTCTATGTTCTGAAAACCGAAGTTCACAGCTCCCAGTGCCCTCCATCTCCCGCATGACTCTGAACTCTCTTCCCAAGTGGGGCAGGCACCGTTCTGCATCCACAGCTTGGTCCTTGGGACCTGACCGTTCCAGCTGGACGCATTCCCTCCACTTACACGCTGGCTCCTCGCAGGAGCCATAATTCCTCTTCTCTGAGTTGCCAGTAACGAAACAAGAAGAGACAGGCATTAAACAAAGTGGTTTCTTTGTGACCCTGCAGCGGATTTTCAGAGACTGACTTTTTGTGTGCTCCTAGTTACAATGTCAGTGAGCAGGCGGGCTCTGTCAGCGTCACGGTGCAGAGGGCTGGGAACCTGAACCAGTACGCCATCGTGCTGTGTCACACGGAGCAGGGCACTGCCAGCTCCGGCTCTGGGCTCAGCTCCCGGCCTGGACAGCAGGACTATGTGGAATATGCCGGCCAGGTAGGTAGAGTGGGGTTCTGACTCCCAAACTGCTGGGACACCACCAGCAGAGCCTGTGACCTAGTCGCAGGCCCCCGTGGTGCCCCCCCACTTCACAAGCCCGCCTTCCTGTCCTCTGCCATCCTCCCTCCAGTGATGACCCCTTCTCCCTCCCATCCTGCTCTGTCCTTCACAGTCTCTCTGACCCTCATCACAGTTATAACTGCCAAAGCGTAAGCTGTTGTCTATCTCATCAGTCTTTACATTTTGCTTCATGACCAAAAGGCGTCCCCAGGCATCATGTTCTGGACTCAACCTTTGGTGTCCCACCTTCGCTTTCCCCTCCCCTTCCTCACAGGAAGGTCTTAGAACAGACTAGCTGAGTGGTGATAGGTGATGAGCACGTGGGCTCCAATTATAAAGAGAAGCTGGAGAGAACTGGATGGATTTAACCCTTGAGTAAGAATTGGTAGGATCTGGCAGTGGACCGATTAGACACTGGGCTAGAAGGGACAGATGGTGACAATGCCCCTTACTAGAAAGGGGCCTGACTCCTGAAAGGAGCAGGTTGGGCAAGGTTTGGACTCATGACTTCGCTTTGGACATGTGGAGTATGTGTGGCAGAGAGCAGTCTGAGATCCAGAGAGAAATCAGCAAGACGTCAACATGCCTGTGTTAAATGTAATTAGGGTGGCCATGAGAAAAGGAGAGAATTGAGAGCAGAGTAGAAAGGGGGACTTACATGGTCAGCTCCTGTAGGGGAGGGGGCCTTGTATTTGTCATCTTCCATGTAGGGCATGGTGGCTAGCACCTCATAGGTATTTATTCAGTACTTTTCCAAAGCAATTTTATTATTCTTATGGCAACGCAGGTCTCTGTAGAGAGAAGTGGGCTCTGTCCTTCAATGGAAGCATTTCAGCTAGACTAAGTCCTCTTACATCAGACATAAATGAAGAATTAGGAAAGAACAGATAAGCTAAAGAGTCTTTTAGCAAAATGATAAGACCGAACGTGTTCTTGTGTTTTTCAAGGAAAGACAAAAGACTATCTGTGTTCTCTAGATCTTAAATAGAGACTTGTTAAGTGTTTCATTTCACTGAGCACATTTTGAAATATGTAGCTTATTAAATGAAACTTAATGAGATTAATTGGTTATATAGTACTAATAATTTTCTGTTTGATTAAAATTACATATTTTTTAGATTTGCATGTCCCTGGAAACATATAACTATTTTTTGCACATTTCAGCTGTCTTAGTTTGCACAAAGTATAGTCCAGGAATGTTTCCTGTCCTTTCTTTCAATTAGGGGCAAGTCTGTAGCCTTTGCTGCATTTGAAGGTTTTAGCTAGCTTACCTGCCTTCCTCCCACCCTTCCTTCCTTCCTTTCTTTTTTGACAAAATGAAACCAGAATAAATTCTTATCTATAGGTTTGCAATTGTGTGCATATAAAATAATCTCTCTGCTTTGTAACAGGCTAAATTAATTCACATTATAGTTCTAGCCCATTTCGATGACAAAGGCTTTAGTCAAATATGAAGTTAAAATTAGTCTGGCTTGTTTATAACTTTCTATAAATTTAAACCTCATTATTCAGTACATTGAGATTCTATGTCAATTTTAATTATACAAGTAATGTGAGGATGGTAATGATAATACCTTATGTTTGTTCAGCTCTTTAAAATATACTTAGCACTTTTCATTACGTCTGATCTCCTTTATTCCTTCCAGTAAGTATGTAAAGTAGGAATGTTGTAATGTTTATTTAGCTGATGAGGAATCTGATGTTTGTAAAGTTTGAAACCTACATAGCATAGGATCCACAGAACCAGACTTGAGGCCAGAACTTCACACTGGAAGGTCTGAGTTCTGTCCAGTTAAACTTTCCACGACACAAAGGGAGCTGAGCAGCCAAATGATGAATGCTGCTGTCCCAGTGAGTTAATAGAACAGGATATACAAAGTTGTTATGTGTTTTGCTACAGTCACCAAATGGTAGGGGATGCCTTTGCTGTCAGTGTCCCTGTATACTCGTCAGCCCCACTGTGCAGGCGAAGAGTGGGCAGAGGTGGCCAACTGTTCCCAGTGACAATGCAGAGCTGGGGGCAGGAGGACCCGCTCATTGAGTCAGTGCTCTGCTCGTGGGACTTGGCAGCTCTTTCCCTAGGATGCTCTGGAGACCCACACGGGGGAAGCTGAGGCCCAGCTGACCTCCTTGTTTCCATGTGACAGGTGCAGTTTGATGAACGAGAGGACACCAAGTCCTGCACCATCGTCATCAACGACGATGACGTGTTTGAGGACATGGAGAGCTTCACCGTGGGGCTCAGCATGCCAGCATATGCCCTGTTAGGGGACTTCACCCAGGCGAAGGTCATCATCAATGACACTGAGGACGAGCCCACACTGGGGTTTGACAGGAACACCTACCGGGTCAACGAGAGCGCCGGCTTTCTGTATGCACCGATTGAAAGAAAAGGTCTGTTGGTGTCAGAGGTGACAGGAGCTGTAATGACAGCTAAGGGTTGTGTTAACTCACATTTGCATTAACTCGGGTGTGAATGCTTTACAGGTATTAACTCATCTAACCCCCATGAACCCTAGTGGTGATTCTGCCCAGAGGGAGTGCTGCAGAACACTCTCCTCTTAGTTCAAGGTGGTAGAACTCCCATTTATTCTTAAGTTGAATTAGAAGACTGGTTATACATGGATCATTACAAAAATTTTGAGATAACCCAGAAATCAAGAAACATAAAATCCACACTGGGGGCTCAGCACCTGTGGCTCAAGCGGCTAAGGCACCAACCACATACACCAGAGCTGGTGGGTTCGAATCCATCCCGGGCCTGCCAAACAACAATGACAACTGCAACCAAAAAATAGCCGGGTGTTGTGACAGGTGTCTGTAGTCCCAGCTACTTGGGAGGCTAAGGCAAGAGAATCACTTAAGCTCAGGAGTTGGAGGTTACTATGAGCTGTGATGCCACAGTACTCTACCTAGGGTTATAGCTTGAGGCTCTGTCTCAAAAAAAAAAAAAAAAAAACCCACAGGGGGAAACAAACAAAGCCCTCCTAGCAACACCAATAAGCTGAGCAAGTTGAAACTTGCACAGATGAATCAGAAAGGATGCTGTCGACTGTGTTTCTTGGAAGTGAAATAATGGACCGTAACACAGTCTGTCTCTCTTTCATGGTGACCCATGTAGATTATTCATGAGTCAGTGTTCTTAATCAATCACACAATCCATGAAATATTTAGTAACCTTGGCCAAGGAGGGAAGTCCCAGTTTGTAAGGGCTGGCTTTCCATCTTAGTTCTTGGAAGACAGAAACGTGCTTAAAGATTTCCCTATCTGAGGGTCATACGGAGAGCTCAGATGAAAAATAAGGGCAGTTGTGTAAGAAATAAAAGGGCAACTCTTTTATTGTTTTGTTTTTACTTGACACAAAATTGTACATGTTTATAAAAGGGTAATTCTTGAGGGGCTGAAAATCAAAAAGTCATATGGATTTATACTCGTGCAACATTGAGACTTTAAACCCCTATTCAAAGCCACAACATGACTGTAAGTGATGAAGTCAGGTTCTCTATTGAATCTGCTGACTGGGCATTAGGGTAACAAATACTGCAGATAGCACAGAACCTTGTTCCGCCACCTGGTAAACAGGCAAGCCCCATAGATTGCTCTGGGCCACCAAGCCGGGCCCAGGACAGGCTGTCACCGAGGGAAGTGGCAGCACTAATAAGTAAAGTCATTTGTACAGAGAAGCAGATTTTGTTTGGTTTCATCTTTCCTTTTTTAAACCAGCTCGTTTCTCTCTGGGAATTAAAGTGCAGAAGTTTACTCAGAAGGGCACTGAACTGTGCTCATAGCACTACCTTCAGGAGACAATTACTTTGCTACTTCCAGTACCAAATATGTCTCTTATCTTTCCACCCGCTGTGGTCGTAGATGGTGGGCAATGAGTCTTGTGAATTAACAGAGCACAAAATTCACAGAATGGGAAATCCATTTTAAGTTGTTTAGCGAAGTACTTAGGGTATACTAAATCCTCAAGTGGTTTATACCACAGGCTTAAAAGAAACAGCATTTTAGGAAGGTTTCCATCATAGTTTGAACAGAAATAGTGATGGAAGGTGTCAGAGGAAACAAGCTCATTCATTTACCACAGTTTTTTATTTTTTTTAATTTGAGCAGTACTCATTCAAATGCTTTGGTTTCCTTGCCATTTCTGTTTCAGGAGATTCAAGCAGCATCGTCTCTGCAATTTGCTACACGATTCCTAAGTCAGCCATGGGAAGTAGCCTCTACGCTCTAGAATCAGGCTCTGACTTTAAATCTAGAGGGATGTCTGCTGAGAGTCGTGTGACATTGGGGCGTGGTGTCACCAGGGCTACTTGTGACATCATGATCATTGATGACAGCGAGTATGAAGAGGAAGAGGAGTTTGAGATTGGCCTGGCACACGCTTCTGACAACGCTCGTGTGGGAAGGGCGGCGACCGCCAGGGTGCTCATTAGTGGCCCCAACGATGCCTCCACCGTGTCCCTGGGCAACACGGCTTTCACCATCAGCGAGGATGCAGGTGAAGGAGAGGATGCTGGGGCTCCACTGCCCATTTCCTTATCCTTTTCTTGAACAATTTCCTCTTCAGGCTTGAGAACGTCCTTAAGACGTTGGGCACACCATTACTCAGAGCAGCTGCCATGGGTCTGAGGCTTTGTGGAAGGCCAGGCACCAGGACCAGCCCTGGACGCTCATGAGGGGTGGCCAGTTCTTGCTCTGCTCATCATGGCAGAAAGATGCTGGCTTAGAGCTTGCTGGGTTGACCTTGGTAGTCCAGAGGGAGGGCCTGGTGCTGAGCATTTTGGCTTGTGAAGGAGGGGAACTTGATCTGTTGAAGACAGAGGTGAGTTATGCAATGTGCTGCTGCCTGCTAAAACAAACTCTGAAGTTACCATGTCTCAACACGGTGGAAATGTCGGCTTCTTGTGCCCGCCCAAAGCAGACAGTGGGCAGGTCTCTTCCACGGCTCCTTCCCTCTTGCAGCTCCACAGGGGTGGAGGGAGCAGCAGCTTTGCTGTGCTACTGATCTGACCCTGACTGGGCCCTTTGCCTCTGTAAAGGGCTTCTGAGGGATACTGGGAACTGATATCTTTGAGCACTTACTGAACGCCAGGCAGAACATCCTGTGTATTCTAGGCATTCTCACTTAATCTTCTGTAGAAGAGATAGACATCTTGTATAGAATATTTGGCTTTGTCTGGGGCTAGGTGAGGGAAAAAAGGGGGAAAGAAAGAAAACATTATATAGACAAGTGAATGGAAGCCCAGAGAGCTTAAATAACTCATCAGAGATGCAGACCCTGATATAAGGCAGAGCTGGATTAGACAGAACCCAGACCTTTCTGCTAAGAACGTTTCCTTTCCCACACATCAAGTAGCCGTGACTACATATCACCGCACAGCATATTAGGTGTAAAATGTGGTGATCAATAGGATTTTCATAGAGCTTTTCTCTGACTATGATTGTGAAAACAACTAAATATCTTTAGGACACTATAAGGAATGTCTCAGTGGACCAGAGATGAGCTTCATCCCTAAGATATATATATATGGTTTAAGTAATGACATGTGCTTTGGAGAAATAGGGAGATTGACCCATTTAGGAACTTTTAATTAGGAACATTCAGCTTCAGGCCCCACAGAGTTCCCTAGCTGATTCCTCCTAAATTGACTATTTTCTAGCTCACCCCTGAGGCCCTACTCTCTGAGTTCCTTCTCCCTAAACAGGCTTGAGAAGTTTTTCAGGGCACCCTTCCCCCTGAAGTGCATTGTTCTCCCATGAACACTCTCCCCTCTGAAGCCACAAGAATGTCCTCCCCAGAGCTCCCTCCAGCACCACCTCCCTGAGCCCTTGCCTAGGGCTCTGTTTAGTCTTAATGTCAGTGAAAAGTGAGGTAGTGACACCTCCCAGCCTTCCGCAGAAGGGACCTGGGCACTTCAGTCACTGAAGTGGGGTTAGACGAGCTCAGTGGGATGAAGCTGCCACCATTGCAGAGGGGGGGGACATTCATCTTCTGGCTGAAGGTTGACCATTGGCATCTCTATTGATCTTGATTCAGGCACGATGAAGATTCCAGTTATCCGCCATGGCACTGACCTGTCCACTTACACATCTGTGTGGTGTGCAACACGGCCATCAGACCCAGCTTCTGCTACTCCTGGAGTTGACTACATTCCCAGCTCTAGGAAGGTGGAATTCGGACCTGGTATCACAGAGCAGGTGCGTATTCAACAGTCAGAGCACCACAGAGTCACATGGCCAGCGGTCTGTAAATGTTGTCTTTAGTCTGTTTTCCAAGCTCTTTTGAGGACTCTAAATTCCCTTTGTAAAATTTTTGACACTATCCTTCCTTTCTTTAAAAACATAAACATACTATATTTTCTTTCTTTATAAACATAGACATGTAAGCAAGAGAACAAACTTATGAAGGGATCTTCTAAAAACTCTGCTCGTCACATCTTTGGCATCACATACCCAGCATCACAGGTTTAGGATAGAGATTTCCCTTGCTTGATGTAAATACCTAGAACAAACTCCTGGGAACATATAAGAAAGTAATTATCATTTTATGGATTTTCAAAGGTTTGCTTTAAGAACACCAAAGAAAGGAAAGTGCCACTTGGTTTTGTTCTCCCAAAGGCAAATAGGCATTTGGTGTTGGGCCTGCTGTGACATATGCTTTGATTTCTCTCTTAGTTTTGCACCTTGACTATCTTGGATGACACCCAGTATCCAGTAATTGAAGGACTAGAGACATTTGTGGTTTTCCTCAGCTCAGCACAAGGGGCCGAACTGACCAAACCCTTCCAGGCCGTGATTGCAATTAATGACACATTCCAAGATGGTAAGAGATTGGGGATGCCAGCTGGTGGTTCGGACTACATTTCAGCTTTTTTTTAACTTCCACATATCTAACATTGGAACTAATTCACAATTTCATTGAAGAAATGTGTGTGTGTGTACACATAGGTGCCCAAGCCCATGGATGCACACACTTTTGTGTAGAAACATGGCAAGAATCGTGCATTTCTCTGATGCTCTGCCAAGCACGAAGAGGTATATAAGCTTCAGGCTTTGTCCTCATGAAGTTCAGTCTTTAGTTGGAAGTGCAGAACATGAAAAGGAAAAGTTAGAATCTAGCGTGATAAAGGACCAAATAGTGCTATAAATCCAGTACTGTGGGAGCGCAGAGAACTGAATAGTAACCATGTGTGGGAAAAGTCACAGATTTCCAAAGAGGTGATATTTAAGAAGACTCTTTGGGTGTGACATTAGTCACCTAAGGGTTAATAAAGGAGAGGTTATTTGAATGGGGAGAGAGATTGTGTGTGCAAGGAATAACATGTTGAAGATGCATATTTGGGAGGGAGGAAGATACTTTTGCTTTGAGAATGGCAGGAAGCAAATAGAGGAATGAATGGAAAGACAGGGTAGAGTCTTGTTCTGAGAGGCCCTATGTCCCAGCCTAAGCTAGGGACTTAGGGAGCAAAGGGAGCAATAGATACTTAGACACAGAGGAGCAGTGTTGGTATGACTTGATGCAAATGAATAGCACCTACTCAGTCAATCTGAGGGACCCATGAGGCCAACACCAGCAAGCACTCCATAGGAGAGACAAGGATGCAGCCCGCTCTGATGTTCCTCACTGGATTTTATTGAAGTCTCAGGCATGAGAAATTTCAGCACAGCAAAAAGCTTCCAAGAGAGAATAAAGGTTAAAAAAAAAGTAGTGTATCTTTAGCCACATGATTGAACTCTGAACACGTTCTGTTTGCTGTACTTCTGTCTTGCCTACATCTTATCACTGCTAATGTATGACTTAGGGTTGGGACACTAGGCTGTGTCTAGCAAGTATTGTTTTTAGTACTCAGGGTCAGCAGTGGTTCTTGGCTTTATCCCAGATCATTCTGTCCCTAGTGTCTAGCTTTTTAACCCTGTGCTCCATCCTACAGAAGGGTATGATCTTTGCTTTAGAAAGCTAGCATGAGCAGTATTGTAGGAGGTGTGTAGGAATGAATAGAGATAGGTATATAAAGAAAGTGTTGGTCACTGCTGAAGGTGTGACCTAAGTGACCTGAGGAAGGACAGGAACAGACAGCTGGTTCTCAGGAAGAACTGACAAAATTTAGAATTGTCAGAACTTTAAAATTCATTCTGTGGGTTCTAGAGTTGGGTGGAAAAGATCAAATCAAACCTTCCAGAAGGGCCCCAGCAGGTGACCGTAGAACCCAGAATCAAACTTCCAGTGGCTGAAAAGTCCTCAGGCAGCCCAGCAGGATAATTTTTGATGATTTTATTTATTCTTAAATAACTTATATCATATATACATGGGCCATCCAGAAAGTATTCAGCCATGTAATATGAAAAATAAGAGACATGTGTGGCTGGATACTTTCCAGACAACTGTCATATCATGGTAAAAAATTTAAATGCCCAAAAAAGAGTTTACTATGAAAAATAAATCTTCCTTCTATTCCTTTCTCTCAATTCTCTAGAACCCCATGCTAGAGACATCTTTTTTTTTTTTTTTTTTTTTGAGACAGAGTCTCATTCTTGTCACCAATGCTAGAGTTCTGTGACATCAGCCTAGCTCACAGCAACCTCAAACTCCTGGGCTCAAATGATCCTCCTGGCTCAGCCTCCCAAATAGGTGGGACTACAGGTACCTGCCACCACCCTGGCAATTTTTTTTCTATTTTTAGTGGAGACAGAGTCTCCCTTTGCTCAGGCTAGTTTCAAACTCCTGAACTCAAGCAATCCTCCTGCCTTGGCCTCCCACACTGCTGAGATTACAGCTTTGAGCCACTGCACCTGGCCTAGAGACACCATTTTAGCCAGGTTTTTTGTTTCCTCTAGGAGGAAAAAAAATATATATATATGTATATGTATATATGTATATATATCGTACACGCACGCACAAGTACACACGTGCATCCAGAATAATGGTAAGTTATTTGAAAGTCAAGTTTATAGAAGTATAACTTTCATAAATGAAAACTCACCCTATTTAGTGTATGGTCCTCCAAGTTTTGGCAAATGCATGCAGTGATAAGTCCACCATCACAATCCAGATGTTGAACAGTTCCGCACTCCGCAGAATTCTTTCATGCCCCTGTGTAGTCAGCCTCTCTCCAGGCACAAGCCCTGGCAGCCATTGATCTGTTTTCTGTTCCTGTCATTTTACCTTTTCCAGAATGTCGTGTAATTGGAATCATGCCATGTGCCAGTTTGAGTTTGGTTTCTTAGAAAGATGCCTTTGAGAGTTCTGCATGGTCTCACATATATGAGTAGTTCATTTCATTTATTGCTGAATAGTTTCTATTGTGTGGACGTACCAGAGTTTGTTTATCCATTCATCTGTTGAATGACATTTAGATTGCTTTAAGATTTTGGCAATTATGACTAGAGAGGATGCAATTATTTGCCCATAGGTTTTTATGTGAATGTAAGTTTTTATTTCTCTGGGATAAATACTTAGGAAGGAGGTTGATGGGTGACGTGATAAGTGTATGTTATATTGTCACCTTTTAGTGTTTTTTTAAAGTTATTCTAGTGCTTGCTTTGGCAGCACATATACTAAAATCCAAACGATAAAGTTATTCTAATAGGTATGTAGTGATATCTCGTGGTTTAAAGTGATTTCCCTGGTCGGCCACAGTGGCTCATGCCTATAATCCTAACACTCTGGGAGGCTGAGGCAGGAGGGCCTTGAGCTCAGCAGTTCAAGACTAGCCTGAGCAAAGCGAGACCTCATCTCTACAAAAAATAGAAAAATTAGCCAGGCATGGTAGCAGGCACTTGTAGTCCCAGCTACTTGGGAGGCACAAGCAGGCACTTGATACCAAGAGTTTGAGGTTGCTGTGAGCTCTTATATGATAATTCCATCCACTCTGTCTAGTTAGGGTGACAGTGAGACTCTGTCTCCAAATAAATAAATAGATGAAGTGATTTCCTGTTGACTAATGACATTGGCATCTTTTTGTGTGTTTGTGCCATCCATACATCTTCTTTAGTGAAGTGGAATTCTAATATTGCCCTATTTTTGACTTGTTTTTCCTTTATTATTGCATTGTTGTAGATTCTGGACAAAGATCTGTGTTTTACAAATATTTTATCCCAATTTGTTGCTTGTCTTTTTGTTCTGTAAACAATGTCTTTCAAAGAGCAATTGTTTTTCATTTTGAAGCAGTCCCATTTATCAATTTTTCTATTACAGATCATATTTTTAGCGTTGTAGCTCAGAAAATCTTTGCCTAACCCAGAGATACAGAAGTTTTACAGCTTCACATTTATATTTGTGATTCACAAAATATTGACTTTTAAACCATGAACAAGATTTATAACAATTACACTATTTTATTTTGCATGTTACTTCAGAGTCTACAGAGTAATCCATTAAACATAATTCACATGCTTAAAATCCCATGATTTTACTTTTGTTTTTATTTCATAGATAAGGAAACTGAAAATCAGTGGAAATAAGCAAGTCACCCAAATATTAATATCTGGAGAAACGCACATGTATTTTGAAGGTCTTTCTTTTTTCCTAGTGATAACTAAATTTTGTGGAGTCTGTCCAATGTACACATTCTAGGGTGGAAAGATCCTGCATACTTTATGTCTAATTCTTATAAAAGTCCTTCAGCTTGTGACACTGAGGTTGAATAATCTATATAGATCATGCAGAATGGAGATAACGAAGCCCAAATTAAAACCCAGGTTTCCTCTGTCCAACCTTCTGGTTTCGTATTCCACCATGCTACCTTTTTTTTTTTTTTGAGGCAGAGGCTCACTTTGTTGCCCTCGGTAGAGTGTCGTGGCGTCATAGCTCACAGCAACTTCAAAGTCTTAGGCACAAGTGATCCTTTTGCCTCGGCTTCCCCAGTAGCTGGGACTACAGGTGCTGCCACAACACCCAGCTAGTTTTAGAGACAGGGTCTTGCTGTTGACCCACCTCAGCCTAGCCTCCCGGGGTGCTGGGGTTACAGGCATGAGCTGTAGCCTGGCCATGCACAGTCAGAGTTCTATGAGAAGTGCTAGCAACAAGTGCAGCGTAACCAGTGTGAGCCGTGTGTCATGGTGCGGTGACCTCCATCGTATGGTTTCCCCCATCAGTGTGGAAAGAGGGGGGCTCTGTGGTCAGGGAAACTGACTCCCACGGCCAGGGCTGCCACTTCCCGGGGACTGCACTGCCTTCCAGGGCTGGTTGCTCAGAGAATGCTTAAACAGTATGTCTGAAAGGTCCTGACACAATGCCTGGCTGACACCTTACCCCCGTGCATAGACCTGGTCCTCCAATACCCTTATTGGCCTACATCCCTCTCACCTCAGTTTCCTGCTGGGCTGGGCTGCTGGACAGGCATTCAGGAGACCTGGCCACTTCCTTCCTTCTCTCTTTCTTTCTCTCTGTCATCTCCCTGCTCCCGCTCCGCCCATACAGGGATAGAAGTGAGGGCGAGTGTCTGTTAAAGGTGGAGACAAAGGAGTCTCTTCAGCTCCCGAGGAACTCAGCATTGATTAATGCATGACAATACCTAAACATAACCACTTCAGCCTTTAACTTAAACTCCACCCAAGCCTCAGATGTTCGCAGTGAGCAGAAAAGCTTCCTGGCTTGTGTTGCTTTTCCCAGCAGCAAGCTCCGTTCCTGTCCTCCTCTGCTATGTGGTGTCACTGCCACCCACCTGTTACCAGTACAGAGCACTTTCCTGGGCGACATGAGGGGCCTCATGCCACAGCGGCCCCATCTTCTTTAGGTCTGGTGTTCTTTTAAGAGGTTACCTTTTGGCTTTTTATTTAGTAATATTATTAATATAATTAGCAACCATGAAGCTTTTCCCAGATGATGAGTTTGCTTTTAGCCAGGGCCGATAGTTCTGAGAGGGGGTAGGTTGAAAGCAAACAGCTTCCCATATACTGAGTTGCAGAATGTGTGTGTGCTTATGCCCCCCTCCTGGTCCTCCCTTTCAGGTTCCGCAGGGCACCCCCAGGAGGTGGCCCCCAATAACTGATCACAGCTGTAGGGTCAGCTTCCTACCGCCCCAGAGACTAATTCTTCCCCAGGAAGCTTCAACATATGACTCTTTGCAGTGTTCATAAAGAAATGAATAACTAGCAGTCAGTAAAATACCAGGCTCGGAAAGAGAAATATCTTAATACAGAACGTTACAGTAGATGTTTTAGGAAGTAAAAAGAAAAAAAACATCCTTCGTATTGAGAATCCTGGAGTTGGCGGCCAACCACAAACCATGATATATTAATTTCTATCAAAATCTGAGTGCCTGCTGTCAGCCAGGTGCGATAGTGGGTATCATGCATTTATTCTCTCCTTAAATTCAGTCCTACCAACAATTCTATGTTAGATACTAGTATTTCCAGTTTATATATGAAAACAAATCCCAAGGCTCAAGAAATCTAAGTAACGTGGCCCTATGTCACAGCTAATAAGGAGCAGGGCTGGGAAGGAAATTCTGGCCTCTCTCCTCTGAAGTCCTCATTTTCAGCCATGATTTGGCTGTGGTAACTCCTGAAGTCAAATGAGGATTTGAGTCTCCAAAGGAACGGTGACTCTGTAGGAGAGGATGTAGACGAGGGCCAGAGTCGGCCTGTGGACATGTTGTATTAGACCCAAATAGCTTTGGATTGCAGGGAATTTCTTTTGATTATTTTGTTTGCTTTCTTAAAATTTAGGAGCTATCACATAAAAATCCAGACCTCTGGCTTGGTTTGAAAATAAGAAGATCTGGCAACAGAACGCCACTGCCCTCTAAGCAGAGGCTGTCCTTCCTCTTTGGCTGTGTCCACACTCTTCCCTACGGTACCCCTGGTCCCGGGACCACCTTGAGACGGGCCTGCCGTTTTCCTTCTTGGAGCCCTAAGAAGACAAGTGAACTCTTTTGAGTACTCAAGTCACTATCAAAATATTTCTTACACCTGTCCCATTTCTTTGTTTCCATTACCTGCCTATATTTGAGCAGGTGACCCCATCTTGAAATTGAATGAAGGCAGGTACAAAATTAATTTATTTTAGTTCATTGGCACCACACTCACAGTGAAAGCAGTTCTCTTATCTGGAAGAATAACAGCAGGTTTTTAAATTCACTTATCACTGTGATGCGCCAGCCTATGCTGACCTTCCACAGACTCCTGCTGCCAAGTGGCCCCTGGGGACTGAGAAGGACTGTGGCCCCTGCACCCCCTGCGTCTCCCACTAACAGCATCTCTGTCTTCCTGTCTGCCCACCAGTGCCCAGCATGCAGTTTACTAGGGACTTGCTCCTGGTGGGGGAGAAGGAGGGAGTCCTGCACATTCCCATCATCCGGAGCGGAGATCTGAGCTACGAGTCCTCAGTGAGGTGTTACACTCAGAGCCACTCTGCTCAGGTCACCGAGGACTTTGAGGAGAGGCAAAATGCAGAATCTTCACGGATTACCTTTCTGAAAGGGGAAAAGGTAAGTGGACTGCATGGTGGCTGAGAGACAAGATTCTCTTCTTCTTTGGTGCCTTTGTCTACAGTGAAATAATTCAGACAAGTTCCAAGAATTTTCAGGATTTTCTTATTAAAGTTGACCCTTTAAGTTGAATAATGGAGGGGTAAGGGATGCTAAGCCCCTGCATAGCCAGAAATTTGTGTGTAACTTTTCATTCCCCCAAAACTTAACTACTAATAGCCTGTGGTTTACTGGCAACCTTACTTATAAACAGTCCGTTAACATGTGTTTTGTATGTTATCTGTATTATATATTATATTCTTTCAGTAAAGTAAGCTGGATAGAAAAAAATGTTTAGAAAATCCTAAGAAAACATATTCACCGTTCATTACGTGATATTGTGGATCATTATAAAGGTCTTCATGTTGGGTCAGCTAAAGGGGAGGGAAAAAAGGAGGGGTTGGTCTCGCCATGTCAGAATAGCAGAGGGGTAAGAAAGTTTACATCTAAGTGGGCCTGCACAGTCCAGACCTTTGTTGTCCAAGGGTCAACGGTAATGGATAATAGTTTCCATAACATCATCTATTCCTTCTTTGTCTTCCACTTACCACCAGAGATACATATCTTGGTTGAGCTGGGAAGTTTAGATGACTGACATGTTTGGAACTCAGCAGAATCAAATGAATCTAAAACTCTGTGAGAGATGAGCACAGTCCACCAGGTTTACTTAGAGAGACAGAGACAGTTCTCTAACACCTGGGCCCCCATCCCAGGGTAACATACATCTTAGCGTAGAACCACATTAGATGTTGAACAGATTAAAGTCAGTGGAGTATTCTCTTGGCAGTGTGCATGAGAAGCCATGCATATGACCAGAGAAAGTCACTACTAAATATGGCTGCACCAGAATCAAAGCCTGCTACCTCAGTGTATGTCAAAGGTACATACTGAGTCAGAATCACATCTCCTCATGTTTTAATCTCGGTTTCAGGTAATTGAGTCAGTTGCACCCCTTGGTTCAAGGCACACGTCCTCGTTAGTTGGTACAAGCCCCTGCCCTTACTTTGGTTTGTTTATTCGTGTTACCCCCATCTCCAGCCACATTATCTTCCACACCTGTCAGTCTGTAGTGTTTAATGTGTCTCTCTGAGTTTGTATTTATGCTTAAGAAATCCTTGTTCCTTTGCGTGCATGATTATTAATTTATGAAATGCTACTATGCTATCTCTTTATCTTTTGCTGATTTTACTCCACAGTATGTTTTAACATCTTTCTGTGTTGTTTACATCTAACCTCATGGTGCGTCTCTACTGTGTTTTACCCACACACTCACAGCAGGTGGCCATTAGGAACCTCAGTGGTGGTGCCTACTTGCCTCCTAACACTCTGGTTCCATAAATGACACCTCCATGCACATCCTCATACATGTCCACTTAAGATCGAGTGAGAATTTCTATGGGTAGATGCAAAATTGCTGGACTGCAGGACACCCGTATGCTTAATTTAAATACTTGTGTCAGAATACCCTCCAGAATGTCGCTAGAAGTGCATGAGGGTTGCTATAACCCTCTGTCCTCTCTACCACTTAGCATTATTCACCTTTTGAAGTTTTGCTAATTTCATATATATACTTATGTTTCATTTGAATTTGTATTTCTGTACTTGCTAATATTTCATATGCCTGTTAGCTTAGCGAATTTCCAATTAGCTTAGAAGCCTGTTTTTATCCTTTGTTCCCTGTTTTATTATGTTGTCTTTTTCTCATTGATTTGTCATACTTTCTGGTATATCCTAAATATTAATTTCTTGCCAGTTTTGACATTTTAGTTGTTTTTTTGGGGGTGGGGAGGATGGCAGTTTTTGGCCAGGGCTGGATTTGAACCCACCACCTCCTGTATATGGGGCCAGCGCTCTACTCCTTTGCGCTGCAGACACCGCCCCAGTTTTAGACATTTTAGATATCATAGACATCTTTTCTCTCTCTGCCACTTATCTGTGACCTTCAAATATGGTGTTCTTAGTTGAACAGAAGTCTTCAATTTTGAAAGAATCAAATGTATCAACATTTTGCCTTGCAATAGTCCTTTGGAAGTTTAGGTTCAAAAAACCGTCCCCACCGCAGATACCCCGGATTCCTCCTTCTGTCCATCTTTACTACCAAAAGCAGTGATAGCTCCCTTCTTCGGGGATCTCACAACATTTACACACCTAGGACACACAAAGCCCTGTCTCTGTTATGTATCTTATGGGAGTTTGACTTTGCTAACACGTGTATTCTAAAACACAAATGTTACAGATACAATCTTCAGCCTTGAGTCTGCATGTACGCATTTGTCTTAAGTTCAGAAGAGAATTCTCTGCCTATCCAAGAGATAGTTTTTAATTTAATAAAATTACAACAAAGATATTGCATACTAATTCTTATATTTTACACATGGGACAATCTATTATTATTTCCAAGCACATTTTGGAATCTTCATTTTCTTTGCCTTGTTAACCACATGTCTTTGGAACTTGTCATTCACAAGAATGTCTTTTTTATTTTTTATTTTTATTTATTGATTGATTTTTGAGATAGAGTATCACTATGTCGCCCTCCGTAGAGTGCGTGGCATCACAGCTCACAGCAACCTCCAACTCTTGGGCTTAGGTGATTCTCTTGCCTCAGCTCCCAAGCAGCTGGGACTTATAGGCGCCTGCCATAATGCCTGGATATTTTTTGGTTGCAATTGTTATTTTTGTTTGGCAGGCCCAGGCTGGGTTCAAACCCGCCAGCTCCAGTGTACGTGGCCGGCACCCCAGCTGTTTAGCTATAGTCGCCCAGCCATCTTTTTTATTTTTGAAGATCTGAAGAGTAACTACTAAATGCGTGCTTTCCATAAGGAATTCTTATTGTAAGAAAGATGTGAGAGAGAGAAAAAAACACAAAATTCCTTAGGAGGTAAAACTAGGTTAGCAGGTCACACATAAATGCCCCGAGGGCTGCCTTCCCACCAGTCAGTCTGACTGAGGAGGCGTAAGAGTGAAACTTCTCTCTGCTCACATGTCCTTTGCAATGCTCTTGGATAGTGGATTGTAAATTGTCCAACTAAAAATATCCCACTTCTCATCACATAACTCACTGTTGAGGCTGTTGTGTCATCCAAACGTTGTGACCTTATTTTACATTTTCTCACAGATACAGTCCTCACTAGAGCACGTTCCACTGGGGAAACATTTGACCTCTTTCCGTCAAGGAGGGGTCTGGATTGTCTTCTCAGACTTTCAGGACTCAGCAGTTTTCAGATGAGGTGCAGCAGATTTGAGAATTCTTTAGCATTTAAAGGTATCTTTAGCCTAAGATGAAGCCTTTCTGAGTTCCTTATACTATTTAATTTTTACAAAGAAAAAATAACATTATTCAGCTCTCCGGGAAGTTTAATCAATATGTTAAACTCCTGTCATCAGAAATCACCTGTTATATACAAATGTATCAAGCAAACAAAACATGGGGAAGCATACAAATTCTCTACAGGTGCTTTCAAGAGGGCTGTTTACCGATCTTTTTCTTTCCTTTTTTTTTTTTTTTCCCTCTCTCTTTCTCTTTGAACAGCCACTATTTTATTTTTTTATTTTTCAGGGTTCACTGAAAATTGTTTCTAAATTTTATTTTTTTTATTTCAGATTAATATAAGGATACATGCAATTAGGTTATATTGTTTGCATTTGTTAGGAAACGTCTGCGTTGTATCTGAGCCCTTCACCCAGCAGGTGGGCCATATACTCCTATATCACACTCCTTAGCAGGGAGCTCACTGAGACCCTTACCTCCTTTCTCCTCCCATTTTCTTAAATTTAATTGTTTTTCTTTGCATGTGGGCCTGTAGTTGTTAATCTTCTAGTTTCAAATTAATATTGAGTACATGGGATTTTTTTTGTTTGTTTTTTGAGACCAAGTCTCACTATGTCGCCCTCAGTACAATGCCATCGCATCACAGCTCACAGCAACCTGAAACTCTTGGGCTTAAGCAATTCTCCTGCCTCAGCATCCCAAGGAGCTGGGACTATAGGCACCTGTCACAATGCCTGGCTATTTTTTGTTATAGTTGTCATTGTTGCTTAGCTGGCCCAGACCGGGTTCGAACTCACCAGCCTCGGTGCATGTGGCTGGCACCTTAACCACTGTGCTATGGGCGCCGAGCCAGGATGTTTGTTTTTCCATTCTTGGAGCACTTTGCTAAGAAGAACATTCTTCAGCACCACCCAGATAAATGCAAAAAGTATAAAGTCTTCATCTTTTTTATGACTGAATAGTATTGCGTGGTATACACTGATCCTGTTTTTCATAACTCATCACCAGTAATTCAGAATGGTTTGGAATGTTCTAACACATGTCTTCACATATATGTGGGTCACAGTTAGGCATGAACTATTAAATTTAGACATTCTGTTTTATGAACCAACCCTTTTGAATTTGTATCAACTCACTGATATCTTGCTATAAATTGTGATTTATTTTGTGCCTGTGACTGTAGGTAAAGAACTGTACTGTCTATATCCGCGATGACTCCATGTTCGAGCCAGAGGAACAGTTCCGGGTCTACCTGGGGCATCCTCTCGGAAACCACTGGAGTGGAGCTAGAATTGGAAAGAATGCCATGGTCACCATCACCATATCCAATGACGAAGATGGTAACAGAAGCTGTTCTTAGGTGGAGGGGACATAAACTAACATTTTATTAATAACATGATTAATTAGTGTTTTGAGAAACAAAAGTGCTATTGGAGTGCCTACTGATGCCCATCTATAAATATATAAAATGTTGGCAAAAACGATCCATTTGTAAAGAACTCCAGTAAGTTCACGGGTGTTTTATCTCATTATTCCCCACCACATTGCCGAGAGATAAGGAATGGGTCTGGTTAAAGGCGAGGACAGAAATGCTAAGACAGAGAATTAAAACTATGTAGTCCCTGTAGTTCAGGAGCAGGACTGGAAATACAGTTGCATGAACTGATTTAAAACACGCCACCTTCCTGGAAAAGTCTAATTTCTCAGTTTTCTTCTCTCTAAAGGATTTTGAAGTCTAAAAAAATTTAAACTCTATAGTCAGGGTTGGCCAAGAATGACCCAGGCACCAAGGAAGACAAACTTGCTTCAAATTGGGACATAATTTTTTTTCTAAAATGGATATTTGAATAAGTGAAGAGATACTGTTAGAAATAATAATAGGTGTTTTTATTGAATATTTGCTGTATGCCAAGAATTATGGTAACCATTTATATTATTGCATTTAATCCTGGAAGTAATCCCTTGAGGTAGGAGTGATTATCTCTATATACTGGGTGAACCTTAGCAAAGTATGTAATTTGTACTCTTGGTTACATAGCTATATATGGCAAAACTGGATGTAAACCATTTTGTGTCTGATTCTAAAATGTAAGTTATAACTACCACGAGAGTTTGGGGAGAAACTTAGGGTTTCCAATAAAAAATTAGGCGCTAACTTGGACATTGTATAAAATATGAAAAGCCTGTGTTGAAGTTAAATTAGTCCTTTACCCAAGAAAACTCAGGTTCAAAACACAAAGTGAACCTATCCCAGGCACCCAGAAAACCCAGTGATTGAGTCTCTAATAGGTAACAAATTTATACTGTGTTGCAACAACCCTCCTAGGCTTCAAAGAGCATTCTTATTGAAAACTATGAAGTCTCAAGTGAGGGTTATCTTCTACAATTAGAAAGGTTTGACTTCCTAAAAAGCACCTGTAGCTCAAGTGGCTAGAGCACCAGCCACATACACCAGAGCTGGCGGGTTCAAATCCAGCCCAGGCCTGCCAAACAACAAGGACAACTACAACCAAAAAATAGCTGGGCGTTGTGGCGGGTGCCTGTAGTCCCAACTGCTTGGGAGGCTGAGGCAAGAGAATCGCTAAAACCTAGGAGTTTGAGGGTGCTGTGAGCTGTGATGGCCCTAGCACTCCACCCAGGGCGACATAGTGAGACTTTATCTCAAATAAATAAATAAATAAATAGTAAAGAGAATGAAACAAACAAAGATTAGAAATTCTGGCAATATTCTATAACGTACTAAAAATGGCACAAAAGGTGTAATTACTCTCAATTTTCCCATCTTTTTTTTTTCTAGTCTTTTTTTTTTTTTTTTTGCAGTTTTTGACCCGGGCTGTGTTTGAATCCACCACCTCCGGCATATGGGGCTGGCGCCCTGCTTCTTGAGCCGCCCAATTTTCCCATCTTTTTATCTTATTGTCTTTAGCACCACTACCCCGCCCTTCCCTGTGAAATACAGAAAAGAGGGTATGATTTGAATATTCTGGTAAAAATTAATATATCATTATGCCGTATTATAATTTCCTAGCAATGAGAACAGTACCTCAAACCAGATTGCATTAGGACAGCGGTTCTCAACCTGTCGCAACCCACAGGAACTGTATTACAGGGCCACAGCATTAGGAAGGTTGAGAACCACTACATTGGGAAGTCTTGTGTTCCTTAATTATTCTTGTAGCCAGGCACTGAAAATATCCATATTTTGTTATATAGCTTGTGAAAAGTTAGGAAAAGCTGAGAATAGAGCAGTGAGAGCATAGGGTGGGAGTATCCAAAAGACCAGAGAGGAGAGAAGAGCTTGGAAAATGTAAGTAGTATATAAATGAGTTGAATGACAAGCCTGAGAAATTCACATTTCATAAGTGAGAAGTTGACTGATGCAACAGATATTTATCAAACGCCTGCTATATCTCAGGCCCTTGATAAATTGTACAAATTTAAAAACACTCGGGGAACTCTGAGGCCATCATAGGAACTTGGACATCATGCATTTATTTCAAAGTCTCTAAAAATACTTCCCCCGTTGTATCGCTTTTCATAAGGAATGTGTGAAAAATAACTCCTACAGGGTCACAGATAGATTTATGTTTCCAAAACATGGCTTAGTGGTAAATACTGATGGAGTTTTATGTCCACAAGTCCTTTTGCCTTTGTATTATTAACTAATGTGAACAATTCCCTCTTTTCTTTTCTTTTTTTGGCAGTTTGTGGCCAGGGCTGGGTTTGAACTCGCTACCTCCAGCATATGGGGCTGGCGCCCTACTCTTCTGAGCCACAGGCGCTGCCCAACAATTCCCTTTTTTCATCATAAGGTGTTTTCCTGGGAGTCCGAGTCTTTTGTGCTAGTCTAACTCTCTCTTGTTTTTGCCTCCTTAGCCCCGACCATTGAATTTGAGGAAGCTGCATACCAAGTTCGGGAACCTGCAGGGGCAGATGCCATTGCAATTCTGAATGTCAAGGTGATCCGCAGAGGGGATCTGAATAGGACCTCTAAGATTCGCTGTAGCACGCGGGACGGGTCTGCCCAGTCTGGTGTGGATTATTACCCAAAGAGCCGCGTCCTAAAGTTCAGCCCTGGTAAATGAAGGCCAATCCCAATCTGAGCGTTTAACAGACAATGCCTTGTATTTAAAGCAGCAGTTCTTAACATGTGGGTTGCAACCCACAGGAACTGTATTAAAGGTTCACGGCATTAGGAAGGTTGAGAACTACTGATTTAAAGAGAGGAATGAGCAGAAAAACACAAAAAGGGAAACAGTAGTTCCAATAGCATAAAGCATTTATTAAGCACACATTCGAGATTACAGGTAAAATTTTTAATTAGTAAAAATGACACAAAAAAAATAGGTCCCTTCTGTCAGATCATGCTGTGCATTTGGGTTCTTTTAAAAGGATTTTGTTTTTTTGTGAGCTTAAGATTTAGTTGAGTTGATAGGAGCACTTGACTTAATAATTAAAAAAAAAAAATTCACATGACTGCTGATGTTCGGCAAACACTGGAGGCAAAGCCCTGAGCTGGGTCCTTCCGGGATGACCAAAGTCTGGTAGACACAATCTGTGCCTCCAGGTGGTTTAACAACTACTAGGAAACAGGATGTGCTTATGCTTTCCAAAACAGCTTTATCTCAGAGAGATGGGATTCAGGTCCCAACTAGCTGTTTAACTGTTAGATAAATTAATTTGATGGGGGATGAAGGGAGTGAGATAGGAAACAGGTTGAATTATATGCTAGGTTGTTTTTCATGGAACTTCCTGGAGCCACATAAAGTAAAAATGCAGGTCAGGATCATGGCACCATTCTCAGAGTGCCCAGTGATGGGCAGCAGTATCTGAAGGGCTGGTCAGAGAGGTCAGCGCCAGTGGAGAGAGAAAATGCCTCCCTCCAAAATGATGGGGTGGGAGAGGGCTCTCTGTGTATTCCTCCTGCCTCCCTGGAGTGGTAAAGGTTTGCAGCTGTGTCCCAGGACTGTCTGGTTGACGTTTCCTGGGAAAGTGGTGTCCTTCCACACCTGTCTTTCTTTATTCCTCTTCTGCATAAGGATCTGGGGAAAAGATAGGTCTAGAAGCAGTGACCTAGCCCAGATGTCTGTGGGGGAGGATGAAGGAGACCTTAACTCCACCAGGGACATTTTCACCTTTAGAGAATCATTTTGCAGAAAAGAAAGGGGGTCTCTCAGGCTTGAGCCCTCACCCACTTCCCACCAGTCACCCTCCACATCACTGTCCTTGTGGTGGCTGCCTGGCAGGTAACCTCTGAGCTGCTTTTCATGGGGTACACCTCGAGGGGTGTGTACACATACTCACAGCCAAACAGGAGCTCGCGCATGAATGTAAGGGGCAAGAAAAATTAAGCAAAGAATCTCGTAACAAGGGCGAGGTGTATTTTGGATCACAGATTTTTATTACTGCCAGCCAGCATCAGGCAGGGGCCATTAATCCTCAGGCGGTGTTGAGTAGTAAATCTGCAGTACTGAGCTACGACCATGGGTGGAATTTGGTCTGTAAAACAGATTCCTCACTGAAGATGCGGCTAGGTGATCAGCAGCCACTGCATTTATAGGAAATCTCTAAAAAGAAAGGGCACATTTTAACATGACAGCAGCACCAGCCTGCACTCTCTCGCTGACGTCCCCTGACGAGGCCTTTGCTCTCTTCTCGTTCTGTCCTTGGTGAAGGTGTGGATCATATCTATTTTAAAGTCGAGATCCTGTCCAACGAAGACCGGGAATGGCACGAATCTTTCTCATTAGTCCTTGGACCAGATGACCCCGTGGAAGCAGTTCTTGGGGACCTGACCACGGCCACAGTGACGATTCTAGACCAGGAGGCAGCAGGGAGCCTCATATTGCCAGCACCGCCCATTGTGAGTTGCTTGATCTGCAGGATGGCCGCGCTGGGCTCAGTGAACAGTCGCGGGGGGCTGGGAGGAGTAGGGCTGGCTATTCTACCTGTTTGCTCCTCTGCACAGGGGCTCTCCACCAGGGTGGTCCTGCCCCCCGTGCCCCCTCCCCGACCCCCGCCTCCATCCAGAGGACATCCGGCAATGTCTGGAGGCGTTTTCCATTGTCTCACTATCATACTGGGGTTTGTTGACAGAAGCCAGGCATGTTGAGCATCCTACAGTGCCTGGGCAACCCCAACAACAAAAGGGATTATTTGGTATAGGTGTCAGTAGTGCTGTGGGGAGAAACCCTGTTCCGACCTAAGAGGAAGACCAAGTCATGTTGGTCATCTTAGTCTGAGTCACACAGAGTGTAAGGCAGGTGATCTCATTTGTTTGGCCCTAGAAGAGCAAGAGAGTAATACGGCCTCGCCTCAGTGGTCCCACATCCTCAGCACACACGCTGCAGGAAAGATCTGCAGAAACGCCACGCTGTGCTTCCCAACTTGGAAGAAATAGAATGAATGTGCTGCCTTTATAGTTACAGGGAATTCAACCTGTAACAGGGAAGCAGTCAGTCTCCCTTAACTAGCGTCTTGTATCTTAGAAGAGAAAGATGATTTCCAAATGTGCCTCTTACTTGACTGTGGAAGAAATAAACTATCTGGGTTTGTTCTTCTGCCAACTGTACTACCTCATACCATTAACAATTTATTTTTATTTTCATTATTAATTTTTGAGACAGAGTCTCACTCTGTCCCCCTCAGTAGAGTGCCATGGCATCATAGCTCACAGCAACCTCAAACTCTTGGGCTTTAGCAATCAATCCTCTTGCTTCAGCCTCTCCAGTAGCTGGGACTACAGGTGCCTGCCACGACGCCCAGCTAGTTTTTCTATTTTTAGTAGAGATAGTGCCTTACTCTTGGTCAGGCTGGTCTCAAACTCCTGAGCTCAGGCAATCTACCCACCTCAGTCTCCCAGAGTGCTGGGATTACAGGCATGAGCCACTACGCTCCGTCTACCATGAACAATTTAATGCAATTTTAAACTAACAACTGCCATCCACATGCAGCAAAATGAAAGTGTTTTTCACATAAGTGATAGGACTCTGATTTAGGAATGCAATTTACAGAATAAAAAATGCTTCTAGCCCAGGCAATAGGAGCATCTCCATCACCACTAAAGATCTGAAGTATCTTTTAGGGATGCCTGGCAAAGAATTGTGAAAACTTCTCCTGTTCTATTTTAAAGAATCCCTGGGTTTCCTGGGTCAGTCTCTGACCTTCCCCACACTCACCCCGAGCTAGAGCTTTGCTGCTTTCTTGCAGGTGGTCACACTTGCTGACTATGACCATGTGGAAGAGGTCACCAAGGAAGGGGTCAAGAAATCCCCCTCCCCGGGCTACCCGCTGGTGTGTGTCACCCCCTGTGACCCTCACTTCCCCAGGTATGCCATCATGAGGGAGCGCTGCAGAGAGGCTGGCATCAACCAGACGTCTGTGCAGTTCAGCTGGGAAGTGGCTGCTCCCACTGATGGCAATGGAGCCCGATCACCCTTCGAAACCATCACTGACAACACACCATTCACCAGTGTCAACCACATGGTAGGTCTGGGGGTTTGGAACCGGCACTGTTCTTTGTTATTCAGACTATCAAATTCTTCAAGGTCTGTGCATAGCATTGGTGATTTTTTTTTTTTTTGTAGAGACAGAGTCTCACTGCACCGCCCTCGGGTAGAGTGCCGTGGCATCACACGGCTCACAGCAACCTCCAACTCTTGGGCTTACGCGATTCTCTTGCCTCAGCCTCCTGAGCAGCTGGGAGCATTGGGGATTTTTAAAAGAGCAGATGTACATGGGACACACAGTCTTTTTAGTCTTGTATGAGAGGAAAGGTACAGGGTAGTAGAAAGAGAAAGTACAGTGTAATATCTAAGCTAGTAGTCAACCTGTTTATAAATCCTCATCCTGTTCTGTTTTTATCTAAGTGACGTTAAAAATTACCAAACTGAGTCTCAGTCTCCTGACCTGCATATTAAGAGATCTTCTGCTTAGATACTTGACAAGGTCACTGACAGACGTAACCTATAAATGATCAAATAAGCCAAAGATTCCAGGCAGGTACTGTTGATTATTGTTTCTATTCACGCATCTCCAATAACACAGCGCTAATTAGGACATTTGTATAATGTGGTACAAATGTGGCCCAAAGTGGACAGCATATTGACAGCACATAGTAGGGGCTAATTATGAAATAGAATGGCTATTGACTGATTGATATCGAGTGACCAATATACAAAACCCTGGGGGGGGGCCATGGAAAGACATACACAAGGCAGTTGCTGTCCTCAAAGAGTTTGGAGACCAGTGACCGTGCCGATTATGAGATAGCAACAAACAGAACCATTTTCCAAAATAGTCCACCATGGTGATTCTCTACATCTCAATGATGAAGTTCGTTCTCTTCTGAAAGAGATATAGCTCAGCACAGTGTGTAGCATGCAGGAAGCAATGTTGACTTGAATTACCCTGTTTCCCCAAAAATAAGACACCCTCTGAAAATAAGACCTACTTACAGGAAAGATAAGACGTCCCCTGAAAAGAAGACCTAGCGCATCTTTGGGAGCACACCTTAAAATAAGACACTGTCTTATTTTCGGGAAAACAGAGTCGTTCACTGAGTCATGTTTTCAGCCTGAATTCCTGTAGATCTGCCTGTTGGTTGTACAGTTTATTCCCACTGTCCTGAGACCTTTACTGGGTGGCACAATACAGCAGGAAAGCCATCAGACTCAGATGGAAGGCTCTGGAGAAAGCAGGGTCACTCAGGCCCGTTGTGTTTGGCACAGCTTATCCAGAAAGGCTCGAAGATCGATTCTTTTGCAACACAACCTAGTTCAGATTTAACTCATCTTCCCTACAGGGCATCCCAAAGATAACCATACACAGGAAAAATTAGCAAATTCAGATTTGCTAATTTTTTATATTTGCATATCAACACATTGAGAAATGTTTTGTAAGTATTCTGTAAAATTTTGTGATTAATACTTTGTAAATAAAGGAACATTTAAGTATACTTTCCCATTTTCCCTATGTAGGTATGATGATCTTTGGGATACCTGTATTATTAAAACATCAAAGGGGCAAGAATTAACAGTTGATTGTTTAATAAGCATCTGTTTCTCTGTTCAACAAAACCAAGAAGGGAGTTTGGTCTGATTGGGGCCAAATGCTCGTGCTGAACTGAGAGCAGAGTTATGATTTTATGCTCTAGTTTCCCTCCTTACAGGGGATGAGTGGCTAATACCCTATACTGTGGTTTTCTTTACTTTATCTTAATTTCTTCAATTATTTATTTAATACCATTGTATCATATGCACTTTGGTAAAATACCACAAATCCTTTCTGGACTACATTCATGTATATATAAATAAATAAAACATCGGGAGATAATTAAAAAAAGTTTAATGGAAAAATCTTCTTTAATATTTAATGAACTTCAGTGAAAATTGTTTTCATGGGTAGAATTTATAAGTTTGTTTGATTGCTTTGTGGGAAGCCTGTGACCCACAGAACTACTAATTAATTTTTCTTGTTACGTGCTTCCCTGTGTGTGCACTTAACTTCAAGAGTCCTGGGGGCCCACAGTTGCATAGACTGAGTTGAGAGCTGGGGCTCTCATGTGTCTGGGAACTTGAAGAAATCTGTAGAAAGACCTTCAAAGGGCAGGAAGTATCAGAAGCCAAGTTCTCAGCTTGAAGCTGCATGTTGTTATAAGCTTTCAGCGTGTGTGGTCGTGGGGGTGGGGAGAATGTCATCTTGCCTTCATCTAATAGAATGAAGGGAAATGAGAACTCCTGTCTATTCCCTGACACTGTGTCTCAGTGACAGTGACCTGGAGGCAATGACTGGAAAGTCTGGAAAGCAGCTGGGTAGTCCTTACACTGAACCCATTAACAAAGCTAGCGATGGTTATCAGCCATCTGCAGGCTTGTGCCCCATGTCTATCCACTTCCTCACTGTCTGTGTTAACCCCTCGGCTATGAGCACTCACTGCTCTGTCCCTAGTACCTGGTTCATGGTTGAAAATCAAGAATTAGGGAGCAGAGCAAGATGGCGGCCAAGTTACAGCTTCTTTGCAACCCAGAGCAATGAGATTGGGGAGAGAAGACTCCAGGCATCTCTGGATTGTGGGCTTTGCCCAGAAACATCCCTTTGGGGATGCAGAGAGACAGTGAGAGACTTCTGGACCCCAGGAGGAGGATAAAAGCAGTGGAGAAGTGGCAAGTGGTTGCGAACTGACTGCCACAGCTGTAACTACAACAGCAGCAAGATTGCAGACAGGGAAAGCCTTCCCTGTTGTTTTGTTTGTTTGGACCTGGGCACTTGGTGGAATTACCTTGGGAGAACTTGGGCAAGAGTGTGGGTGACATTAAGCATTGTCCAGGGCACAGGACTGAGCAGCTGAGCCGGAATGGAGCTAACATTGTTTGGCTCTGGCCTGCGCACGCACAGCCATTGTGGGAGACCTGCCCCTTCAGACTGCCCTCAGGATTGCAGAGTGAGGCTCGGGCTGGGAGACCTGGGGTGAATGATCTAGTGACTGTGAGCAATGCCAAAGGCTGGGGCTGAGACTAGAGAAGACTGGAACATTCAGTGTTTGGCAGTGGGAGGGCTGCCTTGCAGCCTTGGCCCTCAGGGGCATAGAGTGAGGCTGGTTTGGGTGCACAGGATAAGCGGGCAGCCACTTCAAGAAAGATCCCAGTGACAAGTGCTTTCCTGGAAAGCTTCTGCTTAGCCAAGGTTAACAGTTTAAAGTGTCTTTTACATGCACTGAGGAAAGATTCAGGTTCTCAACTGCAGAGTTAGAGGGCAAAGTAGTCAGCAAAGTTTTCCAATCTCCATCTCTTACAGCTGTATCAGCATTGTAATTAGCCTCTCATACCCCAGAAGATCACCTGTTGCCCAGACAATATTCAGCAAGATATATACACTGCTTTGTCTTTAGATTTGGTGGGGGGTTTTGTTTGTTTGTTTTTTGCATTTCCACATAAATTTTATTTATTTTTTTATTAAGTGTTTTATACATAGATCATAAATACATTTATGCCATTTTCAATGTGTTGATTATTTGTACAAATTGGAGTGCTTACATCATACTAATCAACATAGCTTTCACCTTATTTACCCAATTATACCATTAGGACATTTGTGTTCTACACATGATAGATCCAACTTGTACTTGCAATGTGCTCCATAGGTGTGGTCCCCCTACTGCCCCTGCTATCCCTCCCACCCACTCCCCTCCCCTCTCCCTCCTTCATCCTAGGTTAACGTTGTGTTTCATTTTTCACATGCAAGTGTGAGTGATTATAAATTGGTTTCACAGTAGTACTCAGTACATTGGATACTTCTTTTTCCATTCCTGAGATACGTTACTAAGAAGAATATTTACCAGCTCCATCCATGTAAACATAAAGGAGGTAAAGTCTCCATTTTTTTTACTGCTTCATAGTATTCCATGGTATACATATACCACAATTTATTAATCCATTCATGGGTCGATGGGCACTTGGGCTTCTTCCATGACTTGGCAATTATGAATTAAGCTGCAATGAACAATCTGGTGCAAATATCTTTATTGCCAAAAGATTTTTGGTCCTTTGGATATATACCTAGAAGAGGAATTGCAGGATCAAATGGTAGATCTACATTTAGATCCCTGAGTGTTCTCCAAACTTCCTTCCAAAAGGAATGTACTAGCTTGCATTCCCACCAGCAGTAAAGAAGTGTTCCCTTTTCTCCACATCCACGCCAACATCTGTTGTTTTGGGATTTTGTGATGTGGGCTACTCTTACTAGAGTTAAATGGTATCTCAGAGTAGTTTTGGTTTGCATTTCTCTGATGATTAAAGATGATGAGCATTTTTTCATGTGTCTGTAGGCCGTGCGCCTGAATTTTTCAGAGAAGCTTCTGCTCATGTCTCTTGCCCACAATGAAATGGGGTCACTTGTTTTTTGCTTAGTAATAAGTTTGAGTTCTCTGTGGATTCTGGTTATTAGACCTTTGTTGGAAGTATAACTTGCAAAAATCCTCTCCCATTCTGAGGGCTGTCTATTTGCTCTACTTAGTGTGTTCTTGGCAGTGCAGAAGCTTTTTAATTTGATCAGATCCCAGTAATGTATTTTTGATGTTGCTTCAACTGCCCAGGGTATCTTCCTCATGAAGTATTCTCCCAGACCAATTTTCTCAAGCGTCTCCCCTGCACTCTCTCTAAGAATATTTATGGTTTCATGTCTTAAGTTTAAGTGCTTTAACCAGTGAAAGTCAATTTTTGTTAGAGGAGAAAGATGTGGGTCCAGTTTCAGTTTTCTACAAGTTGTCAGCCAATTCATCCAGCACCATTTATTGAATAAGGAATCTTTTCCCCAATTTATGTTTTTGATAGGCTTATCAAAAATCAAATGACAATAAGTGTCTGGGTTCACCTCTTGGTCTTCAATTCTGTTCCATACATCTACCTCTCTATTTTTGTGCCAGTACCATGCTGCTTTGATCATATAGACTTATAGCATAGTCTGAAGTCTGGAAGCATGATTCCTCCCAATTTGTTTTTTTTGTGAATAATGTCTTGGCTATTCACGGTTTTTTTCTGTTTCCATATAAAACAAAGTACTAATTTTTCCAGGTCTTTATAATATGACAGAGGTGCTTTAATAGGGATCGCATTAAATCTGTAGATTGCTTTGGGTAGTATAGACATTTTAACAATGTTGATTCTTCCCAGCCATGAGCATGGTATATTTTTCCATTTGTTAACATCTTCATCTATTTCTTTTCTCAGAGTTTCATAGTTGTCTTTATAGAGATCTTTCATATCCTTAGTTAGATATACTCCCAGATATTTCATCTTCTTTGGGACTATTGTAAAGGTAATAGAGTTCTTGATTGTTTTTTCCCCTTGACTATTGTTGGTGTATATAAAGGCTACAGATTTATGAGTGTTAATTTTGTATCCTGAGACATTACTATATTCCTTGATCACTTCTAGGAGTTTTGTAGTTGATTCCCTGGGATTTTCCAGATATATAATCATATCATCTGCGAAGAGTGACAATTTGATCTCCTCTGGTCCTATTTGGATCCCCTTGATTGTCTTCTCTTGCCTGATTGTGGTGGCTAAGACTTCCATTACAATGTTAAAGAGCAGTGGAGACAGTGGGCATCCTTGCCTGGTTCCTGATCTGAGTGGAAATGATTTCAATTTTACTCCATTCACTGTGATATTGGCTGTGGGTTTGCCATAGATGGCCTCTATCAGTTTAAGAAATGTTCATTCTATACCTATTTTCTTAAGTGTTCTGATCAAGAAATGATGCTGGATGTTGTCAAAAGCTTTTTCTGCATCAATTGAGAGAATCATATGGTCTTTGTTTTTTAATTTGTTTATGTGATGTATTATATTTTTGGATTTACGTATATTGAACCATCCTTGGGACACTGGGATGAAACCCACCTGGTCATGGTGTATAATTTGTTTGATTTGTTGTTGGATTCTGTTTGCTAGGATCTTATTGAATATTTTTGCATCAATATTCATTAGAGATAGTGGTCTATAATTTTCTTTTCTTGTTGGGTCTTTTCCTGGTTTGGGTATCAGGGTGATATTTGCTTCATAGAATGTGTTGGGAAGTATTACTTCTTTTTCTATGTTTTGGAAAAGATTAAGTGATATAGATACTAGTTCCACTTTAAAAGTTTGGTAGAATTATGATGTGAAGCTATCTGGTTCCAGGCTTTTCTTTTGGGGGAGATTTCTTATAGATGATGCTATTTCAGAATTTGTTACAGGCATGTTCAACATTTCCACTTCTTTCTGGCTAAGTCTAGGAGGGTGGCATGTTTCCATGTATTGATTTATTTCCTTCAGATTTTCATACTTCTCAGAGTAGAGTTTTATGTAGTATTCATTAAGGATTTTTTGAATTTCTGAGGCATCTGTTGGTATTTGGCCTTTATCATTTCTTATTGATGAAATTAGGGATTTTACTTTTCTACTTCTGGATAGGTTAGCCAAAGGTTTATCTATTTTATTGACCTTTTCAAAAAACCAACTCTTTGATTGGTTGATCTGTTGTATGATTCTTTTGTTTTCAATTTCATTTAATTCTGCTCTAATTTTAGTTATTTCTTTTCTTCTGATTGGTTTAGGGTTGGAAAGTTATTCCTTTTCCAGTTGCTTGAGATGTCCCATTAAGTTATTGACTTCCTCTCTTTCCGTTCTCTTGAGGAAGACTTGCAACACTATAAATTTTCCTCTTAGGACTGCTTTGCAGTATCCCAGAGGTTCTGATAGTTTGTTTGTTTCTTAATTATTGTTTTTTTTCCAAAAATTTGGTAATTTCCTTCTTAATCTCGTCTATGACCCAGCTATCATTCAGCATGAGGTTAGTTTCCATGTTTTCATATGTGTGTGGAGATTCCTGTTGTTACTGAGTTCAACTTTTATTCTGTGATGGTCTGAGAAAATACAAGCAATGATTTCTATTCTTTTAAATTTGCTGAGGTTAGACTTGTGACCTAAGATGTGATCAATTTTGGAGGATGTTCCTTGGGCTGACGAGAAGAATGTGTATTCAGTTTTATTAGGATGAAATGTTCTGTAGATGTCTATTAGATGTAAATGTTGAATAGTTAAGTTTAGTTCTAAAATTTCTTTGCTTAGGTTCTTTTTTGAGGATCTATCCAACTCTGCCAGAGGAGTGTTAAAGTCTCCAAGAATTATGGTGCTGGGGAAATCAAGTTGCTCATGTCAGTTAGAGTTTCTCTTATAAATTGAGGTGCATTCTTGTTGGGTGCATAAATGTTGATAATTGAAATCTCATCATGTTAAGTGTTGCCCTTAACAAATAAGAAGTGACCATTATCTTTTCTGACTTTGATTGGTTTAAAGCCTATTGTATCTGCAAATAAAATTGCAACACCTGCTTTTTTCTAATTTCCATTTGCCTGAATTATAGATGACCATCCCTTCACCCTGAGTCTATGTTTATCTTTTAAGGTAAGGTGAGATTCTTGAATGCAACAGATGTCTGGCCTGAGTTTTCGTATCCAGTCAGCCAACCTGTGTCTCTTTAGAGGGCAATTTAAGCCATTCACATTAATTGAGAGTCATGATAAGCCAGATAGAGTTTTGGGTATCGAATTTTTCAAACATCCAGTGGACATTTTTAATCCTTTTGTCACTATGGAAGTTGGAATTTGATCAAACATTTCTGAGTGAGTTTTCATTAGTGGTGGAGGACTATGTTGTTCATTATGGAGGATAGGTCTGAGAATATCCTGAAGAGCTGGTTTAGTAATGGCAAATTTCTTCAACATGTGAATATCATTAAAGTATTTAATTTCTCCATCATAGATGAAACTCAGTTTAGCTGGATACAGGATCCTGGGTTGGAAGTTATTTTGTTTAAGGAGATTAAAGGTCGATGACCACCATCTCCTGGCTTGAAAGATTTCAGCAGAGAGATCTGCAGTCATTTTAATGTTCTTCCCCTTGTATGTAATGGTTTTCTCACGTCTTACAGCTTAAAGAATTTTCTCCTTCATATTAACTTTAGCGAAGTTAATTATAATGTGTCTATGAGAATTTTTATTTGGGTTGAGTCACACCGGTGTTCTAAAACTGTCTGCTATCTGAATTTCAGAATCTCTTGGCATGTCTGAAAAGTTCTCATTAATTATTTCATGAAGCAAAGCATCTGTATCCTTCACAACAACCTCATCACTTTCAGGTATTCCTATAAGGTGAATATTAGATCACTTCAAATTATCCCAGAGCTCTCTGAGAGAACGATACATTTTTGTTCTCCAATTTTTTTCCTCTTTGAGCATTTGGGAGTGTTCAAAAGCTTTGTCTTCAATGTCAGAGATCCTTTCTTCTGCTGGCTCCATTCTGTTACTGAGAAATTCTACTGTATTTTTTAGATCTTTGAGGGCTGCAAAATCTTGCTTCAGTTTGTCAAAATCTTTGGTCATTTTGTCTTCAAATTTGTTGAATTCTTGAGACATCTTTTGAATTTCTGCTTTGAATTCTAATTCCATCATTTCCTCCATTCTGTTGATCTTATTTGCTCTCCAAATCCTGAACTCGATTTCTGACATCTCAGCCATTTGTTTGTGAATGGGATCTTGTGCTGTGTCTGCTTTATTGTTTCTTGGGGGAGTCGATCTACTCTGATTGTTCATGTTGCCAGAGTTTTTCCGCTGATTCCACCTCATGATTGTTTTTCACCGTAGGCTAGGTGGTCAGGTAAGGTGAAATTGGATTAGGGTTTCCTGGAGTTGTGGTTAACCAGCCTTTTGTTAAGGATGTGGGACTGATGACTGCAACTTTTTCCCCGTTAGGTTTGCAAATAACCTGTATAGTATTACGGTCTGAGGCTGAGGAAACCTGCTTGGTATGGTGGGGTTAGGTGGCTCTGTCTTGTATTCAGCTGGTTCTTGTCCGATCCTGGTGGAGCAGTGACTCTGGTGAAGTCTTAGCTGTGGAGAAATACAAGCAATTAAGACACCCAACCCCGCATGGACAACAGCTGGTTCCTGTTACTGCACAACCAAGGTACCACCTGAGAGGCCCCTTGGGTGATTGTCCAAGGTTAGGGGTTCCGAACCAATTGACCCAGTCAGTACGAACTCTCAAGTGGGAGAGTTCGAAAGGTCTCAAGAAGCTAGATGGCAGAGGTCTACTGGCTACTCATATTTGGCTCACTTCAGTGCTCTATGGAGTCAGAAAGGCCTGCCCGGTAGCACAGTTGGACCAGTGGGCTGAGTCACTTTCTCCACTTTGCTCCTTTCTCATGCCCAGTCACTGGTGACCCCATAGGGCTACAGTCCTGCTCCCTCCAACAAGCAGAAGTGCCAGGGCTTAGCACCTGTCAGAGTCAAAGGAAGGTCAATGCCCCTGTGGCCTGGCCACTACCCTCTGCTACCAGCCAGCTGAGGGAGCTGAGGCCTGCCTGCCTTGGGTGTTCAATAGCCACTGGTGAGTGTTCCACTTGGGCTCAGTCTAATCCTGGGGGTGCCAAGACAGCAAATGCTTTTCACCCTCAGCCACCATGCCTTTGCCCCTGCCCCTCTGCATCACCAGTATCCCTGTAGAGTGAGTTTTGGTTTCTTCTGGCAGTACACAGAGTTGGGGAGCTGTCTCTCCAAGATTAGACCCCGGCAGGATCACTCCATTGTTGCTGGATCTTTGTGGGAAGTGACCCTGCACAGCTTCTCTGCCACTGCCAAAGTCAGGGAATTCTGGCTGTAGGAGCAGCTCCAGAAGCATGGTGCACACAGATCTAGCAGCAGGGCTGGGGACACTGCATGCAACTCTGGCAGTGTCCGGTGCCCAGTGACTTCAGCAAGGACAGCACCACTCGGCTTGTGGCTCGCAGTGGGGGCCTGGCAGGGAGGCAGGGTGGGCGTGGCACTCTGCAGGCACTGCAGGGAGGGAGGGAGGGCTCTGGGAGGAGGGCATGGAGCCCCTGGCTCCAGCAGACTCTGGTCAGGAGGGGCGCGGTGTGGAAGCAGGAAGGGTGCTGGGGAGGGGCAGGGCTCAGATGCGCAGCACAGCACGGACACAGGGATGGTGCCGGGGCAGGGCTCCAGCTGATTCTGGCCGGGTGGTGGGGCAGGGCACTTGGTCCAGCAGACTGGAAGGGGGAGATGCTGCTCATGAGCCTCCTCTCTCAGTCTCAGCAGGGGTTAGGGTTCTAGTTTATCAGTTGAGGGGGGAAGGGTGGACTGGAAGTTAAGAAAAGCAGGGAAAATGTTAGTGCAATTCTTCAGCCTAGTAAGAGTGTTCAGAGTCACTGCAGGGTCCCTCTGGAGGAAGTAGTCCCCACTTCCTGTAGCTCTCACCCATGGGGTGAGACAAGAGGTCCTCAGCTCACTACTCACCTGTAGAAAACCTACAGAAGCAAACAAAGAAAGAAAGGAAAAAGAAAAAAAAAACACAGCTTTCTTGGGGGAAGGGTCAGACACTTTTTCTTTCAGATGAGTTTTGTACCTGAAGATTGCTTTCTTAAGAGTCGCAGCTTGCCTCAGCAGAGGTGGCCTGCAGTTATCTCTCTTCTCTCTCTGCTCAGCTCCCAGTCCTCAGCTTAATTGGGTACTTTCTGGACATTATGCTTCCCTCTGGACAGGAGCTTCTGTCGGAGGCTGCTTGCAGTAGGCCATCTTGCCCCCTCCCCCAGGGTCTTTTTTTTATTTCAACTTTTCTCCCCTAGATTTTTATTTTTATTTTCTTTCTTCATTTTTCTAGTATAAACATAATTTTACATTGTTGCTTTCTTTAATAATAAGAACTTCATTTTGCTAGTATTTCTGTCCCTGCAGTTTGGCTTTTTCCCCAATTTTATCCAGTAAGGTTTTCTGTTTATTTGTTTTGGTTTGATTTATAGTATGTTTATCTTTCCTCTCTATTTGGTGGTGGTGGAGTACTGTGTCTGCTCAGGCTGACAAAGAACTGCTGACCTCAAGGGAAAAACCCAACCCAGCACCCCCAGAGGTTGGGGTTTTTTAAGGTTGCAGCAAAGTACCCTACTTTACACTTTTATTACTCCCATCTCCCTCTTTCTGTGTGTCTCTTCTTTTTGTCAATATTTCCTTTTACTCACCCCCACTCCTTTCTCTCTTTTCTTTTTTTAAGATCTTTTTTCCCTTCTTGTTCTTCAATCTTCTTATTCTTTTAGTCCTATACCAAGAGAACTCATCAAAACCTTAGGCCAGAGGCATGGTAACTTAAAGAGCAAGAGGAAGTGAAAGGAAACTTAGGGCAAGGAAGTAGATAAAAGAAAATACTCATGAGGAAGAATCAGCAGAAAAATCCTGGAAACATGAAAAACAAGTCCAGAGAAAACGCCCCCCACCCCCACCCCAAGGGACCGTGAGGTAGCTACTGCAGAGGATTCTACCTATAAAGAAATGTTAGAAATGACAAAAGGGGAATTTAAAATACAGATGATAAAAACAATGAAGGAAATTGCTGAAAAAGTGGAAAATCCAAAAGTGCTAAAAGGAAATCCAAAAACAGAATCAAATAAGAGGTGAATGATATGAAGAATATAGAAAGGATATGACAGAGCTGAAGGAATTGAAGCAGTCAATTAGGGAACTTAAAGATGCAATAGACAATATCAACAACAGATCAGACCATGCAGAAGAATGAATCTCAGAGGTAGAAGACAAAGCTCTTGAGATAACTCAGATAGTTAAAGATGCAGAAA
The DNA here is from genome assembly GCF_027406575.1 of Nycticebus coucang. NCBI lineage: Eukaryota > Metazoa > Chordata > Mammalia > Primates > Lorisidae > Nycticebus > Nycticebus coucang. The sequence continues at coordinate 8,484,448 of NC_069780.1, forward strand.
AGAAGAGAGATAAAAGGAAGAGGGGTAAGATGGCCGACTGGAGCCAGCTTTTGACAGAAACTCCCATCCAGAGGGAAGGATAATGATCAGAAAATACTCAATAAAGCTGAAGACTGGGAGCCGAACTGGAAGGGAAGAACAATAACTGCATGTCACCTCTGCTGAGGGTAGCTGTGACTCCAAGAAAGCAAATTTCAGGTACAAAACTCATCCCAAAGGAGAAGTGTCCACCCCCACCCCTAAGAGATTTGGGTTTTTTTGTTGGTTGGTTGGTTGGTTGGTTGGTTGGTTGTTTTGCTCACCGTAGGTTTTCTATAGGCAAGTAGTGAACTGAGGACCTCTTGTCTCACCCCACGGGAGAAAGTTGCAGGAAGTGGGACTACTTCTCCAGAGGGACCCTGCTGTGAACCTGAGCACTCTCTTGCCAGGCATGAAAGTTGAACTAACGTTTTCTCTGCCATTTTGAACTTCCAGTCCACCCTTCCCCACTTGCCTGATGGTCCAGAAGCTTAATCCCTACAGAGACCGGAATGTCTGTGGTTCATTGCCAGGTCTGAGCACTGCAAGGGCCATTTTAGTAAAGCTGCACTATAGCAGTGAGCCCAGCAGTAGTGCAGACAAAGGGGTGGGGGCTTTGCTCTGCAAAAGTACAAACCAGCTGTGGGAGGATGCTCGTGAGCCACGCCCCATGTGCCACCCTGCCGGAACCTAGGCCCCAGACCTGCCCTGCCAGAACCACGTGCTGAGCTGCAGCATGCCCTGCCCTGCCACAGCCACCGGGCACCCCACACTGCTGCTGGAGTCACACACACTGTGCTCCCAGAGCCACCACTACAGCCACCTCCCTGGCCAAGGAAGCTGACTGGGAGCAGCACAGAGACACCTCCCATGAAGATTCAGCAACAGTAAAGTGATCCTGCTGGGGTCTAATCTTGCAGAGACACCTCCCCAACTCTGAGGACTGCCAGAGGAAAGCAGACCTCACCCTATAGGGATACCAGTGCTACAGAGTGGCTGAGGCAAAGGCACAGTGGCTGAGGGAGAAAATCATTTGCTGACTTGTTATCCTCAGGTTCAGACTGAGCTCAGGTGGAACATTCCACAGTTGCCATTGACTACCTGAGGCAGGCCAGCCTTAGCTCACCCAGCCAGCTGGTGGCAGAGGGGTGGCCAGGCTGAGGAGGCATTGACTTTCCTTTGACTGTGGCAGGCACAAAGCCCTGGCACATCTGCTTATTGGAGGGAGCAGAACCACAGCCCTGTGGGGTTACCAGTGACTGGGCGTGAAAGAGGTGCAAGGTAGGGAAAGAGAAACAAGCCCCCTGGTCCAACTCTGCTACTAGGTGGGCCTTTCTGACTCCACAGAGCACTGGAGCAAGCCACATTTGAGCAGACAGTAGACCTCTACTATCTAGTTGCTGGAGACCTTTCAAACTCTCCCACTTGAGAGTTCATTGGGAGAGTTGGGTCAATTGGTTTGGAACTCCTAACCTAGGCTAATCACCCAAGGACATTCTCAGGTGGTACCCTGGTTGTGTGGTAATGGGAAGGGTTGATTTTCCTCTTCCAGTTGTTGCCTGTGGGAGGTGGGATGTCTTAGTTGCTTGTATTTCTTAACAGCTGAGACTTCAAACCAGAGTCACTGACTCACTAGGATCGAACATAGACCAGCTGAATGCAAGACAGAGCCACCTAATCATACCACACCAAACAGGTCCCCAGAGCCTCAGACTGTAATACTGTATGGATCCTTTGCAAAGCTGTAGGGGAAAAAGCTATAGTCACCAGTCCCAGATCCTTGGCAAAGGGCTGGTTAACCACAATTCCAGGAGCCCCCAATCCAATTTCACCTTACCTACTCATCTAGCCAAATGGTAAAAAATAATCATGGGGCAGAATCAGTGGAAAAGCTCTGGGAACATGAATAATCAGAGTACATCAACTCCCCCAAGGAATGACAAAACAGACACACCAAGTGATCCCATTCATAAACAAATGGCTGAGATGTCAGAAATAAAGTTCAGAATTTGGATGGCAAATAAGATCAACAGAATGGAGGTAAAGATGGAATTAGAATTTCAAGGAGTAATTCAAAAGTTGTCTCAAGAATTCAATGAATTCAAAGACAAAATCACCAAAGATTTGACACAGTGAGGGAAGAACTTGCAGCCCTCTAAGATTTGAGAAATACAGCAGAATCCCTCAGCAACAGAGTGGAGCAGGCAGAAGAAAGGATCTCTGATGTTGGAGACAAAGCTTTTGAATGCTCCCAAATGCTCAAAGAGGAAGAGAAGTTGAGAGCAAAAAATGGACCATTCCCTGAGAGAATTGTGGGACCACTCCAAAAGAGCAAACATCTGCCTTATAGGAATCCCTGAAGGAGAAGAGGTTGCTTTGAAAGGCCCAGATGCTCTACTCCAGGAGATAATTGAGGAGAACTTCCCAAACATGGCAAGAGATTCAGAAATCCAGGTAGCAGACAGTTTCAGAACCCCAGCATGAATCAACCCAAATTAAACTTCTCCTAGACACATTATAATTAACTTCAAAGTTAATATGAAGGAAAAAATTCTGCAAGTAGCCAGATGTAAGAAAACATAACCCACAAGGGGAAGAATATTAGAATGACTGCAGATCTCTCTGCTGAAACTTTTCAAGCTAGAAGAGGATGGTTATCAACCGTTAACCTCCTAAAATAAAATAACTTTCAACGCAGGATCCTGTATCCAGCTAAACTGAGTTTCACTTATGATGGTGAAATTAATGACATTCACATATTGAAGAAATTTGCCATAACTAAACCAGCTCTCCAGGATATTCTCAGACCCATCCTCTACAATGACAAGCACAATGCTCTACCACCAAAGTAAGCTCACTCTAAAACTTATGATCAAACTCCAACTTCCACAGTGGTGAAAGGATTAAAAATGTCCACTCGACTTTTGAAAAACTCAATACCCAAAATACTACCAGGTTTATCAATACTCTCAACGTGAATGGCTTAAATTGTCCTCTAAAGAGGCACAGGTTCAGGCGGCACCTGTGGCTCAGTGGTTAGGGTGCCAGCCCCATATACTGAGGGTGGCGGGTTCAAACCCAGCCCCAGCCAAACTGCAACAAAAAGATAGCTGGGCATTGTGCTGGGAGCCTTTAGTCCCAGCAACTTTGGAGGCTGAGGCAAGAGAATCGCCTAAGCCCAGGAGTTGGAGGTTGATGTGAGCTATGTGATGCCATGGCACTCTACTGAGGGTGATAACATGAGACTCTGTCTCTACAAAAAGAAAAGCAAAAAAGAAAAAAGAAGAAGAAGAAGAAGCACAGATTGGCTGCCTAGATGCAAAAACTCAGGCCAGATATCTTCTGCATACAAGAATCTCATCTTACCTTAAATATAGACTCAGGGCGAAGGGATGGTCATCTATAATTCAGGCAAATGGATATCAGAAAAAAGCATGTGTTGCAATTTTATTCGCAGATACAGTAGGCTTTAAACCAACAAAATTAAGGAATTACAAGGATGGTCACTTCATATTTGTTATGAGCAACACTTAACATGATGAGATTTCAATTATTAACATTTATGCACCCAATGAGAAGGTGCCTCAATTTATAAGAGAGACTCTAACAGACATGAACAACTTGATTTCCTCCAGCACCATAATAGTCAGAGATTTTTAACACCCCTTTGGCAGTGTTGGATAGATCCTCCAATGAGAAACTAAGCAAAGAAATTTTGGAACTAAACTTAACCATTCGACATTTACATATAATAGACATCTACAGAACATTTCATCCTAACAAAACTGAATACACATTATTCTCATCAGCCCATGGCACATCCTCCAAAATTGATCACATCTTAGGTCACAAGATAGTCTAACCTCAGCAAATTTTAAAAGAATAGAAATGATTCCTTGCATCTTCTCAGACCATCATGGAATAAAAGTTGAACTCAGTAACAACAGGAATCTGCATACTCATACAAAAACGTGGAAACTAAATAACCTCATGCTGGGGTCATAGATGATATGAATAGCTGGGTCATAGATTAAAAAGGAAATAACCTCATGCTGGGGTCATAGATGAATGATAGCTGGGTCATAGATTAAGAAGGAAATTACCAAATTTTTGGAACAAAATAATGAAGACATGAATTACCAGAACCTCTGGGATACCTCAAAGGCAGTCCTAAGAGGAAAATTTATAGCATTGCAAGCCTTCCTCAAGAGAATGGAGAGAGGGGAAGTCAACAACTTAATGGGATATCTCAAGTAACTGGAAAAGGAAGAACATTCCAACCCCAAACCCAGCAGAAGAAAAGAAATAATCAAAGTTAAAGCAGAATTAAATGAAATTGAAAACAAAAGAATTATACAACAGATCGATAAATCAAAAAGTTGGTTTTTTGAAAAGGTCAACAAAATAGATAAACCTTTGGCTAACCTAACCAGAAATAAAAGAGTAAAATCCCTAATTTCATCAATCAGAAATGATAAAGGCCAAATGCCAACAGACTCCTCAGAAATTCAAAAAATCCTTAATGAATATTACAAAATCTCTACTCTCAGAAGTATGAAAATCTGAAGTAAATAGACCAATACTTGGGAACAAGCCACCTTCCTAGAATTAGCCAGAAAGAAGTGGAAATGTTGAACAAGCCTATATCAAGTTCTGAAATAGCATCAACTATAAGAAATCTCCCCCCAAAAGAAAAGCCTGGGACCAGATAGCTTCACATCAGAATTCCACCAAACCTTTAAAAAGTAATTAGTACCTATATTACTTAACCTTTTCTAAAACATAGAAAAAGAAGGAATACTTCCCAATACGTATATTCTATGAAACAAATATCACCCTGATGCCCAAACCAGGAAAAGATCCAACAAGAAAAGAAAATTATAGACCAATATCTCTAATGAATATTGATGCAAAAATATTCAATAAGGTCCTAGCAAACTAAGTCCAGCAACACATCAAACAAATTATACATTATGACCAAGTGGGTTTCATCCCAGGGTCCCAAGGATGGTTCAATATCCATAAATCCATAAATATAATACATCACATAAACAAAATTAAAAACAAACACCATAGGATTCTCTCCATTGATGCAGAAAATGCTTTTGATAATATCCAGCATCCTTTCTTGATCAGAACGCTTAAGAAAATAGGTATAGAAGGAACATTTCTTTAACTGATAGAGGCCATCTACAGGAAACCCATAGCCAATACCATGTTGAATGGTGTAAAATTGAAATCATTTCCACTCAGATCAGGAACCAGGCAAGGTTTCCCATTGTCTCTACTGCTTTTTGACATTGTAATGAAAGTCTGAGCCATCACAATCAGGCAAGAGAAGGCAATCAAGCGTATCCAAATAGGATCAAAGGAGATCAAACTGCCACTCTTCACAGATGATATGATTATATATCTGGAAACACCCAGAGACTCAACTACAAAACTCTTAGAAGTAATCAAGGAATATAGCAGCATCTCAGGATACAAAATGAATACTCACAAATTTGTAGCCTTTATATATACCAACAATAGGCAAGGTGAAAAAACAATCAAGGACTCTATTCCCTTTACATAGTCCCAAAGAAGATGAAATATCTGCGAGTGTACCTAACAAAGGATGTGAAAGATCTCTATAAAGAGAACTATGAAACTCTGAGAAAAGAAACAGCTGAAGATGTTAACAAATGAAAAAATATACCATGCTCATGGCTGGGAAGAATCAACATTGTTAAAATGTCTATACTACCCAAAGCAATCTACAAATTTAATGCAATCCCTATTAAAGCACCTTTGGCATACTTTAAAGATCTGGAAAAATTAGTACTTTGTTTTATATGGAAACAGAAAAAACTTTGAATAGCCAAGACATCACTCAGAAACAAAAACAAATCGGGAGGAATCACACTACCAGACTTCAGACTATACTATAAATCTTTAGTGATCAAAACAGCATGATACTGGCACAAAAATAGAGAGGTAGATGTATGGAACAGAATTAAAAACCAAGAGATGAACCCAGAAGTTTATTGTCATTTGATTTTTGATAAGCCTATCAAAAATATAAATTGGGGGAAAGATTCCATATTTAACAAATGGTGCTGGGTGAATTGGCTGGCAACTTATAGAAGACTAAAACTGGACCTACACCTTTCTCCTCTAACAAAAATTGACTCTCACTAGTTAAAGGAGTGAGACATGAAACTATAAAAATCCTCAAAGAAAGCATAGAAAAAACACTTGAAGATATTGGCCTAAAGAAAGATTTCATGAAGAATACTTCCATGGCAATTACAAGAAAAATAAACAAGTGGGACTTAATTAAACTGAAAAGCTTCTGTACAGCTAAGGTGACAACAACCAAAGCAAATAGGCAACCTACACAATGGGAAAGGATATTTGCATATTTTGAATCAGAGCAAAGCTTGATAACTAGGATCTAGGGAGAACTCAAATCAATCCAACAATGAAAAAAGCCAACAATCCCATATATCAAAGGGCAAGAGAGGGAATAGACCCTTCTCTAAAGAAGACAGATAAATGACTAGCAAACATATGAAAAAAATGCTCATCATCCCTAATCATTAGAGAAATGCAAATCAAAACCACCCTGAGATACCATCTAACCCCAGGGAGAATGGCCCACGTCACAAAATCTCAAAACTGCAGATGCTGGCCTGGATGTGGAGAGAAGGGAACACTTTTACACTGCTGGTGGGACTGCAAACTAATACAACCTTTTTAGAAGGAAACATGGAGAACCCCCAAAGAACTCAAGCTAGACCTCCCATTTGATCCTGCAAACCCAGTACTGGGCATCTACACAAAAGGAAAAAAATCCTTTTACCACAAGGACACTTGCACTAGACTGTTTATTGCAGCTCAATTTACAATCGCCAAAATGTGGAAACAGCCTAAATGCCCACCAACCCAGGAATGGATTAACAAGCTGTGGTATACGTATATCATGGAATACTATTCAGCCATTTAAAAAGATGGAGACTTTACATCCTTTGTATTAACCTGGATGGAAGTGGAACACATTTCTCTTAGTAAAGTATCACAAGAATGGAGAAGCAAGAATCCTATGTACTCAATTTTGATGAGGATAATTAATGACCTAGTACACGGTGAGGGGTGGGGGAAGAGGAGAGCAGAGAGAGAGAGAAGGAGGGAGAGGGGTCGGGGAAAGGAAGAGCAGAGAGTCGAAAGGAGGGTGGGGGTGGGAGAAGGAAGAGCAGCGAGAGGAAAGGGGGAGGGCGTGGGGGTCTTGGTGTGTGACTCATCTTTTGGGAGCAAGACACAAGTATAAGAGGAACTTTACCTAACAAATGCAATCAGTGTAGCCTGGTTTCTTATACCCTCAATGAACCCCCAACAATAAATAAAAAGGAAAAAGAAAATACTTCGTTGTAGCAATCATCTGATTTCTTTTATGAATGTATTTATCTTCTTTCATTCTTACAAGGTTTTTGTTTCTAGTCCTTATCTTAAACGTTGTTATTATTGTTAAATTTTAAGTCTTTTTAATTTTGTGAGGGCAAAATGTGGAAACCTGATAAACACGTGTATGTAAAAATAAAAATAAAAAAAGAGAAAATCAAGAATCTGTTGTGAGATTAGAGTTAGGAAAATGAATGAATGAGGAATGAACGAACACACGGACAGATCAGTGGATAAATGGGAGGATGGGTGGCCGTCATCGGTTACCCTGTACCAGACAGTCTAAGGAGCCAAGTCTGATGTCCATTATTCTTCCCGGTAGGTCCTGGATAGCATTTACTTCAGCCGGAGATTCCACGTGCGCTGTGTGGCAAAGGCTGTGGACAAGGTGGGCCATGTGGGGACCCCCTTGAGGAGCAACATCGTTACCATCGGAACAGACAGTGCTATCTGCCACACCCCTGTGGTGGCTGGGACAGCCAGAGGCTTCCAGGCTCAGTCCTTCATTGCGACCTTGAAATACCTGGACGTCAAACACAAGGAGCATCCAAACAGGTCAGGGAGGTGGCGCCTTCCACCGTGGCTGGGAGGGGGACTGTCAGGGATCTTTGTGTGTTTCTAGGTAGGACAGTTTGACGGGTGATACTTCTGCAGATTAAAAGTACAGAGGGTGCCAACGAAAATGTAGGCACATTTTAACTGATGTTATCTATGTTTTACTTTTCAAAATTGCATTGAGGGGTACCCTTATTGGTCAAGTGTGCCTAGGCATGCTACAAACATCCATTTTACCTGGAATTTGTCAACTTTTGGGGAATGATCAGTTTTACTTCCAACAAGATTTTTAAAAATGTGTACAAATTTTTTTGCACCCCTGGTAGTTGTGATTAATGCCTTAGAAAAAGTTTGAATTCTTCAAAGGCCCCTCAAGGTCTGGCCCATCTTCTTGGCCTTACTTCCCTCACTGGTCATCGTCAGCTGCCCTTCGATAGCACGTTGGTGAAGACAAGTCACGGGTAACTTCCCAGGGGCTTTGTGCTCACAGGCTGCATCCTTCCACCATGCTCTTACCCCCGCTGTCCTCCACGATCTCCACAGGCTGCTGTGAAATCCTCTGCCCTGAATGCCTAGCTCACGGCATCTCACCCAGCAACATTCTGTCATCTCCCCCAGTTTAATTTGGAGGCCCCTCTTCCCAGGTCCCTAGCTACATATATGCTCTTTGAGAGCATCATTCATTCTCTCTGCCCTTAGAGTAGATGGTAAGACCTTAAGAGCAGACACCATGATTATTTCTTTTGCCTTTATTTGACAGCTAAGAGACCTTGCTAAATAGCTAGTGAACAAGTGAGTAACAATACTGTATAAACTATGACTCACTGCACTTATTTTTTCTTATACTACCATTATTTTGATAGATGGATACTTTCTTTTTTGCATAGCATAAAATAATTTGTATATGTTGTATGTTTATTGACGAACATGTTCATTCATATACATGTACATGTGTGTGTTTATTGAAGATCATGCGTGTGTCCCTTTATAAACAACTGAGTTCGGAGAAATGTGTTCTTTTGCATTAAAAAAAAAAAAACAGTTTGGGCTTGGCTCCTGTGCTCAGTGGTTAGGGCACCGGGCACATGTACCAGGCTGGTGGGTTCGAACCCAGCCCAAGCCTGCTAAACAACAATGACAACAACAAAAATGTAGCTGGGTGTTGTGGCAGGTGCCTGTAGTCCCAGCTACTCAGGAGGCTGAGCCAAGAGAATTGCTGAAGCGCAAGAGTTTGAAGTTGTGAGCTGTGATGCCATGGCACTCCACCAAGGGCAACATAGTGAGACTCTATCTCAAAAAAACAGTTTTGAATGTTTTGCTAATAATATGCAAATCCCTCTTTTTCTTTTTAACAGAATATTGCTAAGGAGCAATAATAGAAGTACCCGGGCAACTCGTGACCCCTTCCTAGAAAAAGGGTTCTCCTCTTCACATCCCAGTTTTTGATTTCTCTTAAAAATGTAGCTCTTTGCTTAGAGAAAGAAGCTATATAAACTCAAAATGTACTTTCAATGAATATGCTCAAAATTTAAACTGGTACAATGAAAAAAGTACAGCTCGTAAATATAGTTCTGTTGTGTTGCGATCTTAACCCAAGTTTACTAAGCTCATATTTTATTGAGAATTATATACAGTATGCTCTGGGGAAACAAAAAAGTGGAGGACGTGCTCCTCATCCCCGTAGTGGAAAGGCAAGATAAACAAAGTCTGAAAACATGCAGCAGCCAGTATAAATAAGTTACAGGTGTCCAGGTGCAAAAGCTACCCAGGTGCTGGGGACATAGATCAAGGGACAGCAGGCTGCAGACTGCAGCTGGTAAGGGCCAGACACGTGGTGTTGATGGGACTTGGCAGGAGGGAGGAAGAGAAGGCGGTTTTCAGTATGCACCACAGGATTCTGTAATTTCTAAGCTATCTGATTGGATGGAGGAGTTGGCCTTGGAATTTGAAAGCTCAGTGGCATCTTCTTGACTCAAACAAATACTTAAAAAAAAAAAAAATGCATGTCAAACCCTACCCAACTTCCACAGATACTTGTGACAGAGCCCGGGAGCAGCTTTAGCTCCAGAAGGAACAAGGGTTCCATTGTAAGCAAAAGAAAACTTTAAAGTAATTTGTGGTTGTGATTTTATCTCTTCTTGTATCACACCAAAAAATCTATGGTTCTGGATTGCTCTCAGCCCTGAGCCTGGAGGATCTCTTAGAGGGGAAAACAGCCCTGCCTGTACATCCACACCCTCGTGTTCAGATAGAAACCCCACATGGAAAGCTTCAGGAGAAACATCGACAGTGCAGGGGTGAAGACAAATCAGGCGGTAAGAAGAAAGTGTCCCCGCGGCCTGCTTGTAGCGTGGCTAAGGTCTGTTTCTGCCTTTCCTCCCCAGGATCCATATTTCAGTGCAGATCCCACACCAGGATGGAATGCTACCCCTCATCTCCACCCTCCCACTGCACAACCTGCACTTCCTGCTGTCGGAGTCCATCTACAGACACCAGCATGTCTGCTCCAACTTAGTCACCGCCCACGACCTGCGAGGCATCTCAGGTGAGTGGCCAGTTCAGGGCTGCTCTTCCTTCGCCAGCCCAGGCCTGTGACTTTCAGGATTTAGCTGAGGAGAGCTCTGCTGTCACTGTTTCTGGCCCTCAGATCCTGCGTGTTGGTGGTTCTCCTTCCTAGCAAGCGTCCCAGGAGGCAGCTCAGATGAGGAAGTGAGTAGGGAATACGGGGGCTTCGGAATCGGGCTGATTGACCCATCCTGGCTCCACTGTCCGTACCACTGAACACACACAGCTTGAGCTCTCCACACCACGGATGTTTTCTTACCCATTTCACGAGAACAGCAATTGCCACCAGTCAAGGTGGGGATTGAATGCACTGACATTTTTAAAGTGGCTCCCCTGGTACATTTAGCTGGATCTGTGCTCCAGATTCTGTTGCAGCAGCATCTTTAGAAAGCCGCAGTGCAGGTGTTAGATATTGTGGGATGGCTTCTCCCAGAGCAGGAGCTGAGATGGAGTTTGTAGTGCGAGCTGTTCATTAGGGGTCAACTCCTCTCAAAGGGAAGGGGCGGGTCAGGGTTGAGCAGAGGGAGATGTCAGACTGCAGTGCAGGCTGGCAAAGCCACCTGGCTCTGCAGAGAGCTCTGGAGACACTGGTCCTACTTGGCCCAAACGACCAGGGCTTTCTAGCCCACCTCCTTGGTCACTGGATGTAGGTTGTCCCCTTTGGGTTGATTGACTCAGACCTGAAGGAGCCGACAGCTGAGGCCACCCTCTCTGCGTTGCCCAGAGCAGACGTTTCACTTCGCAGAGAATCCTGTCCATTTCCATCTGCCTTAGTGAGTGCACATGCAATGTCTGCTTACTCTCTTCGCACCAATGAATCATTTAACAGTATTTCTGAAGACAGAAATGCACTCATGTGCTCCTTCATACTCCTTAAAGCCTCCCTTTTGGTCACAATGGTCTTTGTGCAGTAGAAATTAGTTGATTGTATATTATTCATAAGTCGCTGACTACACATGAAAGTTTAATTGGTCCGCACACAGAGCTAATGGAAGATCCACACTGTGTTTAAAGACTGAAACTTTGTACCTCTTCCTACTTAAAAACGGTTACATTCCAGACATGTCAACTGAGTACCCAGTCATTGTGTGGGAGAGGGAGAATGCGGGTGAAAAGAACTCTAAGAGATGCCTTAACTCCTTTTAAAATACTACAGTTATTTTCAGTGCTATAAAGACTTTAACCCTAATATTTTGAGATGGTATCTTTATTCAGCCCTCTGCTGCATAGAGGTCTTCTTTAAGTTAGAGCTATTCACTTCCTCAGCACCATTCCATCCCATGTATTTTGCCTGTAACAGTCAAGCCTCGTTAGGAAGCTATTTGTTTACCCTTGAACACAAAATAAAGACATTTTCCCCCACGAGTTCAGACACCATAGGCGGGAGGAGAGGTAGTTAGATGTAAGTTTGCTGGCTTTCCCTGAGAGCCATTTTAAAAATCGGTTTTAAAATAATAATTTATCAGTAAACGATGGTACAGTAAATCCATTTCTACGGGGCTGGTGGTGATGTGTGTGCGGAACGTGCCCGGTGTGACGCGTGAGGCTCTGGAGGGGTTTTATTTCTGCGTCTTGCCTTCTTCCTTCACGGTATCCTATGTTCACCTTCTCTTCTCAAGTTCCCGGGGTTGCTTAGTGGTAGTCCTCTGCACCTGGGTTTACACGCTCCTCTCAAGCCTCGCTGTGGTCCCGTGGGACCCCTGGGTGTCTCTGTTAATAGAGTCTCAGACGGACAGAACGTGCTCTCAGTGACAAAAAGGGCAAAAGGGGGCGGCCCTCTGCCACCCGGTTTCTGGGCATCCTCAGACCTGGTGACCTTGCTCTTTCCCTCCCTGGCAGAGGCGGGGTTCCTGGATGACATGGTCTATGACAACACTGCCCTGGGGCCTGGCTATGACCGTCCTTTCCAGTTTGACCCCAGCGTGCGGGAGCCAAAGACCATCCAGCTTTACAGACACCTGAACCTGAAGAGCTGCGTGTGGACCTTCCACGCGTATTACGACATGACCGAGTTGATCGACGTCTGCGGGGGTTCCGTGACTGCTGACTTCCAGGTAGCGCTCCCGGCGCCAGACCCACCCTATGCGTTTGTGACGCGTTTCACTTAGCACTTTGCATCCAGAACTGGGCCATCTATGAAAGACCTCTTTCTGTGTCCGTGAAATAACATCTGGGCAGCACTGTGGCTAGAAAAAGCCCCTAAAATCCTCTAAACCTAGTTAACGTGTGAAAAATTACTGTTTGGCACAGTCATTTCTATAAAAATCTAATATTTACTTCTCTGGGCATATATGCTTTTCCCTCTGCATATGTCTTTAAAAGCCAAAAAGATCTGCATTTGAAAGCAGGATTATCAGTACGTAGAGTAATGCTCCTTCCCACCTGGGAAAATGAGTCCGAGTGGCAGGTGGTGGGCGCTGTCTTTTAAAACACAAGGTCATGGTTGTCCCAAGCATTGTGGAGAGGTTGTCCCAAGCATTGGGAGTTCTAATTGTTCTAAAGGCCATGGTTGTCCCAAGCATCAAGGAATTCTAATTGTTTAAAATGCTTTGATTTCATACCTATTCAAAACTGACAACACTTGCAAATAAAGACACTTTTTAAAATATACATAAGCCACTAAACATTAGGGATGATAGAAAATTTTATAGCCAGAAGCCAGAGTCAGAGAAGGGGAGTTAAATCAAAGCGCTGGTGAGACGAGGCGACCTGTCCTCACGGGAAAATTAATTCTAAACAGTTTCTGTCTAATGTTAACTGGTTATCTCAATGAGCTAAAAGCAAGTTAGATGTTTGTTCTTCATTTCAAATCAAATTTAACCTTACTGACAGAGGGAACTTGTAAAGGGATTCAGAGTAATCATTCAGGGAAAGTGTCTTTGATGACAATTTGTTGTTTTGTTGCTGACAGACAACAGCTCGGTTGTTTCGATTTTATAGACACTACTGCCATCTACTGAACACAAGTTTAAGGCACTCCTGAGTTTTCTTTTTGTTTCTTTAGTTGCATAACCAATAGTTGCTTTGGGAAATGCAGAACCAAGTGATTTGTCCCTCCTCTGGCCTCTCAAAAATTAGTATTCTCTGTTCTTTATGATTTTGCTACAGTTACCTTTGGAATACAATTACCTTTGTCCAGAATACACTTAACAATCTAAAAGACAAGAGTTTATGTGTGTATGTATGTACACAAATAACAAAATTGTGATGTTCAAGTCACATTTGACTTCTCCGGTTACAAGAGGTGTTCACATGTGGCTCAAATTCATCTTTTGTTATTGTTATATATTGAGTAGTACAATTTTAACACATTTTTTTCCTTTCTTAAAATATGTATTTTTTTGGCACTCTCTGTTTATCCCACTTTTTAAAACAACAAGGAAAAATTATATACATGGAAGTATTTTGTTACATGTTTCTTTCAGAATAGTTGAAGGAGAGGAGAGTACTTGCTGAATACAAACCACTAATTTATGGTACAAAGAATATAGAACTTAGAACCAAGGCCTAGTTCATACCTTTATCAAGTATCAGCAGACTTGAACAAGACGTATCCTCTCTGAACTCATCTGAAACTGTGACTAATAATCTCCCCATGGGAAGGTGCCTGGCCCAGAGTGTCTGGCATAAAACAGGTTTGCAGCAAACATTTTTCAGGGCTTTTCTTTTCTTTTTAAAGATCTGATAAGTAACATTATGAGAGCGAAAGGAGAATAAACAGAAATGAAGGAGAGAAAATTGATTTTGCTAATCACCTAGAGAATTTATTAAAGTTCTAACAATGAGATTGGGGCAGATGTATTTAGCGAAACCTGTGTATGATAGAATTTGTGTGAAGTCCAGATAAAATCTGGAAAATTTTCTTTAAAAAAATAAGGCACATCAGACAGGTGAGTTTCAAATGAATATGGAAATTAATAGAGTCTTTGGGAAAAGTTGACATCAAATTTTAAATCCCTGGCAACTTTGAATATAAAAAAATACTTTGGAAAAGTATTAATTAAAGCATTTGGTTCTTTTCCTTAATTACCCATAAAAATGCTTTATGTTGTACCTTCAAATAAAAGAAAAATGTAAGTACTATTGTATGTTATAGTATTTGGCCAAGGACTAGAGAAGATTGTTTTAAAGAAGCTTTTTTGTTATAGACAAATACAAAGGACATTAAAAACTGAATAAACCAACTCTCCACTCACACACACGTACACAATTAGTCTCACCATAAGCTTCTGCTAATGTTATCTTTTCATCTAGTTTTTGTTCATTGCCTAGCAAAATAAAAAGTACTGGGCCAAATTAATAGCAGTGACAGGAACCCTCTTAGAAGAAGGGTTCTCTTGTAAATGTGATGTGCTGACTTATCAAAATTATTGAAGTCGGCAGCTCGGAGCTGTCTGTTAGTAAACCTCCTAGGTGTGATTTCCCAAACTTGTGACCCTTGTTCCTGGAGCAGGAGATGAGAGTACTTACTAGAACATTCTGCAGCAGGCACACGTCCATCCCCGCCGTCCAGACTCCGGCATGCTCCCCATTGTAGTTGATGTGCAGATCACCGGCAGGCAGGCAGAAAGAGCACGCACTAACGGGGAGACCCCAGATACTCCACGCTGAGCCCTAAGGAATAAATAAACTTTCAGCCAAGGCTTCCAGCAATTGAACAATGCAGGCAAAATTCATTCTTGCACTTCAAAATTATTTTTGTTTAGTGTCACCTTCCCAGAAATGCCTTCACACATCATTCTGTCTGAATGATTTCAATTTTTTTTAATGTTTTAATTTTTTTTAATTTTTTTAAAAGAGTAAGTACGGTCATCAGCACGCGATGAATGATTCCTGACTATGTGAGTGACTAAAGGAGTGAACAAAACTCAACACAAGATGTGATGATCACCTGCCTTTTCATCCCCAGGAAGAAATAACTATGTGGACACTGCTTCCCCACAGGTGAGAGACTCGGCCCAGTCATTCCTGACGGTGCACGTGCCTCTGCACGTGTCCTACATCTACGTGACGGCCCCCAGGGGCTGGGCCTCCCTGGAGCACCACACGGAGATGGAGTTTTCCTTCTTCTACGATACTGTCCTCTGGAGAACAGGTATGCCCACAGCTGTCCTAACTAGCCTTCCCTACCCTCAAGCAAGATTAAAATAAAACAATAAATAGGGACTTTCAACAGCAGCAGCGTTCCTCAGCCTGTCCTGTATACAGTCAAAGTGGGCTGCTGCAAGACCGGACAGTGCAGAAGTGTGGCTTCTGAAAAAAGAATGGTATCCTTCTGTCCTCGTGGTATAACGGCCCAGCAGTAGAGGGTGGCCAGTGACAGATGGGCCCTCTGATGCCCAGTGGCAGGGATTCAGGGGAATGTGCGTTTTTTTTTCTTCTGCTGAAAAATGGTGTGATTCGTGTTGTTTACAAAGCAAAAGTGTCTTTGTGTCAGATGCCTGGAGATAGGAGCACGTCAGGAACACGCCACGCAGTGTCAGCGGGCCCGCTTTATTCATTTGCTGCTCTCTCTTGTTGCAGTCCCCAAGTAGGGACTTTAACCTTGGGGCCTTCAAGGGCTACAGTGCTATATATTTTTTTAATTTAACAATTTTTATTTTAGAATATTAAGGGGGAACGAGTGTTTTGTTACATGAGAGAATTGTGTATGTCAGGGTTTTAGTGTGTCTGTCACCAGACGGTGCTTGTTGTACCCGATAGGCAAGATTTTACCCCTCACATTATTCTAAGTGAAGTGTCTCAGGATAGACATACAAATGCCACCTGTTATCTGTCACTAATTAGTGGGAGCTAAATGATGGGGTACACATGGTCGTAAAGTGGCATAAGTTTTTAAAATGATCTTCCCTTCAAGTTGTCCTCCCCACTGCCCTCTTTGAGGAGAGCCCCCCAGGTCTGCACAGGAGGCTGCCCCCCAGAGGGAGCCCACACTTCACTCCCACTTAGTTTACCTCCCATTTTCTCCTTCTACCGCCACATGGACACCCCCTTAAAATGCCCTGATTTTCTCCCCCATTAACTACAGGCGGCTCAGTTGTTTCTGTCCGTCTCCTGATTGTCTGTCTTCCCATTTCCAGTGTCCTGTACCTGAAACATTTCCCCAGCCCCTTCCGCCTCCTTCTGCCGCTCCCATTCTCCCTGTCTCCCTCTGTAGGGAGATGCGCTTCATCTGAGGCAGAGACGCTAAGGGCTGTAGGAGTTTACCGTAGATGGGGTTTCATCTCTAGTAACTGAAAGCATAGTCATCCTCCAGTGTCCTCGGGGGTGGTGCCAGGATCTCCCACAGATGTCAAAACACACCCAAGTCCCTGGTGTAAAGGGCGTTGTGTTTGCACGTAACCTGCACCCGGCCCCCGCCTCCCCCGTGGACGTCGCATCAGCTCCAGGTTGCTGGTGATGCCCACGGGGATGTCAACGCTGGGTAGGTAGTTAAGCGGTATTGTTTAGGGAATAATGACAAGAAAAAAGCCTGTGCATGTTTAGGACAGATGCACGTTTTTAAGATGTTTTCAATCCCTGGTTGGTTGAATCCACAGAGGTGGCGCCCACGGATCCAGGTAGGTGACAATACTGTCCTTTCTTCTGTTAAATGGCTAACACACAAAGCATTCATTTGCCTTCTATTTCTCATAGGAAAAGAGCTTCAGGAAGTTTTCCCATGCTGGGTCAGATAATTCCTTGAGCTTTGGTTTTTGTTTTGTTGTGTTCTTTTCAAGTTTATTTTTCTCCTCCTCTGCTTACCTTTTGGGTTGGGTCACCCGGAGCTCACTAGGGCGTAGGGCAGCAATTGCCTTGATTAAAGCCACGGCTTGCTCATGTCGCGCCATCCAGAGCTGGCATTCTGCACACTTCCCTTTCATCCTCCACTGGTTTGAGAACTAAACGGAGCCACCAGGACTTTGTTTGTGGCTCTGTTTAGTCCTGAAAGATATCCTGGGAAGGAAAAGAAAACACATTATGAACCTGATACACCATAACCACATCCTGGTGTAAATCTTGGTAGCAAGAAGGTTTAGATCCTTTTTTAAATTTTATTTTATTTTTTGCCAAGCCCCGAATCTAGGCTAATTGGCACTTACAGGTGTGAAAAGTCTATGTCAAGGCTGGTAGAACTGTAAAAGAAGAACTAAGTGAAAAGGAAATGGGTCGTACAGTTTCAGGGGGACGTGTGTCTCCATAGACGCTACGCCCATGTGAAGACTTACATTTTGTCTTAAGTTAGGTTCCAATAAATGCCCAGCTCTACTTCAAGGCGTTGCTAATAACTAGCACATCGCAGGGTCCTCCGAAGGCCTTGTCCAGCCCTGACCCAGCTGCTTTGTGCTTGGTTTGCCTGCCCAGGAATCCAGACGGACAGTGTGCTCTCTGCGAGGCTTCAGATAATAAGAATCTACATTCGGGAGGATGGCCGTCTCGTCATTGAATTCAAGACCCATGCTAAATTTAGAGGTAATATCAGTGCTGTTTCTCCCCAACTTTTTATTGAGAAATATTTCAAAAATGCAGAAAAGCAGAAAGGACAGAAAAGTAAAAAACAGCCGACAACTGTGAATGTTCTCCAGACGTGTATGTGCACGTCCGTGCATGCGCTTCTTTTCTTGGTCACATCATTTGGGAATACATTCCAGACTTCAGGTCAAGTTTCCCAGAATGCTTCAGTGGACACCAAAGAACAAGGATGTTCTCAAACACATCACCACATCAAGCTGTTTACCACGGAATCAGTAATACTGAGACCCTATTCACATTTCCTCTGTTCCACAAATGCCTTCTCACTTGTTTTTATATTTATTTTCTATCTATTTATAGAAAAAGAAAGAGAATCCAATCAAGATTCCTATTACATTTAAATTGCCGCATCTCTTTAATTTCTTTTAATCTATTACAATCCCCTTACTTTTATTTATTCATGACGCTGCACATTTAGAGAGCAGAGGTAGCTTGCTGGGTAAACTTTTCCTTTTTAATGATGTTTACAATTATCCTCTTCCACCAAGGCCTTTGGTGGCCCTAAATGCCATTTTTTACTTGATATTGATATATCTATGTATAAACTACTGAGACCTTTCTGCTTCCACAAAACGTGTTGGTTAGAATCCAAAGCTAAATGTATCCCATGTCCATTGCCACATGAAGATCCCTGTTTTTGTGAATGTGCTCATTGGTACCTTTTCCACAAGCCATGTTCATATTACTTACAAATAAATATATTTGCCCATTATGGCCATCACGAGTAGGATGCTGGCTGGGGTGAGATGCCATGCTGTCCTGACCAGTGTGGACATATCTCAAGGGTCAAAAGGGTATAACCGGATTGGTTTGATAGAAGAGCATTAATTCAGTTCTTAGGCTTTTGTAGGGCCTTCATTGTAAGTAAGCTCTTACAAACAAGTAAAAGCATGCTTCTCCTCACTCAGGGCAGTTTGTGATGGAGCACCACACTCTCCCGGACACCAGGTCTTTCATATCGACTCCAGACCACCTGGGAGGAATTGAATTTGACCTGCAGCTTCTCTGGAGTGCTCAAACCTTTGATTCCCCATATCAACTCTGGAGAGCCACGAGCTCCTATAACAGGTAAATATAATGAGGGAGGCTTCCAGAAGTAATCCAAGAGTTTCAGGAGTTTGGGAAATGAAGTTTTTCTCTGAAGGCTGGGTTTCTACTCTGAAAAGTGGATAGAGATGCCCCTCCAGCAAATAGAGAGAGAAACAAATCTAGCTCTGTCAACTTCTTATATATAAATGGGAAGCGTCACTTCATTTCCACTGCCATCCCGCTGGGGACTTAGTCACAGGGCATACTGCCTACCAGGGAAGCTGGGAAAGGCATCCAACTGACGCCTGGAAAGAATGGAGATACCTCCTTTCAGTTACTGCAACCAGCACAAAATGCAGCATCTCTCAGTATTACGTCCAGGTGTCACCGGATGGCCCAGTGTCCTATAAATAAATAACAATTTATTCATCTCCCTTACCCAGTATAGAGGCACAACAGAAACTAGATCAACACAGTAAAATATCCCATTTTTAAAATGGAAAGGTGGAAAAAAGAATTAAAACTACCATAAAAAGGATAAGGGGCAACCAAAAAACTCTGTCATAATATTCTCTCCATTTTAGAGCTATATTTAGTGGGGGAGGGCAGACCATTTGTGCTCCATGTTGAGATGTGGATGCTGTTGAGTTCTTAGAAAGGAGGCGAGGAGAACTGCAGGACTGAAGCCCTGCACGCAGGCCTGTGTGCGGCATATTTTAGGGATCGTGAGGAAATTCACCTAAGTAGCATCTAGAGCTGGGGAAAATAGGACCAAAGGCTTGGGAAACCGTGCAGTTTACCCTGCACTCATTCGTTCAAAGCTACTTATCAAATGCTTACTGTGTGTCAGAGGAGCTCTGGGTGCTTTGAATATATCAGTAAACAAAGATCCCTGAATACAGAACTTACCAGAAAGTAAGGAAACACAAAAACCGAAGGCACAGTCAGTAAGTCAGGTAACATATGTCTGAGGATGACCAGTCTACGGAAAAGTAAAAGACACTTTACTTTCTAGAGGAGGGTAAGGAAAGCCAGGAAGGGGAGGACATTGTAATTTTAATTAGTGTGTTCCCAGGAGACCTAGTTTGAGCACTGACTGGAGGAAGGCGAGGGAGTGGGCTGTGCACACACAGAGTGGGCCGTGCATGGGGGCAGGGAGGCCCGTGCGTGGGGCAGACCTGTGCGGAGACTCCGGCCTTCACTCCCAGTGCAACAAGAGCACCTGCAGGGCTTGTTCCGCTCAATCTGGGCAGGTCTAGATTGTTCTGCCTAATTAAATATTTTTGTTAATGTACTGCTACTATCCACATTACGTGTGTTTGTTTTCATGTTTACATACGGTATACAGCATCTCATGTCCTGCTGATCCAGGCTTTGGAAGAAGCTAAGGATGGTGCAGGAAAGCCAGAGGCATACACACGTTCAGAGTGCAAGGGATCCTCAGCACACAGGCTCTGAACGTTCCCATGGTTTATCTAAAATCGTACAATAGTAGCAAAGGCAGAACCAAGCCAGAGTTAGACTATCTCCCAGTTAAGCTGACCGCAGATGTGACATATGTTATTCGTTTAATTTTTACCAAAACTTTGCCATCACTTTACTAATAAATAATAAGTGCCAAAAAATGGTCAGAGAAAAAATAGGACATTTGTGAGAACTGTTCACTGTCCCCAATGAAAAGTCATACTCCTAGACTCTTCATTCAGGGGATGGCAGCCTCCCAAGGTCCCCGACGAACCTTCCTGAAGTTGCTGGACACTTGGCTGCCTTCCAAGAACCTGATAGGACTGGGCTGCTACCCAGTGATAAATGTGGGAAGTGAAGTATGGAAGGGGTCCTAAGCCTCCATGCTCAGGATGTCATGGCCCAGAGAATCCTGTGCCCTGAGTAAACAAGTAATTCCCAGTGAGTAGTCTCTGTCCTTCAATTTTATAAAGGATGAGGCAGTAGCCTTTGAGAGGGGATCCTCAAAATTGAGTGCTAGTGAAATGGGGGTGAGGACATTCTGCAGGCACTGCTTCCATCTTCCCTGTACTTTGTAGCACCTGCCATTGTCACATCTTGATAAATAAAAGTTTCTTCAGCCTTTGGGGATGTGTTAAACAGAGTGTCAGTCAATAAAAAACACTAGATAGCAGTTGTCAGTCAAGGCCCATAAAATCTAAACGATAAGCCAGTTCCGTTTTGTCATCGCCTGAGCTTTTCAGGTTTTTATAAACGGTGTGCCTTTCTTGGCTCCTTTCACGAAAAGGACTTGGCTGATGAAAGTAGCTCTATTTAACACCTTTGGATAATATTCTGAAAGTTAGACTCATCAGCCATGAGTTCTTGAAAATGGTGTTTACAGGCTTGAAAAGCACTCGGAAGCTGGGCACAAATACCATCTGGAAACTGTGTTAGTAAAGCCTGTGTCTCTCTGGGTGAGCAGACAGGCCACCAGCTGCTCCCAGTGACCAGTGTGCTCTGCGTGTCCCCAGGAAAGACTACTCGGGGGAGTACACCATCTACCTGATCCCCTGCACTGTGCAGCCCACGCAGCCCTGGGTGGACCCGGGAGAAAAGCCTCTGGCCTGCACCGCGCATGCCGCGGAAAGGTAGGAAGCCACGGTCCTCATTACCCAGGGGTTTCTTACCTGTGAATTCTCCCTCACTGATGTTGATTTTGAGCCCCAAATCAACTTTCCTGGTGCCATCACAGTCATTTGCTGATATGCAGGTGGCGAAAGACTGCAGTCCCCTGATGACGACGACATCCCGGCTGAGGGACAGCAAGGCCACCTAGCTTTTTGCTTCAGCTCTCATGCTGCAAACCAGCATCCTTTGTGTGTTCTTTTTAATGCCGTATTTTTTGCATTTTTGGGCTTTCCATTCGTAATTTCTCTGTTTAAAATGGCTCCTAAGCATAGTGCTGGGAGTTTCCCAGTACTCCTTGAAATTCCTAGAAGGCTGTGATGTGTCTTTCAGAGTATTAGATGACTCTGAGTTCACTGTGAGTGAATCAACAGTCTGTGCTGAGCAAGGGGGTCTCTAAGCGGAAACACACATAAAGCAGGGTGACTAGTGATTGGCTGATGGAGATGTCGTGACCAGACACTCACAGGAACCTGACCCTGTGTTTGTCCCTGGAGCAGTGGTTTAGGGTCGGCCACATGAGTGTTGTGGAGACTTTATAGAGAATAACAGCTTCAAATAATGAGAATCAGCCCCATGTCAGCCCTTGCCCACATCAGCCCTGAGCCTGTCTGCACTGTGCCCGTGTTAATTCACTCGTGTGGGGTTTATTCAGCTTTTGTCACTGTTTTGCTCTGGCCAATGCATTGAGATTGTAACACTAGCACAGGAGTTCTTGGGCAGTGTATAGTCAAGGATCACCTTGCTAGGAGCTGAGCAGAGTGTACGGAAAACATTTCTTAGAGAAGAAGCTAAAGATAGAATCTGACCTTAAGAAAAGACTATTTGAAATGTGACTTTTAAATGAAAAGACTGAGTATTGGTCATTGGATTTGGCAACACTGAGGTCACTGATGACCTTGGCCAAGGGCAGGTTCAGGGGACTGAAGGACACAATGCTGAAAGGAGTGAGTCTGAGAGAGAGGGATGACAAAGTAACAAGAACAGTGGCAGACATGCTTAAGGAGTTTTGCTGTAAATGACATCAGGGAAAAGGGTAATAACTGGAAACAGGAGGGTCACATGAAAAGGTTTTATTTGCATGTGTTTTAGTGTGGAAAACATTGCAGGATTTTGTGCTGGTGGGAATGATCCGACAGAGGATGTTTGATGATGCTGGGGACAGGGGGTTCTTTGCAAAGTAAGTCCTTGAAAAGAGCAAGGGGACAGATGCATGGCCTGGGGGAGGGGAAGGCCTCAGGTGGAAACACAGACTTGGTCACAGGACGGGAAGGTGGGCGGCCTATGGACGCGGGTGGAGGGAGACTTAGACTGGGAGGGTCAGATGGCAGAATACATGCCTGGCCACATCTGTTCTTCTGAGACCTGAGAAGCTATGCGTTTGCTGGAAGTGAAGAAAATTGAAGTTTGGGAAGAGAGAAGGAAGTGAAATAGTCATTTCAGAGAGTGGAAAAGGAAGTCTCCGAGAGGGTTATATCATAGCTACCACCAGATCGGGCAATGCCGAAGGCCCAGCTGCATTGTTTTCAAATTGCCGCCAGCTCTGGTGTATGTTGCTGGCATCCTAGCCACTGAGCTACAGGTGCTGAGCCATATGTATGTTTTTAATGTTTATATATTATATATTTTTTTCAAACACATGCACATAAATAAAATGGACTTACCACAGACCTGAAGAAACAACATAACCAGTACTTTTTAAATACCCCAATGCCCCATCCAGTCACACTCCCTCACTCCTCCCCACAAGTAGCCAGACCCAACATTTATACTCATCAGCACTTGTTTTGTTTTGTGGTTTTGCCTCGTGTTCACTTCAACAGGAATTTACAAATTTTGAAACTCTATCCAGTAGTCCCCCTTGTCCTCAGGAATAATATATTTATTTATATTTATATCTTCAAGGAATACCAAAACCCCCAGTGGGGCCTAAAACCATGGAGAATACCAAACCCTGTACACACTGTGTCCTTGCAGTCTGATAACCAAGACAGGCACTAGGTGACAATGATGGTCTGTACGTGGTACAGAGATGAAGGGCCAAGGGACAAGTCACATCCTGGGCAGGACAGAGCGGATAGCACAAGACTTTATCATGCGACACAGGACAGCGTGTAATTTAAAAGTTATGAATTATTTATTTCTGGAATTTTCCATTTAATATTTTTGGACAGCAGTACACCTTGGGTAACCAACGCTGCAGAAAGTAAACCCACAGGTAAGGGGTTTCCTGTGCATGAATGGTCTCTGCTGCTTTTCTTTGTTAAACTCATTTGCTAGTTCATTGTGTTAAGATCCTCACCATAGGAATATCTGACGATGTATTTGATGACTCTATTTGGCTTGTTATTCCAGATTCTCTCTATTACTAAGAACGTGTACATTTCTATGTAGGGTACATACACACATATCTGACGCATAGCACACACGTATAAGAAGAGTTTCTCCAGGGTGTATGCTAGCTTACTTCAAGAGGAGAGGGAATAACGGTTGGAAAATGGCAAGAAAAATGAGGAGGACTCCAGCACCGTCTCCAGGCACTGCTGTGGGGGTGCAGCACGCCGCAGGGGTAGAGTGGGGCTGAGGTCCTGAGGCTGAAAAGTTGCCTTGCCTTGCATCAGGGTCTCAGAGTGACTTTCTTCCTGGGCCTGACCTTGCTTTCCATCTCCTACACGGTTCCCTAGGGATTTGGTAGGCCTGCAGCGTGTGCACGCACACACAAATCAAGACTGACACAGGAGTTCAGACTTAATACAAAAGAAATGTGTGACTGTATGTATGTGGTCTGCCATACATTAGAACCTTACAGGTAATAAAATATTACCAGACCTATTATTCATTCCTTGAATCAATATCGAGTGTCTTGGCACATGCCAGGCACTACAATGGATTCTGGTTATATCAGTATTAACCAAAAAAATCTGTGTCCCTGAATCAGGTGAATAAGTTCATTATGCAGCTAATGGTCATGTCAAAGCTGGGGAAGCAGGATCAGCCTGGGGCTGTGTGAGCTCCAGATTCTTCCTACACCTTAACCCTCCCAAATTCACCTGCTGGGCACCTTCAGCAGAATGTCGGGGATAGTAGGATGGGCCCTGATGGAAGAGTAAAGCGTTGCAGTGGTGGCCGCCTGTTCTTGAGCAGATGTATTTGTCAGGAACTTAGCTGGCAGTGGTCATGCAATGGCAGGTAAACAGATACAAACTGCGAACTGCGGGGGGATGGGGGGAAGACCCCAACAGCCAGTCGTGTGCTTACCTTAAATTTTAAACTGTGATAAGCATTGTGAAAGCAAAGTGAAAGTGCAGTGGGAACAGATGAGCAGGATCTAACCTGGTAACCTGGGCTGGAAGGTAAGAGAAGGAGGGAAAGCTTCCCCGAAGAAGTGGGGCTTGAGTTGAAATCTAAGGGATGAATAAGAATTAACCAAGGCTGGGCATGGTGACTCACACCTGTAATCCTAGCCCTGTGAGAGGCTGAAGCAAGAGGATCTCTTGAAGTTAGGAGTTGGAGACAAGCCTGAGCAAAGTGAGATTCATCTGTACTAAAATAGAAAAATTATCCAGGCCTCACTGTGGTTGCCTGTAGTCCCAGCTACTTGGGAGGCTGAGGCAGGATGATTGCTTGAGCCTAGGAGTTTGAGGTTGCCGTGAGCTAGGCTAAGGTCACAGCACTCTAGCCTGGGCAACAGATACTGTCTTAAAAATGTAGGCAAAAAAGGATAAACAAAGGAAGAGAGACTGTCCCAAAAAATTTCCAGGAAGACCAGAAAACTTTAAAATTCATTACCACTGATCTCAAATCGGCCCCTTGAGCTTCTATGCAAAGTGCAAAGTTTCCCCGATCCATCCACTCTCACTCATCTAATCTGTCTTAGCCCTTCCCTCAAATTTGCTGTGTCTTCCCTGTCGTCACCTTTGACTGATAATTTAATGTCCTGTTATATTGGAGCAACAGAAGAAATCAGAAGAGGGCCCTCGCAGGCTGCCGCCACCGGATCTCCACACCTGCACACACCTGAGCATGCACACCTGTTGGGGGGAACGAATGCTCTCAGCTCCCAGCCACAGCCAGCGGCCCCACTGTGCGCTGGGACGTCTCACAAACGATCCATCCCTCTCTGTACATCACTCCAATCAGCCTAAAAACAAGTTGTAATTCTTCCATCTTCAAAAAAATCCTTTCCTGGCTCCGTTTCTCCCTAAACACTCATTTTTTCCCTTCCTTGTACTTGATTCACAAATCGATGTATCTCCCTGTCATGTCTTGAGTCCACGCTAATCAGGCTCACACCTGTCACCCCAGCTGTCCCTTATGCAGTCAGCAGTGACTGCGTGTCATGGGTCCAGGGGTCAAGTGTCAATCTTCCTTCTCATGACCCCTCGGCAGAATTTAGCAGCTGGTCCGTCTCCCCTCCTTGACACACTTTGCTCTCTCAGCTGGGCTGTCGCCCTCCGGGGCTTTCCTCCTGCCTCCCTGGCCTTTCCTGTCTGCTGCTTTGCTGGCTCCTCCCCTTTCTCCTTTGAGCTTTTAGACTTGCTTCTCTCTCTGCCTCTTTTCCTGGGCGTGGTGTTCTCATTCATCACCCCTCCTCCAGGTTTAACACCAGGAACACCTCCCACCCAGGGCTTCTTCTCAGATTGAGACTGAGCATCAGACCGACTACTCGGCATCCCTGCCCAGCTCTTTTATAGGCCTCTCAAATGTAACTCATCCCTCTCCACCAAACAGACCCCCTCTGCACTTTTCCCTTCTTGGTGAAGCGCAGCTCCAACCTTCCAGGTCAGGCATTGGCCACAGCGCCTAAGACAAGTCCAGCTCTCTGCCTGCGTCTGTGATGAGGTTGGACTGGGACACGGCCACACTCACTGGTCGGGTGTCCTCTGTGGCTGCTTTCATGCTGCAGGAGAGGTGAGAGGTTGCAGCAGAGACCACATGACCCACAAAGTCTAAAATGTTTACTATCTGGCCATTTACAGAGAAAAAGTTTATCATCCTCTGTTCCAGGTGCTTATACCCAAATCTTAAAAACATCCTTCAATCTTCTCTTATTCTGGAACTTCAGGCTTCCTCTTTGAAATGTATTAAGCATCCAATTATTCCCACTGCCCATCTGGCATCAGCCCTGGTCAGAGCCACTAGCATCACTTGCCTCAGTTATTGGAACGTCCCTTACCGAGTGTCCTTACAGCCACCCTGCATCTTTTCTCAACACAGCAGACCTGCTCACTTTCTAAAAACCCTCCAGCAGTGTAAGCAAAACTCGAAGTCCTTAGGGTGCAGGTAAGGCTTGCGGGCTGTCCCCCAGTTACCTCTGACCTCACCTCCTCCCTGTGCACCAGCCCCCCGCCAATGGGCTGCTGCTCTAACACTGAGCACATACGCTGAAACCTGAGCACATGCTGTCTGCTCTGCCTGCACTGCAGCCTCCCCAGACAGCCACACACCTGTTCCCTGTCACCGCGGCTTTCCGTGACTGACTTTCTCTTCCCTCCATCCTTCCTCCCATCCTTCCTCCCTTCCTTCTTTTACACATTTTTAAGGTGCAAACGTGATATTTGGACAGACATAGGCATAGTGAAATGATTACCGCAGTGTCAGGTAAATCAGCCTATCCCTCTCCTCACAGTTACCTTTCTCCTGTGTGCAGTACGAGCAGCTGAAATCTACTCTGCGAATTTCCAGTACACTATGATATCATTAACTGTGGTCTCCGTGCTGATTGTCGTATCTCTAGAATTATCCATCCTAGCTAAGTGCAGCCTCACACCCTTTGAGATACATCCCCCCCACTCTCTGTGCCCCTGGTAACCTCTGTTCTCTTTGTTTCTCTGTAGAAAACCGTTTTAGATCCCACGTAGAAGGGAGATCATGCATTATTTTTCCTTTGTCTGACTTACTTTGCACGGCATAATGTCCTCCAAGTTTATCTGTGTGGTCTTAAAAGACAGCATCTTCTTTTTTTTTTTTTTTTAAGTCATTTGTACATAGATCATAAACATATTTATGCAATTATGGGATTTGATGTGTTGATTATTTGTACAAATTGGAGGGCTTACATCATACTAATCAATATAGCTTTTACCTCATTTACCCAATTACAGCATTAAGACGTTTGTGTTCTACACCTGATAGATCCAACTTGTGCTAGCAATGTGCTCCATAGGTGTGGTCCCCCTACTAACCCTCCCTCTAACGACCCATCCCCCTCCCTTCCCCTCTCCCTCCTTTTCCCTCCTTCATCCTAGGCTATAGTTGTGTTTCATTTTTCATATGCAAGTGCGAGTGATTATAAATTGGTTTCACAGTAGTACTGAGTACATTGGATATTTTTTTTTCCATTCCTGAGATACTTTACTAAGAAGAATATTTTCCAGCTCCATGCATGTAAACATAAAAGAGGTAAAGTCTCTATTTTTTACTGCTGCATAATATTCCATGGTATACATATACCACAATTTATTAATCCACGCATGGGTCGATGGGCACTTGGGCTTCTTCCATGACTTGGCAATTATGCATTGAGTGGCAATGAACAATCTGGTGCAAATATCTTTATTACCAAATGATTTTTGGTCCTTTGGATATACACCTAGAAGAGGAATTGCAAGATCAAATGGCAGGTCTACATTTAGATCCCTGAGTGTTCTCCAAACTTCCTTCCAAAAGGAACGTACTAGCTTGCATTCCCACCAGCAGTGCAGAAGTGTTCCCTTTTCTCCACATCCACACCAACATCTGTAGTTGGGGGATTTTGTGATGTGGGCTACTCTTACTGGTGAACCCAGACACTTATCATCATTCGATTTTTGATAAGCCTATTAAAAAGATAAATTGGGGGAAAGATTCCCTAGTCAATAAATGGTGCTGGGTGAATTGGCTGGCGACCTGTAAAAGACTGAAACTGGACCCACACCTTTCTCCTCTAACAAAAATTGACTCTCACTGGTTAAAGGACTTAAACTTAAGACATGAAGCATCTTCTTTTTTAAGGCTAATGTTCCTCTGTGTGGTGGTGTGGGGGGGCACACCACGTTTTTCTGTACCCATTCATTCCTGGTAGACACTGTTGTTTCCGTGTCTCTACCATTCTGAGCAATGAACAAGGAGCATGGCTCCCTCAGTGGTGCTGATGGTGGCTCCTTTGGGACTGTATCTGGTAGTTCTCTTTCTGATTTGTTTGAGGATCCTTCATACTGTTTGATGATGGCTATCAACTTACTTCAATGACCACATTACTGAGAATTTCCAGCTAAAACTTCTCCTAGAATTCCCTTTCTCTGCCTAATGTTTTTCCTTATTGTTACTATTAAGCATGTTCTTTTATTTTTTAAACTTATTTTGTTTACCAACTGTCTCCTCTTTACAGTGTAACTTCCCTGAGGAAGGGCACATTTTCCTGCTTTGTCCACAGATGAACTCGTGTTTCTATAACAGTGTCTGTCGGATAAATGAGTCTGGAGGCAGTAGGGACCAGGGAACACAGAACTGGTCAAAGGCCTAACAAGGCCAAGGCCAGCCTGGCTGAATCCAGGGAGGGGGAGGGCAGTGGGAGATGGGGCTGGAAAACTAGGAGAAGTCCAGAGCATTGTACATCGTGGCAAAAATGTTGGTCTTCACCTGAAGAACAGCAGGAAATCGCTGAGGGATCTTGAGCAAACGTGGCTTTTTAAAAACTACACTAGCACCACCTCGATCATAGCATGTAGACCAGATGTAGAGGGAGCTAAGAATGACTCCAGGACTCAGCCATGGGACTGGCACCTGTCATGGGACTTTTCATGGGATAGGAGCACTAAGGAGGCTCAAGTTTGTCAGTCTGGGGCATCCTGGAGACAGCCACATAGAGCTACCATTTGGCAGCCAAATGTGTTTCTGGGGCTTAGGGGAGTAATGAGGATTAGAGGATTCAATTTGGTTCCACTACCTCTGAAATGGCACTGACAAGGCTGACATCACCTCCGGTGACATTGTGAAGGGGGAATAATAAGGGTCCCAGGACTGAGCCTGAGGGACCCTTTACCTGCCAGGTGGAGGCAGAGAAGGAAGGGACCCAAGAGGGAGGCCAGAGTGATGGGTGAGATGAGAGAGTATCCCACCAATGTGCAGAAAATTGCAACACAAAGTAAATACGTTTTCATTGAGTCAAAAGAATCAAAGTCCAGAGCATCAGGCTCTGGGAAATACCTAGCTGGGCACCTTGGCAGCGCACCCTTAGCAGTCAAAGAGCAACTGTGGGGGACCCCAGAATGAAAAGGTAGGAAAAAAAATCAAAGGAAAACTAAGAATTCTAAAGACTAGTTATTCTTGTTCAAAAGAGCTGATTAACTTCATAATAACCAAATAAATTCCCCCACACCTCTTTATCCAGTAAATATTTAATACCCACAGCAGAACTCTGTGCACGCTGAGTGGGGTGAGGAAGAGAGGCAGCTCCAATGGTGTCTGCGAAGCCAGCCCTGCCCTCAAAGAGCCCCTGTCTCCCTGCACCCAGGTTCCTGATCCCCATCGCGTTCCAGCAGACCAACCGCCCTGTGCCCGTTGTGTACTCGCTGAACACTGAGTTCCAGCTCTGCAATAACGAGAAGGTATTCCTGATGGACCCCAACACGGCGGACATGGCCTTGGCAGAGATGGATTACAAAGGAGCCTTCTCTAAGGGTAAGTCACTTCCCCAACCTGCGGAAAGAGGCTGTATCTGGACATGAGAAGCTTTGGCTAAGCTCCTGGGTGGCATCTCTGCTTAGCAGCTCTCAGTTAGCTCCCCAGTGAAGATGCCCCAGGGCTGGTTGGTTCTAGGGCGGCCAAGGTTGGGTCAAGGACCAGACCCATATCCTTCCTTGCCATTGTTTCAAACTCAAATCACATCCTTAGCACTGCAGCAATCAGCAGTGTGGTGCCTTGGAAGAGCCCTGGTCTGGCAGAAAGAAGTCTGGAGTTTCCACCCAGATTCTAGCAAGCAGTCCAACTTGGAGTAAGGTATTCTGTTTCTCAGCTCTTCAGAGATCCTCCACAGCATCCCACAGGCTCCAGGTCCAGAGAGATGCCAAACGCAGAATGCTTTCTCCGCTAGAAATGGCCCCTGAGGCCCCATCCCACTCCTAACTTTGGCTTTTCAAAATGCTAGTTTTCTTTCTTGTCATTGAGGTCTCTACTTAAATGTCGACAGATGGTCTAACCTGGGCCTCTATAGTTTTCACTGTCACAGAAGGCTATTCAATGTTTATAGTACTTGTCTCAGCTTTTAATATTGTATCATGCACATATTATATATTTCCTTCTTTCTTGTCCTCTCCACCGCTAGACTCTTAAGTTCCATGATAATAGAGACTGGGATCCAATGTCACATTTGCCCACCAGAGCTCCAGGCCGCATGCTCTGTAAAGAATGCTGAGTGGAGGAATGAATGAATGACCCGCTTTTCCTCTCTCAGTGACTTTTCATCTTCTCTTCATAGCCTGAATCTTTTCTCTTATCTTAAACACACACTCAAGTCCTGTCCATCACAGAAATAAACCTCCCCTCAGCCCTACTGCCCCCCAGACTCCAGCCCATTTCTCCTTTCCCTCTCCCTGAAGAGCTCCCTGAAGGAGTGGTGAGCTCGCACTGCCCTCACGGCCCAGTAACTTCTGTCTGTCGCTGGCTGGACTCTGCCTGCCTCTCTCTTGTCAGTGACACCAAAGCCGTGGTTTGGATGCTTTTCTCCTGTTGGGTTCCTGTCAGTGCATCAGTCACACTGGACGCCGCCCTGCCCCGTAAATCACTTCTCTCTCCTGCCCTGTCCTCGTCCTCTGCCCTTTCTGCACTGGTGTCCTCAGGTTCCATGCTTGGCTCACCCTGTCCTCGCTCTGAGTGCTGCCTCTGCTTGGCCCATAGTGTGGACCGCGCCTTTCCTGAATTCCCTAGACTCCTTCGACCCTGCAGCATTCCATAAAATCCAACCTTATCCCCGATCTTGCCTGTGCTTCATTCCGTATCTCCACACGCAGATGTGGAGCCAGCACTGGTCTCCCAGTAGGGTGTCCTTCAGATGCCTGGGGACGTCTAGGACCGGACTTACCTCCCCCCACACATGCTCCTCCCGTGCCTGCATTGTGATCCTCTGGGTGCCCCCAAACCTCAGGGCTATCCCCAACCTCTCCTTCATGTCCCACATCACATTTGTCATTAAGGCAGATGGAACCTGTAATCCTAGCACTCTGGGAGGCTGAGGCAAGAGGAAGGCTTGAACTTGGGAGTTTGAGACCAGCCTGAGCAAAGTAAGATCCATATCTACTAAAAATAGAAAAATTAGCACAGCATGGTGACGGGTGCCTGCAGTCCAGCTACTTGGGAGGCTGAGGCAGGAGGATCACTGGAGCCCAGGAGCTTGAGGTTACTGTGAGCTGTGAGGACACCACTCTACTCTATCTAACCAGGGTAACACAACAAGACTCTGCCTCAAAGGATACTAATAATAAAGATAAATGGAATCCGACTCCTAGACATTTCTCAGATTCATCCCCTTGCTTCACAGTTGTGTTATAGGTGGCCTATCTCATACGAGAGCACTAAAATAGCCTTGTCCCTGGTCTCTGTGAACCAAGTCTGTTTGTCCTTGCTCCGTTCTCTGTGTTTCCAACGCCAGGTGTATTGACATTACTCCTCTGCTTGAAGACTTTCAGTGTTGCCTGTCACTCATATGTCCAAATTCAGCATCCTCAGCGCAGTCTTTCCACCTGGAGGGGCTCCCAGCAGAGCCTCCATGTATCCTCCCCCAGTCACACCCCTGAGTCAACCCCACGGAGTGAATGTTGGAATCAGATGGCTGTGGGCTCAGACCCTCCTCCCACCACAACATCACTGTGGAACCTTGGATTAGTCACCTAACATGGGAACAGTAATTAAACCTATCTCTTGGGGCCTGGGGGAGATTAAATAAGATAGTGTAGGTGGAGGGTGTGGCGCATAGCAGATGCTGAGGAAGCAAGGCCCACACCAGGACCACGCCCTTGCAGCAGGCAGCATTTTGTACAGAGACTTGGTTTGGGTTTTGTTTTGTTTGTGTTTTGGTTTGGTTTGGTTTGGTATTCCTCTCTCTCTCACCCCAAATGATCGTCTGACAAATGCCTAATCGTGTTTCAGAATTCTGCTCAAATGTCACCTCTCTTTAAAAGTTCTTCTGTACCCTTTCCCTGCAGACCTCTGTACTTGGCTTTATACCCATTGAAAACGACACAGCTCCCTCTATGGCAGTGTGTGACCCTACTGGGTGGTGGGGGCTGAGAGAGTGCCCTAGTGCTTTGCTTTCAGAGCCAAAGTAGCTTGACTTCACATTGCACGCTCACTGCTTATTAGCTTTGTAGCCTGCAGCAAGTCCCTTGGCCAACTGAGGTTTTCTCGTCTGTGAAATTGTGTGAACACTCTGAGTTGTGACACGAGAAGGATGCAGTACAGAACCTGGTAAACGATAGGCATGTGATAAACGTTGCCTGTTTTGACCACTCACTCTGCCTCCATCTCTGTCCTCGCACCTGCGTCTGCCTGCTTTAAATGGTTAATCGGCACTCACTGAATAAAAGGAACAATAAACAAATGAGTATTTTAGGGGTACAGGGAATCAAACAGCTCTTCATAGAAAGGTACTTTTGACTCTAAGGGAGTGTATTACATCTTTTCTACCTTTGACCTTTCATTTTCTTTAAAATATGACCTAATTCAGGTCTTTCGATGTTTTTCAGGCCAAGTCCTTTATGGCCGAGTACTTTGGAATCCAGAGCAAAACCTTAATTCTGCTTATAAGCTCCAGCTGGAGAAAGTCTATCTCTGTACCGGCAAGGACGGCTATGTGCCTTTCTTTGACCCCACTGGGACAATCTACAATGAAGGGCCCCAGTATGGATGCATCCAGCCCAACAGACACCTGAAACACAGATTCCTGCTGCTGGTATGCGAGCTGCGGTGTCGGCGGGCACTTGAGAGTTCTTCGGCTTGGCTTCCACCGGAAGTAGACAGAGCCCCGCATCGAAGGCCTGCTCCCGATCTGTGCTTTGTTGTTGTTTGTCTCTGATCTGCTAAATACTAGTGTTATGATGGTTATGGTACATAACCTGCCCACCTCTTCCCGACATTAGGCCAGCGTTTCTCCCTGTATGATCCAGAGGTCCTGAGTGTCCCTAACACCCAGGAAGCCCACAGAGTCAAAACCACTTTCATGATATCCTGATGACATTTCTCTTTTTCACACTTACTCCACTCTCAAGTATAGAGAGTACAAAAAGGCTACCCATGTGATTTCAGAGTCCACATTGTAACTGATCTTTGAAATACCACTAACCAATTTCTGATTTACTATCAAAGAAGAAAAGCCATAATTATCTGAAAAGGCTATTAAGATATTTCTCCCCTTTCCAACTACCTAGCTGTATGCGGCCATGTGTCCTTCTTATGCTTCCGCCAAACTGGCACATCACAGCTGATTGAATTCAGAAGCAGTCAGGAGAATCCAGTTCTTTTCCAAGATGTGCAAAAATATAAAACAATGCCAACTCTTTAACTCTTTTTTTTTTTATAAGGAGAGGGGATGAATATAAATATTAACATTTTCACCAAAAAATATCTCATTTTGGTTAACATGTAATGGGTTTTTTTTTAAGACAGAGTCTCACTATGTCGCCCTAGGTAGAGTGCTGTGGTATCACAGCTCACAGCAACCTCAAACTTCTGGGCTTAAGTGATTCTCTTGTCTCAGCCTCCCAAGTAGCTGGGACTACAGGTGCCCACCACAACACCTGGCAATTTTTTTTTTGCAGTTGGCCCCAGCCTGGTTCAAACCCGCCAGCCTTGGTGCATGTGACTGGCATTGTAACCACTGTGCTATGGGCACCAAGCCAACATGTAATGGGTTTTTCATTGTCATCTTTAAAGGAATTAATAAATAAGTATTTAAAAATTTTTTGCAAGTTCAGTTTTAACACAATAATACATATTGATAGGTAGATGTATAAATCAAATTTGATTTTTTGAGCATTATTTGTCTAGGCTGTCCTTCTCTTTGCATTTGAGATCATGGAAGCCACCAGTGCTCACCCCCAACAAAAGAGGATAGTGGGTGCCCAGGGGCAGCCGTTGACTTCAGGAGAGGCCTTCCTTAACACATGTCCTCCCCACCTACTCAGAAAGCGTGAAGACTACTCTTCTTCTCACGGTGACTGTCAGCCGCCAATACAGTGGCTCTGTCTTTCTAAATCTTGCATTTTTTTTCCCTGAAACTCTAGGACCGCAGTCAGCCAGAGGTGACTGATAAGTACTTCCATGACGTGCCTTTTGAGGCTCACTTTGCTTCCGAATTGCCTGATTTCCACGTGGTCAGCAGCATGCCAGGTGTGGATGGATTCACTCTGAAGGTGGATGCCCTCTACAAGGTGAGTTGGCAGAGAAGAACAGGAGCTGAGGCCCACGTCCACTGTGAAGCTTGAAGAGCGGGGGCTGCGTCCTCTCTGCACTGTGTGGCGTTCTCAATAGCCTGTTTGCAGGCAGGTCTTTTTTATTGTTGATAAGCTTTTCGTTCACCCAGAATCATTGCCATTGGTCCCTAATAGACCAAATTAAACATTCTTTAATTTGTGTATAGTCAGTTGTCCTTGTGTACATCAGGGCTACATATGATACTCCAATTTTTCATGATTTCTTTTATATTGCTAACCTTTTTGGTACTATGCTACCTTTCACAAGCGTATGGAAAACATTTAACAAAATTATAAATACAATACAACAATTTAGAATGGCAGGAATTAGTAGTGTTTGATATACAAAAATAACCTACGTCCTAGCCATGAGCACAAGCTTCCAAAATCAAATTTTACTTTTCTTTTTCTATCTCCATGACCAACCCTTCAGAACTATTATCACTTTTCAGAAGTTATTAAATATTTCAAAGCCATGGAGTATTTCAGTGGGAGCAGATGAAAGAGAAATGAAATACTTGCTGATATAACCTCTCAGGGGATGACCCAAGAAGTATTCAGATTTAGCACATGTTTGCCAAATTATCTACGCGTTATACCAGAGTAGATATGCAGTGAATTTTTGTTGAGAGACTCCATGTTAGCTGAAGTTCATCAGTAAATAGTAAACTGGCCCCACAAACCAGTGGGGCCATAAACCACATTAACTGGCCCCATAAACCACATTTATTTATCAAATTTAAGATCACTGGAAATAAATGTGGTTCTTGAAGCTATTATCTCACCTTTATTAATAAAGAACAACAAATCATAATCATTCACTTAGCTAAAAAGCCCATGAA
This sequence comes from Nycticebus coucang, assembly GCF_027406575.1. NCBI lineage: Eukaryota > Metazoa > Chordata > Mammalia > Primates > Lorisidae > Nycticebus > Nycticebus coucang. The sequence continues at coordinate 8,520,485 of NC_069780.1, forward strand.
AAATATATTTTTAGGTTGTTCTATGCATAGGTAGGGAAACATAAAAGAATGTGTATAGCTAACCCCAAGTCACGCTGATTTGGAAATAAAATAGAACCCATCATATCCAGTTCAGTTCTCTCTGATTAGTAGACATCAACCGTTACCGAGGCTTTTTTTGACACTGTTCATCTGCTGAGGTATATGGCAGCAGTTGTCTCTCCGTGTCCCCTCTTCCTCAGAGGTGGTCTGCCCGGCAGTGCTGTATTGGATTTGTCTCCCCCTGTCTTCCCTCCTGCAGGTGGAAGCAGGACACCAGTGGTACCTCCAGGTCATTTACATCATTGGCCCTGACACTGTGTCAGGGCCCCGGGTCCAGCGCTCTCTCACGGCCCCTCTGAGGCGCAGCCGAAGGGACCTCGTGGACCCTAGTGGCCGGTTGACCCTTGATGACTCCCTCGTCTACGACAATGAAGGAGACCAGGTCAAGAATGGCACCAATATGAAGTCCCTGAATCTGGAGATGCAGGAACCAGTGGTGGCCGCGTCTCTGTCCCAGGCAGGGGCGTCGGTCGGCAGTGCCCTGGCCGCTGTCATGCTTCTGCTTCTGGTGTCCCTGGTGGCCTGTCTCATCACCAGGAAGTGCCAGAGACGGGGGAAGAACCAGCCCAAGGAGGAGGCGTTGGAGGAGTATCCTCTGAATACCCAGGTGAACATGCCCAAGAGGAGCTCGGACAGGGTGGAGAAGAACGTGAGCAGACACTACTGCACGGTGCGCAACGTCAACCTCCTGAGCCAGGCCGAGGCCGCCTACGCCTTCAAAGGTGCCAAAGTGAAGAAGTTGAATCTGGAGGTCAGAGTCCACAACAATTTGCAAGATGGAACGGAAGTTTAGTGGAGGAGACCTGTGTGTATTTTTTTCTAAAATCATTTTTATAAAATAGGGGGAAATACTGGTATTTTTATAATCCTGCAGATAAAAAAGGGAAAACTATAGCTTTGAGTGGCGGACGGCACACATCACACACAACTCACAACTGAGCTACCTCGACAGGCAAAGAACCTCGGAGACCCCCAGTGTACTGGAGCAGAATTATTCCTGTAGATCCCTTTGAATAGTCACAGCAGCTGCAAATGGCTCCTTCCTTAAGGCTGGTCTCAGAAAACAAGTGTTTTAATACCAGGACAGGAGTTGGCACGTAGGTTAGCTGACGGAGTTTGGAGGACTGGGGAGTGTACCACGCCGATCTTGGAGAGAGTGACAGGGTACAGAACCCACAGTTTCCTCTCCCACCCCAGCTTTCTCCTACTTGGGCTTCTTCTGAGTTTCTCAACAGCAGAGTGTTAATTGCTGACACCTAGATTTCTTTAAAAATTCCACTATTCAGCACAACGCACATGTGTATTAGTATTTGTTCACTGTTAACATCTGACAGCCTATGCTCTGTGGCCCCTAGGTATACTTCACTCTCCTAGAGCCCTGTTCACCTGGGGATTTTAGTGTGCTTTAGACTACAGTAGAGCCCACCTCAGCACACCATGGGAGAAACCTCAGGCCTCTGCTAGCCAGCTTCTGACATGGGGGACTCCCTCTTACAAAGCGAGGGACAAACCCAGGGAGATGTCTTTGTCCTTGACTGGTTTATGCTGCGCTGAGACCGCTCTCCCTGATGAAGGATGCTGTAATCAGGATCAGTGCACCTTGGCCTTTTTACTCATTATTGCCACAATGCTTACAAACCCATCACATCTGATACTTAAGACTTTGCCCCATCTAGTAATAGGCAAGCCCATGTGCTTTGCTAGCTGTGGGTTTGTATTGTGTTAGCATTTCAGGAAAGTAAGAGATTCATTTGAACAAAGCAGATGAGGAGAAAACCCGGTTGGGAGTCAGGCTAACGCATGCATACTGGTCTGGTTCTCCTTGATGACTGTCGCACAGCAGACAGGGGCGCTATTCTAGCTGCAGTGTTCCAAGGATTTCTCACTGGGGGGGTCTTTTCTGGTAGCTCAAGCAATTATTTTTACCATGTCAGCACATGACAAGGCCATAAACATAATGGCTTTAAAGCAATTTAGTGTCCAAATATCAGCTTCACGATTTTGTGTAGTGTGCTTCTGGCTTGCTTTTGTTTCTTTTTTGTTTCTGCCTTGTTGACAGAAACATAAGCATGCATGCCATGTTGTTTTGAATTGGAGGCATAGATCCATTTTTTAGGAGTAAAAGACATATAAGCCCTCACCCAGACTCATGGCTCACCCTCATCATTGAGCAAAGAACAGCATTCACCTTGGGCAGCATCTGCATTAGGATGACTCAGGCTCTTTCAGAACACTCCAAACTGGTCACACTTTGGTACTAAAAGCTGGAAAGAATGAACCATGAAAGGTCACCACCCCCTCTACCAGACTCCAAGCTCCTTGAGAGCAGGAGTTGCGTGAGCCGCCCTTCATTCTTCAACAGTGCCTTGCATGTAATGAGCACTCCGGAAATGTGTGTTGAGTGAATGAACAGACGGAGTAAGGGTGAGCGATGGGGAATGAATCTAGCCAGGGGAGAGGAGAGTATGGTGGCAAAGCACAAGAGCAGGTAGGAGCAAAAATCAATCTCCTCTGCTTGGATTATGAAATTACCTTATTCTTGGCACAAAGAAACACCACTCTACACAGGCATGAATCTGGCAGTGGTCCTAAGAAGGCATGAACAAAAAGTGGTAATAATGTATCAGCAGGAGGTGAGCCTGGGAAGCCGCCTCCAGAACAGGGGATTTAGAGGAAGGTCTGATTTAGCACTCAGAGTGAAGTTTTCAGAAGAGGATGAATGGAGGTGCAGAGTCCGAAAATGCTGACTGGCCAGGAGCTACTTAAGACCAGGTTGGACCGTTGAAGGCAGGATGTCTGTATCAGCTTCTTGGATGTCTGTGAAGCACTCCATAGCTGGAGAGCTGATCAGTCTGGCACTGAATCTTTTCCAGAACAACCGAGAGGGTGAATGCTAATTCTGTAAGGACACGGAGCTAATCAGTTGTAGAGCCGTTTTCCATTCGGCCTGTTATTTGTAACTGCTCCAAGTGCCAGCACGCGGACACACTGAAGCACCACCTTTCCACCTGCTCCAGGATTCTTCCGCACACCCTTCCATCACTCCTAATAGGACCCAGGCACCGTAAGGGTGCAGACAGATGGCAGAGTGAAGGTAGAGCAGGAAGTGACGGAGACTAAGCCCCACGTGCGCCTGGCAGCCTCCACGGACGAGGTCTGAGATGACGAGGCCGACGTCGTATGAGGACCTTGCAATAGTGAACAATGAGTGAAAGGAAAGCCCGTGCAATATCCCTGCCTGCCGTTCTTTCTGCCCTCAGCCCACTCCTTGTAGCGTACTGAATGCCAGTACTTCTCTAACGGTGCACACTTGTGAATGAAAGGGTTACGGGGTGTGGAGATGAGATTTTACCCTTTGATGTAGAATTCTTCATTTCATTTATTTTATAATTCATCTAAGGGATCAGATCATTTGAGGACTAATGTGGATTTTATTTCGGACAAAGCTCTGCTTTCCATTTCTCTGACTTACTAATGCCTTGCGTGCGTTTTACTCACCTTTTACATCATGCCTTCAGGCAAGAAGAAACAAAAAACCCTGAGTGGTTGCTACTTGCTATCCCATGATGGCTGTGAAGGTTAAAAGAAAGAATGGTCTGCATCATTTTTCTGCCTTCCTGCCCCTTTCTTGTTCTCCAGGCCTCACGGAGGACTTCCGCAGATTTCCACTGTTGAACGGGAAATAGTACTGGGATGTGTTTACACGATCTTATGATATTCAGCCTCAGTCTCTTTTAGGTATTTGTTATTCTTGGATACTACACCTGCTCAGACTGAGTAAAACGTGTGGTGCTGTCAACCTGATTTCTTGACTCTGAAATGATTTTTGTATTTCTGATGCAAATTTGTGTGTTATGAATTTCTGATTTCTCCAATAGCATATGCCACTACATAAGTTTTATTAATAAATGCCAGTCTGGTTGTTTTTTTGTTTTGCTATGTATGTTCTTTTTGGGTTATTCATCTCATTAAGGTAGACATTGCCATTGAGCGAGGTGAACCTCAGACATATATTAACTATGCTAAGAGCAAGATGCTGAATAAATTACATATCCTCCGATTATCATAGCTCTTCTTTTGCAATCAGTTGAAACCCCCGGACAAGGAAGAATAATTACAATCTCCATGTGCAATACGGTAAGATGATTATAGTCATTATCATGATTTCTTGGGATACTCGATACAGGATGAGGATGGCTACAGCCCTTTATACGTGTGTTCTGTGTTTACTAAGCATCCATAACTCTCCCTGGAGATGGCCAGAACTCCAAATAAGAGTTTGTTGAGTGGGTTGCCTGAGCCCAGGGGTTCAATACCAGTCTGAACAAAAGTGAGACCCCCATCTCTATTTAAAAAAATGAAAAACTAGCCAGGCATTGTGGCAGTCACCTGTTGTCCCAGCTACTTGGAAGCTGAGGCAAGAGGATCTCTTGAGCCCAGGAATTTGTAGTTGTTGTGAGTTATGATGCCACAGCACTCTACCCAGGGCGACAGAGTGAGACTCTGTCTCAAAAAAAAAAAAAAAAATATATATATATATATATATACACACACACACACACATATACCAGTAAAGGGGAAGACGGCAGAGTCAGAATGTAACTACACCCAGTCTGCTTTCTGTAAGCCTGGATGTCCTGGGCCTTTCCCCTCTGATAAAAGTAACCAACTGCAAAGGCAGTGACCAGCAGGGCTCTCTTGGCACATTTGCAAACTCAGCAAGACTCAAAAAAGCATGTTTTTATAAAATCTGGGAGAGGGACACCACAACCAAGCCTGAAATTTCCTGAGAAGCTGCCAGAAGCTTAAAGTAAACTTCACATTTCCTGTGATTGTCCGCTGCCTTAAAACAGACTCTACGCCCTGCAGTGCATTTCACTGGGATTTTGAAGAAATGTCTCGGGTGTGGGACAGGGTGACTCTTATTTGGAATATGCTATCAGGTTCAACTACATGAAACTGGTGATTCTGTAGGTTAAAAGTAGTCCAATATGAGTAATTCCGTGTATCTGAAACTAGTATTAAGATACCACTGTCTTCCAAATGGCTGAAGAAGCAGAGGTTCCTGGAGTGTGGAGCACCCAGGTGTTGTGCCCAGGAGTTCCACAAAGACCACATTGCCAAACAAGCCAAATTTACAGCAGAGTCCTTTTATTGAAAAGCCAGCTGGCGACTGCCTCAGTGTCCTACATGGGGTTTCTGAGAGCAGCCCCGAGTGCTTAAGGGGCCCCGAGTGCTTAAGGGGCCCGGTTTTGAAAGCTTGTTCTACATCCCGGTTGGCACACGGGCTGTCCAGGTGCATCTGGGTTGGGTAGCAAGTAAGCATTGTACAGAAGCAGAATTTTGCAGTTAGTCATACATCTTTTTTTTTTTTTTAGAGACAGAGTCTCACTCTATTGTCCTCGGTAGAGTGCCGTGGTGTCACACAGCTCACAGCAAGCTCCAACTCCTGGGCTTAGGTGATTCTCTTGCCTCAGCCTCTCAAGCAGCTGGGACTACAGGTGCCCGCCACAACGCCCAGCTATTTTTGTTGTTGTTATTGTTGCAGTTTGGCGGGGCTGGGTTTAAACCCGTCACCCTCAGTATATGGGGCCGTCACCCTACCCACTGAGCCACAGGTGCCACCCCATACATCATATTTGTTTTAATATTTTTCCCTATACATCTTTGTCTCAGTATTCTTTCCACTGATATTGTTTAAAGGTCAGTCTGGACAGTCGGTTCCTTTCCCAGGGAGTTAGTCAAGCAAGAAGTTAGTGAGTACTTTCCTGTCTATCTTGGGAGTGAACCAGACTTACTCCATTTTGTTGAGGGCTGGCAGCCCAGGAATTAGTCAAGAGTTAATGGGTATTTTTCCATTATTGTCTAGGCCTAACACAGGGAGGGCCTGGAAGCGCCAAGCCTCTTACATGCGTTTCCCTGTTCATCTCCCCATCTGTATCCTTTTAGCCACAGGACCAGGCAAGGACCACAGCACTTGCAACTACAAGTGCTCAAAGAAGGAGTGATTCCTAAAAAACCTTTTGTAGGATGCCTAAGGGCCTGCTGGAAACAACCATAGTGATCTTGGAGTCAAGTGTATTGAAGGTTGAAGAGCCATAGGAACTCAGCTCCCTATATTTCCATCTGAAAAGTCATCTTCTGACCAGGAGTGCCCACCCTGGACTGTTGGCCTTTGGAGCTCTAAGCCAGCATGTCAGAAGTCTGATAACTCTGGCACCTCTATGCTGGATAAACCAAGGGAAGAGGCCACGTAGACGGAGTTGTCTGAGAAGCCCAGGTGTTGCAGTCCCCAGTTGTTTGAGACTCCCTAGAGCAGGCAACAGACATATAAATAAACACACCTGCAGATGGTTCCAGCCCCAGATACCCTCGGACTGCAATTGTGTGAGACATGAGAACTACCTGAGTTGATCCCAAATATCTGGCCCTCACAAATTGGGAGAAATGATAAAATATTGTGGGATTTTTTTGGGGGGGGGGCTTCTTTCCCCTTTATTTCTCTTTTCCATGACATCATATTGTTGAAACTCAAATCAGGATAGTGTATGTGTTATCAGTAAGTAAGCCAGGAAAGGGATATGGCTAGAATATATTTGCCATGCCCTTTAATTGTCCCTATGGCATCTTTGCATGTTCATTTTTATTAATAAAAATTGATTACCAAGATTTTATTTCAAAATATTAAGAGGGTACAAATATTTTTGTTACATGGATACATTGTATAATGCTGAAGTCAGGGCTTTTAGTGTGCCCACCACCAGAATAGTGTTCATTGTACACAATAGGTAAGCTTTTAATCCCTCATCCCTTCACCTTCCCCCCTTCTTCGTTGCCAATGTCCTTTACATCTCTCTGTCCCCATGTACACCCATTATTTAGCTCCCACTTATTAGTGAGAACACGTGGTGTTTGTTTTTCCATTCCTGAGGTACTTCACTTAAGATAGGGATCTCCAGTTCCATCCAAGTTTCTGGAAAAGACATTATTGCCTTCCTTATTATGGCTGAGTAGTAAGAAAAGATACCATAATGTGTAATAGATATTCTGTCCCCAAAATTAGCCAGAAAGAACTCTAATAGAGCCATTTAGCATACATACCGAGAGTAGCTCACTGCCCTGGTTAAACCCTAGGAACGCTGTCAAATGCTATATGGGGCATGTCCAGGAATGCCCCGATCAAGAGCAATTATTTCTTCATATTCTGTACTTCATTCAATCCTCAGAACAATCCTGTGAGATAGTTGTCCTGCATAATTTTCTTTTAAAGTTTTATTTGAATGTCAGAATTTCCAATCTTTGAAGGCTTCACAAGCACAATTTGATGTTGCTCAAAAATGGTCCCAAGCTCATTATAGCCTAGATTTAATCCTTATCATAAAAAGTTTCATCACTTGATTGATACAACAAAATAGATCTATGGTGCAGCCCTCTCTTTAAAAAGCCAGACTTTTATCCCTAGGGTCATTTTGGTTTACGGCTATCAAGCCCCAAGACTAGCCAGCAAGTCATAGAGGTCATTTCCCTGGGTTCATTTCCCCAGGGTTTCGGCTTTGCCGCCCCCGCCGGTCCGGCCCCCTCATGTCCCTCCCCTGCCAGTCCCGCCCCCTCAGGTCCCGCCCCCTCAGGTCCCACCCCCATCAGCGCAGTGCACCCTGGGACAGGGACCGATTTCCTAACCCGGCAGCAAGATGGACGTGGGATTCTGCCATGGAACAAGTGTGGACCAGGATAATAGGTTCAGCAACAAACAGAAGACACTACTGAAGCAGCTGAAGTTTGCAGAATGCCTAGAAAAAAAAGACGCAAATCCAAATCTCCTTCCCTTAGAAGACAATCTTCCCCTGTCAGGAGATAAAGTGCAGCCATTCTCAACCTCGCTATCACAGAACCAAGAGCCAGTCCATCCCCTGCTCCAGGAAAGAAGGAAAAAACTCCAGAGCTCCCAGAACCTTCAATACAAGAGGCCATTTCTACGAGTGACATCCCAAAAGTTCCCAAGCCTGAACCTATACCAAAGCCTACAGAACCTTCTCCAGAAAAAAAATCCACAACAGAAAAGGAAAAGGAGAAGTCCCAGAAGATCTTGGTCACATTCCAAATCAAGATTCCCGGACAAATTCTGGCTGTCCCCCTCACACTCGACCCAGACGGCGTCATAGCTCCCTACCAAGGTCACGCTCACCTAGCAGGCAGCCACACCCAAGAAGGCGTCCATCTCCTGGAACGAGGACTCCACCAAGGCACAGAGGGAGCAGATCTCCAGCAGAACGAGGGCGGCCTTCAGCATCCTCATCTGGGAGCAGCTCATCCTCCTCTTCATCTCGTACCCCGTCACCGCCAAAGGAGCCCCCTGAGCAGACATCGTGCCCCTGGAGGAACGCGGGGTTATCTCCTTCAGCACGGCCGTCCTCCAAGGAAAGCCCAGGCCATCACCTCCTGCAGCTCCACCACCAAACCCGCATTGCCCAACCCCCAGCAATCAATCCTACAAGAAAAAGTCGTGTTTCTGTGTCTCCAGGGAGAACTTCCGGTAAAGTGACAAAACATAAAGGTGCTGCGAAAAGAGAGTCCCTTCACCAGCTCCGAAGCCTAGAAAAGTAGAGTTATCTGAATCACAAGAAGATAGAGGAGGCAGAATGGCCGCCGCGGGTTCTGTGCAGCAGAGACGCGGAGACAGATGGCAGAACCAGCAGCCTTCATCTGACTCTGGGTCCTCCTCCTCCTCAGAAGATAAAGACCCAAGAGGTCTCAGGTGAAAAGTGGTGAGGAGGGCAGGCGGCGGAGACATTCCCCTTCCTGGAGCGTCTCTTCATCGCCCAGAAAGCGCTGCAAAGAGACGTCCCCTGGTGGTAGACGGACAAGTCCCTCCCCACCACCCTCTAGAAGGCGACGTTCACCTTCTGCCCCTGCTCCTCGAAGGTGCAGGTCTCCTACACCACCACTCGGACCAAGGACTCGGCCACGACAGCGCCAGAGCCTGAGAAGGAGACTGAAAGTGAAGCAGAACAAGACCTTGACGACTTAGAAGAGCTCCTGAGCGAAAAGGCCCTGGATCAATGCGCGAGGCCAAGTGACCCCACAGTCTTAGGTGGAAATGTTTGTTTTGATGTAAATTTTATTTGGTTTGTACGCAATTCAGTTTCAAAAATTGCTAAAATGTGTTTGAGCTTTAGACTGTAACATTTGTTATAATCATTGCTAGGTAGAAGTTCACCATGTAAAAAAAGGGGGAAGCACGGGTTTACATTGCAAAAGGTGTCTGCAGTGTGTTAGTGATTCTTTCATTGACAGCTGACATCAATTCATTTAGAGTGAAATATTCTAAGCCCAAAAATTCCCTTTTTTAAAAAGGGGGTGTAAATATTAGTGGCATTCTTATGGTTCCTTTAAATGCCCCTGGTTATTCCAAGAGGGTTTTTTCCTTTTTGATCTTTTTCTTTTTTTCTCCTTTGAGTCTTAGCACCCATTTAAGTTATGCTTCCAACCTTGTATAGTTTGTAAACTAGCCCAGAAATAAGACCACTGTTGAACTACCACAAAAATATAAATGAATATTTTATATTCATTAAAATACATGAATATTGTATACTCCATTTGTATTTTTGTCTTCTTCTTCCAGTTGGTATATACAACTTTCAGAGCTCTTGTTTTTGGAAGGCTGGCAGGGCCTAGACTTTGAAATAGGGTCTTTGTTTCACTTTTTTTTTTTTTTTAACTAAAGCTATATATAGCTTGTCAATTAAACAGAATCAATTTCTACATTTAAAAAAATTAACTTTAACATTGCATACATTAATGTAAAGATAAGTTTGTTTCCTTTTAAACAATATTTTCATGTAATGTTGATAGAGATAGTAAAAGATTGTTGTTCACCTTTTAAGTAAACTGCAAAAAATAAAAAAGGGGGATAGGTTCGGCACCTGTGGCTCAAGTGGCTAAGGTGCCAGCCACATACACCTGAGCTCACAGGGGTTCGAATCCAGCCCCGCCAGCCAAACAACAATGATGGCTGCAACCAAAGAATAGCTGGGCATTGTGGCAGGTGCCTGTAGTCCCAGCTACTTGGGAGGTAGAGGCAAGAGAAAAGCTTGAGCCCAAGAGTTGGAGGTTGCTGTGAGCTGTGATGCCACGGTACTCTACCCAGGGGGACAGCTTGAGGCTCTGGCTCAAAAAAGAAAAGAAAAAGAAAAGGGGGGATAAAGAGAAATTCAGTAGGCTTCTTTCTTAGCTTATTTGTTCAGTTTGTTTTCATTAGGTCTTACAATTTGGGAAGCTGAGTCTTTATTAAAGGGTAGTTTTGCTCATAATCTTTTACTTTGGCTGAATAAATATTAATTTATAGTAACCTGTAATATTCTGTTATGATAACAAGTGTTTTGTAAACCTTTGATGTTTGACAAACTTTCCACTATCAAAATTGTAAAATCAGTCTTTCTGACTTCAAACTAGTTCTTAAAGATACTGAAAGTCAAAAAAAAAAGTTTATTGATTTCTGTAATAATTTCCATAAATTGATAAAAAACAGTATCAAAATGTCTCCCTTAAAGTAGCACTAACTAATGTTTCCAAAATGAACCAATGCTTGATACTTCTAACTCCCAGAAGTACTTATGCTGCTATTCTATTTGCTTCACACCAACTCTGTCCTGCCCTACACTCCAGGAAATCAGATTTATCACCTGCTTCTCCAAGGCTTCCTTGACCTGGTGGGCTTCTGGTTGAGGTTGGCCAAGTGGCACCACTGATGGGAGAGAAGATGGTGTGTATCTACCCTCCTCCCTGCACTCTCCTGCCTTGTGGTGCTGGTGTGGCTGCATTCCTCCTGGCCAAAGGTCATGTGGGACAGCCTTTCTTCTATAGTTGAAGCCCTCACAGGTTCTGATCAAACTCCTTACCTCCCTTGCCCAAGCAAGGCTAAGAGGTAGTAATGATTGATATCCTAACCTAACCCTCCCTGCACTTCTATAAACAATGCCTTTATTAAACTCTTTATTCAAGCCCTTTAAGTGTACTCTTTTCTGCCCAGTCTCTTACCTAGTGTTTCAATTCAGTGCTGTTTGGTTACTTTTCTAATATAAATCACAAACACATACTTGAACTCAAAGTATATCTCAATTTTGAATCACCCCATTATCATAAACAGTGTCATGCTGATAAATGTTTAAAACTGATTTGGGGATCAGGGGAAGCCCAATTTACAGCATTTGCTGATAACTTGCACTATGGCTGACTTCAGCCTCCCGGCATAATGTCACTGATGGTGGGATTGCCAAGCAATGAACCATAGCACAACTTCATGTAGTATTCCTGCCACACAGATGCAGTAAGTATAGATAATGTTCAAGTCACGTTTGACTTCTGCAATTATAAGAGATAACAGATACAATTATATGACATAACAAACATTATTGGCATATATTATTACAATTTTAATACAGCTTTTTTTCTTAAAATGTGCATACTTTTTTAGCACCCTCTGCATATGAACGTCCACAACCACATGGTCAATTAGTTTTTCTCTGACATTTTACCATGTATTTTATATACCTCAGTAACTTTGCTCAAAGCCTTTCTATGTGAAAGTCTCTCAAATTGTTCTGCTGAACAGAAAAAAGTTGATATAGAAAATTAATTTCTCATAAAACTATAAAATTATTCTATGTATTCAAAATAGCAAAAATTTAATCAAATATTCTTTTCTGAATTTTTTTCTGGATGACTATCTACCTAGTTTCCAGCATCCTAAACATCACCATCTACTGTTTCCTTCTGCGAAAATTCATCCTATGGAGGAGAAATATTAATTTTATAAGATGCTCTGGCATGATTCCAGTCTAAATGGTGGTAACTGGGCAGTAGTTACAACTAGAAAACTCAAAAAACAGTTAGCATATGCTTCATTTTGAAGTTGCCATCCTGAAACCAAAGAGGTTAAAAAACCCTGAACTAGAAACGATTAAAATAAATCCTACCGGTAAACACCTCCTGTTACTCATTTCCTTCTGGATCTAAATCCAGCCCTACTACTCCCAGCTGCATTGAAATACAACCTGTAGAATTAATTGAATCCCTCTGAGCTAGTCCCAGTATTTGCCAGAGAGAGGCAGTCACATCTAATTTACACTTGGTCGATGAGCACACAGTCATGCATTTCTCAACATCTTGTCATAAATAACAAATTCTCAGTAGATAGTTTCCACCCATCCCTATGCTAATCTCAGAATTTTCCAAGATGATATGGGATTTAATAGGCTATAGTGATTTCTGAATCAGAGTCAGGAGCCACAATCAGACTAGAATGCAGAACTTGGTCCTGTCTTTTTGCTTGGCAGAAAGCTCATCATTTCAGATCTTAGATCTGGGGAGCTCCCGGGCTCCTCCCTTGGCCAGTTCTCTGGTTTCTCCCTTGCAGCTCCTCTTAAACCAAGGTTCTCAAACATTAGGGTGCACAAAGTGTAGGGTCTGAGAGAGAGATGTGTTTGTAATGAGTTTCCAGGTCCTAGCGCCCGGCTTTGAGGACCACAGCTGCAATCTCTTCAGCTCACACTCAGGCAGTGGAGGAGGCTCTTTCCCTCGGCGTGGAAGCGGGATCTGTGCTGGTTTTGGGAATCATCCTCCAGGAAGAGGACAGATAAATGCACTCACACAGTTTAACTTTCTGTAAATAAACCAAACCGAAAGTTGACAACCATGATGTATTTTTAACCGGCTTTATTTTTTAAAACAGCTGTAGGTGCCCCCCCCTTTTTTTTTTTTTGGCTAGGGCTGGGTTTGAACCTGCCACCTCCAGCATATGGGGCTGGCACCCTACTCCTTTGAGCCACAGGTGCCGCCCTGTGCCCTTCTTCAGGTCTGATATTAGTAATTCGTGTCCTTTAGGCTTCCAGCAAAATCGAGTAGAGGGTACAGAGATTCCCCGTGCACCCCAGGCCCCCAGACACACATCGTCTCCCCTGTTATCAATGCCCCCTGCCAGAGTGGGCAGAGTTTCTCCACCAGACGGCAGAGAAACTCAGGCATGAAGGGCAGGTGCAACAAGCTTTATGCAGTTCACCCACCGGTAAGAGGAGTGAGCAGGCAAGACTCCCCAGCTCCTTCCCGGCAGCCAGGGAGCTGAGTTACACTTCCTAATGGGCAGTCCACAGTCTGCATGAGAGAAAGGACCTGGGCACTTTATACCCAGCGGAACAGCAGTGGCAACGTGCCAAGCAATAGCTACATAACACGACTTCGCTGTGCACTGTTAGGGCTGTCTAGGAATACGTGGCACCTTCCCCGTGGGAATAAAGCCTTGACAACTTCGTCTTGTGCCACACCCAGGCCATGGGGGGAAAAGCCCACTTTTTCCTGTCCTTACACCACTGATGAACCTACATTGACACACCATGATCACCAAAGTCCATAGTTTACATCAGGGTTCAGTCTTAGGGGTGTACCTCCTTTGGATTCTAACAAATGTATAATGACACATGTCCACCATTATCAGATCATACAGAATATCTTCACTGTAAAAATCCTCTGTGCTCGGCTGATTCCCCTACCTCCCCACGATCCCTGGTAACCACCGACCTTTTCACTGTCTCCATAGCGTTACCTTTTCCAGAATATCATATAGGCAGAATTATATAGTATGTAACCTTTACAGATTTGCTTCTTATTAATAATATACACTTAAATTTCTTTCACATGTGTTCACGGTTGATGCACAATTAGCCCTAAGTAATATCCCATTGTCTGGATGTAGCCCAGTGTATTTATCCATTCACCTGCGAAGGACATCTTGATTGCTTCCAAGTTTTGTTAATAATGAAGAAAGCCACTATAAATATCCATGTGCAATTTTTTTCTTTTCTTTTTTTTTATTGTTAAATCATAGCTGTGTACATTAATGCAATCATGGGGCACCATACACTGGTTTTATAGACCATTTGACACATTTTCATCACACTGGTTAACATAGCCTTCCTGCATTTTCTTAGTTATGGTGTTAAGACATTTCTATTCTACATTTACTAAGTTTCACTCCATGTGCAAATTTTGAGGCGGCTGTAAGTTTTCAACTCCTTTGGACAAATAGCAGTGAGCACAAATTGGTAAGATTATTTACAAATTGGCAAACTCTCTTCCAAGTGACTGACCATTTTGTATTCCCACCAGCAATGAATGAGAATTCTTGTTGCTCCACATTCTTACCAGCATTTGGTGTTTTAGCTATTCTTACAGGTGTGTAGTGGTATCTAACCGTTGTTTTAGTTTCCAATTCCCAAATTTCATGTGCTTTCTTGCCATTTGTATATTTTCTTTGAGGAGATATCTGTTCATATTTTTTGAACATTTTAAAATTGGGCAATTAATCTTCTGAGTTTTAAGAGCTCTTGATTTATTTGGGGATCAAGTCCTTTATCTGAATTGTCTTTTGCAAACACATATTTTCTTCCAGTCAGTGGCTTGTCTTTTCCTTATCTTCAGTTTGTCTTTCACAAAGCGGAAGTCTTTAATTTTAATGAATTCCAGCTTATTGTTCTTTCTTTCACAGATCTTGCCTTTGGTGTTGCATCTACAAAGTTATTAAAAAGTGCAAAGTTATTTAGATTTTCTGCTAGGCTACCTTCCAGAAGTCTTACCGTTTTGGGCTTTACATTAAGTTCATGATCTATTTTGAGTTAATTTTTGTGAAGGATGTAACATCTGTGTCTAGATTCATTTTTTTCTTTTTGCATGTGGATGTCCCGTTGTTCCAGCATCATTTGATGAAAATGTGATCTTTTTCCATTGTTTTTTTTTTTTTTTGGCCAGGGCTGGGTTTGAACCCACCACCTCCATGGGACCGGCACCCTCCTCCTTGAGCCACAGGCGCCGCCCTCTTTTTCCATTGTTTTACCTCTGGCCTCTGCTCCTTTGTTGAAGAGCTGTTGTCTGTAATGATGTGGGTCTAATTCAGGGTTTCTATTCTGTCCGTTGATCTAGTTATATCTTCTTTCGCCAATATCACACTGTCTTAATTACTGTAGCTTTATAATTCATAATATGTCTTGAAGTGGGTAGTGTGAGTCCTCCAACTTTGTTCCTCTCCTTCAGTATTGTGTTGGCTATTGTGGGTTATTTGCTTCTTTGCATACACTCTAAAGTCAGTCAATATCCACTAAATAATTTGCTTGGATTTTGATTGGGATTGCATTGAATCTTTAAATTGTATTAGAAAGAACTGACATTGTCACAATATTGTCTTACTATTAATGAACATCTCTCAGTTTATTCAGTTCTTCGTTGGTTTTTTTTCATCAGAATTTTGTAGTTTTCTTCATATCTATCTTGTACATATTTTGTTAGATTTATACCTAAGCATTTCATATGGGGGAGTTCTAACATAAATGGTATATGTTTTTAATTTCAAATTCCATCTCTTCCTTGCTCATCCATAGAAAAGTGATTGGCTTTCATAATATTAACCTGTATGCTGTTCCTTGCTATACTTGCTTATTAGTTCCAGAATTTTCTTTTTAATTATTTTGGATTTTCTATATAGAGGACCATGTCATCTGCAAAGACAGTGGTATTTCTTCCTTCTGATTTGTATAGCTTTTATTTCTTTAGCTTGTCTTATTGCATTAGGTAGGCCTTCCAATACAATGTTACAAAGCAGCAGTAAGAGGAACGTCACTGTCTATAGTTTCTGATCTTAATAGGAAATCTTCTAGTATGATATGATGTCAGCTGCAGGCTCTTTATCAGGTTGAGGAAGTTCCCCTTTGTCACTAGTTTACTGAAATTTTTAATCATGAATCAATTTTGGATTTTGTCAAATGCTTTTTTTGTATTTACTGATATGATCTTGTGATTTTTCTTCTTTAGCCTATTTATGTAGTGGATTATATTAGTTGATTTTTAAATGTTGAACCAGACTTGAACACCGGGATAAATTACACTTGGCCATGGTGTATAATTATTTTTATACTTAATGGGTTCAATTTGCTAATATTTTGTTGAGAAATTTTGCACCTGTGTTTATGAGAGATGTTGGTGTGTAGTTTCCTTTCTTGTGATGTCTTTGTCTGGTTTTGGTATTAGGGTAACTCTGGTCTCAGAATGAGTTAAGAAGTATTCCCTATATTTCCATCTGGACCTGGTACTTTCTGTTTTGGAAGTTAATTACTTATTGATTCCAATTCTTTAATAAATGTAAGCCTATTTATATGCCTATTTCTTTTTTAGCCAGTTTCAGCAATTCATATCTTTCAAGGAATTAGTCCATTTCATCCAGACTGGACCCCTGGGTAGAGTTCAGTGGCATCACAGCTCACAGCAACCTCAAACTCTTGGGCTTAAGTGATTCTCTTGCCTCAGCCTCTCAAGTAGCTGGGACTACAGGCGCCAGCCACAATACCAGGCTATTTTTTGGTTGTATTTGTCATTGTTGTTTTGAGAGAGGATACCAGAGAAGGGTGAGGTCTAGGAGAACAGGTGTTCTCAAGGACACCACAAGGATACACTTGCAGGGTCCTCTCCATGGTGACTCAGCTTTGGAA
Organism: Nycticebus coucang; assembly: GCF_027406575.1. Lineage (NCBI taxonomy): Eukaryota > Metazoa > Chordata > Mammalia > Primates > Lorisidae > Nycticebus > Nycticebus coucang. The sequence goes on from NC_069780.1 coordinate 8,537,095, forward strand.
TTTGTAAACTTAACTTCCTGGAACTTGGAAATTTCCAAGTTCTGTGAAATCCTGTAGTTCTATAGAGGCTGGAATAGCATCTCCCACTTGATTCAAACTGGCCAATGAGAAGGGTACCTGTGGGTGGAACTTTCTGACTGTTGATAAAAAGGGAAAGACCAAGTCAGTCTGGGAGCCTGGGCATTTGGAATTCTTCTATGCTGTAAGCTCCTGGCTGGTGAATAAAGCCCTTCCTCTTACAAACGTGGTGAAAGAGAAACGCTCTTTCTCTCCTTTGGGCCTTGTCTTCCTGCAACAGTTTGGCCAGCCTGGGCTGGATTCAAACCCGCCAGTTCTGGTGTAAATTTTTCTAAGCCTTAATTTCCTTTGCTGCAAATTCTGATAAAAATGGCGTCTCCTAAGAGCTGCCTTGAAGATAAAGAGGTAATGTAATTACCGACTTATCTCAATGCCTGATGTCCAATAAATGGTAACTTTCATTACCTTCTACTACATCCTTCAACACACAGCTGCTCATAATACCCTCATACAATTAGGGCTTTCGTTGTTACCAAATGCCTAGAATGGCCTTGCGTCTTACTATCTCCCCGAGTCTTTGATTCAAATCCTCACGCCAGAGTCGATCACCCTGGCAGAAGGACACTACTAAAATACTTGGGCTCAAAAATGTGGCTCGTGTATTTACTCTTGGTGTGACTCCGTTTAAGTTACCTAATCTCTCTATGTCTCAATTTCCTCATTTACAAAATAAGAACAATAGTATCTACTTTATATGGAGTTGTAATACAAATTTAAATTGGTGCAGACTGGGATTTGGAAGAGTGCCTGGCACAAGGTTAACACGTAGTACTCGATAAATGCCCCTGGCTGTGTAAGGTGCCTGCCCCCGGCGCCAGCACGGGACTTCCCTGGGGGTGGGGACCAGCTGCTCTCTACGTCCACAAGGTTCTAAAACAAAGTCAGCATAGCAATCAATTCAAAGAACTTCAGGGAAGTAAAGGAGAGGTGAAAACGGAGGAAATGCGTTTCCATATGAGGACGCTGGAAAACAGGATGGGGAAGACTCCGAGGCCCGGGAGGGCGCAGGCGGCGGAGACGCAGATGGGCTCGCTGGGCCTCCGCCCCCGGAGGGCGGGAGGTGGGTGTGGGCGCGGCCGCCGCGCCCGCGAGCCCGAGCGCGCCCCGGGGCGCACCTTCCTTTGCTCGCAGGCGTCCCGCCGGCCGGTCTCGCCCCGCCACGCGTCCCGGTAAGTGCAGCCCCGGCGCGTCCCCGCGCCCCTCCGTCCGCCGCCGGCTGCGGTGGCCCGGAGCGGTCGGAGTCCCTTGGTCCCTTGCCCCGGAGCGCCGGATCCCGGCCCAGCTGCGCGGGAGCGGGGCTGCAGGGGCCCCAGCGGACACGGAGCCCACGTCCTGCGGCTCAGAATCCAGGAACAAGGGGCAGCGAACGGGCAGTGCCCTGGGAGGCCCGCCCAGCTGTGGTCATGGCGAGGCCCGAGCTGACACCTAGTCGTCCTCTCTCCCTGGACGCTTCGCTTTTCATCCCAGCGAACGCGTAGGGGATACAGGTCGTCAATCACCACCTCCCCAATCCGAAAAGTCTGGGAAAAAACAACAAAAAGCGGGGAGACAGAATAGTCCTGGGGTCCCGGGAGTCCCAGAGCAGCCTGGCTCGGAGCTCTGTTCTGAGGACTTGGACCTCACCGGCTGCGAGCGCGCTCTCCTCTTCCTACGGGCAATTTATTTATTGATTTATTTTTTTTTTGTAGAGACAGAGTCTCACTTTATGGCCCTCGGTAGAGTGCCGTGGCCTCACACAGCTCACAGCAACCTCCAACTCCTGGGCTTAAGCGATTCTCTTGCCTCAGCCTCCCGAGTAGCTGGGACCACAGGCGCCCGCCACAACGCCCGGCTATTTTTTTTTTTTTGGTTGCAGTTTGGCCGGGGCCGGGTTTGAACCCGCCACCCTCGGTATATGGGGCTGGCGCCTTACCGACTGAGCCACAGGCGCCGCCCGGGCAATTTATTTCCCTTTTCTAAGAGGATTTAAATACTGGGCGTTGGAAGTTGGAGAAGTTCACTTTTTCCTGAAAAGACTGTTTTCTTTGATTGCAACAGAATCCTACTCCCTGGAATGAATCACCCCACTGGCATTTGAGCCACAGGTGGGAGATCTGGGTACTAGATGACAATGGCCGTATGTGGAAACGCGCGTTTCCTCCTGGTTCTGGCCGGGTGGAGCCCCTCCAACTGCTGGTAAGAAGTTGCACAGCTGGGGCTAAATCGTTTCCAAGGATTTGTGCTCAGCACAGAGAGCACGATTCTGACCTTCTGAACTACCCTGTACCACCTCGTTCATCAGCGTCCTGGAAGTGTAACTAATTTAAACGTTACTGCACAAAGATACCGCTGTTGGTGTTCATGAGTCAGAAAACTTCAGACTGAACAGAAAAGGGATTGAAAACTGTAAAGAAAACCAGGACTTTGTTCCCAGATCTGTGCGGTTGTGGAGAGAAACCTGTTTAGAACTAACACTAGGGCAGGAAGTAAAAGGAAATTATGTAGACAGCTGTAATCCTTTTTGACAAAGGGTGTGTTGGGACATTTAGCCAAAAGGGATTGTGGAGCACTTCCTTTTCTTTTGTGGTTTTTGGCCAGGGCTGGGTTTGAACCCGCCATCTCCGGCATATGGGACCAGCGCCCTATTCCCTGAGCCAAAGGCGCCGCCCAACAGTCCCTTTTCTTACAAGTTAAATCATAGGTCAGTAATGCTGCCAAATAACTTACAAATAACTGCTTCAACCCGTATTGAGTACCAGCCTTGGCCAGGGTGGGCCAGGCACTAGGGTAAGGCAGAGCCTTCAGCTTCACCCCTTTGGATCCTGCTGTCCAGGTTCAGAAGGGGGTCCCCTCACTGGCCGTGTGATTCTGGAATGTTATTATACCTCTCTGCCCCAGCTTCTTTATACCCAAAACGAAGATGCTATTAGTGATACCAAATACACAGTATGATTATGGGGCATATATTTATCTGAGTATGTTCTCAATACTTTTGTTCCCCAGTGAAAAAACATGACAATCCCCAGCCTTGTAAATGGACCCGCTGGTACTTTTCTGATTACCTGGCACATGGCGAGACTCAAGACTCAAGCTGGTGTTTTTTTTACACATGTCACTCAATGCTGGCGACAGATCCTTTTTTACAGATGAGAAAACTGAAGCTGAAAGAAACTGTGCCTGGTGTGAAGAGGCAAAACCAGAACTATTAAATTATATATCCTTAGTATGCAGAAGGTCCCCGACTTATGATGGTTTGATTTTCAATTTTTCAACTTCACAATGGGTTTATCTGAATGTAACCCCCTTGTAAGTTGAGGAGGATCTGTATAGAGAGGTGTCCTGTTAGACTCTTGACTAGAGAACTCACTGCGGAGGCTACAGAGAGCCGGAGGAAACCAGAGCTAAGTATTTCCAAGGATTAATGTTGTAATTTCCTGTTGAACTTTGCTCTGAGGCTATCATTGAATTTTTAGAATATTTTATTCCCAGGATGGGTGGGAGCAACTTGCATTTCTAAATCAAGCCTGCAGATATAGCAGCATTTATGAACAATGTCTGTGAGTTCCCAAAGAGCAGATGTGTCTGCTTATAACAGGCTGGGGGCTTGGAGCCTTATAAAATGGACATGGAAGTTTTGCAGTGAAGCACAAGGAATCAAATTGAAACCATCTAAAATCTGTATTGTTTTGGTGGGGAGGAGCAATTTCCTGTGTTGCTGCCCCTGGAATGGTGATCTGTCCAGGTTAGAAGTAACCAGGTAACCGACATGGTTCTATTGGATTTTAAATAACTAAAAAATTCACTTTCCAGGAACATATTTGTAAGACCCTAAAGCACAGAGATTTCTTTTCTCTCTTGTCTCAGAGCCCTCACAGTCCTTGCCATAATGGCGAGTGCTCAGTGAATGTTTAGCAAATGGGGTAGCTGAGGTCAGAGACACAGCCCCTTTCTCAGGGAGGTTTTCTTTGAATAGTGACTTCTTTTTTTCTGGATTAAAGATTAAAGGTCCAACTGAGATGATTGTATTCTGATTTATAGATTTATACTGTTTAGTAATTTTTTTTTCTTTTAATAGGTTAGTGTGATCTCAACTCAAGGCAAAAGTGGGATATCATGGCATCCAGCTGGGTAAGTAAAAATCAATATTCACAGCACAGTAACTTATATGATAAGTTAAAACACAGAAAGTCAAAATATCAAGAAATTTTTTGGAGGTTGATACAAAGTTTATCTAAAGAATTAATATGCCAAAAAGGCTAGAGGATACCAAAAATAATAAAATATTAAATGTATATATAAAGTTACATAGTTAAAATACTTTGTGATGACACCTAAGCAGAGATGTCAAAAAAACAGACAATAAATTTAGTATATAATCTAAGGATTTATTATCTGATAAAGAAGACATTTCACGTTAGAGAAAAAGAGATGCATTAGTCAACAAATTTTAGGAAAACTTCTATTTGGAGTAAAGATAAATCTGTATTCATTTCCCTTTGCAGTAAAATAAATTTCAGGTGAATAAAATACAGCAATGAAGGAGTTGAAAAATGGGTAGATTTTGAAAAATAATCTTAGAGTGGAGATGACACAACCATGACATAAAACCAAAAGCCTAAAAGAAAATATCAATCTATTTATATATAAATTTGTAAATTGCTTAGTAGGATGTAAGCACTCCAATTTGTACAAATAATCAACACATTGAATCCCATAATGGCATCAATGTATTTATGATCTATGTACAAAGGATTTAATAAAAAAAATAAATAAATAAAAGAATTTTAAAAAATAAAACAAATTTGTAATTATGATAGCAAACAATACTATTAATAGAGACAGAAAACAACCCAAAAGAAATGAATATTTGCAGGACCTTAGAAAAAACCTTATTTCCTTAACTTGCAAATAACTTGAATAAACAAATTAAAAAAAAGAACTCAATGCAAAAATTTGCAAGGGACATAAATAGGCCAAATAAAGAATTACATAATTATGAAAAGATGCTGCGCCTAAGAATTGAAGAAATGTAAGTAACACATTTTCTACCTACAACATTGATAAAGGTGAGAAGGGGTTGGTAAGACCAGTGTTGGCGGAGGATGTGAGCAGGGCAGCTACTCCATACTCTTTTTCCTGGGCGAGTGAATTCGGCACGCTTTTGAATGGTATTTTGGCAAGATCTATCGAGGTTTAATGCAATGTCCTTTAACTCAGTTAATTTTACTTCTGGGTATGTATTTTGTAGATGGACTTGCATAAGGTTGGAAAAACAGGGGCCTAACAGCACTCATTTGTATTTTTGAAAATATGTACATAACATTAATGGTCATCTGGTAGGATATAAATTAGCAAATTATTTATTTGTAACTTATAACCATTTTTATGTGGTCATTAAAAACAACTATGAAAAAGTGGGTCAGCTCTATGTGTACTGGTGTAAGAAACTGTTCCATGGTATATTGATCAATGAAAAAAAGTCAACTTAGAGATTAGTGTGTACGGAAGGATTCTGGGTGCGGTGGCTCACGAGCCTGTCATCCTGGAGCTCTGGGAGGCTGAGGCAGGAGGATCACTTGAAGTTGTGCATTTGAGACAAGGTTGTGAGTGTGAGCAAGAGCAAGACTCCTGTCTCTACTACAAACAAAACGTATTCGACTGTGATGCCTGTGGTCCTAGCTTCTCAGGGGACTGAGGCAGGATGACAGAGTGAGACTTTCTTTAAAAAAACAAAGATACAGAAAGACTGTATTACTTGAAAACTTTCTGGAATGGTGGAATTGTGAGTAAAGGCACTTTTACTTTTCAGTGTATCACCTGTACACGTTCATTTTTAAAAAAACTATAAACATAAATTATGTTTTATAATTAAGGGGCATGGGAAGTTTAAAGAGAAGCCTGTACAGAGATGTCACCAGCCCTTGGCGGGGACAGTGTGGGTGGGAGATGGGATATTGTAAGGATTTGCCAGACCCCAAATTACTCTCTCAGCCAGTGGCCAGGAGGCTAATCTTCCCTCTTCCCAGATCTGAAATCCGTGTTGCATTTATGGGCATCTAATAGGATCAGATGGGAAAAAAACATCCCTCCAAAATATTGGTGTTAAACAACTGTTTCCCTCTAGCCGTTATCCATCAGTAAATGGACGTGGAATCGGTCAGGCTCTCCAGCTGATGCCTGCAGAGTCGTGGCACCTTTCTGACAGGCTGGGAGAGACCCAGATGAGTGTGTTTGAGGGTCTAGTCACTTCCTGTTGCAGCCATAACAAGTCACCACAAATTTCGCAATTTGAAACAATGTCCACTTACTATCTCACAGTTCTGTATGTTAGAACCCTGAAGTGGGTCTCAGGGCACAAAAATTAAGAGTGGGCCTGGCTGCCTCCCTTTCTGGAAACATTGAGGAGAATCTTGCTGTGAGTTCATTCAAGTTGTTGGCAGAATCTAGCTCCTTGCAGCTGTAGGACTGAGGTCTTCCTTTCTTTGCTGGCGACCCGCAGGGGCTGTGGTAGCTCCATTTCTCCTCATCCTTGTACATGGCCCTCATCTCAGAGCCAGCACTAGGGAGCACTAAATCCTTCTTACACTTGGCCTCTCTTTGCCTTTTCTTTCTGGGGCATCTCTTTCTTACCTTCCCCTTTCTCCTTCAGCTGGAGACAAGTTCTCTGCTTGATTAAGTTGGGCGCACCTACATAATACAGGATAATTCCCGTATTTTAATGCATGGAACCTTACATCTGTAAAATTTTGTCGTAAAACATAACACGTTGACAGTTTCCAGGGATTGTGGTGTAGACATTTTTCGAGGGGGCTGTTGTGTTGCTACCACAAGGGCCTAGGAGTGTGGCTGCATCAGAGAGGGTCGTATTTGACATGGGGTGGCAAGAAAGAAGGGAGGGGAGCAGGCCAGGAATGGGGACCATGTCCCCAGAGGGCAGACCCTCAGGTGAAGAAACGGGCCCTGGCCTGAGGGGGTTCCTACTGCCTCTTTTTTTCCCCTTATTTTTCCCCATTCCCCTAAAGAACTAATACTTATGAGAGAGACCTCAGAGAGCAAAGATTTAGAACAACTCAGAAGTGATACACAAAGTGTACCAAGTATTTCTAAAATATTCTGTATGTATGGGCCACTTCTTTGTAAAATTTTGTAATGAATGTTTTGAAAATAAAGGTGCATTTAGCTACAATTTCCCATTTAGGGGTGACTTTTGGGACACCCTATGATCCTGCAATCCCACTTCTGGGTTTATATCTAAAGAAAATGAAAGCAGGGTCTTGAGGAGAGCTAGTTCTACACCCACGTTCGCTGCAGCACTTTTCACAGTAGCTAAGAGAAGGAGGCAGCCCAGTGTCCATTGACAGATGACTGGCTGGAGGAAATGTGGTTCACAACACAATGAAATCCTGTTCAGTTCTTACAGAGGAAGGACATTCCGACACAGCTGCAGCTTGGGCAAACCTTGAGCACTATGTTCTGTGTAATAAGCCAGTTACAAAATGACAATGACTGCATGATTCCGCTCACATAAGGTAACTAGTCAACTGCCCAGAGACAGAAGGTACCGTGGTGGTTGGAAATGAAGGGGGGGGGGGGGAAGGGAAGGTACTTAATGGGTTTGTAGTTTCACTTCTGAAGCAAAAAAGTTACGGAGCTGTGCTTCAAAACAAGGGGAATATCTCACCACTACTGTACTGTGTACTTAGAATTGGTTAAAACAGGACATTTCATTTTTTTTTTTTTTAAACCATGGTACAAAACAAAAGCCTCCTCAGATGCACAACTGTGAATATTCCTATCACAGAGTTTTACCTGTCCTCTTTTTTTCTCTTGTGCACAAAAGCACCTGCATACACAAAGGCAAACAAGCGACCAAGTCTGCGTTTCTACAGCGGTAGCTTCGTATATGGTTACACGTGTGGTTGGTGAGTTTATTAGAGTGATAGGATCAAGGCAAGAGACTTCAGTTGCGATTTCAGTGTATTACCGTTAAAGATTAAAAAAAAAGTCTGGATTCCATCCGGGATGTTGCAACCCTGCCATTGTGTCAGATGAGTACATAATCCTTGTGGCATTAGTATTTCCTTTGTTTGGAAATATATGAATATCTCTGAATATCTTACGTGGTTCTTGATGAAAAGCCCTGATACCTTATTAGTTTGTATTCCCTGGACTGCACTCGGGCAGCCTCCAAATCAGAGTGTCATGGAACTCATGTTCTTTATTAAGAAACCACAGCAGTATTTTTTCTGCCCGTACCTTCTACAATGCTGAGTTCTTTACTTCTTGGTCAATTACCAACTTACTTTTACAGAATAATAATAAATGCAATTCCTCTTTGTTTGAACTCTCGAATTAGAATTTTTGTTATGGTACTGACATTTTTCTAAACTAACTCATAATTGTCCTCACCATGAACTGTCATTAACATATGGGTCTGCTGTACGTTCTTTCCCCCACACTAAACTCCAGTTTACAAACTGAGGAAGGGGACCGTAGGGCTACTCTGGCTGTAAGGAATGAAAGAAGTTCTATAAAAATGTATTCCATAAATACCTTCCCCATCTTGAAGTTCATCCCAAATGTAGTTAAACAATTACAGTAGCAAGAACTTCATGCAGCAGGCTGTGGTGCGAGCAGAATGAAGACAGTCCAACCACAATCCTCATTCTCCCTGTTTTGTTAAAAGGTGTACTCTTGAAGATGGCCTTGAGCGGATTACTTAGTCTCTCTCCTCCTCACTTCCAGGGACCCCCTCAAATTCAGTAATTCATTCAGAATGGCTCACAGGACTCACTGAAGATATTAAGCTTACAATCACAGGTTTGTTACGAGGGGCACACATGGGGGAAGCTTTGGATAGGTCTTGAATCCAGAGCTTCTGTGTCCCCCCTCTGTGGAGTCAGGGTGCCTCACCGTCCTTGCATATCCACTGGAAGCTCCTCTGAGCTTCTGTGTCCTGAGTTTTTTGGGTGCCATTACATAGGCACGGTTGGTTAAATCATTTGCCACACGACTGATCTCCATCTCCAGGCTCCTTTTGTTTTTTTCTTTTTTTTTTGAGACAGAGCCTCAAGCTGTCACCCTGCATAGAATGCTGTGGCATCACAGCTCACAACAACCTCCAACTCCTGGGCTCAAGCGATTCTCCTGCCTCCACCTCCCAAGTGGCTGGGACTACAGGCGCCCACCACAACACCCAGCTATTTTTTTTTGGTTATAACCATCGTTGTTTGGCAGGCCCAGGCTAGATTCGAACCCACCAGCTCAGGTGTATGTGGCTGGCGCCTTAGCTGCCCTTTTATCCTCACTCAGTCTGGCCGACCCTGTGATCACAGGGCTGGCCTTTCTGTTACTCTCTCATCCTGAGTGTATCTGAGGACCTGTGGTCAGTCACCTCAGCAGCTAACACTGACACTCCCATCACACAGGAAATTCCGAGGGATTTTGAAGGTCTGTGCCAGGAACCAGTGTAAAGACCAGGTAGATTCCTAATGTTCCACATACACATAGCTCACATTGAGGCACAGACTCCAGAGACATCATATTCTTTTATTTCTGACTGTATTATCACTAATGATGCTATCTTTTGCTGATTGAAGTTTTGATTGATAGTTAAATGTCTAATGATGAAGAAAAATGGGAAAATGGGTTAATGTTTTGTTTAGAAAAATGGGAAAATGGGTTAATGTTTTGTTTTAAATATAGATTGGCAGACAGGATCATTCAAAAACCTGAGCTCCATGTAGGAGATATTAACAAAGGGATCCTCGGTGGTGGAAATGTTGGGGAAAGTTGCTAAGGGGGACACTTGCAAATAGGAAAAGCTGGTACATGATGCTGTGTTCGTGGTGAGAGTCGGAAGGCACCACCTCCTTCCCCACCAGCTCATCCTTCCTTTCCTGGGAGTGAGACTGGTGCAGTTTGACACGTGGGGACACCGTGGTCTCATTTCTGCTATTAACCGAGAGGAATGACTGCAGTGCGAGGGTTCTCTGGAAGGGCGCACTGTGCAAACGCAAGAGGATTTGGGGAAGGGAATACTTTTTAAATTTGTCCCATGGCTGACACAGCCCTGAGCATCTGGCAGCTGTTTCTTCTGGGTTCACCAGAGTTTGTGAGAACCCTGTCCATTTCACATTTCTTGCTCTGGCAGGGACATCCGACTAGACCTTTCCTTCTTGGTGGGTTTGCTCTTACTGATCATGCAGAGTTAAAATGTGCATGGGGAGAACACCTGTGTTGATGTGTGCAGACATGCTGAACTCCTCCTCTGGTCTCCCTCCCACCCAGCACCTCTCAAGTGGAAGATCTGGCTCTGTAACCGTTGTCACATCCCAGGCAGCACAGGCATCCCTTTGGGTTAGGAATCCGTCAGCATGCTGGCAACTTCCTGTCTGGGGTGTGTTTTAAACCGTGTTCCCTGAAGCTGCTTTAGGTAAATATTGGCACTCAGACAGGTGCACAAATGGCCCTCTGCGGGAAGTTAATGAAAAACAGGTTAGACCTGGATTTCAAACCCAAACGTTAAAGCTTTGTTTCAGGATGAAGCCTGGAAAGAAATACTGTGTAATCTGAGTGAGAGGAGAAAGGCTTCCTGGGAATGAATGGAATGAACCCTAAAGAGATCTTGTTTGCCACTCCTTGTCCAAGCCCAACCACGAAGGAGGGAGGGTCTCTCTTTTGTATTTAATCATGATAAAGGTATAAATTGTGGAGATAATGATCAGCCACTGAATAAGCCCAGTAAGACAGAGGCAAAGTGGAAAAACCGTTTTAGAGCAAGGAATGCAAAGTGGAGAAAATATGATTCTCTTAAAAGTCTATTTTTTGGTGGCTGTAAAGCTGTTAGAAACAAATATTTAGAGTATCGAGCAATAAGATGAATGCACAGGTCTCACATGAATGAAAAGAGATGAAGTAGGTGAGAAAGTTCTCAAGTCTGTCCCTCCATTATCAAATCTTTGCTCCTTTCGTTTTCAACTATTTGTGTTTGATTATATGCCTTACCTAGGCTCTGGGAGTGTGTTTAAATAGGAGTAGTGTGGCGTGGCACCTATAGCTCAGCAGGTAGGGCACCAGCCACATACACCAGGGCTGGCGGGTTTGAATCCAGCCCGGGCCTGCCAAACAACAATGACAACTACAACCAAAAAATAGCCGGGCGTTGTGGCGGGTGCCTGTAGTCCCAGCTACTTGGGAGGCTGAGGCAAGAGGGTTGCTTAAGCCAAGACTTTGAGGTTGCTGTGAACAGTGACATCACGGCACTGTACTGAGAGTGACAGCTTGAGACTCTGTTTCAAAAAAAAAAAATGAAAATAAAAATATTTTAAAAATAAACAGGAGTAGTGACTAAAGATTGCATTTGTAGGATTTTTTTCATTTGGTATAAAGCTCTGAAAAGTTTGGCTTTGATGTGAGTAGTGGCATTTGAGAATTATCGAAAGAGATGATGCAGAACATGAAAGCATTTTTTTATTCACTCATTCAATTAATATTTACTGAATATCTTCTGTGTGCCAGATAAAGGCTCTGGTGATACAGGAGAGAAAGAGAGATAAAAAAGCATAAACCTGCATTTTATTAGGGAAGGCAGGTGATAAAGAAATATATAGTACATGAAATCAGTTTTAAGTGCTGTGGGGAAAAGGAAAGGTGGGGAAAGAGAATGATGGGGAGAGTTATTTTCTGTTCACATATAGGAGCAGACGTCATCGTGGAGCGAGGGAGGGAGCTCGGAGGACATCCTGGGGAAGAGCCACCAGGCGGAGGGGACAGCAGGACAGTCTGCGGCAGTGGTGAGGTGTCCTGAGTGCAGCAGAGTCACCACGCAGTGTAGAAGGGGCAAGATTGCAAAGAGATTTCAGGATACTTTGGGTCCTCTGAGAGTCCCTACAAGTCCCGAAGGTCTTTATATGAACTGTTCAAGGAGTTCCCATTCTCTAGGTTCGCTTAACGTTAGGAAGCGTTCTTAAATCTGGGGTGACTTGTTAAGATTATCACTTCCAAACTAACTCATAAATAGCCCATAAAATAATGCATTTTGCCATCACAGCCTGTGGACGTTAATGACTTTGGCCATTTATATAAGAGATAGTCTTCCCGGAATGTTAGAAACGATAGATGTCCCTGACCTCAGCTCCTCACAGGTGGATTCCTGTCCCAGCAGAAGTGAGGAGGATGGAGACTGAGTATCACCACGGCAGACCCCAAGTGCTGCCCAGCCGGTGACGTGGTCACATCTGTGTCCCCCTTCCCAAGTCCTGTGTTGGGATCTTAACCTTCAGGGTGATGATGCTGGGAGGTGGGGCCTTTAGAGGTGAGTAGGCCACATGCACGGAGCCCTCATTGATGGCATCAGCGCCCTCGCAACGGAGGCCCAAGACAGCCGGGTCACCCCTTCTGCCACGTGAGGACACAGCCAGAAGGCGCTGTCTGCGAGCCGGCCATTGAATCAGTTGGCAGCTTGACCTGAGATTTTCTCGTCTCCAGAACTATGAGAAATAAATCTCCATTGTTTATGAGCTACCTACTTTATGGTATTTTGTTCCAAAAGCCTGAAATGACTAAGACAACCAGCCACTGTCCTCCAACCAAGGACCATTTAAGAAGTTGTAGATGACGCCACATTCCTCACTTCTGGGAGGCAGATTTTCTTTTCCACAGGTAGCTTGCAGGTCCCAGAGACAGAGGTGTCACCCCCACAGAAGTCAGATGTGTGTAGAGCTGAGTATGTGGCTAGAATAGCCACACTAGTCCTCAACTCTTGTGACCTTTAGCCAAGAGGAAAATTTGATCAAGACCTCTTAACTAAGTTAAGCACTTGACTTTGTGGGACAAAAATATAGTCCTCTGATAATGGTGCTAGATGACTCAAAAGAAAAGGAATGTAAATTATTTATAATCTTCAAACAAATACATGGAAGTTAGTCTGAGGAAGCTGTTTGTGTTGCTAGCGTCTTTCTGGGGTGCTGTGTTTCAAGCTCAGCCCCAACAGCTGGGTTTGCTGCCTTTGTCGGAGAAGCACTGGGTGTCTGGAGAGACGGGCAGGGGACACGGTAGGATCAGCGGACACATCAGGGCACTTCAGTTCTTCGGTACACTTGGCACCACCTGGCTTCTGGAGTAGCTCTGAAACCTCCCAGGATACAGTTTGTGACTCCCAAGGTCACTTTGATTTGTGCACTATTGATATTTGCAGAAAGCAGCGTCATCAGGCAGCCAACTGTCCAAGGAAGGCCGCGGAGAAATGCCACCCCTTGGGATGTCACTGTCCTGCTTCCTCCTACTCCCGGCAGACTCATTCACATTTATTAATTAAGCCGCTGTCTCGAATATATGGTAAAGAGTGAAAGAAAATGTCACCACCCTCTGCAACTTTATTTTAGAGAAGAGAGATGGAAACAGTGAGCGACACTGAGGGCTGAGGGCCTGCAGAGGGGGAGGCTGCGGACGTGGACCCCTCAGACCACACCCCGAGGAAGGCCTGCAGGGGAAGGGGGCCCCTGAGGAGGGGCTGAAGGTGGAGGCTCGGTCCAGCTGAGGGAGCAGCACAGACAACGAGCGGCGCTCAGGTGGGGAAGGGTTCAAGCAACCCCGCTGGACTTTGAGAGAACTCACGTGTGGAGAGAAGTTGGGACAGACCACGCAAGGCCTCACAGACCAGTGCAGAGGGAGAGCACTGAGTAGGGAGTGACAAGATCCTCGCCTGCCACGTGGTAAATGCTCGGAGAGCCCCAGGAGGCGAAGAAGGAGACACTCCAGTTGAGGACGGCCGTGGTGGTGACCACGAAACTGGGAGGAGTGCGCGGAAACCCTCCCTTAAGACTCTCAGCAGGCCTTGCAGACGGCCTAGATCGGAGGGAGGAATCAATGCAGATGCCCAGGTTTCTTGTGCCTTTTGCAGGGATAGGGACAATGGAGGACACAGAGCAAGTTGGGGAAAGGCCCAGAGTGGGAGCTGGATTGCCTGGGTTCAAATCCTGTCTGTGCCTCAAGCTAGCCCTGGGATCTGGGACCAAGTTCTGAAGCTCTCTGCACCTCTGTCTTCTCCCCTGTAAAATGGGAGTGACACACTGCCTCTCACAGAGTGCTTCCGGGGGGCTAAGCGAGCAGGTGTGTCCACCATGCGAGGGTCGCAAGGGGGAGAAATAGCTTGGGAGGAAGTAATGAGTTGATACGTGACAAATGAAAACAGATATGAGGGGCGGCGCCTGTGGCTCAGCGGGTAGGGCGCCGGTCCCATATGCCGGAGGTGGCGGGTTCAAACCCAGCCCCGGCCAAATAAAAAAAAAAAAGAAAACAGATATGAGATGTAGACCAGTTAATATACAGGAGCAAAGCTTGGCATCCACGTCTGGGCTGGAGCTTGACTGTGGAAGTTGTCCGCAGACAGCGGGGGAATGGAGGGAGTAACCTGCAGCGGGATTAGAGGACAGGACACAGAAAGGAACTTCCCACTCTGGAGGTCAGGCAAGGGGAGGAACTAACAACGGACGGAAGGAGGCCGGAGACCCGCAGGTGAGACGGGACAGCGGCCGGGCTAGCGGGTTGACACACTCCTCTGAGGAGTCAAGGCTTCTCGCTGTTATGCTCAAGCTTCATGGGAAACAACACCCATTGCGTATTTGTCCCTGTCTTCCCTGAGTCCTGATCACATTCAGCTTCCTTCTCCGGCCCACACCCGCCTGCTGTCACGTTCCAGGGCTCTCGCTGTGAGAGTGCCCCTGATGAAAAGCTGAAATTAGGACTATTTCTCCTTCAAGTGAGCACAAGAACCAATGGAAACATTTCGTTCCACCCTCTTGGACACTGCAAACAAAGCCTCGATGTCAGCCTGGCACCCCTCAGGTGCCCCTGCGCTGCCAGTCCTGCCCTCTGTGGGACGTTCGCCACCACCTGCCTGTCCTCTGCTCTCTGGGCCGCAGAGCGAACCTGCGGTGTGGACAGAGGCTCCACCTTTCGTTGGCACAGTGGCCCTGGCAGCCCGTCAGAGAAGGCACCCCAGGCTTTCCCGTAGGAACTGGGTGCCAGCCAGCCTTCCTCTCTGCATGTCACCTGCTGTGTCACCCACATAGGGCTGCTCTAAAGAAGTCCCACAAGCTGGGAAATGTATTCTCTCACAGTTCTGGAGTGTAGAAGTCTGAGCCAAGGGCCATCCTCCCCCTGAAACCTGCAGACCCGCAGGTTCTGGTGGCTTACGGGTATGGGAGCTGGGAGCGTAATAATAATAACTCTGTTACAAAGGACAGATGCACAAGAGGAAACCAAACAGAACTTTATTAACATATGCATTTCAAATATGCAGGGGAAGCCCTGGGTGGCTCTCAGAGAGGAAGATGCTTACACAGCCCCTTCAACAAAGAACAGTGAATTTTTAATGACAAGACAATGGCAGAGGACTTTGCGTTTCCACAGCAGCAACAAGGGGTGGGGGCAAATAACTGGCAGGTGAAGGTCAATGAACTTGCTGCCCTAAACTCCTCTAGTACCACAGCCAGCTGCTGAGGGCCGAAAGCGGTCCTCCATGGTGAGCCTGTGTTCTCCCAGAGAGCGTGGGGCAGGACACCTTTTCGTCTTCGTAAATCTTTATCCTGCTTCTAGGCATTTTGGATTGGGGGCCCACCTTACCTGAGAGGGCCTCATCTTAATTAATTACACCTGCGATAACCCTGTATCCAGATTTGCTCACGCTCTGCTGTGGGTCAGGACTTGAGCTCCTCCCGGGGGGCTGTGACAGCTGTGTCACTTGACTACATTTCATCTCAGGGCCTTCTCTGTAAGCTTGCTTTGATTTCAAAAACTGCCTTTTTCTTGAAAAATTGAATATTTTCTGAGTTTTGATTCCTGTATTTTCTCTCTCTGTTTTAAGCAATCTGCTGCTAAGAATCGTGTGACTGCTGTATTTTTTTGTACTTTACTCTATTTTCCCTTATATCATAAAGCTTCATGACCCAACTGAGTGTCTTGACTTTGAGCAGAGAATGATCATTTCTCCTTGGCTCTTTGAGAGCTCTGGAGTTTATCTGAAGCTTTGATTTGAACCCCTAATTATTTTTATTTATTTATTTATGTATTTATTTATTTGGAGACAGAGTCTCACTATGTCACCCTCAGTAGAGTACTGTGGCATCACAGCTCACAGCAACCTCAAACTCTTGGGTTTATGCGATTCTCTTGCCTCAGCATCCAAAGTAGCTGGGACTATAGGCGCCCACCACAACACCCGGCTATTTTCTTTTGTTGTTGTTGTTGCAGTTGTCATTATTGTTTAGCTGGCCTGGGCTGGGTTCAAACCCGCCAGCCTTGGAGGATGTGGCTGGCACGGTAACCACTGTGCTACGGGTGCCGAGCCTGAAACCCTGATTATTTTATTATGGCCTTAGGAAGTGCCGAGTGGCGTGGCTTCATCTTCAGAATTTCCCTGCAGCACCTGCTATTCATGCTCTGGAGCATTTGCCTTTAAATATGTCTCAGATCAGCCAGCAGCGTTGGCATCTTGTGTTTTCCTCTTTCACTCATCTGAGTATAAATGTTTAACTTCTTGCAAACTCAGTATACTTTGTGTGGCTTTTGTGAGTCAAAAGCCAATGGGCCATTCTCAGGGGTCATGGCAGAGAGCTCCCCAGGCTCAGCTTGTGGCTTCAAGGCATCTTGGGCTATTGCTGACCTGTCTGAAGGGTTATTTTTGGAGATCAGGAAAAATTATATTGGCACGAAAAAGGTGATTCAAATAAGATGCCACTTAGTCTAGTAATTCAGAGCCAAGACTGAAGAGACAGACCATCTGCTGGCTGTGAACTTGGGCAAGTTGCTTAAGCTTCGTTACCTGTGAATAGGATTTGTTTATCTGCCATGTAAGTTGATTGTGAGGATTGAATAAGCGAATGCGGGAAAGCTGCTTAGGACAGCATTCAGCAGGTGGTGAGCAGCAGCAGTTGTTCTAGAATGAACAGCTCCTGTTATTTTCACCCTTAATGTAGACAGTCCTTGCTTTAATTTATTTTCCAACTTGTTTCAGCATCATTTTCCTTTTGGGGGCATATGAAGGTCAAATTTGAGAAAAGGAAAACAACTAAATGTGTTTAAGGGATCTGATGAAACAAGATTAAAAAAGAAAAGACTTTGCCAAGCATTTGTGCGACATCTTGCTAGCACTGACACTGCATGTACTGGGAGACTGGAAATAAACTCCGCCACGTAGAGATTAGTAATATAAACATCAAGGAATCAAGCCTGCCTTGAAGCAGGCAATGTAAACAGCTTTGTTTGGCTGGAAAAAGGCCAACATTCCTGAAAGAATGAGCTCATTGTCCAATTCTTTATCTTCCACGCCCGAAAGAATCCATGGCTTGTTTGCTCATTTTTACTTTTGTTTTCTAGGCAGCTGAGCATGAAATAGATTCTTTACCTTGGATGTGCATTAGAAGCACTTGGAAGACTTGTAGGATGTGAGCACTCCAACTTGTACAAATAATCAACACATCGAATCCCATAGTGGTATAAATGTATTTATGATCTATGTACAAATGACTTAATAAAAAAAAAATGTAGATTCTGAATCCTAGCCCCACAGTTGCTGACTCAGTGAGGGTGGGGCAGGTCCTGCAAATTGCATTTCTCTTCAGTTCCTTGGTGATACTGATGCCGCGGATTCAGGGACCACACTTTGAGAACCACTAAGATGAAGTCCTCTGAGGCCCTGTGATGTGGTATAGAACACAGGCACGTTAGTCCTGAGACATGGGTTTCAGCTTCCAAGGAGTCTGTCCTTATCAATGTTGCCTGCTTCACAGAGTTCTGTCAAGCAAATAATCTTTCTGAGATTGAGTTTCTTCCATTTTTAGTTGAAAATAATAAGATCCACCTCATTAAGGTCCTGGTAAGAGTTAAATGAGATGCTCGTAAAACACATTATGCTCTGCTTGCCGTGTATATATCTACTGTAAGATTTTTTTTTGGTGGGGGGAAGCCATGTAAATATTTCTAAAAGATCTGGACAGCCAAGTCTATCAAATAAATAACACTTTCATTGAAATAACTGAAGAAGCAATTTTAAATATTTCATTAAATTCCTGTGCTCTTTTTCAAGCTGGTGTGTGTATGTGTACTTTTTTTTTTCTTTTAATTTAAACAAGTGGTTCTTCCCCATGTAGTTCTTACTAGGTAGAAAGTTGCATAATAGATCGGGAATTTCATCCTGCTTTAATTCTGCACGGTGAGATTGTGGCATATTTGATGCGTAGGGGATACAGGGCAGTGGGAAGGTCACAGCTACGGTGCAAACCCTGAGTTTTTATAATTCACAAACAACTAGGCTCTGGCCACAGTTCTGTCTTCTCGCATTCATAAGCAGCCAGGTAAGTATCCGTGTGGCCCAGAATCACCTGGGAGCTTCTTAAACATACAGAATTTAACAACCTGTCTCTAAAGAATATGATTCGGTGTATCTGGGATGGAGTCTGGTCATATGTATTTTAAAGTATTAGGCCAGATGGTGCAGACGCTACATTTCAAGGAACACTGAGTCTCCAAAGGTTATCAGGGGAGGGAAGGAGGGAAGGAAATAAGGAAGGAAAGGAAGGAGAACAGTCTAGTGTGAGTTTAAATTCACATTCCATTGTTCAGTCAACTGTGTGGACATGACCAAATTCTCCAGTCTCCATAGTCTGGGTGCCGCTTATGTGGCATGGCTCATTCCTATCTGTCAGGATGTCATGCAGGTTGCAGTTAACGTGCTGTATAAAGTGCCTGGCACAGTGCTGGGCTTGGAGCTCACGTGCTCTAGTATCATGGTGGTTCTAAAATGCCAGACGTGGAAGGTGGACAGATAAGTTTAACACATAAGTTCATAGATGGCTACATGCCTGATTTTCCTATTTTAGCAAAAAAAATTCTTTGGCAGATAGAACGGAAATGAAGCCATTTAGCTTTGTGAATCCGTAAAATATTTACTAACCATCAGGGAAACAGAATTCTCCAAAGATGATGTTAAAGTGACTGATTTCTTACAGGTGTTGTCAGGTCAGGCACATTAACAACTAGTTTCTAACTTGTTAATTATTTTTTTAGATTTGAAACTTTTTTTATTTTTGGTGCTTGATTAAGTCGTGTTTGATTGTATTACAACAAATTATTCAGTCTGATCTGTTGAACAGAAGACTGTCATTTTTCACCATGCCAGAACATTAAAATTTTCCATCCATATTATCATGACGAGATAAAACCCTTCCATGAGCACGTTAAACACTTGGGGGGGCCTAGAAGAAGCCATGTGGATACAGGACAGCAGGGTCAATATCATTCAATGAGAGAATGAAAAAATCCTGTTTAAAAAGAAAACATTATTGCTATAAAGACGGAGTCTTTTCTTTTTCCAGTATTTATGTTTTTGTTATTTTTTTAATTTCAAATTAATATGAGGGTACAAATTTTTAGGTTACATTATTCTCACTACCAAGGTAAAGTTCAAGTTGTAGAAGAGCCCTTCACCTAGGGGACGTGCCGAACACCCTCACATTGTGCAGCCAAGTGCTCTTGCTCCTCCGGGCAATCCCTCCTTCTCCCCTCCCCTCCCCCCTCTTCCTCCTTTGCCACTTCTCCCCCCCTCCCCTTTCTTTTCTCTCCCCTCTCCCTCTTTTCTCCCCTCCTTACTCCTCCCCCTTGCTAGACTATATTTGTGGGTTTTGTTTTTTGGGTTTTTTTTTTTTTTTTTGCGGTTTTGGCTCAGGTTGGATTTGAACCCGCCACCTCTGGTATATGGGGCCGGTGCCCTACTCCTTTGAGCCACAGGCGCTGCCCAATGTATGTGTGGGTTTTTTTGTTTTCTGAGGGGTTTTTTGCAGTTTTCTTGGGCTGGGGCTGGGTTTGAACCCACCACCTCCGACATATGGGGCCAGCGCCCAACTCCTTTGAGCCACAGGTGCCTCGCCCTATTATTTTTGCTTTCTCACTTGTGTGGGCCTGTAATTGTTGATATATTGGTTTCATATTAGTATTGAGTGCATTGGATATTTTTTTCCATACTTGAGATACTTTACTAAGAAGAATGTATTTCAACTCTACCCAG
Organism: Nycticebus coucang; assembly: GCF_027406575.1. Taxonomy (NCBI): domain Eukaryota; kingdom Metazoa; phylum Chordata; class Mammalia; order Primates; family Lorisidae; genus Nycticebus; species Nycticebus coucang. Next base: position 8,557,217 of record NC_069780.1, read on the forward strand.
GTAAACACAAAAGACATAAAGTCTCCATCTTTTTTTTTAAATGACTGAATAGTATTCCATGGTATACGTATGCCACAGTTTGTTAATCCAGTCATGAGTTGATGGGCATTTGGGTTGCTTCCACTACTTGGCAATTATGAATTTAGCTGCAATAAACATTCTAGTGCAAATCAGTACAGGTTACTCTGGTTTTTCTCAAAGTCTTTGTGGCTTTCCTTCTACAGACTCTAAGCAATTTTAAAATACTCTATTCTTTCTGTAGTAATCTTCCCCAGATTGCTGGCATGCTTCTAATTTATGTCTTAAAATTAGTAGCATGATGTTTTTTACTTCCATGCTGTTCTTGAAGGTTTCAGGAGGGAATTTATCAACCACAATTGCATATCCATTAAACAAAGCTCAAGAACAGACAGTCCTAATGGGGTTTTCAGGTAATTGTCCTGTAGTATAAGGTTTGCCAAGGGCAATGGTCCATGCTACTTCAACATCTTAAAGTCTATAAACCACAATTCTGTGTGATAGTCCTGAAGAGCTTTGAATTATCACTTGAAAAACAACAGGATGTAGGAAATTTCAGCTTCCTTGTTGCTTTCATGAAAATGCCACTTTAAAGAAAATATTTCTCAGAGCCACCAGGATTAACATAATTCATTGCTCTAGAGAACCAGTGTTTTATATTTGTAATCTGTTACACGAGAAAAAAAAGGCCTCCTGTTATATGTGGGAACGTGACACGGCCTGCATAGCGAGGGGAAACTCTCTCTTGAAATTCTCCTGAAGTGGTAGGAAGATGTGCAAATTATGGGTTTGTCACCTGCTTGCCGGAAGTGCATGGGAATATGCTGTGTAATATCAAGAAAAGTATTGTTTTGAACCAGTGAGATTTTCTGATATTTCTTTCTAGGTTGGACACCGAGGAACAATAAGGAGTTATCCAGGCTTTAGCGCATCAGTGGATGCTGAGGCTATTCGTAAGGCAATCAGAGGAATTGGTGAGTCATGCGTTATAATTCCTTTCTTCAAACCGAAGCGGATCAAGAAAGTGTCAGTCTAAAAGTACCTAGGTTGAGTGTGCCCAAATTGGCTTACTCAATTTGAGAAATTGTCAGGGATTTTGTAAATTATGAAACAATCAGGAAAAATATAGGAGCCTAATTTTATTAAATTTTAACATTTGCTGTCTTTACTTCATATGGAAAACTGCTACCACCACCAATGATCATCATAATAAATCATTACAAATACAGTCCCTGTCTGTTGGTCCTGGATTTCATTCCTACCTCATTCTTCAGTGATAAACACCATCCTAAATTAGAGTTTCTTCCCATGAAACGTTTAATACCACGACTACATATGTCTGTATATAATGTTTTGCATGATCTCAAACAGCACAAAGTTGAATCCTCCCATGCTGATGCGTTTAGCTCTAGGTCATTAATTTTAACTACATTTTAACTGCATCACTATCTCATAAAGTGGGAGTATTGATGGAACATTTAAATTGCCTGTAATACTGTCCTATCACAATATAAAAATACTTCAATGAACAGTCTTCTTTATGTCTCCTTGTGCACATTTGCTAGCCTTCTCTAGAATAGGACAAAAATTGGAATTTTCTAGGTTGAAAGGGATGCCTTTCTTCAAGTTAACCAGAAATTTTGCCAAATTGGCTGCTCCCTGAAATGAATATAGAAATTAGTGTTTCTTTTGTTTTCATTAGAAATTAGCATTTCTTCCAGCAATGGATGAGGATTTCCTCTTGCTCCACACCGTCACCAATACTTGCTACAGTAATGACCTTCCGTTGTTCCAGCTGAGTGGGTTTAAAATTGTATCTCACTCCATAACTGTCTTTGTTCCATAACTCTACACTCATTACCGATACAGTTAGGCATCCTTTCTTGTTTATTTGCTTACACTCTCCTGGATCAATTCTTCATGTAGTTTATCCATTTTTTGGTTGAGTTGTCTTCTTCATGATTGGCCAAATTTTTTATAATTTCTGGATATAAATACTTTTTAATAAATTATAAGCTATAAAAGTATCTTCTCTAAGTCATCTTTTTCACACTGATTTATAACATTTTCACAATTATTATAATTTTATAATGACACAATAAATACCTAGTAAGGCAAGTGGTTTTTTTTGGTTCTTTGCTCCTTCTTCTGAATCTTAGGATCAGTTTATCAAATTCTGTGAAATATACTATTAGGGCTTTGTATTAGTATAATATTGTCTTATTTCTGCCTGGTTTGTGTTTACATTTCCTTCCATTATTTAAAGACAGTTATTTCTTCATTTACCTCTTTTACTGCCTATCTGTACCCAGTGTTCAGTAGACTCGTTCCAGGAGGTTAGGGCTAAACCAAATCAATGAATGATGTTTACATTTTATTGTCTGTCTTTTTTAACATTATGTCTCTTTCCCAATTTTTGCATTCTGACTGGCGGCCCACTTTGAGAAGGAGGTTTTTGTCTGTGAGCACCACTTCAACATGTTCTGAGTCCAGAACCAGGCGCCATAATGGCATTTGAATTAAGGATGTGTCAGATCCAGTCTCTGAACCCTGAGGCAGCATGGGTTAGTTAGTTGCATGTGCAAAAGTAGGTGAGAAACTGCCAGCAGGCTACATGACACCATGAGCAGTTTGGGATGTTTGGAGTCTTGGTGCGTAAGACATAGAGATTCAGAGAAGGGGTGGAAAGTGAGAATATAGGCATAAGGCCAGAGCTTGTGTAACAAGTTGGTCTATGAGCCAAGGGGCTACAACTTCATCCTGAAAGTTACAGCAAGCCATTAGAATTTTAGCCAAGGAATGGCCCAAGCAGACTGCATTTTTTATAATTCTGTTTAGAAAATAGTATACAAATTAATTATATGGGGGTCAAGTTAGGAGGCTATTTAGGTAAAATATGATAAGGACATGGTGGCAGAGGAGAGGATAAATTCAGAAGATGCAGACGATTGCTATAATGTAGGAAATAAGAAAAAGGAGTCTAGGATGATTCCCAGGATTTTTGATTGGGTAACTATATTCATAGCTATGTCATGGATGAGAGAATGTAGGATGAAAGATGAAGTTTGAGAGAAAATACAAGGAATTAATCCTGGAGCATGCAAGTTTGATTTGAATGCATGTGCAATTAGGGTGTCCAATAGCTTACTGACACAGATTTTGGGACAGGTCCAAGGTGGTTAACAGGCCCACAGAGCACAAATAGGCTTTAATCTAATTCTTTGTTTACTTAGCTATATGCAAGAATGCCAGACCAAAGTCACAGAAGGGCAGCATCCCTCATGGGGAGCCCCAGCAGCTAATGAAGTCTGCAGATTCTTTTGCCCATGATTGATGTAGATGGTATACTGCTGCCACAAATATCTGTAGGGGTCACCTGGATGCAGAAAAGTTGAGCCCTGAGTTCTAATTGATCTTTTATACCATTCTAGTCATGCCAAAGGCCTACAAGCCAACTCACAGCTTCCCAAACCAGGTGTGGTGTTCCACAGCAAATGAAATGAGCCCAACTCTCCATATTTATCTTAATGCTATAATTACCAAGAAAAGAGAGACCTCACGATCATTCTCAGGACAATACCAGCCTTGGCCTGGTATTATCCTTGACTTACAAACAGTTGGTTAAGTATCTGGGTGTGAAATGCCTGAGGGAGGTGTCCATGTTTGGGGGTCAGAGATTTGGATTTAACTTCTCTCTGCACTGCTTTCAAGCTGTGTGGGTTTGGCCAGTGAGATAAATTCTCTGAGTGTGTCTTTATCTTTAGTACAGCTCAATCTAGCTTAATCCTGCCTACTTCATAGGGTCACTGTGAATGTTGGCTATGACAGTGAGTAAATAGGAGCCTCGTACAGGTAGGTTCTAAATTGAGTGTTGGTTCCTATTCTCCAGAAGAAAAAAGACTTTTGTGTCTAGTATAGGTATGAGAGACTGGAGGTGACGAGACAATAACCAGGCATCACCAGGGTGAAAAAGCCCGTAGGACTAGCTCTGCCTGATGTACAGATGAGAGTATTGGGACAATGCTTGTTTTCTTCCCAAAAAAACTATCCAAACAAAGTTAACTTTCCTTCCCTTAAACCAGGTAAACCCACAACAAATAATAATCCCAATCTGGTAAAAAGTTGGAAATTAAAAATCAAAATGCCTTATTACCATGTGGATTTGTTTCAGGCCCTCGATCATTTTTCTTTTGTTCAGGATATATGTACATTGAGCAAGTTTGGGTTGATGGTGAGTAAAGCAATTTTCATTTCATTTAGGAACCGATGAGAAAACCCTCATCAGCATCCTGACCGAGAGGTCGAACGCTCAGCGTCAGCTGATTGCCAAGGAGTACCAGGCGGCTCATGGGAAGGTACAGTGCGGTTGGCCCAACAGGCAGCAGAGAGATGATCGTCCCGGACTGTGGTAGCTCCCACATGTTCATCCCAAGTGTGACACCACATGCCCTGTGCATCCACTCAGGAGCCTCAGATCTGAGTCCTGGTTCTGCCTTGTCCTGGTTAAATAGCCTTTGCCATGTTATTTGATCTTTCTGGACCATTGTTCTAAAGCAGGACAGGTGGCCTGAATGGAGACATCTATGAGAGCGGGGCTGCTTCCAGCACCTAGTGGGGAGAGGTCAGGAGGCTACTGTCACGGCGCACAAGGCAGCCCCACAGCAGAGGGTTACCTGCTGACTATCTGCCAAATCCCATCTTAGACGACTTTTAATTTCTCTCCTAACTTTAAAATATTTATGTAATTATAGGCTTAATCATTTAGCAAATGTAAACATACCGACTACTGGAAACTAACTATAAAAACAAGTAAGACTTGGTCTTTGCTGCTCGGTTGGTTTGCTCAACACCTGTTTGTCAAGTGAGAAGGTGTCTGTGTCAGGGGATAGCCTAGGTATTGCAGATAACACTGGTATAGAAAGTTCTCTTCCCTCTAACATTCTATTAGAAAAATCATAAGTAAATAAGTTCAGATCTTGGTAAGTGATATGAAAAAATTAAAATTGTGTGATTGGATAGACAGTGACTGGTGAAATGTCCCCTGTGGACAGGGCTCTGAAGGAATGTCAGCACAGCTCGTTAACTTATTCCCAGCCAAGGCTCAGCAATGGCAGGGGTTCTGCTCTTCTTGATCTGGGAGAAGGGCAGTTCAGGCAGAAAGTACAGCAAATGCAAAAGTCCTGAAGCAGGAAGAAACTGGGAATAACTGAGAAGCAGGAAGAATTCCCATATGGCAGGAATGTAGAAAGTGAAGAGGGCAGAGGAGAGAGATGAGACTGGACAGAGGCTTAGAACCTGCGGGGCCTTGGATCTAGGCACAGTGTTTAGATTTTATTCCAAGGAGAGTAGGTCACCATTGAGGTTTACAAGCAGAAAAATAATATAATCCAATTTTTTTTAAGAGTTTTTTTGGCTGTTAATGGAAAGTGAACTATGGAAAGGAAGGGGTCCGACCAGACCAGTGAGTCCACTGAGCCTGACACAAGGTTCCCTGTGTCAGGAGAGTGTCTAGGGACCATCCACAGGCATCCCCTCTGGAGGGTGTCCCCAGGCCCCCCAGCTCCACAAAGACACCCTTCTCTGAGTTCCCTTATCAGTTACTTAACATACTATATTGAAATCTTATCTTTGAATATTTCTATTTTTCCCAATAAGGCATATCTTAAGGGTAAGGGTTTTGTGTAGCTCATCTTTAAATCCCTAGAATAGATCAAGTGTCCAGGAAACAGTTGCCAAATCAAATGAAGTGCCAAGCTTCTGGGCTAGACAACACTTTGACGTACAGGGACGTGGATGATCCATTGGCTGTTCAGCGTTTCCAAAACACACAGGAAGGATGGAGGGGAATGAGAGCAACCATTTCTGACCGTGGGACACGATGAGAGATGTGAAATAAGATTCAGCGCCGTGTTGAGGGCACGTGGTGGTGGTACTGAGCATTTAGAGAGGAAAACACCGGCGTTCAAGGAGCTCTGGGACACTTGGCTTCACCCCGTCTGTTTCAGCAGGAACGTGCCCTGCTGTGCCCCCCGCCTGGCAAGGCCCCTCTGTGCCCACCTCATCCCAGGCTGGGATGCTGCCAGCCTGCTGCAGAGCTGACAGTCATCAGGAGCAGGACAAAAGTTACACAGTATTACTTCTTTAGATGTTAAAAATAAAAACCATGCTACCTGTTTTTAAGCAGGGAGGAGGGACTGTCCTATGTGCTATGTGAAAACAGTGCCACAAGCAACATCAATAAGGAACGTCGGCCCCATCGCCCACCAAGGGTTCCCTGGGGGTTGTTGCCAGAAAACTATGCCTGCCAATTCCCAGTTCCGCATTCTCACTAGAGGCAAATAACTGACCACTTCTTCCCTCTTCCTTTCTCTCCGAGCTCTCCGGTGGTTGCTGAGAAGCAGGGCGCCAGGAGGGCACCTGCCGGTGATGCTGGTGTCAGCAGGGCTCCTGCCCTGGCTGCCGCCGCCCTGGCTTCACCTGCAGCAGGGTGCTGAGGGCTCCGGAAGCGCTTTTTATAATAACACCAAGTGCCTGACTATGGCATTCACATAACCCTCCGCTTTGGCTCTCCTTCAAAAAGTCTGTATGAAACAGAAAAATTGGGGAGCAATCATAAACTGCAGATTAATATTCATGGAAACAGGCTCAGCACATCTGTTCATCCCCTGTAGAGGGCGTGTTTCTGTCTGATTCTGACTCATATGTTCTCGTGTCACTAAGTGCTTTAGAGAAAGAGAAAGGAAAGGCATTTCACAGTCTCCTCGTTTTTCATTTTAGAGGCTGAAAGATGACTTGAAGGGTGATCTCTCGGGACACTTTGAACATCTCATGGTGGCCCTAGTGACTCCACCAGCAGTGTTTGATGCAAAGCAGCTGAAGAAATCCATGAAGGTATGATCCCTCCACAAGCCATTTCTGCCCAGAATTTGACTATGTTATCAAAAATTCTAACTTTCAGCTGGGCGCAGTGGCTCACACCTATAATCCTAGCACTTTGGCAGGGTGAGGTGGGTGGATTGCTTGAGCTCAGGAGTTCGAGACCAGCCTGAGCACGAGTGAGACCCCATCTCTAAAAATAGCTGGGCATTGTGGCAGGTGCCTGCAGTCCCAGCTTCTCAGGAAGCTGAGGCAAGAGAATACCTTGAGCCCAAGAGTTTGAGGTTGTGATTGTATGATATATGTGGCTCAGTATGACAATGTGATTGCACTGTATCCAGGGTGACATAATAAGACTGTCTCAAAAAAAAAAAAAAAAAAAAAGAAAGAAAAAGAAATCCTAGCTTTCTTCCAGGACACACCGGAGACAGGGTGCTCTTTTGGTCTGTGCTCTCCAAATGGTGGAATGACTCTAAAATAGGGAACAGTTGTGGAAACTTAAGCCCAAATGTTCATGGGCTAAAAGAATATTGTCATATGCTTATTTTGTTTGTTTATTTAACATGAGTCATTATTGAAAATAAATGGCATTGTCACCAACCATAGCACTTAGGCTAAAAACCTAGTATTGTCCTTGAACTCTACTTTCCCTTATCCTTCAAAGCTCCCAAATCTTCAGCAAGTTCAAAGTCCATTGCTAAGGTGTGCATGTCTCTCAAAGTCCATCCTACTGTCCAGTCCGACCACCATCATCTCCTGGCCTTATCAGTGGCCTCCTAACTGGCCCTTCGCCTCCATTTTTGCCCACCACAAATTCATTCTTCACAGAATAGTCAAAATTATTTTTGTTAAGTTATTTTACAAATCAGATTATGATATTTGCCTACATAAATCTCCAATGATTTCAAACAATTAAAATCTAAACTCCTTATCATGACCTTCATCACCCAACATAGTATGGCTCCTGCCTGTCTTGGTGACTTTTAAAAATTCTCTATCAGTCAGGGTTCCCCAGAAGAAGAATCAATAGCCAGCACATGTATGTTAAAAGAGAGTTATTATAAAGAATTGGTACATGGCTGTGGGACTGTTAGGCAAGTTTGAAGTCTATAGGGCAGGCTGTCAGCAAAGGCAGGTTGGAACACTCAGGCGCTGGCTGAAACTGCTGCCCACAGGCAGAATCTTTTCCTCTTGGCAGAAGCCTCATCTCTACAATTACAGCCTTTCAACTGATTGAATCAAGCCTGCCTAGAAGATGCAACATCTTTAGATAATCTTCCTCACTTAAAGTCAGTTGATAAGGGACTTAAAGTATATTACAGACCATCTTCACAGCAGCATCTAGAATAGTATTTGAAAAACTGGAGGTTGTAGCCTGGCCAAGTTTGCCAATAAAACTGACACCTCCTCCCTATTCAATGACAAAGCTACACTGGCCTCTGCTCTTCGAACATAAGCTTATTCCCAGGATCTTTGCACATGATGTTCCTTCTATCTAGAAGGCTTTTCCTACAAAGACTTTTTATTAATATTTTCTTAATCATACCTATTATCATCTAAGATCATCTTGTCTATTTTTTGTCTATTTGTTTATTTCCCTTCTAACCAAAAGACAAACCATCATTGAAGGGAACCTCATTGGTTTTGATGTGTATGTGCTCCTAGGTCAACACCTGGAAGGAAGTAGGTGGCTCAGCATATGTATTGATAGGAAGGAGGGAAAAAAAGGAAGTCTAGATCCGAGGTGTAAGCCACAGTCTGTCCTCCCGTCAGTGGTTCAAGATCCAAGAAGCAGACGGTCAGATGGGATTAGATGCACAAGAGATGTATTGTAGGGAATGCCAGTGAGAATAAGGAGCAGGTGGGCGGGGCCAGTGAGGGTAAGGAGCAGGTGGGCGGGGCCAGTGAGGGTAAGGAGCAGGTGGGCGGGGCGAGTAAGAGTAAGGAGCAGGTGGGTGGGGCGAGCCACCTGCAGTGCAGGGCTGATGCCTGTGATGGAGGGAGGAAGGCAGGACAGGCAGGCCTCAGTGCATGGCACAGCTCTGAGAAAACCTTGACAGGTTGTTGGGGAGCCTTGAGCAAAGACTGCCCTTTGGAGGAGTCCTACGTTGGGCAGAAATGGCCCCACTCCTGTCCCCCTGCTGTTCTAGTCATTGGCTGATGCAGCTTCAATGTGATCAGGGCAGACCCAAATGCCCAACAGATTCTCTTGAAGTGAAATCTGAGCAGTGAACCTCCATGGTGAGCACGTGGGGAGGGTAGCAGGTGTCATAGTAAGGATTACATCCATCAGCAAAGACTGGAACAATTTCTCTTTTCACACAAATGATATCCAAAGTAAGCATTGCAGAGCTGGGCGTGGTGGCACCACCACATCAGAATTCCTAGATCCTGAGGCTCCGCCATCTCAGCTCATGGCTTCCACTTTTTGGTCAAAGATGAAAGGCAGCTCAGGATCCAGGCTTTATAACTTTATCCTAGTCGACTAGAAAGTAAAAGACCACCAAGGTTCACTCTTCTTAAGGACACTTCCAGTACATGCACATGATATCTCTGCATAAATACCATTGGTCAAAATTTAGTTATATGGGTAAGCTTTGTTGTAAAGGAAGTTGGAAAATACAGCCTTTATTTAGGTAGCTGTGTGCCAAGTTAAAAATTGGAGGTTTTATTACTAAGCAAGAAAGACTAAAGAGATATTGGGGGCAACTAGGTGTGTCTGCCACAAAGGGACAGAATTTAGTCTCTGCTCACATGCTTCACTGGTCTTATTTGATCAAATCCTAGTGTAAATGGCTTCCCTTGGAGTCACAGAGTGATTCAGTGAATAAGGCTGAGAGGTAACTAGTCCCCAGGCCAGCTGGGCCCATAACACAGATTATTGGGGATTTGAAACCTCTCTGTATGAAGAGGACAGTACATGCTGACCAACCCAGTAGAGGAGTGCAAGATGAACTCATTGAAAATCCTGGAGAGCTCATTCTGAACACGGTGGTGTGTTCAAATGCTCAGTATGGTCATCCTGACACACTGTCACCTCTGGTCTTGAACACCGTAGGTGTTTTCCTTTATACTGTTTCTCCCTAGAATTATTTTGATGACTTTTTACACTAAAGTAGAAAATTTGCTTGAAAATTTGATGTCAGTTTGTTCCAGACAATTCATGTTATTTTAATACTAAAATGTATGGAAAAATAAGAAAACCACATTAGAGTAATATGGGACTTAGTATCAATTTACTCAAAAGTGTTCTTTCGTCAGTATAAAACAAGATAGTAAGACAGAAAGGCATGGAATTAAGCTTTTGAAGTGTTCTAGAAAAAATATATATATTTTGTTTGTTTGTTTGTTTAGGGCACTGGAACAAATGAAGATGCCTTGATTGAAATTTTAACAACCAGGACAAGCAGGCAGATAAAGGAGATCTCTCAAGCATATTACACAGGTAATCGCGTTTTCTGCTCACCTTTAGCACTGTTCACGCACATGTGAGCTGTGTTGCTTTTCTTAGAATCCCCCCAATCTCTTCTTCACAAGGCATTTTGAGAAGGCAAAACTTAGAGAAAGGAGGATACATTCTACAATGGGCTGAAGACTGTGGCTCTTCAGAAAATATGAGAATATGATCAGAGCTAGAAACTGCCACATAACAGAGGCATTAAGGTTTTACATTCATAATATTACAGCTGCAGTGGAGTTTGCCTAATTGAATTAGCCCTCTGCCTTGATGTAAGAGACTCGAATTATTATACATTATTATATGTTAAAAGCTCTCAGATTAGACTCATGATTTCTGGAGTGGGAAATTAGACGAGCCACTTAGAGGATGTGCTGAGCGTGTAGATTCAGTATAATTAGCGAAACACCCAACAGTCTGTTAGCTGTGTAGAAACTGGAAAGTCCCTGCAGTGCAGCTCTGACTCTACCTACCCAGGGTGAGTGCGGCTTCACAGGTTAAGGTCACAGTCTTCCCAAGACTGCCTTTGCTGCAGTCGTCAACCCCAAAGCTCAGGTGTCCCCAGGCCACACACACTTTTAACCAACTACCCTGTGAGGTTCAGTAGCTCACAGGAATAACTCTCAGAACTCAAGCAAGTGCTCTCTTTACAAATATAATTTTCTTATAAAAGGTACAAATAAAAGCCAGCCAAATGCACAGACTATGTGTAGGGAGAGGTTTTGGAGGGTCCACATGAAGCTTCCACTCTCCTGGCACAGTAGTGCATTATTACCAAGCAGCAAGCTCACTTGATCACTGATGTCTGTAGTTTTTACTGGGGTCTCATTATACTGGCATGATGGCTTGTGTCATCATTCCTGGGATGGAGCAGTTTCCAGCCCCCATCCTCTCCCCAGACGTTGGGCCCATATTGTGGCTCAGAGACTCAGCCCTGTAATCACACAGTTGGTCTTTCCGATGTGACCAGTCTCTATTCTGAATCATCAGCATAAACTCAGGTGAGGTCCTAGGAGACCACCATGAGTAACAAAGATACTCCCAATTACTGAAACAATTGCAGAGATTTAGAGGTTACTTCGCAGGAACCAGGGACAAAGACCAGCCCAATTCTTTATTATATTGCAGCCTTCTATAACCTGCTCTAAGTACTTCAAGGGAGCCACAGTTTCCACGTTTGTGTTTCAGTGAGGTCAAGTGTGTGACCAGGAGCTCTTACAGTGGAAGAGGTCATGGTCGCCTCTTTCCCCACTTTTCTGAAGTTCATGATATGTGATGTGAGAGAACGCTACTGAATCAGAGATCAGAAACTCAAAGTTCTAGTTCAGGCCCCCACATGATTCAAATATCTTTTATGCCTCTAAATGCATAAAATAGTCAAATTGAAATAATTTTCATATATTTAGTCTAGTTTATATTTAGTCTAGTTTTCTGCAAAATATGTGGGGTAAAGGAAGACCTGGGGAGACAGCATGAGATGACTTATAAAGTCTCAGCTAGATAATTCTAAAATTACAAAACACTTCCCTAAGGTCTAACAAAGAGGAACTTCATTCTGGGACTTTGTAGTTTCAAATTTAAAAAATTTTTCTAGGCAAATGAAGGGTAAATGTGACAAAATCACAACTATTAGGGATAATGGTGCTTGCTAAGTGTCATCATTTAGATAAATAACTCATTTATAGTGGCTTCTGCTTATATCAACTGCTTTGAAAAAGTATAGATTTCATAAAAGAAGCTAAAATAATGCTGAGAAAGTGTCCCTCTGAACACAGTTCTTGCTATTGGATAATCTCATGTCACTATCTATAATTGTCTTTCATTGATTTAAAAGGATGAGAATTTATGTGGCCAATTTACAGAGTTCTTGAGAATGACGCAGGTAGAAGGCAGCTAGGCGCCTGTGTCACCTACATCCAGGTGTATAGGGGCTCCAAGAGAATCATTACCCTTTACGTGGAGCAGGATAGAGATTTAAAACTGATGGGCATTGCACGTCACAGGCCATGCAAAAGGGACTACAGCTAGTTAGTGCTAAAATACGTGAACACACAGTTGGCTTTTGATAAGGGAAATGGTGCTCTTTGGGGTAGCTTTCTTGCTTTTGAAAGATACCAAGCAATATAATCTTAATTTGTATTCATTAAGATTAGGGTTAGATTCAATAAAACAAAAAAAAAATGGCTTAAATAAGATAGAAGTTTGTTTTTATCATATGTAAGGAGAAGTGTAGAGCTGAGAAGTTCTAGGACCAGTACAATTGCTCATCAAAACTTTCAAGAACTCAGGGCCCTTCCTGATTCCTTTTATGCCATCACTGAGATGCAGTCCTTGTCTTCATTGTCTGGGAAGGCTGCTCAAGATCCAGGCATCAGTCTGTGTCCAAAAGCAGTGAAATGGAAGAAAGGCTAAGATGGGCATGGTTCATCCCTTTAAGGAAACTTCCCAGCAAAGTCACATTTGTCTGCCTGCATTCAATTGCAAAGAACTTAGTCATGAAGCTGTACCTGGATAAGAGGAAAGCTGAGAATATCGTTTTTAAGCTTTATGTCTTGCTAGAGGTTAGTTCTGCTACTATAGAAGAAGGTGACCCTGGAAATTGGAAGGCACACTAGTCGCTTGCCTACCCCCGCTTCCCCACTGTGCGCTCCTGAGTGCCATCGTCAGATGAAATGAGCCATGATTCCATCCAAGGTGGCAAGTCTTCCTTTTCTTTTTTATCTGCCACAACACACAGTGCAGTAATAGTCGCAAGAAAAGAGTATCCCTCTCCCAACAGAGGAGAGCACCAGGGAGTTAAATAGAAAGGAAAGGTTAATTTCATCAGCTACTCACTCCTTGCTAGTGTTGGCATTTAAACTTGTCTCTGTTTTATAATAATATTTTTCATCTTATCAAGGCTTAATTTCATTCTTGTTTGGTTTCAGTATATAAGAAGAGTCTTGGAGATGACATTAGTTCTGAAACATCTGGAGACTTCCGGAAAGCTCTGCTGACTTTGGCAGATGTAAGCTTTTATTTTTTAACTTGTCGATGAGCTGCATGCTCAGTACTAATTTTTAAGGAGTTTAAAAATAACCAAACTGAGACAATGAGATTCTAGTTTTCCTTATGAAATGGTTTGTTTACTTTACATGTGCATTGCCACTAAGCCATGTAATGTTCAGCCAAGATCATAAAAGGGTACATAATGACCTAACAGCAGCAACAACAAAAAAAAAAGTGTGTGGTCAGTATTTGGAAGTACTTTGATCAGGTTTCATAAAACATTAGAAAATGTTCTGATAGATCATCTGACATAAAATAATTACTCATTTCCATTATAAGTGCCTCAGTTTTAAAACAACATGTTTATTTTATTCTAGACTCCAAAGAATATGTATTTCTTTTGTTATCTTTTAAATTAAGTAGGAAGCTTGATACAGAAGAATTGTCTTCAGAGACTGATATTAAATTCAGAGATTGGTATCAGTCTCAGCATTTAAAAAAAAGAAAATGATTTACTGCAATTTCATCCTTGCCACCTTGGAAGAGCTGCTGAGCCATTAATCACCATGTGACCAAATGAGGTCACACCTCTGTTCCTTTTTTTAGAAAGCTCATAACTTTGATGAGAAAGGTGGTAAGTTCAGGGATGAGATGTAGTTACAGGGGCGTGTGTAAGAGAGGAAGTGATTTAAGCCATTTCTCACCAATTTCTTTTAGCTGATTTACACATCTCCTAATGTGGGAGAGAAAAATCCCAGGAACAACAGTTGCCTGATGGTTGAAACAGCACTTGTCAAAGTGAGCCACTATTCTGCTAGGAATCACTTGATCTTAATTATGCTCAGTACTAATTTTTAAGAAGTTTAAAAATAACCGAACTGAGGTATTTGAAATGATGAAAACCTTACCTGTGGCTCCAGGAGTAAGGCCCGGCTCCATATACTGGAGGTGGTGGGTTCAAACCCAGCCATGTTAAACCACAAACCGAAATCTATGAAGCGTGGGCAGACATGCATCTCAGAGGGGTGAACAGTAGTTGATCAGCTCCTCCACTGCCCCCCTCCTCATGTTGACCTAATGTTCACAGACGAGACATGCACCACATGTACGTATCAGTCCAGGAGACCCAGTTCCATGCCGACCACCACCATATGTCAACTAGTTGGTTACAGTCCCCTGGGGGGTCAACTTACAGAGGCTCTCCTGTAGTCCTGAGTGCACTTCCATTCGTGCGTGGACGTGAGCTTGTATACCCACAGGGGCAATAGAGAGCAGGCTCCAGGGCAGACTTCTAGAATCAAACTGAGCTGGAGTCTCACTCTGCCTGCTGGCTTTATGTACTTGGCCGAGTGACTTTAAGCCTTAGAACATTAGTTTTCACATCTGTAAAACGGAAATACTACTAATACCAACCGCACCGCGTGTTGTGAAGATGGAGAGAGAGCGAGCGAGTCTGCAACCGTACGTAATGGTCAATGCGTGGTGGTGGTTTATGCTGAAGAAGGCCAGCCAGCATTTTTATTATTGATACAAAGTGCAAAATGGCAGAGAGCAAGAAGAAAGCAAAGTAACAGCTGCAGAGTATCAGCAGCACAGGAAGGAGACCAGGCAAAAATCCCACAGGCCCATGAGGACCTGAGGTTTGAAAACAGGAGCAAATTCATTTTTAAAATACTATTGCCAAATGTTTCATGCACCTGTAATTTCCAAACTATTCAGACAATCCCTTTCTCCCAGTCTCCCCTCTTTCTATAATGTGCTTAAACATTTGTGCATGACCACGTACAGACTGAACCCCAGCGCCTTCAACATTACAGTGGTGTGATATCTTTGAAGGTTTGTTGTTTTTTTTAGTAGCCTTTTTTTTTTTTTGATGACAATAACAATGTTTAGATAAGGACTAGAAACAAAAACCTACTAAAGAATGAATGAAGAGGTTGGCGCCTGTGGCTCCAGGAGTAGGGCCTGGCTCTGTATACTGGAGGTGGTGGGTTCAAACCCAGCCAAAAACTGAAAAAAAAAGAAAAAAAAAAAGAATGAACGAAGATAAATATATTCAGAAAAGAAATCAGATGATTGCTACAATGAAATATTGAGCAATAATTATAATAATATCAAAAAAAGTAACATTCACACTGTCAGATAAGAGTATGTCTATTATAGAATGCTTGACTCTGAGGTTCAGTCTGGAGTCATCAGTTAACTTCTTCTTAGACTGCTTTTTAGAGCAGTTTTAGATAAATAGTAAAATTGAGCACAAAGAGATCTCATATGCCCCTTATCCTCCCTCATTTTCCCCTACTGTTAACGCCTTGCGTTAGTGCTGTATGTTTATTACAGTTGATGGACAAATGCTGTTAATAATACATCATTAGGAACTAAAGTCAACAGTTTACATCGGAGTTCACTCTTTGTTTCGTACAGTTTTATGGATTCTGGAGAATGTATAATGTGGCGTATCTACATTGCAGGTCATACAGAGCAGTTTCAGTGCTCTACAAACCCTCCCTGCTCTACCTTTCCACCCCCTAACCCAGCAGCTTTTCATCTTCTCCCAGCCTCTGTGGTTTTGCCTTCTCTAGAACGTCGTCGTGTATTAACAGTGGAAATCACACAGCATGTGACCTTGGTAGACTGGCTTAGCCTTTAAGGTTCCTCCATGTCTTTTCGTGGCTTGACAGCTCATTTCTTTTTAGTGCTGAATAATATTCCATTATTTGGAATGTTTGTTTCACCTCCTGGAAGGCATCATGGTTGCTCCCACATTTTTGTCAATTGTGACTAAAGCTTCTCTTCACACCCATGCCCAGGTTTTTGTGTGGACATGGTTTATTAACACGTTAGGGGTAAACGCCAAGGAACAAAATTAGTAGATCATATGGTAAGTATATATTTAGCTTTGTAAGAAACCGCAGAACTATTTCCAAAGTGGCTGCAACATTTTGCATTGACACCAGCAATGAGCGTCTCTGTTGCTCGGTGTTCGCCCCAGTGTTGGGCGTTGTCTGTGCGTGGGATCAGGCTGTGCTGCTGGGTGTGTTAATGGTACCTTATTGTTTTGATTTGTAATTCTTTAGGGACACAGGATGTCAAGCATCTTTTCATGTGCTTTGGCGATGCGTCTGTTCAGATCTTTTGCCTATTTTTAATTGGATTGTTATGTCATTGAGTTTTAAGAGTTCTTTATGTATTTGGATGCACATACTTTATCACATGTGTTTTGCAAATATTTTCTTCCAGTCTGTGGCTTATATAACTTCATCCTCTTAAGACATCTCAGTTTTCAGAAGAGGGAAGTGAGCCTCTAAAATTTTGTGATTTGCTACAGATTTCATGACTAGTCAGTGGCAGGACCGAAGTGGAACTCAGAACGCCTGGTTTCTCTGTGCTACACGGCCTCAACTGGAGCAAAACCGAATTGCCCTGCTGGTTAGAGTACTGAGCGTTAGGCTTTTCTCTGTTGTTAAAGGATTACCCTTGTTTTCATCATCCCCTTTTAGGGCAGAAGAGATGAAACTCTGAAAGTGGATGAGCATCTGGCCAAAAAAGATGCCCAGGTCAGTAATAGAGTAAAGAAAACATCTCCTTTGGCTGTCCTCACTCGATGCCCTGTGCATTTCTGGGAACAGGGAGAAAGCTGGCACCAGCTGGGGCTGTCCTCTCCTTCCCTGCCCTTGGATTTGCCCAGCCCCAGCTTTCTGCCTTGCCTGGTGGTGGTGGTCCTCCTCCCTGGCTCCGGCCAGCCCCTCTGTCTGATTTCTAGTCTGCTAAAAGTGAGGGGCTTAGATGATCCCCTTGACTGTAAAGTAAGGCTCCCACTATTCTCGTTCCACCTCTCCAAAAGAGAGAGAATTGTGTGTAGTAATGTAAGTTTTCTTTCCCTTGCCGATAGATTCTCTATAATGCCGGTGAGAGCAGGTGGGGCACGGATGAGGACAAATTCACAGAGATCCTGTGTTTAAGGAGCTTTCCGCAGCTGAAACTGAGTATGGACTCCCTTTAACATTCTTTGCACTGCATGTTGTTTTTACAAATGGGTTTAGTTTACAAAGTGCTAGAAAATGAAGTTTAAAATGGCAAAGTCTGTCCCAGTTTAAGTGTAGGCACTTTAGGAAACAAAACGGGGAGGCTGGTTTTGAAAGGCTGGATTTGAACTCAAGGCAGTACGATACTACTCTTATTTTCCCTTGGAGCAGTATTTTTAGCCTCTCTTTTTTTTTTTTTTTTAAATCTTATAGCACACTTGAACCTGTAGTTAAACTTCTGTGGCAGACTTAAATTATGTTGATAAAAAAAAGAATATACTTACCGTGCTTTGAACTTCTTTCAAAAATAATTTAATTATGATCTTTAAAATTTTTCACAGCACACCTAAGATCCCCTGTGCTGTGGCACGGTTGAAAATCACTGCCCTCGAGGATGAGTAGGTTACCTAGTGAGCAGAGAAGAGACCTGGCAGAGGGAAGAGAGGAGGCAGCCCTCAGGGCGAGAGCAGAGGGCTTGTTCCCCTGGAAGGCGAGGCTGGCAGCATTGTTCCACTCCACCTAACCCCTCTCCCCAGTCAGCCACTTTCCAGAAAAGCCAGGCATTGCAGGTGGGTCTCTGTGGGTGCCTTGATGCTGATTAACATTCAGCTCGTTCTGACATGCAGGTAAGTGGGAGAATGGGAAGACCTGCTCTACCGTGGGGAATTGCTGAGCACCCTCCCTCTCACACAGAACATCTCCCTGAGCTGTTCTAGAAGCAAGAGCACCCAGAACCCTGGAATCCCACGTACTGCAAACATGGGACTGGCGCTTCTGGGTGCCAGTTTACAGAATAACCACAGTTCATGGCTAAGCGTGTGTTGAGTTGATGGAAAAATGAGGAAACATAAGGATATTACTGTGGCTTTTAAATTCTGACATTGTCCTTCCTTCGTTTTGGCAAGAAAATCATGTTTCTTTTGTAAAATCATGGTAGTAGTGTAGCAGAGTGGCTTTATTCGTGTCTTTGTTTAAAAAACAAAAACCAAACAACCCTGGATCTCTTCCCAAAATTTCTTTCTTCAAAATTTATTTGGCTTACAAAATATGCCTGTACACTTGCTTGGTGAGATATATCACCGAATATATATGGTTTTCTTGGGTCAAATACTGATCAAGAAATTCAAATGCCTCCAAGGATGTGAAGTAAGACATGTCGCTTTAGAGAAGATTAACTAAGCACAAAGAAGTGTTCATAATTAAGATTTCTTTAGCAGATAAAAGGTATTTGACTAATGACTACAGGCTTAGTTCCTAAATGCTTCTATAATATTAAAAATAGTCCATCTTACTAGACAAATTATTTATCATTTAACCTTTTGGGCTATTTTAAATACAGCCTGGGCAAAGCGGGAAGACGGGTAGCAAAAGAGAGAGAGAGAAATATCATTGAAGAACATGGCCTAAGAAGTTCAGGTTTCTTTGTAGATGATTGTTTTACAAAAAAGAAACAAAAAGCAAAAACTGTGTTCAAATTTCAGTGGTTTAAAGAAGGAGTTTTTGAGCTTGCTACTTGATTTGCAGTATATCAAATAAAAACTGAAATATATTCAAGTGTGGTCAACTGGGAAACTTGAAATAATTTTGTGGTGTTGCTTTTTAGCATTTGATGAATACAGAAATATCAGCCAAAAGGACATCGAGGACAGCATAAAAGGAGAGTTATCTGGGCATTTTGAAGATTTACTGCTGGCCATAGGTAAGCCTTTGGCACTAATAGACTGAGCTATTTCAGCTTGTTTTGAATCAATGTCAGTGTAAGCTTCCTTAGTGTGAGAATGCTGACGGCCTCTTTATGCTCCCTACGGCCCCCAGCACAGTCAGATGTGCTCAACAGATAATGTTAAATAGATGCAAGAAGATGTTATCATTTTAAGACTTACTTTGCTTTATAAATTTGTATGTGACTTGTCGTCTTTAGCTTGTGGACTCCTTAAGAGCTGAAATAGCACATTTCTACCTGTGTTTTTATTGAGCCTGGTTGAAAACTGAGGCCTAAGCCAATTTGGTAATTCACCATATTTCTTTATTTTTGGAAGATGTCAGTGGCCTCCCAGAATTGAGCCAAGGTCAGAGCTATAGAGGTCTGAGCCAAGGTCAGACCCGGAGTTCTCCCTCTCCTGGGTTGAGGGAACTGGAGTATGTCAAAAAGAAAGTAACTTTCAGGCTCATCTGTTCCTGGGTAGGCACCTGCGTTAAGAAGCAGTCAGACACAGTTAAACCAGCGGTCTGCCTTCTCAGCCAGGGCTCCAGAGTCTGTCTTTCTAGGCTGTTGGAGGGCACCTGGTGAGAAAAGGTGCAAATGGATGAGAAGCAATTCAGAGACAGGGCCAGGACCCTTGACCTTCTAGTCCAGAGTCGGCCAGGACATCTTAAGTGTTTGTGCACATGCAGGGTTGTTCAGAATCCCAAACGGCTCCAATTTAAGGGGACTATTGAGCTTGCTGGAGGCTTCTTCTCCATCAGTGCTGGGGTAGGAGTGCCCGTACTCCACAGATCTTGTCATTCCCCCAAGAAGAGTAATTTCTACATCCCTTATGGTACTTAGCATCTCTTGTGAGATACACGTGAAGATTGCTGATGCCTTGAAATAAACGCCTCTAGAGTGGAGCCTCTGATTCATTATTCGAATGTTAATTACCACTTCTGAAGGTGAAACTCCCAATTAGGGTACGTCAAATTTTATTTTTAAATGAGCACTCCTCGGGCACTTACCATGGGCTAAATTCTTTACAAATGTTAACTCATTTAAGCCTCCTAACTGTCTTATGCTATAGGTACTATTCCTGTGCCCTTGGTGGAGATGAGGAACCTGGGACACAGAGGTTAGGTTCCTCCCCCAGGTCACAGGGATAACCTGTACAGGTGGGGCTCCCCCGGGCAGCTGCCCTGCCCACCCCCTACCCCTCCAACTCCCTAACTCCCTCCCACCCAACTGGGCTCCACAGTCTGATGTTAACCAGCTACCCTGATGTGCTTCCTTTCTGTCATTTTAAAGGAAGTTATGGAAAATACACTGGTGTAAGTTCCCATCCTAAGGGCTCCCTTCATGGGTTACTACATGTCATTTCTGAGCCTCTCTTCAATGCCAAGAATAAGGCTCTTCATCCAAATTCTGGCTCCCCAAAAAAATACTGTTGACTATGATTGAATTGCTAAAAGATAGGCCAAGAAGCCCAGGAAAGGAAAAAAACTTCTTTTCAGTTAAAAAAAAGGGAATTGAAACCAGTTCCTAAAATTAGTTCTGAGAATGTTCTGGGGCAATGATAGAGTCGATCAAATTTTTCCCACTTCATATTGTTCACCTTGATATTAATTTTGCTGATTTTGAAAAATTTTGTTGAAATATATGAACTTACTCATTGAGCTAAGAAACATTCTTGAAAATATACATTAAAGTTGTGCATTAAATTTAACCTGTAAGGATAAATTTATTTATTTTATCAAGTAAAAAAGACTATAATTCAATGAATTTAAGGTTCAAAATATGTCATAATTTCATTTTATGTTTCAATATGCTATTCAAAGAAAACAATTCTGTTTTTAAAAAATGTGTTTATTGAGGTTTAACTCACCATAAGATTTGCCAATTCAAAGCATGCAATTCAGTGCTTTTAAGTATACTCACAGAATTTTGCAATCCTCACCACAATCTAACTTTAGGACATTTTTATCAGCTCCAGCAGAAACCTCGTACCCTCTGGAAGTCACTCCCCATTCGTCTCCATCTTGTAGCCCTGCCGTCCTCAACCCCCTACCCCCACCTCCCTGGCAGTGACAGCTACCCAGCTAACCAGCTTCCTGTGGTTCCATTATGGGTCTGCAGCCTGTTAGGAACCAGGCTTCACAGCAGGAGGTGAGTGGTGGGCAAGTGAGCAAAGCTTCATCTGTATTTACAGCTACTCGCCCATCACTTGAATCACTGCCTGAGCTCCACCTCCTATCAGAGAAGTGGCAGCACCAGGTTGTCCCAGGAACACAAACCTTACTGTAAACTGCTCCTGGGAGGGATCTAGGCTGTGCCCTCCTTATGAGAATCTAATGCCTGATGATCTGAGATGGAGATCATGTACCTGAACTGTCCCAATCACCCCTCACCCTCACCATGTTCATTTAATAACTGTCTTCCATGAAACCAGTCCCTAGTGCCAAAAAGATTGGGGACCACTGCCCTAGCCCTGACAACCATCAGTCTATTTTCTTTTTATATAGATTTGCCTACTCTGGATATTTCATATAGAAGGAATCCAACACCATAATTAACATATAGTTTTGACATGAAAACCCATCTGAGCTATATCATCTTAGAATTGCATAATAGGAGCATTCTAGCTGTCAAATAAAAATGAATCCAGAGTCAGATAAGGAGAGGGTTTCTTCACAAAAAAGAGAACACTTTGATCTCAAAAATGTGCCAGAGTCTCAAAATCAAACAGAAAAGTCTCTCCTGGGAGGGGTGAACAGATCTTAGGAGAAACTTTTAAGGGGAAGCCAGACTGGGGGGAGGGGGAGCGGGGTGTGTCCATTGAGGTTTAGGAGGAAATCGGTCTCAGTCTTGGAGTCTCAGGATGAGCTGATGTGGGGCATATTTTGCATATTAGGGCTTGCTCAGACTGGGGCCAGAGTTCAGGGACCCAAGGAAGGAGAGAGGCTGGAGGGAACTTTGGACAAGACAGTGAAGAGGGAGGAATGGATAGTAGTGAATGTGTGGCCCTGGTATGTGTTATCCCGAATGGACTCCCCGGATGTCCTGCTGGCGGTGTGGAGTGCTAAAAATAAGCCTCCTTTCCACAAGAACATACCATCACCTCTAAAAATTTTCAGACATGCGGAAAAAAACCAGTAGTGAAAAACATAAGGCAGAAGGCAAGCTCAAGGGGAGAATGGATTATGAAAAGAAAGGATCGTGCAAATCTGGGGCGGGGGAACTTAATAGGATAAAAATGGTCATGAAGGTTTTAGTTAGAATTATTAAGCTTGAGAAATGAGCTTGAGAAAATTTTAGGTCGTACAATCCAAATGGTTAGTTTCTTGTCAGACAACATCTTACAATTCTGTTCTAACTGCCATGTTGAGTTTCTAACACATTTCTTCTTCTATTCCCCTTAAAATGTTTATGCAAACCAAAAAAGTCTTTTAGCTTTCCCTTAAGAGTCTATAAGCCAGGGGAGGGGGGAGGAGGGGTGGAGGGAGGGTGATTGGTGGGTCCACACCTACAGTGCATCTTACAAGGGTACATGTGAAACTTACTAAATGTAGAATATAAATATCTTAACATAATAACTAAGAAAATGCCGTGAAGGCTATGTTAACCAGTTTGATGAAAATATTTCAAATTGTATATAAAACCAGCCCATTGTACCCCATGATTGCATTAATGTACACAGCTATGATTTAATTAAAAAAAAGTCTATAAGCCACCGTGAGAACGTCACTTGTTCTTGTTCTGAGCTCCAAAATTTACTATGAAATCCATTCACTTTGAGTCAGATTCCTACCTACAGATCAGATTTAAGATTATAAAAATAATTATATTGTTGTAAATAGATTTGTTCCCTACAGAGTTTTCTATTCCTGACTGTATGTATGTCATTTAAAGAATAAGTAATTTAGTCGTGTTTTTGTCAATTTCCTTTTCTTGCTTTATTTCTGCTTTACTTTTTATTTTTGAATGAAGAATTGAAAGGCTTTAGAATTTTTTAGATTACTGAGTTAAGGTGACAGGTGCTAGTTCTCATGTAATTACTCTAACAGCCTATAAATTCTAGTCCACTCATTAAAAAGAAAATCTTTGCATTGGAAAAAATTGTTTAAATACAACTGCGGTGTTATTTGGAGCAATATCTTTGCAGTCGTGAGGTCTTAGCCATTCATCAGTGGCCGACGTGGGAAACAGCACTATGGTACCCCCTCGGGAGCTATCAGTCCAAGTGTAGGCGTTCTGTGTGTCTGGGATCTAGAGATGACTCAGACGCTGTGGGAGTTTCTTTGGCAGGTAATTTTATTTTCCCCATGGCTGAAGATAATTACTGTGCTAAAGTTCTGTGCAAATATGATGTGATAAGGCTTTGAAATCCAGGTTATGCAGCCTTTCTTTCATTCTAAATAAAAGCCAGTAGTGGGGAGGTTGCTAGTTGTATGCTAGACCAATGAATTGTTTTTAAAAACATATTACTGTAGATTAACCCAATAACTATTAAATGGGACTGAACATCACTTGGTTTTTTTTTGTAACAGTTCGTTGTGCGAGGAACACTCCTGCCTTTCTAGCTGGAAGACTGCACCAAGCCTTGAAGGTTGGTCTAGAAATTTCATATGCATTCTCAGCAGCCCCAAAGGAGAATGTTAAAGTGTTGCTTCATATTGATGGACTGTCATAGCTCTCTTCCACTTTAGTGAGTTCTCTTTATTAGCTAATCCGTTTACTGATGGGTCTCATAGGTTAATAGTGAGTAGTCAGGGTAGAGACAGAGTTCAGTGGAGACTAAGTTTTGTAGAACGCTAACTTCGTTCTCAACAGAGTAGATCCTGCTCAAGCTGCTGTGCTGGAAATACACCAAGCTGAGTGGGCAGCCTTTCCGCGGGATTGCAACCCTGTGTTTTCTTGTCTGTCTTCACTGCCGGATGGTGAGCTCCGTGAGTGAGCGTACAGGCTCTTGTGTATGCCCAGACCCGAGAGAGAGGCTTGCACAGGGAAGATGCCTACCTTGAGGTCTTTACCGGTGGCCCTTGGTCCCACACGCATCTTCAAAGTTGCATCCAAAGTGAACACATCGCCTCCCTTAGCTCAGCCCCCAACCCCAGCTCCCTCCGAGTTCCATCGTCTCAGAGGAAAGGCTCCCAGAACTGCCTTGCCCAACTCTCAGAAGGTGTGTGGCTTCTCCCGGCACTGTCACTGTGCTCAGCCTCCTTCCTGCTCCCTGACTCCGGGAAGTCTGTTCCCACAACAGAGGTTGCAGGTGCTGCCCCCTCTGCCTGGAATGTTCCTGCTCCTCCCCTGTCTGCGGCTGACTCCTCATCCTGCGGGTTCGGTTCCCAGGGAGGTCTCCTCTGCCTAGGCTGGCCGACCGGTTCCCTCAGTCACTCTCCCTTCCACATCCTTACTTTATTTTCTTCGCTGGTTAGTTTGCTGTCTGCCTCCACCTGGTAGAACCCTCTGTGTGGACAGAGATGTCATCTGTGCTGTCCGCCATGGGCACAGTCAGCAGACGCCCCCTAAGCTTTTGTCAGATGAATAGAAAGATGACAGAGTCAATGTCCACCTAACTGCCCCTCCAGAAATTTTATGCACGCCTCTCCTTCCTTATCTCCAAATGATACACTGTCACATTTTGTCAATCCACCTAGGGAAGCAGCTCTCTAATCTTCTCTTTCTCTCCGTCCCTACCGCCATTGTTCTGGTTCATGCCACCGTCATCTCTTTCCTTTATCACTACAGTCAGCTCTGGATGGTCACAAAGCCTCTCCATTTTTTTTTTTTTTTTTGCAGTTTTTGGCTGGGGCTGGGTTTGAACCCGCCACCTCCGGTATATGGGGCTGGCGCCCCACTCCTTTGAACCACAGGCGCTGCCCACAAAGCCTGTACTTTCCCTTATCTTCATCCTCCTCCTACCCTGCAATCTGTTTGTCATATGGCAGTCAAAGTGATTTTATGAAACCATAAATCTGACCTGGTCTCAGCATTCTCATGCTGAAAACATTGCCGTTGTTCTCTATACTCGGGAAAAGGTCAGCATTTCCTTTCCTGGTTAGCAAGGTCTGGCCTTCCCAGGGTCACCTCTTGCTATGTCCCTCTTTAGTATTTCTGCATCCTCGAACGCGGTGCTCTGACCCTTCCCCCATGCGGTCTGTCCTGTTTACGTGATCCCACTCCTTCCCGTGGTTGACCGGGTAGGTCTCAGCTAAAATGTCACCTTCTTACATCTTCCCTAGTCCCTGTCTTTCTTCAGCCCCCATTATGTGTCCCCCGCCCCGTGTTGTAAAAGAACAGCTGCGCTGGGCAACTTATAGAGAAAAAGAGGTTTATTTGGCTCATGGTCTGCTGTACGAGAAGGCTGCGCAGCATCTGCTTCTGGTGAGGCCTTCAGGGAGCCTCTGGTCAGGGTGGAAGGAGGAGCAGGCCTGTCGCATGGCGAGAGGAGGAGGAAGAGAGGGCGGAGGTGGTGCCAGGCTCCCCTAAACAACCAGCTCTCTAACTAATGAACTGAGAACACACTTGGTATCTTCTCGAGAGAGGGCACCACCAAGTCATTCATGACCAAACGCCTTCCACCAACACTGGGGACCATGTTTCAACAGGGGCCACACATCCAAAGCACATCAGAACTCGGTATCCCCCTGGGTCAGATTGCTTTGCTGTGGTCTGCTTTCTTGCCTGTACCCTTCACAAAACTGGAACCTTAACAGGGACCTCTTGTCTCTACTTTCCAGAATTTAGCATGGCGCTGGCACAGAGTAGGTGCTAAACAAATATTTCTTTAATGATAAATGGTGAGGCTTGGCCCCTGCAGCTCAAGCGGCTAAAGCGCCAGCCACATACACCAGAGCTGGCAGGTTGGAATCCAGCCCAGGCTTGCCAAACAACAATGACAACTACAACCAAAAAATAGCCGGGTGTTGTGGCAGACACCTGTAGTCCCAGCTACTCTCGAAGCCGAGGCAAGAGAATCACTTAAGCCCAAGAGTTTGAGGTTGGTGTGAGCTAAGACACTGGGGCACTCTACCCAGGGCAACAGCTTGAGACTCTGTGTCCAAAAAAAAAAAAAAGATAAATGGCGAAATTTGATGATAAATGAAGGAGAATCACTGTGTTTGAATATTTTGTGTGCCATTATCTATTCCTTACAAATATCGATCTGTTGTTTTGGGACAAATGAGTTTTGTATTGTGAACACCTGCATTTCTAAACAGGGTGCTGGAACTGATGAGTTTACGCTGAACCGAATAATGGTTTCCCGATCAGAAATTGACCTTCTGGACATTCGAGCAGAGTTCAAGAAGCATTGTGGCTATTCTCTGTATTCAGCAATTAAAGTAAGTCTCCTCTTAAAAATAGCAAAACATGGGTGGCGCCTGTGGCTCAGTGAGCAGGACACCGGCCCCATATGCCAAGGGTGGCGGGTTCAAACCCAGCCCCGGCCAAACTGCAACAAAAAAATAGCCGGGCGTTGTGGCGGGCGCCTGTAGTCCCAGCTGCTCAGGAGGCTGAGGCAAGAGAATCGCGGAAGCCCAAGAGTTAGAGGTTGCTGTGAGCCGTGTGATGCCACGGCACTCTACCGAGGGCGGTACAGTGAGACTCTGTCTCTACAAAAAAAAAAAAAAAATAGCAAAACATATTTTGTTCTTTTCCATCCATCCTCTTTCCTGAATATTCCTTAAAACATAAAGATATATATGACTTAGATTTCTTTTTCCTTGTCAGTGCATAAATGTATTGTCTGAATTTAAAACAGAGCATCAAAATGTCCCTTAAAGATACTGTTTTTTGGCTCCAGAATCCCAGGCATATAATAGACATTCAGCTTTTTTTTAGGTTTCACTGGCCATTACTTTTACTTTTTTTGTGAATTTGAAATGCAAGTTGTTTACTTGTTTATAGTGCACTATTTTCATTTATTTCAGAGTTTTATTACAATATGAGGGAAAAAATACATATTTAAAATTTCAGCTCGGTGCCCATAGCTCAGAGGTTACAGTGCCAGCCACATACACGGAGGCTGATGGGTTCAAACCCCACCCAGGCCTGCTAAATAGCAAGGACAACTGCAACAAAAAAATAGCCGGGCACTGTGGTGGGCGCCTGTAGTCCCAGCTACTCGGGAGGCTGAGGCAAGAGAATCGCTTAAGCCCAAGAGTTTGAGGTTGCTGCGAGCTGTGATACTACAGCACTCAACCGAGGGTAACATAGTGAGACTCTGTCTCAAAGAAAAAAAAAGTTCCTCTGTTTTACACAAAAGATACTGTGGTTCTGCAGCTTAAGAGGTTTTTTCTTAACTTCATTTTGCACTTCCACGAGGAATATGTGAGTTTTAGTTTCTTATAGTCTTGGTACAGTGGGTGTTTTCAAACTTGAGTAGGTAAGAAATAGTTATATCATACAGTTTTAATATATATTTGTCTTACTATGAGTGAAGCTGATCGTATTTTTATGTTTTACATGATTATATTTTTCTGTGATGTATCTTTTTATGTTCTTTGCCCATATTCATTTGGGGTTTTGTTCTTATTGATTAATTTTAATTTTTATTTTTTGGAGATATGGTCTTGCTCTGTCACACATGCTAGGCCTAGAGTGCAGTGGTGTCATAGCTCACAGCAACCTCAAACTCCTCGGCTCAAGCAATCCTCCTGCCTCAGCCTCCCCAGTAGTTGGGACTGCAGGCGCCTGGCACTAGGTTCACTTATTTTTCTACTTTTTTGTAGAGATAGGGTTTTGGTCTTCCTGAGACTGGTCTTAAACTCCTGGCCTCAAGTGATCTTCCTACCTCAACCTTGCAAAGTGCTAGGATTAGAGGCATGAGCCACAATATTCCTATTTCCACATAGGAAAAAACATAAATATTTTCCCCAGTTTGTTATTTGTTCTTTGACTTGGCGGAAAGTATTTACTCCAAGGAGAAGTTATTTTTAAATCTTAATTGCATTTATCAGTCTTTTCTTTTACAGTTTCTTGATTTTAAAAACATTATGTCCCTTGTGTTTCTATGGATGTAGATGAGCCTCTTGTAAAATGTGTTACGTTCCTTCCTTTCTGTTTTGAGGAATGAAACCAACTGCCGTTGTCCTCACATCTCAGTTGGTATGATTATATAAATAGAAACCCCAAATAAGTATAAATTATTGGAATTAATAAGAAAGTACGGGCTCGGCACCTGTGGCACAGTGGTTATGGCACCAGCCACATACACCAAGGGTGGTGGATTCGAACCCGGCCTGGGCCAGGTAAACAACTGCAACAAAAAAATAGCCAGGCGTTGTGGTGGACACCTGTAATCACAGCTACTTGGGAGGCTGAGGCAAGAGAATGGCTTATGCCCAAGAGTTTGAGGTTGCTGTGAGCTGTGACACCATGGCACTCTACGGAGGGCAACATAGTGAGACTCTGTCTCAAAAAAAAAAAAAAGAAAGAAAAAGAAAGTAAGACAGGCAAAAATTATGCAAGAGGCTTCCATACCGTAAGCTCCTCGTTTGAAAGTCTCCCTCCCAACAGGAAGCCAGCAATTGGTAAATGGTGACCGAAGGGGCGTGGCCCACACCTGCTCTGCAGGCTTCTGTTGACTTATTATAACACCTTGGTTCCCCAGACCATGTATGAAAGTTTCCAGTAAATGAGTGACAGGCTTAGTCCAAGCTGGTTCCCTCAACCATAGTGAGAGCTTGAGGCTGATAAGTGGTGCAGTCCAACCATCCCAGCCACCAAGGCCACACTGACCAGGTTGAAGGACAGAGACAGGGCTGGCTTTCCCGAGTCCCATGGGCTGCCCAGTCCATCCCTTTCCATATCTCTACCACCCCATCCTCTCGAGACAGGTCGCTACCCTGGGAGTGAGTGCTTCCCCCAGCGGCCAAGTGGGGAGCGTTCACCCTGAGTACTAACGGCCTGAACTTGGGATTAGAGTTGCTTCTGTCCAGACAGCATGGGCACAGGTGAAGGGTCATGTATGCAGATCCTGATTTTGGTGGCTCCCAGGCAGCCACCTGTCTCAAGTTCCTAGGAAGCTAGAGCCCTGCCCTTGTGAGGGAGGCAACACCTGGCCATGGCCGCAGGTTCACACCAGTGTCTGTGTGTGTCAGTGCTGCAGTCCCCGGCCCAGCCTTCGCTCTGGCCCTGCCCATGGTTGTCACCCTTGGCCAGGCACATATGTTGGCCTGGGCCTTTCTGCAGCTATCTGGGGGAAGGTTTCTGCCTACTTTAAAATGGTTTATGAGTGAATGAATGAACATCAATCAGTGAACTAGATTCCTTCACCAAAATCTTTCTTTTTTTTTTTTTTTTTAATCAGAGCTTTTTTTTTTTTTTTTTGTACTAAACCTTCCCAGAAAGAGATGGATGCATATGTTGAAATCTGTAACTTACTCAAAAGGCAACTCTCAGGCCGGGGCCGGGTCTCAGCACAGATCACAGCACACTCAGAGATCTATCTGAATCAATCCTGACACACTTCAACAATTCAGTCATCGGAGGAAGCTTCAGTAACGTTACCCACACTGTATTTACAAGGGAAGAAAAGTAGACTCTAGATTTTATGAAGATTATCAGTAACAAGATTGAGGCCCACAGAGGGCTTTCAGTTTACCCTCAGTAAACAAAAAAATTAAATTAACCAGGGGCTGTCAGTCCCCCCCGTGGCCTGGGTAGTTGAGGCTTATTGTATTAGAAAACATTTAAACTAGTCATAGTTTGGTAGGAAAGCAAACTCTATTGCTGCAGAGTCCAGTTTGTAATTTGAAAGAATATAAAGTTCCTTTATTTCTACTAACTAACGTATATTATTACGTAGTCTTATTACATTGTTGGTACTGACGAGCAGAATCTTTTCAGATGGCTGAGTTTCTGAAGTTCAGGGACAGCATTCCCTTCTGGGCATCAGCCCCTCCCGTGGTTCTGTCCTCCCTCCCTTCCCTGTGGTTCAGACGTTTCTCTGTGCAGTGACACTTTCCTCGGTGATTGGTGGGGAGAAGGAGCATAGAGAAGAATAGAGGTGAAGCCAAATGCGTATTTCGTATTACTTTAATAACAAGCTATGAATGGAGCATTTAGATAAAATTACCTTTGGGGATAGATTTCCTTGGTCAACAAATTATGTAACTGTTTAATAAATAGCAAGATTCCAGGTTCTTTATGGGAAAATATAGTAACCACCCTCAATACACTCAAAATCTATGTAGAGACTTGAGGTGTGTATAAAAAACAAACTCAAATAACTGAAATAACTTATGATGAAATACTAGATTGTGTGGTACAGAGGATGGCCATATAGGAATTGAGAGGAAAAGAAGGTTGGGGTTAGATGAGGAATGTTTCTTACAGAAATGAGTCCTGAGCCTGCCTTCCAGGTCAGGGAGCCTGAGCTCCTCCCATGGGTCAGGTGCTGTGCTGGGCAGGAGGTCTGAGGCAGAAGGGAAGAAATAATGAGGCACTTTTTTGATTAGGGTCTACCTTGGAGAATATTGAGAAATAAAATGCTAGTGGTAAGTGAGTAAGTGGTAAGTGGTAACTGAGTTCAGTTGAAAGAAAGCTTTGAGATCAGGGAATTTGTACTTCATTCAATGAAAAATTTTTATTAAATGCATATTATGTGCTAGGTTCAGGGTTACAATTGTAAGCAGTGGGTAGGGGGGACCTTTTTTTCTTTTGCCCTTATAGAATTATAAATAAATGAAAAAATTACAACTTGTGTTAAGTGTAAAGGAAAGGGAAATTATGGAAAGAACACGTAATAAATAACAGGCTTTGGCCTATAGAGGAAAAGCTTCTATGAGGAAATTATGGTTCAGATCTGGAAAAGGAATGGATATTACTAAGGCAAAGGTTGTGGAGTAGGAAGCCAGCAAACCCTTCTGACAAGAGGATGGCAAATGGAAAGACATTTGGTGGAGGAAACAGAATGAAAGCGCAGTATGGAGGGACCAGATCACGCTTTTTGTCAGTCTTTAAGGATTTTTGTCTTTAGCTTAGGTGTAAGAGGAAACCACTGAAGAGTCTCGGGTGGGTCGGAGCCATGATCGCTGAAAGATCCCTGTGACTGTCTCCAATGGACGTCGGTGGAGGAGATGTGGGGGGCTATAGCCTGAGTCATATGACAGTAGCTTGGTGCTGCAAAAGGGGGGGTGTGCAAAGCTCCAGAGAGACTTAAGAGTTAAACCTTCAGGGACTTGGTGTGAGGAGTGAAGGAAAGAAGGTGTCGGGATGCGGGGGTGATGCCCAGGTCTAACTTGGGAAACATACTGGTGCCCTTCCCAGCAGGGGGTCAAGTTTTAGGATTATTTGGGGGTGGAGAGAGCAGGAGGAACTTCTTGAGTTTGGTTTCATGTGTACTGAGTTTGAGATGTCTTTGAAACATGCGAAGTGGAGATGTCACCTAGGTCGTGAGTGGTATGAGATAGGCCTTGAGAGTCAGTCCTGTTACTGGGTCCTTAGACATGGATGAAATTTCCCTAGGGAGAAGGTAGGGGGAGTAGGAGAACAAGGCTTGGATTGAGCTTTAAGCATCCCTAACAAGTCATAGCTGGTAGAGGATGAGCCAGCAAAGAAGACAGAGAGGGAGGTGCCAGCGGGGCAGGAGGCGGACTTAGAGCAGGTGGCAGGACAGAAGTCAGGGAGGAGAATGTTTGCAAGTGGGTGGATCAGCAATGTGCTGAGTCTTGCTGACTGAAAAGTAAGGTCAGGGCCAGAAAATGTTTGTAAGTTTGAATAAAAACACTAAAAATTAATACCTGGGGAACACAGATTGATGAATATACAGTCAAACTAGTGGCAAGAGATGAGAGCCTAGTCTAGATTTGCAGCAGCTAGCTGGGACAAGAAATACCCTGAAAAGCACCACAAAGTAACAATAGGCCGGACTGACTGAGGGTGGAGGATAAAGGGTGGGATCCAAGTTAAGAGAAGAGTGAGCCACAGTGCCACGGTTACAAATAAACCAACAGAATCATCCAGTTACTTTCTTAAGAATCCTTAATGTGACCTAGTTAGAAAGGTTTAAATCATGTTCAACGCTTTTTTTTTTTTTTTTTTTTTTTTGTAGAGACAGAGTTTCACTTTATGGCCCTCGGTAGAGTGCCGTGGCGTCACACAGCTCACAGCAACCTCCAGCTCCTGGGCTTAGGCGATTCTCCTGCCTCAGCCTCCCGAGCAGCTGGGACTACAGGCGCCCGCCACAACGCCCGGCTATTTTTTGGTTGCAGTTTGGCAGGGCTGGGCTTGAACCCACCACCCTCGGCATATGGGGCCGGCGCCCTACTCACTGAGCCACAGGCACCGCCCATGTTCAAAGCTTTTAAAAACACAACAATTTTTTGTGTGAAAACAGAATTTCTAAAATGCCGTATAAATAGACAGCAGAGGGTACAGAGGTAGGAGAAAGGATGAACTTGGTTTACTCCCCACGGTATCAGAATTTTATGTATAGTTTTCTGTTGAGCCACTGGATGTATTTTCTTTCCTAACTAATAAAACCCCTAGTGATTGTGTACAACTGTGTTCCGAGATGGCTAGAGGGAGCTCTTTTAATGCAAAGCTAGAGCATTTTTACTGCTCGGTAATTTGAGAGAATGTTTCATATGGCTGAGCAAGACAGGAGACCAGTAGGGGGAAAACTAACATCTGTCTAAAACAGAAGAATACATATTAGGGCCTGTGCGTCTTACTTTGAAAGTAATGGTACTTTTTGTTACTTGTGTGATATCCCCACTAACACTAATATTTACCTCAACGGCAGCTCTTTCAAATGTGGAACTTACATGCTAAGAAGTGCTATCATTCTTGAGTGTAGAAGGGGAAACTGAAAAAAATTCAAGTTAAAAAAAGAAAGAAAAATAAGAGGAGCTCATTGGTTTGGGTTGTCTTAAATAAAATAAAAACAATGTGAAAATTTTAGACAATCCAGGTTAAAAGCCAAGTTTTCCTTCTGATGAAGCCTTTTGCATAGCAAGTATGGCATAGTTGTCCTTTAAGCTTTAACCTCACCTAGTATCTTTTCCAAATATTTCATTTTGGCTGGCCCAGGGAAGCGGAACTGGTAAACCCATTCTTTGGGGATGTGGTTTATTTCACCTTAAGTCAGGTAGTGTAGCATAATAACAAGGGTCGAGGCTCCCTGGGTTCAAATTCTGCTTCTGTCACTTACTCTTCATATGATTTAGGGCAAATTTCCGAACGCCTGTTTGTCTCATTTTACCTACATATTAAATGAGGATGCTTATGGTACCTGTTGCATAGAGCTGGCCTAAAGGTTAAAATAGTTAATACACATTTTGAATAGCAAGTATTTGATAAATCTTAGTTATTAAAATTAATTTATAAGGTTTGGCAGAAATTAATATTATATAATTGATTCAATCTTCAATCTTACCTTTTTTAAACCCAAATTGAAATTTAATTGCAATGTATCAGTAAGAATTTAAACATTATTCATTATGAACAGGATAGTATGCTGGAATGTGATTACAACCCCCCAGGTATGAATGAATGGGGGAATGCGGGTGCATTTTACCACATGCGACAGCTCTTGAGGCTCACACCCCAGTGAATTCCTTAGAGCTGTGGCATTTGATTCATTGGAACCTTTTATTATTTATGCTCTATTTGCTCTTCTCTGTCGGTCCTGTTCTTTGCAGTCGGATACTTCTGGAGACTATGAAGTCGCGCTCTTAAAGATCTGTGGAGGAGATGACTGAATCAAGAAGATAATTTCTGTAGTTCACCTCTGCATACCAGGCTTCCCACCAGCTCTGTTTACTTCTCTCTCACAGTATTTAAAAGTATAAGCAAGTATAAATAGCAACCTGTTTTCCTAACAGAAATTTTCATTGTTCCATAATAACAACAAAATTGATTATTTTAGATCATCTCATTTATAATATAGTAGTTTATAAGTGAAATTTAAAATGGTATTAAGGATCTGATAGTACTATCTGAATTATAGATCTGCTTACAAAGTCAGAATCTTTGTATAGGTCTAAACCATTAAACATAAGGCAAGGTAATAAAAATTGTCCTTGTTAAAGGTAATTTGTCTGTTTGCTTTTAGAGTCTACCAACATTGTTTGGTGCCTGGTGCCAACAACTAATGATATTTTAAAAACATGTTTTTGTTATAAAAGCTGTTGCTGCTTTAATTTATCTACCGTAGCATTAATTACACCCTTCTTTAAGAAAGGAATAAAAAGGAAGATCTATATAACCCTGGCAATACATGGTAAGTTGTTTCAACCCTCAGGAAGGATCTGCTGAACTATTGATCTAATCACTTCTTGTCTGAATGGCATTAATTAGGGTGGCTCCATGCTAAATACTACTTTCCCAGAGTGAGTATTTAGAATGCAGTCTATGAGGTTTCCTTTTCCCATCAGTTGGCAAAATTAGGCATTTAAAGAATACCTCATGTTATCTTTGTTTTTTTTTTTTTTTCTCATGTTATCTTTGAATGGACCATCACGTGAAATGCCTCAGCTGATATGAAATATATGAGGTAAAGACTCCAGTTGGAGATTCTGCCTGGCAGAGCCTAGAAGTGATCATACACGGAAGACAGTAAGCCCGGGGTGTTTGGTCAGTACAGACCACGATGAGCACCCCTGCGGTCTTTCAGAAAGACCGACTAGTTATTAGGCCTGAGTGGAGCAGAAGAACGTACGGGGGAAGAAAGCTAGAGGCAGGGAGCCCGTTTCACAAGTTAGTTTGGTAATCAATACCAGAATAGTCAGCCTGAACCGAGATGATGGCAGGAAAGAACGAAAAAGGAAAACAGTCCTGAATGAAGAATGGGTCAGGGAACAGTCAGCACTGAGACCCACTGAGTCTGACTACGGGTCGGGCACCATGTTCAACAATGTAGGATGTTTTAAATTGTTAATCCTCAGGCCCCCTCACAGTGCAGACGTTAACTCCCAGATGCAGGAATGAGATCTTAGAGAAATTAAGTAACTTGCCATTGGACGGGCCAAGATTTAAACCCACATAGCCCAGCCCCAGTGTCCAGGCTTCTCACCACCACTTTGCCTTAGAATCAGTCCTGTCCCAGGAGCATTGTTCTCTCCCATCCCCATGCACAGAACACTGCTCAGCACACAGAAGGCATTTAACACAGCCAGTCTTTGTTGAATGAATGAAAGTTTTTTTAACCCCTATGTATTTGAACTCTGTGAATGAATTTGGATGGCTAAACATTTGTAAGAGTAGCTGAGTCTCAGCTTCCTAGATATGGGGAAAGAAACTAATATAATTGGAGTATGGTGGTGGTTGAATAAAAGTTCAAAAATTCTTCCCACGTGCAGAATACTTTTTCCAAGCCTCCCATTACCATCCAGAGAAATATCGTGAAGCTGATCAGGGTATCGGGGCTTCTGGAAAAGCAGCAAGTTCAAACGGGTATTGAATCTCCTTTACTTACCTTCAAGCTAAACTCCGAAAATGCTATTCCAAGGTTAACCTTGGCCACATCCTCCTAAGTAATGGAAAGGGAATCTCTTCCCTCTTTATTTATTTATTTTTTTTTTTTTTGGCCGGGGCTGGGTTTGAACCCGCCACCTCCGGCATATGGGATCGGCGCCCTACTCCTTTAGCCACAGGCGCCGCCCTCTTCCCTCTTTAGATTTTGATATTAATTGTTCTCATTTCCTCTGGAAAAATAATTTGCTGCATTAGAGCTCTCCCATTATACTTTACCCCCTTCTTTTCCTCCCTCCTTTCTTCTCTCCCTTTTTCTATTTCTGTAATGTAACAAGCACTGTAAACATGGGAACTAGACTCCAACAATAACTCAGGACCAGCCACATGGTTCCCCCTCCCATCCTCCCTGCCACGCCCCACCCCTAAACAGAAGTAGCCTCAATTTCATGTTTATCATCCCCATGCTTTCTGTTTATATAGTTTTTTTTAATAATTTTTTCCTTTCATTAAGTGAGTCTTACGCTATATAATCTCTGGAACTTTCTTTTTCACCTAATGCTGAGTGACATCCATATCACTGCATGTCATATGTTTCATTAATTTATTATATTTATTTATTTATTTATTTGAGATGGGAATCTCACTCTGTTGCCCAGGTTCACACAATCCTCCTGCCTCGTCCTCCTGAATAGCTGGAACTACAGGCATGCACCACCATGCTAATTTATTTATTTTAACTGGTATGTATCATTCCGTTGTGTAAATTATAATTCCTGCGATGCCAGAAATTGCCCTGAAGAGAGTAGAGGAAGCCTGGTTTTATCTGGCTCCCTGCCCCTGTGCGTCTGTATAGTTAGGATGCCTCACTACAACCACAGATGTAGCCATTATTGCTAGTTAGTCAGGGGCAGAGAAAAGTGAGAAAAACAGTAAACTAAGAAGAATCTGTGTTCTTTTGTACATTCCCAGGGATTAGCTGTTTAATCTTGGGATAGAAAGTGACAGCTACTAAACTATCTTGGATGTATATGGCATATCTCTCCAGATTCACACAGTAGGTATATAATAAATGTTAACAGCTTATAAAGCAGGGACTAGACCTTCCCTGCCAGTCCCGTCAGGTTGCTGTAAATCAGGAAACAATCACTAGAGCTACCTTGGAAAGTATCAAATGTTATTCAAATGTCTCGTATTAATGTTAGAATAATCGATTTTTGTTTTACATGTGAATCAAGGACTTACTTTGTGAAGAGTACTGTGTTAGATATTCTGGATCTCACCTATTCTCAGAATTGTTATGCCATTATGTCTTAAGTACTTTCCAAAACAAAGCATGGTCACATGTGTCAACATTTTCCTATTTTCCAAATGAGGAAGACGAGAGTCGGGAAGGGTAGGTAGCTGGCCCAAGGTTTCAGAGCACAAAGCCCAGGTTTAGGACCAGGTCCCGTGGACCTAACTTGTCTGTGCATGAGTGGAAGGTAAGAACTTAAAGGAAGCAGGGATCACACTAGAGAATTCTGCAAAAGTAAGCAAGTCTGAGACAGCCCGTCAGCCCTTCTGCTCTCACCCCAGCCTCGTGCAGACTGGGCCAGCTGTTAGACTGCTCCAAGTTTCTTTCTGATGGTTCCAGTGGAACTATCTCTAGATAGTTGTTGTTGATGATCCTTCCAAAGAACCATAATACTTATCTAAATATTTGAATACCTGAATGAGAACGGTCATACATTGCACAGAAGCAGTGCTATGGTCAAGTTCATGGGCCCTAGAGTCAGGCTGCTGGATCTGTGACTTAAGGCGATTATCTTTCTGAGCCACATATTCCTCACCTTTACGATGAGGACAATAATAGTACCTACTCATCAGATTATTTTGATAATTAAATGAGAAAACACTTAAAAGGTGTTTGGCACAGTGCCTTGCACGTGATAAGCCCTCATTAAATGTTAGCCTGTGTCATATTATTATCAGTGTATTATTCAAGGACCACTTTTTTTTTATTGCCTCCAATTTCCACAAGGTGGCAGGTCAAGTTCAAAGTGGACCCCATGGCTTTGTATCCCAATTGCAAAACCTACTTAATTTGCCTCAGAATAACTGGTCCAAATGTGAACTGTTTGGAAACATCTTGTATAGCATCTTTGTCATGATTGAGGCATCTTATTGTCACTGTAAAGTCCTTCTCAGTGGAACATGTGGAAAAATTAATCATCTGGTTTCTCAGACTTCCCAAGACCATATGCATTTATAGGAAATGTATATTAGCTCTGCCAGGGGTCACCTGCATGAGTGAGTGTATTCAAGTCCTTGGGTTAAGTGCTAAGTTTGCTCCCTGAAGACTGTGAAAGGAGAAAATTAGCAAGCTGGGGAGAGTCCTGGCCTCTGTGACTGATGAACTGCAGGAGACAAGTTTGTACACCTCATTCTAGAATAAGAGGATATTTGGTCTATAAATCAGGAGCTGCAAAAATGGCAAAAGAAGATTGGATAAGAGATTCTCTAGCCTATTTGTAAGGATGTATTGAGGGGAATTTAAAAATAACATACAGGCAGTCCCTGGGTTACAAATGAGATAAGTTCTGAAAGTTTGTTCTTAAGTTGAATTTGTATATAAGTTGGAACAGGTGGATTTACCTACTACCTGTAATAGCCTCTGTTCGTAAGTGCAACTCAGGTGTTGGTCGGATATCTGTAACTCAGGGACTGCCTGCACAGTAACTTAGCCTCTTCTTCTGTGTAGCCTCTCCTTTTTCCCTTTCCCCAACTCCATGTCATATTGTTCCATGTGATTTTACTTTGTCTTTAAAGCATTGATTTGGGGGCCAGAGCCAATGGGTTCCAATCCTGGCTTCACCCTTGATTAACAGCAGTGTGCATGGCAGTATTTTACAAATACTTGACCTTCATACAGCTCGGTTCTTTATCTGATAACAGTACTTACCTTAAGGAGTTGTGAGGATTGAATGAAATAAGGCATGTAAAGAATGTAACTCAATAAAAATCAGTTCTAGCAGTTTCATGAGCAAGGTGAATTGCAACTTGGATAGCAGATAGTAAATGCCCAACAAGCCTTGAGAGAGCACAGAAGTGATGCTTGTTTTAGAATTGCAGTGACAACTCGAAGGCCTGGGAAGTCTTCAGAGAAACATCACTGAAATAAGTGTTGTCACATGGGAGTCAACTGTGTTCCCCTCAGCAGCCAGCTTACGGGACCTGACGACTGGTTCACTAGGTTTATTTCCTGCTCATCAATAATTGTGTGACGTGCAAGTGAACACATTGCTTACTCCTTCTGTGCCTCAGTTTTCTCCTCTGTAAAGCCAGGATGGAAGTAGCATTGATCATTCAGAACAGTTGTAGGTTACAACAAGTCAGTCTAGGTAAGGCACTTACCCCAATGCCTGTACCCTTTAAGTGAAAAATGGTGGCTGTGATTGTCTGGTTCGGTTTGGAAGACTTAGAATTACTTCTAAAGAAAGTACTTGGTTCATTTGGGGAATTTGGGGATTGTAAAATTCTGGTGTGTAACTAGGAAAGAGGATAAAGCGGACCCTTGGCAATTTCCTGCTGTGAAGCCTTGTGTTTTATGAACCAGGGACAGGACCCCAAATTTATTTTCGGTCTCACCCCAGCAAGCTCACAAGTCGGATTTTTCCCGTCCACCTCTAATGTCTCCCATAGGGCCGAAAGTCAAGCAAGAACTGGTTGCTTTGTGCGGAGGCCACTTTACTGCTGCTATTTTTCTTCCACTTTCAATGAACTCAGCTTTGTGCCAGTTTTATTCACCAGGATCAGCCCTGCTCTGAGCCCAGAATTCGCTTGTTTCTGAAGGTTTAACAAAGTCCAAAGTGAGACAGGAGAATTTCAAATGAGGAGGAGGGTTACCGAGTCAGGAGGCTGCATGGTAAACTGAGAAAAGAAACCCCAAACTCACAAACCCAAGATACCAAACAGCCCATCCAGCTGTGTGGTTTCAGAGCACGACTTTGCGCTGGAGGGAGCTGGCTGTCAAAATCTGTACATGTCCTCTTTCGGCACAAGCTTTGTGGAACTGGATGTGGCAATAAATAATGAACCCAGTTGACTTGCAGACAATTGGCACTATAACAACCACCACACAAAACAGAATTTTGAAAAAGAACATGGGGATAAAATCAGTTCCTGCACAAAGGAACATGCCACAGCAGGGAACGAGGTGGGGACGAACAAAAGTCCCGGGGGTAGGAGGTTGGTGAGAATTAGCCCAAATCTACACCTCCCTTCTGAGGACTGCAGCCATCCAGAGCAAACTTGACCATAACTTAGTGCTCCTGGTCACAGACTTAAGAGGAGTTTATAGATTTCTAGTGTTGCATTTAAACTTTTTTTTTTGCTTTGCGTGTTGGAAAGCCAAGTTCACAAAGAAAAACTCAGATCATGCACCGTGAAGTCTATTGAAACAGGTGTTAACTGATGTCTTCATGCAAAATATTTTCCTTGGTTGATGCCAGTCAAACCAAACTCTTTTAGTCCTTTATTCTTTCAACGTTTATTGTGCGGTAACCATGGTCCAGGAACTGTGCCAGATGCTGGGGTTGTAAAGACGAATAAAGCTGCACATTTCCTGACTTCAAGGAGTTGAATGAGGGAGGGGTATAAAGGCAGATGCTTGGCCAGTGGCAGGGCAGCCTGGTGGTGGTGGGTGGGTTATGGAATCAGGCAGACTAACTACCCCTGATTAGCAGCTGTTTGACCTCAGATAAGATTTTCACACTCTTGTTTACAACTTGCAGAGATTAAAGATATGATATTTAAAGAAACTGCCAATTTTTAGGCATTCATTTAAAGACTGTTAAAGGTACATAACTCAGTGGTTAAGAGTCTGGAGTTAACCCACCTCAAGTTCAAATTTCTTTTTCAATAGCTCTAAAATTACTAGCTGTGCGATCTGGGGGAAATTTCTAAAACCATTATGCCTCAGTTTCCTTAATCTGTGAAGTTTGAATGATAACAGTAATTAAACCAAACACCTTTGGTTACATGGATAAATCTATGTAAGTACTGAGAATGGCCCAGGACTTAGAAAATGCTATGTCAACGCTAGCTGTTTATCCATAACTGCAGTCAAAGTGGTATGTGCTGTAACAAGGCTATTAAAAATGCTGCGGACAACTATGTACCACTGAAGTGGGTACAGATAGAAATAGATGCATACACACACACATAAAATATATGTTTATGATATTTTAGTAAGTAGAAAAAAGGACAGCAGAACAGTGGGGGAAAAACAAAGACCAGATGGGTAGCAGGATCTTCGGGTAGGAGGATCACAGCAGACTCGTTTCCTTTTGTGTAGTTTGTACTTTCCCAATTTTTAATAATTTATTGGCTTAATAATTTAAGACTTTTATATAAAGTATAAGACAAGGATGAATTATATTTGAAAGGAACTGATTTGCTGGGAATGTGACTTTTGAGCTGGGTATTAAAGGAATTGATCGGGGGCTTTGAACATGTAAAGATTAGTCAAGATGAGAATAAGCTCCCAAGAACTGCCTCAATTATGAATTATTTGATAATTTTGGAAAATTATCAAATAATGCAGGGAGTAAGTGGACCGTGAATCCTCAGTGAAGAGGCCTTTCCTAAGCACTGAATATCGGAGTCCATCCTGAATTTTGACTTATTTTCCTCTTGTTTCTGAAGCATCTAGTAGAAAGTTTCTCCTTTCTCTATCCCCCCATCGCCTTCTTTCTCCCCATCTCTCTGACTTCAGAAAACCTGTTGTGGGATCCTGTCTGTTGAAGATAGCTAGAGACCAATTGAAGTCTTTGTCCTAAAGTTTACAGAATAGATCAGTGGTTCTCAACCTTCCTATGCCACAGCCCTTTAATACAGTTCCTGTGGGTCGTGACCCACAGGTTGAGAACTTCTGGAATAGATGTTTATTATCTTGCTTACTTTCCAGATACAAGTAAAACGAGAGCCCTGTGGACCACCCCCATGGATTACAGCCACTTTGTGCGTGCTCAGAACTGATTCTTTCCTAGAAAGTGCGTGGTGCATGGCCAGACATCCATCTGGGAAGGATCTGTGCCTCACCTCAGACCTCAGGACTCTAAGGAGGTCCTGGAATGTGCTACAGTCGGGGCCAAGAAGCAGTTTTCCTTAACAGTTATTTTAGATCCTCTATGTAGCCCCCCACACCTTAGTCTTGTGACGCTGGAAAGCTGCCTTAGGCAACAGTAACTGGAGAAAATCTCCAATTTATCCCAATGTGTTTCTAGGGGGAAGACTTGGTAGCCGGGAGAAACACACTCTCTCTCTCCACCATCAGTCTCCCGACCCTCAGCTTTCATTTCTGGCTAACTTCAGCAGTGTTGACAAGACAAAGAAAATCTTTGCACTGTTTAGTCTACTTTTAATTATTTCAATATGGGACCTTCCATGTCCACCAGGCAATAAACTGTTCATCTTGATTTTCTCCTTAGTCTTTCTTCTGGGTAGTGGGCAAGT
This sequence comes from Nycticebus coucang, assembly GCF_027406575.1. Classification (NCBI taxonomy): domain Eukaryota; kingdom Metazoa; phylum Chordata; class Mammalia; order Primates; family Lorisidae; genus Nycticebus; species Nycticebus coucang. The sequence goes on from NC_069780.1 coordinate 8,599,188, forward strand.
AGCTTGGCTGGGTCACATGCTGTCAGAAACTTCTTGGGAGGTCCAAGTTTTCCCAGAATTCAGAATCCACCCAGAGAAAGCCCCTATGGGGAAAGTCCACAGCTCCTTCCCCAGCTGCACCTCTGGGGGGACCCTGCAGTTGTCTTGGGCAGCTCTTGGCTGCTTCTTTCTTCAGGAAAAACAGCCTCTCTGGCCTTCCCCTTCCCAGGTATGAAGGAAGGACCCCAGAGCCACACCATCTGGGTTTGAAAACCGACTTGCTATGTAACTTGAGGAAAATTACTTACCCTTGACCCATTGTTTTGTCCTGTTGCTAAGATGGGAAAAATGATTTAAGTCATAGTTCCAGGGAGATCCACGTGGGAAGAAGTCAGCTCCCTTGGATTTTGGCTTTACACCCCCGCATTCCTTTCTCAGTTAAACAGACCTGAGACCTTCCAGGAGTTCTCTTGTTTCAGTAGTAATCAGCACCATTTTCCTCATGCTCAGTATGAGCCATTTATCTAGGTGTGTTGCCCCATTGTGATTTTGTGAAGCAGGTTACATTAACCCTGTTGGGTCGTTAGGACACTGAGACTCAGAAACGGTGAGACGGTGCTGCATCACACAGATAGTTCTGGAGCCACAAAACAGAGATTTCTGTACAAGTCCGAAATTCCTAGACCACCTCTCACCCCAGCACCTTGTCTCTCACTCACACACACCCCCTGCTCTAACTCTCTGACCATAGTTAGTATCCTGACTCCCTCCCTGTCCCTTGGTATAACCCCACCAACAGTAGCAAAGTCTGCTTTGCAGGCCTATTTCCCAGGGAGGAGGCGTGAGGACATGAGTCTGGACACGGGGATGCCTCTCCACCCCATGGGCATCTCCCCGATGCATCTCCGGCCCCTAACAGTCAGTAATACCGAAATCTCAGTGTCCCCCAAGTTTATGTACCAGAAATGTAAAGTCGCCTCATGGAGAACAGAAGCCACCTCGATAGAGAAAGCAGTACTGATACTTTCCATCTGATGAGATGGGTCTGGAGCTCTCGAGCCAGAAGGAAGCGTCTGACCGGCACCCCCTGCTTCCTGGGCGCCCCTGCCAGCCAGCGCTGCGCTGTCAGAGGTTGGAAACCACAGGCTGTGCCGCCACCGCAGGGCCCTGGTGTCAGGGCAGAGTCCGAGCCCTCAGTAAACACTTCACCGTCACTTTCCGTAATTTCCCAGCCCCGTCCTCCTCAAGAGGACTGATGCAGCATTCTAGTCTTTTCCCACACTGGGGGTCCCGAGTGGGCCTGAGCGCGGGAACCCACGGTTTGTGGTGAGAGGGACCCGGGAGGGGCGGAGGAGAAGGAACAGGAGCAGCAGGTTCACCCGTGCTCCGGGGAGAAGCAGCAACTGCTCCGGTGTCTGAAACCTGACGGAGGAGAAATTTCTAGTAAGTCACCGGTGAGCTAAGAGCACCTATTGACGGCCTACTGTGTACTGCAGCTTCATGGAGACCCTTGGGCACCGTGGAGCTGGAAATAACCTCATTTATCCTAACTATTGTACAAGCTAGCTTAGAGAAACCAGGCAATTTTATTAAATCTTTCTCAGTATTTATGTCATCTGAAACAATCAGAGTTAGTATATCCATAGTATTCATTCAGCCTGTCAATATTAACTGAAGACCTACTGTGTGCTAAGCATTATTCTAAAAGCTGCACGTACATGGGTAAAAGTCATGCCAGTTTTCATGGAACTTAGTCTATAATACAAACAATAATGATAAATAACATAAAATGCCTGGGATTTGACAATTATTGAATCCTCACAGGAATGCTATGTTGAGAGTGATCTTTTCATATCAACGTCATTTACTGTAGTTAAATGTTAAAAATTTAGGGAGTGAGACCCAGACGGAGGAGAAAAAAATTGAGTGCTAGGTGCATGTTAATTTCAAAAATGATAGGGCCGCCATTCGTTGATGTTCCCTATAATTAAAGTAAGTTTGAGAATGTGCTGGGTATAGTTCATATTCAAAAACCAACTCATGCTTCCCTCCTACCAGGGAATATCCGTGCTCTACCACTGTAGTCGCAGCCTCTAGGCTAGTGCCTGGCACATATTATGTTATTAACATACAGGGCTCTCCAGAGATTATCCAGTCAACATGTCTCTGTTTTTTACAGTATATGAACAGCCCTCATTTAATTGTCAGATGAAATTGAGTACTTGTTCCATAACATACATTACTTATTTTGAAAACTGCATTTTAGATAAAATCCAGCATCCTTTTCTAATTAGAACACTGAAGAGTATAGGCATAGGTGGCACATTTCTAAAACTGATTGAAGCTATCTATGACAAACCCACAGCCAATATTTTACTGAATGGAGTAAAACTCAAAGCTTTTCCTCTTAGTACTGGAACCAGACAAGGTTGTCCTCTGTCACCTTTACTATTCAACATAGTGCTGGAAGTTCTAGCCGATACAATTAGGCAAGACAAGGAAATCAAGGGAATCCAAATGGGAGCAGAGGAGGTCAAACTCTCCCTCTTTGCTGACGACATGATCTTATACTTAGAGAACCCCAAAGCCTCAACCACAAGACTCCTAGAAGTCATCAAAAAATACAGTAATGTTTCAGGATATAAAATCAATGTCCACAAGTCAGTAGCCTTTGTGTACACCAATAACAGTCAAGATGAGAAGCTAATTAAGGACACAACTCCCTTCACCATAGTTTCAAAGAAAATGAAATACCTAAGAATATACCTAACGAAGGAGGTGAAGGACCTCTATAAAGAAAACTATGAAATCCTCAGAAAGGAAATAGCAGAGGATATTAACAAATGGAAGAACACACCATGCTCATGGACGGGAAGAATCAACATTGTTGAAATGTCTATACTTCCCAAAGCAATCTACCTATTCAATGCCATTCCTATCAAAGTACCTACATCGTACTTTCAAGATTTGGAAAAAATGATTCTGCGTTTTGTATGGAACCGGAAAAAACCCCGTATAGCTAAGGCAGTTCTTAGTAACAAAAATAAAGCTGGGAGCATCAGCATACCAGATTTTAGTCTGTACTACAAAGCCATAGTGCTCAAGACAGCATGATACTGGCACAAAAACAGAGACATAGACACTTGGAATCGAATTGAACACCAAGAAATGAAACTAACATCTTACAACCACCTAATCTTCGATAAACCAAACAAGAACTTATCTTGGGGGAAAGACTCCCTGTTCAATAAATGGTGTTGGGAGAACTGGATGTCTACATGTAAAAGACTGAATCTGGACCCACACCTTTCCCCACTCACAAAAATTGACTCAAGATGGATAAAGGACTTAAATTTAAGGCATGAAACAATAAAAACCCTCAAAGAAAGCATAGGAAAAACACTGGAAGATATTGGCCTGGGGGAAGACTTCATGAAGAAGACTGCCATGGCAATTGCAACAACAACAAAAGTAAACAAATGGGACTTCATTAAACTGAAAAGCTTCTGTACAGCTAAGGAGACAATAACCAAAGCAAAGAGACAACCCACACAATGGGAAAGGATATTTGCATATTTTCAATCAGACAAAAGCTTGATAACCAGGATCTATAGAGAACTCAAATTAATCCACATGAAAAAAGCCAACAATCCCCTATATCAATGGGCAAGAGACATGAATAGAACTTTCTCTAAAGACGACAGACGAATGGCTAACAAACACATGAAAAAATGTTCATCATCTCTATATATTAGAGAAATGCAAATCAAAACATCCCTGAGATATCATCTAACCCCAGTGAGAATGGCCCACACCACAAAATCTCAAAACTGCAGATGCTGGCGTGGATGTGGAGAGAAGGGAACACTTTTACACTGCTGGTGGGACTGCAAACTAGTACAACCTTTCTGGAAGGAAGTATGGAGAAACCTCAAAGCACTCAACCTAGACCTCCCATTCGATCCTGCAATCCCATTACTGGGCATCTACCCAGAAGGAAAAAAATCCTTTTATCATAAGGACACTTGTACTAGACTGTTTATTGCAGCTCAATTTACAATCGCCAAAATGTGGAAACAGCCTAAATGCCCACCAACCCAGGAATGGATTAACAAGCTGTGGTATATGTATACCATGGAATACTATTCAGCCATTAAAAAAAATGGAGACTTTACATCCTTCGTATTAACCTGGATGGAAGTGGAAGACATTATTCTTAGTAAAGCATCACAAGAATGGAGAAGCATGAATCCTATGTACTCAATCTTGATATGAGGACAATTAATGACAATTAAGGTTATGGGGGGGGAGCAGAAAGAGGGATGGAGGGAGGGGGGTGGGGCCTTAGTGTGTGTCACACTTTATGGGGGCAAGACATGATTGCAAGAGGGACTTTACCTAACAATTGCAATTAGTGTAACTGGCTTATTGTACCCTCAATGAATCCCCAACAATAAAAAAAAAAAAAAGAAAACTGCATTTTATATAATTTTTGTTCTTAGAAATTCTGTAAGGTCCACTGGATGAAAACAGTGAAATCCTGGCCTAGTAAGCTTTAGAGAAAGCCACATCAAAAAAAAAAGAAAAAACGTTAGGCAGCAGTGGTGGAAACCAGCCTCAGATGAAGAGTGTCTCTCCTTATCCAAAATAACCCCTTGATCTCTTTTCTGAGCCCGTTTCTTCTCACCTGAAGCATTGCCGATAACGATGGGTAGTCCCAGGCATCATCTGTTCTTGGATTTCTGCTGTACTAAAAAATACACACATTTTTGAGTCTTTAAACCACAGTTCCAGAACTTACTATCTCTCTCCTAATTTTGTGAAGTTGCTCAATCTGAATTTCTCAGTTTCTTCTTACAGAAATGAGACAATGCCAATTTTCATGGTCATGAGGATTGAATAAAAATGATGTATCTAAAAGTACCTTGTACAGTTAAGGGATAGGAGCTAGAAAAAGAAAGAGGTATATGTTACAGTAAAGCTAGGTGAATGGGACATGAAACACGTACTTGGCGCCCCACTGCTACCCCCGACACGCGGTCGTATGTACATGCTGACTGCTGCTGACTCCAAGTGCCCGTGACTCTGCTGTGGCCTCCTCTGGCTATAGGAGCTGCCTTGGCCCACCTAGAATGGAAGAGACAGGGAGTTAATGCCCTTGGGGCAGCTCTCCACCAGCGACAGGTGGGAGTCTTTGGACAAATGCCCACAGACTCTCACCTCGCAATGGGACAGCTATGAGACATGACCTAGGCTGCCCCCGGCCCCCCGAGACTCCCAGCGAGACTGAGCCCCGGCTGCCCACATCAGTATCCTGCTCATGACTGGCCCACATTGGCTTCCTTCCTTTTTCTATCTCACTCTGCACTTCCCCTCCTCCGCCCCATGTTTTCTGGGATTCCTAGATTCTTTTCTCAGCATCTGTTTCTGGGGGAAAGGGGGCCCATCCCAAAATAGGAAAGATTATTTTCAGCAGTCACTGTAAAGGAGGAGCTGTAACTTGGTGCGTGACTTTGTGAGGTTACTGAGTGGAGGAGTTGAGGGAAGGAAATGGAGGCTTTTAGGTAGAAATCATCCAGAATAGTAAACTCCCTGTTGGTGTGGAAGGAGTCACTAAGAGATTTATCAGGGGAAAGGACAAATCTTTTCCCAGGGGGCAGCCAAAATCAGACAGCTCCGAGTAGGAAAGGAGCCAATCCCTTCAGGGTGCTGCCTCTTCCTCCAAAAGTGCAGAGCGAGTTGGAAACACAAAAGAAGAAAAGGAATGAGAGAGGAAGACGAGAAAAAGAGGAAGAAAAGATCGCATTTCATGGGTACTGATTTATGTCTTATGAAGTTTTCTCTTACCCTACCTTCCATTTCTTTCCCTGGATTCTTTGAAAATCAAGTCTGGGAGGTGGGGTCACAAGGAGTCTATGATTTTAGTAGCAACTGAAGGCAAATAGAGGACAGCTGGTGTGACTCAGGACGCCAGGGACGCTGGAGCTGAGCTGGCTGGGTCGGGGGAGGGAGCTGACAGGCTGTGGCTGCAAACGGGATAATATGTCTCAGAAGCAGAGTTACCCTGACCTAGATGGATCAGAGGTGAGGTCATTCGCCCAGGAAATGACTTTGGGGTCAAGGAATCCACAATACCAACGGAGATTCCTAAGTCGGAGGTGCTCCAACATGAGTCAGATGTGTGATTCACCCTGCTGAGTATCACATAGGCTTCAGCAGAACAGAGGGTGGGCGTGGGCAAGGGGCTCGTGAGAAAACACCCGCAGAGCAGAAAGAGAGCTGGCCACATCTCCTTCACCTCTGACCCGGGGGGAGCCAGAGCCGGACAAGACTTCACACTGAAAACCACTGGGAGAACAGAGACGTCATGGGAGAGCATCTTCCAGGGAAAGAGGCAGAAGAAAAAAGTAAAAGAATGGATTTACGTGAGTGGGGACTGTGATTGTTAATTTTATGTGTCAAATTGGCTAGATCACAGTATTTGGTCAAACATTATTCTAGATGTTTCTGTGAAAGTAATTTTTAGATGAGATTAACATTTCAATTGGCAGGCTTTGAGTAAAGAAGATTATCCTGCATAATGTGGGTGGTCTTCATCTGAGTAGCTGTTGGCCTCAACAGATAAAGACTCCTCTCCCCTTCCCACAGCAAGGGACAATTCTGCCAGCAGATTGTCTTTCTGTTGACCTTCAACATCAACTCTTCCCTGAGTCTTCAGCTAGCTGGCCCACTCTGCAGATCTTGGACTTGCCTACCTCCACAATAAACCTCCCTCTCTCTCTTTTTTTTTTTTTAGAGACAGAGTCTCACTGTACCGCCCTTGGTAGAGTGCCGTGGCGTCGCACGGCTCACAGCAACCTCTAACTCTTGGGCTTACGCGATTCTCTTGCCTCAGCCTCCCGAGTAGCTGGGACTACAGGCGCCCGCCACAATGCCCGGCTATTTTTGTTGTTGTTGTTGTTGCAGTTTGGCCGGGGCTGGGTTTGAACTCGCCACCCTCGGCATATGGGGCCCGCGCCCTACTCACTGAGCCACAGGCGCCGCCCAACCTCCCTCTCTCTTTAAAAAATAAAAATATATATATATGTTTATGTGTATGTGTATGTGTATATATATTTGTATATATAAACATATATTTATATTTATAAAGTAGAACTTCTGTAAGTTGACCACCCAAATGACTGTAACAAACTGGTCAACATATGAAGATGGTCAACATAAGGCCTACTATATTGATCCATGTGGTGCATGTCCAGTCTATGAAAATTAGGTCAACTTAAGAAGGTGGCAAACACAGGGAGGTGGTCAACTATGGAGGTTCCGCTGTGTTATATATACACACTCCATGTACTCTATGTAAGTGTATACATACTCTACGTGTGTGTATACATAAGCAAACCCTTCTCCATATATACAATGTGCTCTCTCTCCGTATTTTTTTTATTTGGGGGGATTCATTGAGGGTACAAAGAACCAGATTACACTAATTGCATTTGTCAGGATGTCTCCGTATTTTTATGCACACATGCACACACATACGTCTGTGTATACCCATATTATATTGGTTTTGTTTCTCTGGAGAACGCTGACTGATACAGGGACTTTCCCCACAATGGAGTAGGGATTTCAAAGATTATAATAACAGGGAAAATGTAAAAGAGAGAACAGGGATGGAAAAAGACTGACTGAATTCAGAATTTGAGGATACAGAACAGACTTGAAGGACTCATGAGAATAATGTCATAAACCCTTTTTCCATCAGTTAAGCAAAAAGGCAGGAAACAGATCACTCTAGTTATTTAAAACAGTTTTAGGCTTAACATAGGGAATTATGTATTTATAAAACCTTAGTTAGGAAAAGCAGAGTTTCCAGAAATGATTCCTAGAACAACGCAGCCCACAGGCCCACCGGGGCCCTGCTCCTTTGCCATTGTCAGGAAGACAGGTGCCGGCCTGCCAGTAGAAATAAGGACTTCAGGGACACTGCCTTAGCCACAATCCGGGGCACTAAACGCCTTCAGGGCTGACTTGTCTTTAGTACAGGAGGCATGGTGCTGAGAGGCCACGGTATGTTTAGGGGTTCATAAAAATATACTCATTTGTTTTAAAATCAAAAGAAAAAATGAATTTTTAGGTTGAATAAAATGTTATTCTATATATCAGTCACTATGAAAATTTTGAGACAGATGGTGTTATCGTCGTTGTTTCACTTCCACAAAAGCCTGCATTGTCCTTTCTGATTCATCCCGCGAGTTTCAACTTGATCTCAGCTTAGTGGTGTTGCCGGGAGGGCTTCAGTTGTGTCCGTCTACCTGGATTTTACATTTTTTGACTTTAGTGTACCACAAAATTTTCCTAATGACCCACGTAGAATAAAAATATATTTTTTATATCATCCTTCTCCCCACATAATGATAACGTACCCTTTTAAGTTTTTTTAGTAGAGGAAGCAGTCCCCCAAGGCAAGAGTGTCTGCAGCCCACGAGTACAGCTGCTGCTGCTGCCACCTTTGTGACTGCTTTCTGACACTGTGACATGAGTGACTGGGTGCTGGGATTTACTGCAGCAAAGTGCGTTGGGCAATAGATATAGCAAAAAAGGCAGAAAGGGACCTCTGCCTTGGGCTCACCTTCTTGACCCGTGCGAGTGCATCCAGTCTGGGGAAATGATTTCATGCCCAAAAGCCTAGCGCAGAGGACTCTGGAACACCAGGTTTTAGATGTCTGGTCTCTGCGGAACCAGAAGACACCCGTGGAAGAGTTTGAAATGGACTTGAGCCCCTGTCTCACCACACCCCACATTCCCCCCACCCCCATCCCCCACTTACACTGGTGAGCAAGGTCCAACAGTGCTAACTAGAGGAAAGGAGGGTGCTGATGTAGAATAAGTTAAACTGCTGACAATGAAAGAAATGGTGCTTCACTCTCTCCTGGAAAAGCCGTGTTTCTGACTGATGGGGACAGTGAGTCCCAGAAACTAATCCCATCAGAATCAGGACAGACACCATCGTTCGACTAAGTCGGTGTATTTCCTCCTACCGTAATTTGGTGGTAAAAGGTCCACAAATCAGGGGATAAGAGCAATTCATGTTTAGGTGAAGAGCAGCTTTGGCTCCTTTGCTGTTTTTCCTTCCCTCTGATCTCATCTTCAATGTCTCCTTCCCGCCTCACTGTGCTCCAGCAACTCCTGAACGTGCTGAATGCACTCCCACCCCAGGGCCTCTGCACACGCCCTTACTAATCCGGAAACAGCCTGACTTACTCTCTCACCTCCTTTAGGTCTCTGTTCAATAGCTCGTCTTACTCCCAGGAACCCTGCAGAGAAGAGCAACCTCAGGCACTGCCGGTCCTCACTCTGCTCTGCTTTCTACGTAGAACCTATCGCCTTCAGACACTATTTTACATGTCTGTTTGCTTATGATGTGTCCCCCTTCTAGGAAATAAGCTGTATGAAGACAGGGTCTTTGATGTGGTCCCCGTTGACCCCTCAGCCCTGTGGTAGTGCCTGGAGTACCAAGTGCTCTAAGTCATTTGTAAATGAATGAATGATTCACACCAACCACCCCGCCTGGCTCTCTCCTTTTCTCCCAGCTCAATTCATTGCACCTGCTGTGATCACCTTCAGTGGTCTCAAGACAAACACTTTGTGTGTAGGGCAGGTCAATTCAGTCATGCACACTGAACAGAGACCCAGAGGAATGGCATCAGCAGGTGCTCTGGGGTAGCTATCAGAATTCAGAGCTAGCGACGACCTTCCCAGTTATTCAACACCTCACTTTAACTCAAAAGATGTGCTTGCTTAAGACCACCCAGGGCTGAAGTTTAGGTCTCCTGAACCCATATTATTTTCTCCATATACCACCTTGCCATTCTTATTACCAGGAATATTTGAGAAAAAAACACCTAACAGGAGCAATCCTTCCATTTTTGTTGAGTGTAGAAGATGAATGGCTCTGCGTCTCTCTTCATCCCCAGGCTAAAGATCAGTGTCACCCACTATGCGGCTGGACACATGAAAGGAAGTAATTTGTGTCTCAGTCACTTTCCCGCCCCTTTTTCCTCGACCTCCTCTCACCCTTTTATTTTTTTATTTTTTACTTATTTTATTGAGATAGAGTTTCACTATGTCCCCGTCGGTAGAGTGTCACGGCACTCAGCTCACAGCAACCTCAAACTCTTGGGCTTAAGTGATTCTCTTGCTTCAACCTCCCATGTAGCTGAGACTACAGGTGCCCACCACAATGCCCGGCTATTTTTAGAGACGGGGTCTCCATCTGGCTCAGGCTGGTCTCAAAACTTTGAGCTTAGGCAATCCGCCTGCCTCATCCTCCCAGACTGCTAGGATTATAGGTGTGAACCACCCCGCCTGGCCCCTAATACTTTGAATTTTTAAATGAAAGTCTTAAAATGTGGCCCAAACCATTACTGCGAACTAAGGGGTCCTGTATAGTAAAATCTTCTGACATTAAAAAATTTCTATAGCATTTACCCCTGTTCTTGTTTTCGTAAGACTAGAAATCAGAGTCGTTAGTTGGGCTTGACTTTTGGACAGGTATCTTATTTGCAAATAATACACTCCGACATTCTATTCTGAAATTTAAAACACTTGTAGCAGGTTTTCCCTGCTATGGATGTGCAAGGACAAGAGAAGGAGGATGAGGGTCTGGATAACTGGGAGGAATTTCAGCTGTGCTAAGGCCGTCTAGAAGAACACACTTCACTGGGGGAAATTGGGGCAGACCTGCCAGCTAGCAAGGGCAGGGTCCGGCAGTAGAGAGGAGGTCTAGCCTAAGACTGAGAGGAGGTGATCTCTCATCACTAACCTGAAGGAGATTGGTCCCAATTAAAGCACTTCCGACAAGCAGAGCGCAAGTCAGTGCGAGTGAAGTGATTTTCGGTTTAGTTCCGTCGCGTTGTAACCAATCCCATTGTTCCATGCAATGCAATTCTATGAGAAAAGGGGTCACTTCACTCACTGTTCTCTGAAGGAAGAGCATGAGAATGCAATTGAGCAAAAGTATGTTATTACGGGATATTTTAGGTTAAGGACCTTCCAGATGAAAGAGACCGACAATCCGATTTACCCGAGAGTGGGAATTCATTGGATTATGAAACTGAAAATCCAGGGCTAGTATGGGCGTTAGACACAGCTGGATTCAGGGTTCAAAACTGGTTGTTAGGGTGTGGTTAGTTTTGTTTGTCTGTTTTCATCTCTCTGCCTTGCACTGATTGGTCTCAGGCTCCCACCTGGGAGCCAAATGCCTGCAGAAGTCCCACCTTCTCATTGTCTCAGGTTTAAGGCATCAGGAATGAGTGCCTGCCCCCATCCCAGAAGCCTTAGCAAAGGTTTTATTGCATCTTAATTGCCTTCGTGAGCCACCTGTCATCCCTTAACTAACTCTACAGCCTGGAGAAGGCCAGCCTGTCGCTGGCCAGACTGCCTCTGGGATGGGAAGGAAAATCACCAGAACCAGTGGGATAGATAACGGGGATTCTCATAGTTCTCTCATTCCTGGGATATGTGTGTGTGTGTGAGAGAGAGAGAGAGAGAGAGCGAGAGCGAGAGAGAGAGAGAGAGACAATGGGGATGGAGTAAGTCACTAAAACTCAGCGAGTGTAACAAAGAGTGCTGAAAACACAAATCACCAGACTGGCCATAAAACAGGGAAAATGTAAAGTCTGTCCATATTAAAACCCTGCATTGAACGCTGGGTGACTTACACATCTCACAACTGAGGGCACCGAGCGTGTGTGGACAGGCTGAGAGGATGGGCGACATTGCGTTGGTAGAAAGTGTGTAGAACCACATTTCAGGATTCCTGAGAAGCAATCTCGTTTAACCACTAAGTCGCCCACATGATGCTGAGTAATTCATCTCACCTTTCTAGTCCTCAGACTTTTTGTTTTTAATTTTAAACAGAATTGCCTGTGTTATGTATGTTACTGGGTGACTGCGGGGCTGGAATCAGATGAAAGCACGATGCCAGGTAAGCTGCCTGTGTTTAGCATTTAGATGAGAGATATTTCCATACAGATATTACGTATTCTGCTTCAATAAAGGATGATAACCAAATCCGCCCAGTGATTTCTGCTTCTAAGGGTCTTGCAGTTCTTGAATTCTTCCTCACTGCACTATTGAGGCGAGTTTCTTTTACTGGTGGTAATGACTGAGCCAAAGATTAACCAGACATTCATTTACTGACATTTTACTAAAAACGAACATTTTAGGAGTTACCACAAGACCTGAAACCAAGACAATCCATTGACAGATTTTCTTTCATTCTTATTCATTTGTTCTGCAAAGGTTTCTGAGTGCCTACAATGTGAAGAACAGAATGGACATAGCCCTGAATTCAGAGAGCTCAGGGCCAAGGTGGCATTAATATACAAACTAATAAAGCCACACCTGGTAGTGTGGGCAAGTTACCCGGGAAGCGGAGGCAGGAGGATGGCTGGAGCCCAGAGTTCAAGGCTGTAGTGTGTAATGACTGTGCTGCCTTCCTGCTGGGGTAATACAGCTGGACCACATCTCTGAAGAAAAAAAGAAGAAAAGCTATGCGTGTAGTTTGGCACAAATGGACATATAGTTACAAACTGACAAGAGCTATATGAATAGATAGAAATCTCTCTCTCTAATGAAGCAATGTATAATCTGAAACCCAAATGACGAATAGAATTAGAATTAGAAAATTGTGACGAGGGTGAGGGTGGTGAGTAGAAATTGGAGATGTTCCAGACAGAGTGAAATGCTGGGGAAACGCTCCTCCTGTTGGACGCTGTTGCTTCTGTCCCCAGCATCCCTGTCCCTGTTCTTAGGCTGTTCTGGACCTTCTCTCCTGCAAGGAGCTTGCTTTCTGTGGTCCAGGCAGACACCCAAAAGCAGCCCCCTGCCCTCCAGGCTAGTACTTGGTTTAGAGACGGGCACTTATTTCAAGCTCAAAAGCCCAGGAGTTCTCTGGTACATTTCCTTTAGAATATCAGGAAAAACAGAATCAATAAACTGAAGTTATTAAGCTAAGAATGTTTAATACATGATAGGTAGCAAACTATACAGTCCACACTCATCCAATACTAGTAGCAAGCTCAAGAGGTTCCCCCAATGCCCTCAGTTGTGATAATTCCCTGAAAGAATTCGCAGAACTCCCTGATTGCTGCTAACTCCTGGTCAGCCTGTCTCAGGGAAAGATGGCACTCCATCATGTTGGGACTGCCCGCATGGCTGGCTGGACTCAGACTCCAGCCACCAAAGACAACACCTCAGATCTCATTGTGGGGTGACTCTAAGTCCCCACCCTAAATAGCATTGTTGCTTTGTGCATCTACCTGGCCCAGGCCCCCAGGTAAAGGAGACACGATGTCCCGGGGGCTGGAGATCACATCCCAGAAGCCCGGAACAAAGGCCCTTTATTCAAAGATTCATTCTGACATCTCTGACAGTGGACGTCCTGCCTCCATTTTGACAGTCTGTGTTACGAAGGAAATAAACCAAATATAAGCAGAGCCCAAAGATAAAGCAACAGAATAATAAAGACATAATTGGGTTCCCAGAACTAGCTGCACCTGACGTCAGCTGCATCACGGCTCCCTACTTAAATCTGCTGCTACCCTCTGACGCTTACGTCGATTTGAGTTGAGTTCTGCTCCTACAGTCAGAAAAGTTCTGAGGTAGGAAAGAGCTTTTTGATTGTAAATATTTGACTAGAGAAACTGGAATGTAGTAAGTCAGCAGAAACAGTTGTGGATAAGTCAGGGGTGAGCACGGGAGGGTGTGGGGGGCACGGTAAGGGTTTGGGAGTTTCCCTAAGTGCAGTACAAGTGTCTTCTGGAGGATTTTTAAGGAAGAGTGACATCCGGTTTATATTATTAATCATATATGTGGAAAATGTAAGGGATTGTGGGAAAAGTAGAAATGAGGAAGAGTGTCCACATTGAAGCAGAGTTAGGAAGTGTAATTGGCAGGACAAGATGATTGATTGGGACTAAGTGGGGAGAAGGAAGAACACATCAAAAATCACCCTCAGGTTTATGGCATGAGCCACTGGGTGGAGGTAGGGAACTGGGGCAATGGGGTTGTAGATCAGTTTTACATACAGTAAGTTCAAAATGCCTGTGAGTTGCCCAAGTATGAGATTGGTTTCAAGGAACAAAGAGAAAAATATGTCAGAAAGGAGGGAGTGGTTAACTACGATGACTCTTTCTGAGAGTTAAGACTCAAAAGGTATTTTGTGAATTTGGGGATGTGGGGAGTGGCTTTATGGAGGGGTGGCCAAGAACCCTGGGGATTGGGACACAGAATGAGCCGGAGGGGACTCGAGACAATGCAAAGGCAACTCTCTCCATAGAATGGTCTGTGACAGAGAGCAGAGAGGAGCTGGGCACGGATGTGAAGTCTCAGCAAGGTTTTGTCTTGTTTTTAAAGAGCCAGGCCATGCCTGAGTACAGACAGAGTCCAGCAGAGAGGGACAGAGGAGATGAAGAGGAAAAAAACCAATGTTTCAGTCAGGGTAATGACAACTGTGGGAACAAAGGGCCCAGCAAACAAACACAGTCGAAATTTGTTTTTCACTCACAAGACGTTCAAAACAGATGTTTTTCTGGGAGGGGGGTTTGAGTCAGAGTCTCACTCTGTTGCCCCAGGCTACAGTGCTGTGGTGTCATCAAAGCTCACAGCAACCTCAAACTCCTGGGTTCAGGTGATCCTCCTGCCTCAGCCTCCTGAGTAACTGGGTAAAACAGGTGCCTGCCAGAACACCTGGCTAAGTTTTCTATTTTTAGTAGAGACAGGGTCTCTAGACCAGGCTGGTCTCCACCTCCTGAGCTCAGGTGATCCTCCCTCCTCGGCCTCCCCAGAGTTCTGGGATTAGAGTGAGCCCCAAACAGGTTCCTTAATGGCAGCTGTGTCTTCTCTGTGATGGTGACCCTGAGACCCAGGCTCCATCGGGCTTGTGGACCCACCATCTCTAACACATGGCTTTAAGTTTGGTGTGTCCCTCGGCATCAAGTAAGCAGAGGAAGCAGCAGCATTCCCCCAGGTTAAGCTGTTTGGTCAAAGTATGACCTAATCACCTTACACCAAGAAGAGCTAGTAATGAGTGGCCTGGTCCCACCTGAAGGCAAGGGAGCTTGGGGAACATAGTGTCTGGCTGGACAGTCCCCACCCACCAACACTTTACACAGTGGAAGAGGAAGCCTGGATTCGGGAGGACAGTATTTCTCAGGTAATAACCAATTAGACACATTCCCTAAGAAGGCAGGACAGATTGGAATCCGGAACACACAAACAAGAATTTGCCGTTGACAGAAGGAGGGACAAACTCTCCATTCAAAGGGAAGGAAGAAGAAAATGGGGGCTTGTGTTTTTCTCACCAAGCACCTACAGTGAGTGCCGATTAGAGAAATAGCAGAACGATCATGGGAGTGGAAACCTGGCTGTGCCCAAATTTAGGACATTAGTCTATAATCCACAATTTGGCTGAGGAATCAGGACTCCTGGTCACCTACTGTAGCAAGAATTTTTACTAACAGGATTGAATCAGAAGGAAGATGTGGCCGGGATCAGCCACGCCTGCAGAAAATTGAGGTTAATTCCTTTAAGGGCTACTCCACACGATTTCTGGCCTCCGTCATGATAATGTAAAAGAAAAACTCAAAAAATGAGGCTTTGTCTCAAAATGAAATCATCTTAAAGCCGTGCCAAAGGCCTTGCCCTCCCCTCGAATACAATTGCATAAAAAACAAACTAAAAACCTTGCTAAAAGTAATCTGGGAGAAGAGGCCAAAAGATACACAATAACTTGCTCTCAACTTGTAGAAGTACAGGGAAAGCTGATCGTGAGCTGGGTCAGACGTGAGCTCTGATTCCACAACTGGAGGTGAAGTCAGCAGCACAAATTTAAAAAGCCTCACTGTGCTCAGCCTCACCAGCTTGGCTCTCAGACAAGAAAGGGAACTTGTGACCGAAAGGGACACTCCAAAAAGAATTTCAATGAAGTACAACTTGAGCAAAAACAATAAGTTGCCCAGATTTCTTGGCTCCTAGACAGAGGGCCTGGCATGTGGAGTGAATGTCACCAGCAGGGAACACTGCCTTGATTGGTAGCCATGGAGCCCACGGCCCACACGGTCCCCCAGGCTGCCTTCCCGGTGAATGGTATTTGGTGCCTGCCAATCCACGCCCCTCTGCTTGCTACTTTTCCTTCCTCCAGATGACTCCCACTGAAATCTTTCCCACCCTAGACACCATGATAAATATTATTTACTAAGATATCATCATAGTTTGGCTTTGTAAAAACTTTTCCTTTGGGAAGGCAAAGCAACACTGAATGGTAAGAACATAAAATGGTTCAACCCTTTGGAAAAGTGTTAGGCAGTTGCTCATAATGATAAGTGTATATCTAAACACTATTATGACTCAATAGTTTCACTCTTGGGAAGATGCCCAAGAGCAATGAAAATACCGTAGAACCTCCACCGTTGACCACCTCCCTAAAGTGACCACCTCCTTCAGTTGACCTAATTTTCATAGACCAGCCATGCACCATAGGGACCTGTTAGTGCAGCAGGCCTAGCTCCTTATGTTGACCACCTCTGTGTGTTGGCCAGTTTGTCACAGTCCTTGGGTGGTCAACTTACAGAGCTTGTGCTGTACGTGTCCACACGAAGGCTTTCCACAAGAATGTTCATAGCGGCTTTATTCCCAATAGCCCCAAACTGGAAGCAGCCTCTTACTGTCTATCAACAGGAGAATGGATAAAGGAATTATCATGCATCTGTACAATGAAATACTACTTGACAATAAAAAGAAAGGAGCTACTGATAAGTATGATGAGTGGATGAGTCACCAAAAGAGTATCCTGAGTGAAAAAAGCCAGCTGCATGCCCAGAAAATCATACGTACACTCAAAGTTGACGTGGTTCTGGTGTTCTATATCTTGTTTTTGGTGGAGGTTGCGTGGGAGTATAAAGTTATCAAAACCCATCTAACTGAATGTCGAAGATCAATGTTTTTTGTTGAATATAAATCATGTCTCAATCAAAATAAATAATCCCCCTTAGGAAATGCTATTAACTTGCCTATAGCATATTCTGACACTTCAGACACTTGAAAATATGCTGCCCGTTCCTGCTTATACCTTAGGATGGCTTACGAGGTCGATCTGGAAGGGTGCACAGGCAAACACCAGCAGAGGTAAATGGCCCAGAGCTAAACCAATGGGGAAAGGACCAGGGCCCAGGCAACGGGCACTGGTGCTAAACTCTGTCAGCTGTCAGTTTGCCAATCCCAGAAGCCTTTCTGATGTGGCCTAGAGGGAGGTCAGTGCTCATTCCAGCCATGCTGGTTGCTGGGGTTTGCACAGAGAGAACTTAGCAGGAATTGGCTGTGTAGCCTGGGAGCACAAAACCTGTGTCGTCACCGTCAGCTGGGGCCTGTGTGGCTCCCTCGCTTCCCTGAGTCCCCACTGTGTTCTCACCTGCACCGTACGACTTAGCGTGTCTTTATGTTATAAATAATACATTACTTCTCGGTCAGGAGATAGAGTCGAATGGTTAAAATTATAGTCTGGATAATCAGAGAGACCTGAGTTTAAACTCTCTCTCTGCCACTGCCTAAATTTTGAGGATGCATTCAGCCTCACAAAGGTCCAATAACCTTTTACGCCAGACAGGCTTGATCCCAAGAGGGAAAGATTGAAGCAGGCTGTACTACGCTTGCCACGATTACTAATCAGTCAGTTTTACCTTCCTGAGATGGAGTAGGCAGCGGGTTCAGGGAGGCCAGGGCTATGGTGCTAATAGCGAGGAACGGCCAGGAGTGGAGATGAAGCCTTCTCTCCCAAGCAATTTGCTGGGGATTTCACTATGTCCAAAGCTCTTTCACTTACATTGTCTACTGCAAACCAGATACTACCGTCCACACTTCACAAATACGGAAACTGACGTTCAAAACCACGGTCCGTACAGATGTAAAGCTGACAAGCTGCTGGCTACACCCTCTGTAAGTGAGCAAAATGCTTTTCAGTAACTTTTGTTAATTTCTAATATAGGCAAATATTTGTAATTGCTTATTGAAGAACTAAAAACAATGTATGTACTTATAAAAAGTAATAAGTATGCACTTTCGTGGAAAACGTATTAAGAAACTGAACATTCCCAGCACCTCTGAAACCAGCCTGCACACCACCCCCCATCAGCCCTCTTTTGTCAGCAACTCCAAGAGTAACCACATCTTGACTTCTAACAGAAATTAGTTTCGCCTGTTGGAACTATATATAACTGGGATCATCTGAAATCATATATACGAGGCTCTTTTTCTGTCAATCACTTTGGCTCAGTGTGGTGAAATTCATCCATGTTCTTATGATTCCTTCGTTCAGGTGGCTGTGCAGCTTCCGCTGAGAGGACAGCCCACAGAGCATCTGTCCATCCTAGCGGGGGGCGGGGGGCATTTAGGTTTCCAGCAGCTTTCACACTATTAGCCTGAATGTCTTTCAGTGACCAGATACGTGACTTTTTGTCCCATGAACAAGTAGTAGTAGAATTGCTGGGTCCCAGGGAGTGCATTCTGCCTGAGTAGATGTTGTCAAACAGCTTTCCCAGGGTCTGCACCAGTCTGCACCCCCACCAGCCACTCCCGCTATTTCGTGCCAACACCGACACTCATCACTGTCAGGCTGTTGCATTTCAGCCATTCTAGTGGAGCTGGGGCCCTACCAGACTTGATCTCAGTAGCAGCTTTTTAAAAATGTTTGTTTTGATTTAAGTGATTTAAGTATTAGCTATTGGCAGCAATTTTTTTTTTAATTTCATTTTGATTTCAATACCAACTGTTGGGTGCTTTTTTTCTTTATTTCATTCTGATTTCAATACTGACCATTGGCTGCTTTTTTTTTTTTGACTGCTACTTGAGTTTTATTTCCTTTCACACAGTAACTGAGATACTTTTGTTCCAGTTTCTTCTTTTTACTTAAAATTGCCCATCCTACAAAAAATTCTGTTGAGTTTCTTTTGGTCTTTTCAAGCTCACCTTTCCTTTGTTTCTTTTCCTCTAGCGGCTTTCGGTTACTCTGACGGGTACCTCAGGGCAAGTCCTCCGGGGGACCTCTGCAGCGCTGGGCTGGCCAGAGTTCACAGCCTCGAGGGCCCATCACACCCTCACCTGTGTTCACAGGGTCCCTGGGCTCAGGGCTTCTCTCCTCTCTAGGCTACTCTCATTCACATCCACCCTGGGAGCAGTTTTAGTTCCATTTCTTCACTACGTCCTAAAAACTGTCAGATAATAAAATTAGTTAACACTTATTAAAAGTTTAAAATGTGCAAGAACATCACAATAATTCTACACAAAATCTTACATTATACAGGTGAGAAAACGGAGGAACAGGGAGGTTAAGAAAATTTCCCAAGTTCAAATTGTTAGTGACCAACAGAGCCAGAATCCAAGCACTGCAAGTCCTTAGCCTGAGAATGCCCTCTCGGAACTGCAGTGAGTTCAGCAAAGTCACAACTCCGCCAGCCTCTGTCTGTCCAGCTGATCTGCCAGTTACATCAGCATTTAGATCCTGTGTCTTTGGTCAGCCTTTTATCTCCATCTCTGTAACCATGGTTTTGAATCTTTAGGGTCCCTAGTCTGATGCTGTAGGGCATTTTAAGAGTGGAAATACTGATTGAAAAGTAAAAACTTAAAACTTCCACATGAGAAAGGTTACCACAGAGCGAAAAAACAGCTAACAAACCAGAAGAAGAGTAAAATATAACAAATTCTTGAGATCCTTTCTATGTAAAACCCTTTTACAAATCCATAAGAAAGAAGACAATAACCTATTGGTTAAAAGGTAAGTAGCATAAGAGTGAGCAAGCAGCTGGCTCAGCGTCTGTGGCTCAAGCAGCTAAGGCGCCAGCCACATACACCTGAGCTGGCGGGTTCGAATTCAGCCCGGGCCCGCTAAACAACAATGACGGCTGCAACCAAAAAATAGCCGGGCATTGTGGTGGGCACCTGTGGTCCCAGCTACTTGGGAGGCGGAGGCAGGAGAATCACTTGAGCCCAGGAGTTGGAGGTTGCTGTGAGCTGTGATGCTACAGCACTCTACCCAGGGTGACAGCTTGAGGCTCTGTCTCAAAAAAAAAAAAAAAAAAAAAAAGTGAACAAGCAATTCACATTAGTGGAAATAGCTAATTAACTCAAAGTTTTACTTCACTGGCAATCAAATGGATGAAAATATGATTTTTTATATTCTTACAGTGATCGTGTATTTGTTTTGTGAGGCGTATGTATCAGTTTTATCCTTTTTTTTTTTTTTCTGAGACAGTCTCACTATGTTGCCCTCTGTAGAGCACTGTGGCATCACAGCTCACAGCAACCTCCAACTCTTGGACTTAAGCAATTCTCTTGCTCAGTCTCCCAAGTAGCTGGGACTATGGGTGCCTGCCACAACTCCTGGCGATTTTTTGTTGCACTGTTATTGTTGTTTAGCTGGCCTGGGCCAGGCTTGAACCCACCAGCCTCGGTGTATGTGGCTGGTGCCATAACCGCTGTGCTACAGGTGCCAAGCTTATCTTTTTTTTTTAAGAAAAAAGTTGTTTCTATTCTAGGAAAACAAAAACACATACATTACACATTTTGTGAGGCAATATCGGAGTCTGAAACTCTGGAGAGCTAATGGTAGGGGCTAAATAGTTTGGTTGCAAGGAGGTGCGTGTCCATACAGCAGTAATGCAAGGTTGGGTTGTTCTCTTTTTTTGATGTTTTTAACTTAATTAGATCATTGAAATACAACTTCAATCTGAGACTTAAAGGCATTAATTGGTCACTTGTAGTTTTCAACAATGAATCATGGTGGGTCAGGATACCAACAAATAATAGTACGTTAAGTTAAAGGACATTTTTCTTCCTACTAAATATCACACAGAATTTGTATATGCAGTAGATAAAAGCAATCTCAAGTGGTCATAATAAAACTGAAAGCAGAACAATTACTTTAGCAATAAATTCCCTTAAGTTTTTTTTATATACTCAATTTTCTGACACTGTATTTCCCGTGTAAATTAGTCATGTTTGGACCTTGTCATCAGGACCTAGCATGTCTTGCTTCCCTCCCTCCCTTCCCTGAAGATAAAGTGGAACTAGACATAAGACTCCCAAGAATCACCTGCAGTATAACCTCTTCCACCCAGATCCCAGCTACAATGAGCCCATTTTTTTAAGAAACAGGGTTTCACTCTGTCGCCCAGGCTGGAGTGCAGTGGTGTAATACTCCTGGACTCAGGCAATCTTCCCAGGTAGCTCCCAGGAACTACAGGTGTGCACCACAATGCCTGGCTTTTCAAAAAATTATTTTAGAGATGGGTGTCTCATTGTACTGCCCAGGCTGGTCTCAAACTCCTGGCCTCTCAAGCAATCCTAGACCAGGCCCATTTGGGGCCAGTTTGCATGCTACTGTTACTAAAATGACCTATTAAAAATCTGCATGGTCTGTTGATGTGACATGTCTTCCTGGCAGAAGTCTCAGCTGCCACCTCAGACCCCGGCTCAGCTCTCCCACCCCTCTCAGCCTCCTGTAACCATGAATTTGCCAACCCTTTCTGTGAGTCCTAATAACATGTGACACAGGGTGGCGCCTATGGCTCAAGGAGTAGGGCGCCGGTCCCATATGCCAGAGGTGGTGGGTTCAAACCCAGCCCCGGCCAAAAAAAACATGTGACACGGTCTGTAATTTATTGAGTGTTTACTTCATGCTAGGAATTGACATATCTATTATCACGTCAGGCCTCCCAAGGATGCTTTTAGTTACATATAGTTACAATGTAATGCATATAAAAGGCAAGGGTCGCCCAAGAAGAGCAGAGCTGGGATTCCAAGTCATGTCCGTCTAACTTTCTTTTCACTTGGGGTCTTTCTCCTCTCAGCTTTTCTTCGTTAAGAGAAATCTCTGACTTTCTTCTCTGCCCAGGTCTGGAATCCTCATCACCACCAGCTGATTTGATCTCTCTCTCTCTATCCTTGCTCAGATCCTCCTGGGAGTGCTCAAGCAAACCCTTAACACTTTCCTTTTGTTGTTACTGTGCAGATACCTGTGTGATTAGACCCGCCCTCAGTTGCTTCCTGAGTCTTCACTCTCAACACCTGTCAACCCAGGGCTGCCCAAATCCAGAGGCCCCGCTATGGAAACTCTGGTGCCTTGCAGAATCAGACCTGCTTCCAGGTAAGTGAGGAGGGACTTTGTGCTTCTCTAGATTGAAAGACTTGGGCTAGCAGGCTATGTTTGTGTAATGCAAGCAAATTCTTTGATAGGAAGAAGTTCAGGAAAGGGGCTGGGAGGTGGTATTTTACAGAAAAGGAAGTTGCGTCAGGAAGCATTTGGCTCAGTTGAAAGTCTGTGGCACCGTGTGAAAATGAAGCTCCACCTTCTAATCTCCGACTCCAGAGCTGTCGTCTGTCTGGCCCTGCCCGGTGCTTTGTCAGCCGCGGTGCCAGCGGGCAAGCTCTGTACTGCCTCATGTCTGCAGGAGTCACTGACTCCTCAGAGTCCCTGGGACAGGGCGGGGGCAGAGCTGGCCTCCTCCCATCTCCACCTTGCTCTATCTGCCCTCTCAGCTCTATGAGGAAAATTGGTGACAAGACCACTCACTCAAGTACAGCATGTCGTGTGTCATAATTATTTCATGAGATAAAATGCTCAGGCTGGGCGTGGTGGCTCACACCTGTAATCCCAGCACTCTGGGAGGCCAAGGTGGGTGGATCCCCTGAGCTCAGCAGTTTGAGACCAGCCTAAGCAAGAGCAACCATCTCTCCACTAAAAATAGAAAAACTAGCCAGGACCTGTAGCCCCAGCTACTTTGGAGGCTGAGACAAGAGAATTGCTTGAGCCCACGAGTTTGAGGTTGCTGTGAGCTGTGGCACCAGCACTCTACCCAGGGCGACAGAATGAGACTGTCTCAAAAATAAATAAACAAACAAATAAAATACAATGCTCACTGTTGTTCACCAGTCTTATTTTCTCACCCGATTCCAAGGAAATGCTCCCAAATGCCTTTAAGTCCTGTAGAGATTTTCCATTTGTATGTCCGTCTAGCAAGTGTCATGGCGTAAAGAATGCTGAGTCCCAGGGAGAGAAGGAAGAGCCCCTACTCCATAGAGGGGGCTTTTCTTTTCTTTTCTTTGAGACAGAGTCTCAGTATGTCACCCTCGGTAGAGTACTGTGGCGTCACAGCTCACAGCAACCTCAAACTGTAGGGCTTAAGCGATTCTCTTGCCTCAGCCTCCCAAGTAGCTGGGACTATAGGTGCCCACCACAACACCTGGCTATTTTTTGTCGCAGTTGTCATTGTTGGTTAGCTGGCCCTGGCTGGTTTCGAACCCGCCAGCCTCGATGTATGTGGCTGGCTTTATAACCACTATGCTACGGGCGCCAAGCCAGAATAAGGGGTTTCATTTTATAAAATGATTTGCCTCAAACTCACTGGACTCTGGACTTCCAAACTTGCTGTCTTTCTAACCCAAGGCCACAGGGAGCGTTCTTGTGACTCTTTCAGACAGCTGATTGTTACAGTAACAAATCGTGCTACCTTGGTGAACCAGCTTCACTTGCTACTCCATCCAGATAGGCACCCTTGTTTGCTTTTTCTGACTGCAACAGTTGCCTTGTCCAAGGGCATAGATCCAAATCACTGCCACCACATTTGGATCCTTGACACCATCTAATAGAGCCTAGTGTCATCACCTACACATCCCAGGCCTTCTGCCCCTTCTCTTGCCACCAAAGAACCGAGCAGGTGCCCACATGTGGCACACAGATCTACTGCTTCAGCTGCTGCCTTGAGATCCAGCTTTCTCGGGGACAGCTAGAAGAGCCAGGTGCACAGTCCCCAAATGCGGGGCTTATATCCTATTCATCTTTCTTTCTTTTTTTTTTTTTTTGTAGAGACAGAGTCTCACTTTATGGCCCTCGGTAGAGTGCCGTGGCCTCACACAGCTCACAGCAACCTCCAACTCCTGGGCTTAAGCAATTCTCTTGCCTCAGCCTCCCGAGTAGCTGGGACTACAGGTGCCCTCCACAACGCCCGGCTATTTTTTGGTTGCAGTTTGGCCGGGGCTGGGTTTGAACCCGCCACCCTCGGTATATGGGGCCGGCGCCTTACCGACTGAGCCACAGGCGCCACCCGATCCTATTCATCTTTCCATACTAGCATTTTAGAGCAGTCTGTAGGACGAAATATTTATGGAAGGGAGGAAGGGAGGGAGACCAGAATAGTGAAGTGATCCGCCTAAGATACTTAAGTTTAGTGAGAACTAAGGGAGAATCCCGGCTCCCTAAGTCCTGTGTCAGTGCCCATTCAACTCTAGCGCCCTACATTTATATGTACCTCTTGCAGGAAAGAAAAATAAGTAAGAATAAGGGAAGAAAAGATAGGATATAGGAAAGAAGGCTCAGTCAGTAAAACGTGGGGCTGAACTTATAGCATAATAGCAACCCCAGAGGGCATGTTTTCCTGAGTCGGTGCCGGTCTGCTCTATGGCAGACACGATGTGCTTATGGATAAATGGTGCTGTTGACAAATTCTCACACCTGGAACAGGCCTTCACAAACGCTTGACTGCAGTCTTAGTGTTGAAAATACACATTTCCTAAATTTAGATACAGAAATTCTATAGAACCGAACATTTTTAAATAGAAATTTTAACAATAAACATGTTTTCATAACCATAAATGTATTTGGCGATTGCCAGATTTTTTTTCAAGTGGTAGATCAAAACTATGAAAGCAAACACAAACACTTCCTCCACGTTTCACCACCCAACTTTCCTGTAACGCTTGCCGTGCAGACCTGTTTGCACAACCGTCCCTTACAGCCAGGAGAAGCAACAGCTCTTTTTGGTTTTGCGTTGTTTTGTTTTTTTCTATTCTAATGACACTAATTCCCAGTCAGTTTTAATCATTACAAAGAGTGATTCATGTAAATTATATTTAATAATTAACTAATTGTGCTATGTCCAATTTTTGTTTTGGACACTTTCACTGCAAGAGAATAAATGCCTGTGTGATTTTCCAAATGTCCTTTCCAGGTGTGTGTACACATATTTTACATAAATGTTACCTTTTGTTGTATTTGTTTTTTTTAAAGAGATCAAAATAAACATACTCCTTTTAAAGTCTTTTTCACCCAACACTGCCTTGTGAAAGTCCTCCATGATAAACACGGATGTACATTATCATTTCAACTCATCAAAATGCATTTTATCTTCCCACAGTAGAAGTCTAACTAATCTTTTGTGCATATTTACCTTTAAAACATTAACATTTCTAGAATCTGTTTTTCTTCACTAATGCTCCTAGTGTTCTGGGTATCTTTACAATGTTAGTATATGAACCATTAAAATTAGTGCGACTCCATTCTCATTTAAAGACAGACTTTAGGGCCAGTGAAAGCTGAAATTCCTACAAGCCATAGCAACTTTTGCTGAAGCTATAACTAACCCAGGAGTAAATGAAGTCCGTGCAAGGTTTCAAGTCCACCCGAGGAAGGTAGGAGTTGTGCATTACACAGCATTCTCTGATCTGTTCTAAATAAAATTATTCCCTTTGGGTAGGGATTCAATTCTATGACCTTCAAGTTTGTTTTTTATTTTTTTAATAAATGCAAATTACTGTGCCAGACAGAGGGATCAAGCTAAGCTGGATTACTCAATTTTCTCAGACACACACAACTTGTATAGGGAGACATGTACATAAAACGTACATAAATAACTATGAAAATTTTGTAAATAAGGTAAATACCCTAAGAAACATGAAAGAAGAGTAGATTATCTTAGGCTGGGTGAGGCAGCATTTGGGTCACTGTCTAGAAGAGGAGGTGGGGCTGTGAACAGAGAGTGGGGAAGGGCTCTGAGGCTCAAGAGCCTGGCTGTTGACACAGGCGCTATTCAAGCTGCCCGGAGCTGCAAGGCCCTTCTCCTGTTCGATCTGTCTTCTTGAGCTCTATGTTTCTGGGCACACCCAGAGGATCTTTAGACTTTACAAACCGGTTGTGCAGAGCCAGGCATTTCAATACGAAACAAAATGCTGAGTAACAACGTGAAGTCAGCCCAGGGCTTGCCAAGAGCTGGGAGGCCTGGGTGGTTTCCCAATCTTAAAGAAGCAGAGCGATATTAAAGCCTGTCTCTCAAAGAAAAGTGAGCATAGACCCACCAATACAGAAAATGCTGCATGCTGACTCGATTTGGGTAGGTGTGATGACTGTCGCTTCCGGATCAGTGACTACCTACGATCTCATTTATTTTGCCTTTTTTCCATGACAGACTACTATATTCCTAGTGGCTTACCTTTGTAAAGATTATTTCATGTACTGCAGGACAGAGATTATTCTCAACCCCGGGCCAAAGAGGAAAGGTTGAAAAGATTTAAACAGGAAATGACTCTGCTACGAAGAATTCGGGAGTATGAGTGAATAAACAGTCCAGTCACAAATGAAGAGTTAGGTGTCCCAGTAATAATAGGGCCCACTGGCTGCTCAAATGCAGCAAATCTCAGTCTGATGAACAGCTCCGGGGCTCCAAGAAGTCACTCTTACATCGCTCACGCCAGTGTCAGAGGTTTTCCACCAGCTCAGCTCTTATTCAACATCCGGAGGCCTTTTGCCCAATCACTAGGTTTGACCACTTGTTCTGGAAACAAAATGTCAGATATTTGGCAGATAGGATAGAGCCTGGAACTAAAATAAGCAGAGGAGTCAGGAACCAAACAGAATGACCCATGCAGGACTGGGGACAACTCAGTAGTTCCTTATTTCAATCTCTGTCTAAAATTTTAAAAATATGATTAGAAAAATAATATTTGCTCCTGATAGAAAATTTGAAAAACATAGAAATGTGTAACATAGGAAAAAACCCAAGTCTACCACTGACAGATAATTATTGGGTCTATTTTTCTTTTCATTCTGTGTTCTCTGCACACATGAAAATATAAAGTTGGAATCATAGTGCATATCTAGTTTTATATTGTTATATAAGACTATACTACATCACTTCTTTTTTTTTTTTTTTTTTTTTGAGACAGGGTCTCACTTTATGGCCCTCGGTAGAGTGCCGTGGCCTCACACAGCTCACAGCAACCTCCAACTCCTGGGCCCAAGCGATTCTCTTGCCTCAGCCTCCCGAGCAGCTGGGACTACAGGCGCCCACCACAACGCCCGGCCATTTCTGGGTTGCAGTTTGGCCGGGGCCGGGTCCGAACCCGCCACCCTCGGTATATGGGGCCAGCGCCCCACCGACTGAGCCACAGGCCCCGCCCTACATCACTTCTGATGTTGTTAAGCATTATTGTAAAGACTGCTTTTAATGCCTATGCAATATTTTATCGTATAGGTATATGACAATTTATTTAACCATTCCTCTTCTTGGGCACTTAGATGCATTGTTTCCAGATTGTTTTATTACACATAAGACAGTGATGAATATCTATATGTGTAATTTTGACATAATGAAAATTATTTCCCTAGGCTTCATTCAAAAACTGGAAGGAAGCTGTTGAACTCAATGGTCCCCTCTTCTTTCCAGGCACCCTGCATCCAAATGATTCGAAAGAGTTGGTTCTCTGCGCCATGAGACTAAATTCTCAATTTATTTATTTTTTTATTTTTGAGGCAAGGTCTTCCTCTGTCACCTACACTGCAGTGCAGGGCACAGTCTTATCTCACTGCACCCTCAAACTCCTGGGGTCAAGGGATCTTCCCTCTTCAGCCACCTGAGTAGCTGAGGCTACAGGGACGCACCACCACACCAAACTAATTTTTTTACTTTTTTTCTATGTTGCCCAGGTTGGTCTTACACGCTTGGCCTCAAATGATTTTCCTACATCAGCCTCCCAAAGTGCTAGGATTACAGGCATGAGGGGCCACACCCAGGTTAGGCAAGAGCCAGATTGTATATTTACTTCTCTGCTCAATCCCACCCAAGGCTTCCACTGCAGTAAAAGTAAAAGATAAAGTTCTTACAATGGCCATCACCATCTGCCCCCTCTTTTCCCATCTCATTTCATATCCTGCTGTTTAGCCCTCTGCTGCCTCTGCCCTTGACACCGTTCTGTGACTGTCG
This sequence comes from Nycticebus coucang, assembly GCF_027406575.1. NCBI lineage: Eukaryota > Metazoa > Chordata > Mammalia > Primates > Lorisidae > Nycticebus > Nycticebus coucang. The sequence continues at coordinate 8,627,252 of NC_069780.1, forward strand.
GGCCCTTCCCTCTTGGCACCGCTGTGCTGCCCTGCCTTCTGCTCTCCCTCCACACTTTGGCGTGGCTCACCCCCTGTCTCTCCTGCTCTTTGCTGGTTTGTCTTGTCACGCATCTTTCCTGACCCCCATATGTAATCCCAGACTCCTGCCCTGAGCCCTCGTATTTCCCTTTCTACATAACTTTTCCTCCATCATGCTTACCCCTCTCCGACAGGCCGTGCTTATTTGGTTTGTTGGCTGTGACCCCCGCTGACAGACAGCGCTGTGCCTCTTTTGTTCAGGGCTGTATCCTTGGCACCCAGGCAGTGGCTGCTGGAATAAAGCACAGGCAACCTGTGGAAAAGCCAGGGAAGGACTCTGGGGTCTGGATCCTGAGAAAGTGACAGTGTGGACATGTCTACACTCAACTTTCTGATCCTGAGCACAGAATCTGGGCCACAAGTAAACCAAGGAAGCAGAATTATTGCAGGTGAAGTCACCAGGCTAAGTGTTTTCCAGATCTTTTGGGGTATTTTTGTAAATTTTACATAGTATGGGAATTTAAACTTCTGTGAAATAAAGCAAATTAGAATGTTTAGATGAAGATGGTGTTGATTTCTCAGTACTTTGGCTTGGTCACAGGTAAGGGTGCTAAAAATAGAGTTAAAAATAGCATCAGAGGGGAAAAAACAGAACCAACACGGAATTGAGCGACTTCTAAATTGCCAGACACCTTGTGATACTGAAACTTTCAACAACTCTAAGAGTGAAGGAGTGTTATTCCAGTGATAAATATACTAAAACTGAGTTCATGGAGAATAACTGATGAATCTCTCCAAAGTCATACAGCTAGTCAATGGCAGGCAGAGAATTCTGTCCACTAACTTACTGACTACAGTGTCCAAAAGTTGCCACATATACGGGAAAGGGGGATGTACCTTTAATTACAAAATAATCATTACAAAATTTTACAAAGTGGAATTGACCTAACAAACACAAATGATGTAACCTAATCGTATATACCCTCGTATTAATCTGAAATATAAAAAGTTTTATAAAAATAAAATTTTACAAAGTGCCCAACACAGACAATTTTTTTAAATATTTTTTTGACTATTTTGTAAATTTTGTAATGAATTTTATAACTAAACATACATTTATAAGACCAGGCTGAGCAAGAGCAAGATCCATCTCTAAAAAAAAAAATAGCAGGGCATTGTCGCAGTTGCCTGTAGTCCCAGTTACTTGGGAGGCTGAGGCAAGAGGATCACTTGAGCCCAAGAGTTTGAGCTTGCTGTGAGCCATGATGCCACAGCACTCTACAGAGGATGACAAAGTAAGACTCTGTCTGAAAAAAAATTAAAATAAAGGTATGTTTAGCTATGATTTCCCAGTTTTCCTATGTATGGTGACCTTGGGGCCACCCTGTAGTGTAGGGCCCAAACTCTATGGCTAATCTCTTGACAAATTAGGAGATACCCTTTAATATTTATCTCCGTTGTCTGCCAAAATATGTACATTCAATTCCGACACATACGCTGGAGTAAACCAAGGTGGTGATTTCAGGTGTTCTGGCTCTTGTTCATTTCTTGGGTCTTTCAGAAGAAAGAAAATGTTCTAAATGTTGAGATCCACCGTGGCCCTTGTGTTTCCTAGTTCAAATTTTTACACCACCACAATTACCGCAAGCACAAAGCCTCCTGGACTGTTTTCCCAAGTGAAACAAATACTCTGGCTGTGTGAGGGTGTCAGGCAAAGCTGGAAATGGCACTCCCGGCTGGCCGTCCGTGTGAAGGACTTTGTTAAAGGAATCTGCACAGTGACTTACCAGAGACAATAGCTATTGGCACAGCATTTGAAGCTCAGGAGAGCTGCCAGTGGGGGCAAGCTTTGCAGCCATGTGTGTGAAGTTGCACTGGCCATCAGTTGAAGTTCACCCCCAATGACCATTTGAAACTGCCGTCCACCAAGCAGACATCCATATGGGCAACTCAGCAAACTGAAGAATGAATTTCTAGGGAGAGGCAACACAGTGTAATGGAAAAAGAATTAAAATAGGAGTGACGAAACTCTGATTTTAATTCCGGGGCTGTGACTCTGGGGCCTCCTTTAGCTCCCTGGGCCATGTGTCATCTTCACGCCCTCACGCAGGTGACAGCAAGTGTCTATTCAACGCCAACACTTATTCAAGGCCCGGAGCTGGATGTCGTGGGCACATTACGATTCTGCCGCCTGTGGACCAGGGACAATAATAGTCTCATCTGCCTCAAAGTGATGTGGAAATAATTATGTTTGTCTATTATGAGAACCATGTGAAATTAATTATGTGGGTATACTAGATCAACGTAAAGCCTTACAGAAACGTGAAAAAAATCCTTTGACAGAAGTGAAACCTACACTATTGTTGGTTATTACTGAAGAGAAGAGAGCGAGAAAGAGACAGGATGTCCAGAAACTATCGAGATTTAGTAGCATTTTTCTTTCTCTAATTCCAAAGCTAAAGATAGAAGTTGGTTTAAATCATGATCTTGGTAGTTTTTCAAAGTAAGCTGACAGAATAACCAAACACGCGATTCTCAGACTATGCTCTTGTATTACAGCGTTTGTCTGTAGTTTGAGATATTCAGGCCCTAAAATTGCTTTTTAGGGCTGGGGGTGGAGGAGTTTATTGCTAATATGTCAGTTAGAATTTGGTTTTATTGCACATAAAAGAAAAATGTTAACTACCATTGCCTAAAGCAAACTAGAATTTTGGTTTGGGGTTGGGTTTTTTTCTCTCTTCCTCAGATAAAAAGGGAGTCTGAAGAGAGACAACTGAGCTACCTCCACTCCATGATGTCACTGGGAACCAGGCTATTTCCCCCGTTATCTTAGCTTTTATTATTAGGGCTTTCTCTGCCTGCTGAAGCTCCCTCTATCCACGCTCAAGTATGCATGCAAGTAGGAGGAAAATGCGGAGAGGATTTCTCCCAGCTGAGCAGACCCCTTTAAATGGCCTTTCCAAAGGAATTCTGCTCTTCTATCTTTGACAGAAATTAGCCACATGGCCTCATATCGCCACCAGGGAGTTCTTGTCTTAAGAGATGCTGTGCCTTGGGGGCAGGACATGATTGCAGGGGGGACTTTGCCTGACAATTGCAATCAGTGTAACTGGCTTATTGTACCCTCAATGAATCCCCAACAATAAAAAAAAAAAAGAGATGCTGTGCCCAGCTACAGATCTTAAAGAAAAACAGAAGAGTGGGTGAGAGGGTAAGCAACTGGCTGCCTCTTCCACACAAAATATTAAGAAAAAAAGTTAAATTAATGTGTAGAATATTCTCAATTATGTTTTTCTCCATACATTTTACATATTCCTTTGCTTATGAGAATATTAGCATTTTTCTTACACAAAGTAATAGTACCCAATAGTATCTGGTTAAATATAAAATGGTATACTTTTTAAACAATTTATTTTTATTTCATTTTTATCCTGCAAAGAGCAAACAAGTATTTCAGTTATTTATCACATATATATTTGAACCCCATTAATCCACATCAAATAAAATTATGTAAATCTAGTCTAGACACACTCTGTAAAGAACTAAGGTACCACCTGCCCATCCTCCCACAGCCTTAGCCAAAAAGCATTTACTAGTAAGTATACTGACTTCAACGTCAGCAGAAGATAAGGCGTCCCTGAATTTTTCTCATCAAAGAAGAATGTCCTCACTTTGTGACTGCAGCATGAACATCTTTCTACACGAGCCCTCTAGTCCTAGCAGCGTGACCACATGCTAAGCAAAACCCTCTTCATGTTTTGTGTTGACCTAATCAGTATTAAGAATTTGTGGGTCTTTCTATTCATTTAGAAACTGCCTTCTTAAGACCTTAAATAACTCCAGGCGAGCCCTGAGGGGCTCATTCCCTAATCCCAGAGGTGTCGCTGACCTGTGGGGTCATGAAAGTGTGGGGGCGGGGGCGTCCCAGACTGTCCTAATTGTCTGAGGAGGTGTCCTCTGTGGACCACAAAGTTGGGCTGGAAACCAAATAAGAAGCATGTGCTTCAGACTCTGATGTAAAACTTTCATTTCTTTAAAAACAACCACATCGACATGATAGAAGCCTAAATCCAATCCAATTTGGGCCTTAGTGTCAAACAGTATAATTTCTGAATAAAATGAGGTTTGGAGAAATTCAAAGTATCTAATAATGCACACCAAATTGTTATTTTGTGAATACTAATAATAGTTTACATTAGAATAGTTACACAGTGATCTCCCCCCTCCCCAAGTATTACTATGCTATTAAATAAATGTACTTAAAATAACTTACTGGCCTTTCCCCCACTCTCTCCTTCAAAGAATGTTGTCACTGACGTGCTCAGATACTTGGACTCTTAATTGGGATCAGCAGTTTGCTCACTCTAGTGAGGGAATTGGACTCCATAGTCTGTAATAACCCAGCTGACTCCAGAGTTTTATCTTTCTAGCCCCTGTTATCTCTAAATTCCTTTTTCTTCTTTGGCTTATTCCTTATCTCTGAACATTTTGCTGACCATTTTCTCTCCCTTTAAAGACTGGCAAAGGAAAATAGCAATAATTCTGGTAAATAGAACAAATGTAAGCGGAAATGAATTAGAGGCATGTTCAGTAGAACGTCATGCATTTATCCAACGGTGTTACGACTTGGGGGCAAGATGGACTGTTGGCTCTGGGATGTTTACATCCTAAGGCTCTGCTACCCTGGCCATGTGAACCTAAACAAATCACACAAACTCAGAGACTTCATCTACAAACTGCAAGTTTATAGTGTGGTATTCTACATGTAGTATTCCCAGATTCTCTTTCTTTTTTTTTTTTTTTTTTTTTGTAGAGACAGAGTCTCACTGTACCGCCCTCGGTAGAGTGCCGTGGCGTTACATGGCTCACAGCAACCTCTAACTCTTGGGTTTACGCGATTCTCTTGCCTCAGCCTCCCGAGTAGCTGGGACTACAGGCGCCCGCCACAACGCCCGGCTATTTTTTTGTTGCAGTTTGGCCGGGGCCGGGTTTGAACCTGCCACCCTCGGCATATGGGGCCGGCACCCTACTCACTGAGCCACAGGCGCCAACCCAGATTCTCTTTCTCTTATTAGCACTGCTCTTAGCAGGGATGGGTCACTATAAAAGGTTTGAGATGCACAAAAGTCAAGAAAGTAACACCCACACGGACAGAAACAGATGAAGCCCTCCCAGCAACAGTGATGAGCTGAGCAAGTTGACACTTGCACGGGTGAATGAGAAAGGACGTTGTCGACTGTGTTTCTTGGAAGTGAAATCATGGGCCATAACACAGTCTGTCTCAAAACATTCATAGTGACCTCTGTATATGCCTCTTAGGATTTGTCAGGATTAAATGATATTACCTGTAACGTATCGTGGGCAATGGAGTAAACGTTAACTATCGCTGTTAATCGACAGCATTATTCCTTACGTCCATTTATTTCAAGCGATATTTGACCCAGTGCAATTCTAGTACCATAGAATAGTCCTGCAATGATCGAGATAGGATCATTTTGGGGATCATTTTGGTAGGAACATTGAGACTTTGTTGTCTACTTGCTTATTTGCTCCACAGTTCAGTCTGAGTCCCTCGCTGCTTTCAGGCCGTCCCCTCTTTGGGTTGTCATTACCAGCCCGTGGCTTTGATGCTTTGCTCTCTTCCCAGTTTGCAGTGCAGTTTCACCTGCACTCACGTTTCCTGTTTTGACACTGTCTAGCTGGTTGCTTTGCACCTCCAGCTCCTTCCTCTTCCTCTTCAGAGGATCTCGTCAACATTTCCAGCAGGGATGAGCCATGCCACCAGTTTCTCTTGCTGCAGCTTCTCCTTTCCTTTTCTTTTCTTTTTTTAACCTCCTTTGAACCTTCACAAGCTTCCTGTAATGACTATGTCTCCTGTTTCAGCTATTTCAGTATTTCTGTGGCTTTTGATTTTGATCTGGATTCATGTCTTCTAGCCAAAACCATCTCAAACAAGTAGTTTGAGGTTTTCGCTGGAAGGTAATTTTTAATTTGTTTACATGGCCACCAACTCCCAATTTAGACGTCCTGAGATTTCTGGAGTACAGGAGTGGCCTTCTCAGATTCTCTTTCTCTTATTAGCAGTATTATTAGCAGGGATGGGCTATTTTGTTTATGAGCTAATCCTGCTGCTTATAGTTCTAAATAATTACTGCTAAGTCAGGAGAATTAGGAAAGTCTTTCACTTCAGCAGAATTGATGAAAGGTTAAAGTCAGACACAGACAAAGCTACGTGATAAGTCCCCAATATTTCTCAGGCTGCTCTCAAATTATTAGGCTCTGTGGTATGTGTCCGTTCATTCAACAAATATGCACTGAGCGCCTCCTATGTCCCCGGTGCTCGCAGTACAGCTGTGGACAGAACAGACCAGATGTCTGCCGTCTAGAACACTGTATTTAGGTGAAGGATCATTTTTCAGAATCAGACAGTCTGCTCATCTGAAGAAAACGCAGTGTGGTTCCAAATTCCAGAAGGGAACGCTGAGAGAGGAGCAGACTGGCTTATCACGTGCCCCATCTCATGGTTTCCGACAAGGCCACATGCAAAACGGAAGGGGGGGTGGGGATTGCTCACAAGTTTCCTTCCTGTTTCTGTCTCTGAACTCAAGGCAACGTTTCAGAGCTACATGTTTCCTTTCCTACCAAGCTGCGACTTTTGCTTTAGTGCTTACTATTCTCTCCGAGTGAGAGGGTCCCTCTCACCTGACAGCATTCCTGCCCTGCATGCAGGCAGCCACAAGCCTACTTGTGTCTCTTCTCTGGCCTGGGCTTTTTCCATAAGGCAGAATCGCTCCTCAGAGGGACATTGGCTTGTTCTGTGCTATCACGATTTAGACTGCCTGAGACGTTTGCTGGAAAATGCCGCCGGTTAAAAGCCACCACTTAGCTCCTAATTAAATCCACATTTTAGTCTTTTTATCCTTTTCTGTGGTAATGAAGAAAATGAGCCTCATGTTTGCTAATCACAGCTTCCCTTCATTTGTGGGTGATTAGGTTTTTTCAGCCTCACAGGGGTCCTCAAACTTTTTAAACAGGGGGCCAGTTCACTGTCCCTCAGACCGTTGGAGGGCCGGACTATACTTAAAAAAAAAAACCATGAACAAATTCCTATGCACACTGCACATATCTTATTTTGAAGTAAAAAAACGAAACGGGAACAAATACAATCATACGGCCTCACGTGGCCCGCGGGCCGCAGTCTGAGGACCCCTGCAAGCATTTGCCGTCTCTTTAATATGATCTGGTTTGTATGGAGTAAGGACACAGGAGCGCGCACAGCCTTTCTTCATAGGTTGTTGCGTTCTAAAGAGCTACTCTTCTAAAATCTCTTACTGTTCTCATTTTCAACTAACAGAAATAGGAAAATAAAAGATTGTGCGTGTATAAGGTAAAGGCTTACAATGTCTGTCATGTTTGAAACTCGATTTCCGTGGCTCTTGACTTCTTCTAAGAGGACTTCATGTAAAAGTTGCTAAGGCCAAGCCAGAGCCTTTTTTGTAAAAAAGCGACAAGGGACATGATAGCCCATAATGAAAGCAATCTGGGCTGTCTGTGGCCTTGTGTGCAAAAAAGTGAAAAGGTAATTTTGAGTACAAAGGAAATGAATAAAACCTCGTGCCACCGAGAGAAGACCAAAGGGAAGCGGTGCCATTCTGTGCCATTGGCCCCGCGCCCTCCCCGTGGGAACAAGGCCCTGTGGTCAGGGAGCCTGGCTCTCACCCAAGTGGCTTCTCGTCAGCTCTGCATTTGGGCAGGATGGGGAGGGGTAGAGAATAGCAGTGGAGAGACTTCCCGGTTCAAATCCGGCCTCTACCACTTCCCTGCTATGCTCTTTCTTCGTGACCTGAAGCAGTGACTCACGGTACTCACCTCATAAAGCTGTTATGAGGTTTAAATGAGGTCACCCACGTAATGCGTGCTGCTTAGCCAGCATGCGATAATAAATGGGAGGTGTTATTACTGCAGTAACCATAATGGGTGTCCAGAGGGAGGCTGAGCTGAATGCACTGGGAGCAACTAAAGGTTGCTGGAAGGCAGGAATGACAAATCTGAATTAGGGACCAAGCTTCAGAAAGTAGTTAGAGAACCGGCAGGCTAAGTCGGCAGGGATTATTCAGAAAAATATGGAATCAAAAGGATTAAAGTGATGAGAAAAAAAAACAAAACAGAAAATGCTTATAAAATCTGGAGGAAAAATGATACACTTTTACCTCCTGTTAGAACAAAGAGGACATTGCCCGGTGTGGCTCTAACTGGACAAGAGACTTGACCTCAGCAGAGAGGACATTGAGCCCAACTAGAATGTTTAAGGTCAAATGGGGCAAAGCTTCTTTGGTTTTCGGTTTGTTTGTCTGGTTTGGGATATTCCTGGGCAGGAATTTTATGGTTTTTGCTCTTCTAATATCTGACTTCTACATAACAGAATCAAAAATAGCACTCTAGTAAGGCTTTATAAAGGTGCAGACACTGTGGAAGATGAGAGCAATGACAGATTTTGTCCTACCCTGGCACGCAGTGATAATTCTCTTCTGAACATAAACATATTACAGTGATATAAATTAAAAAGGTTATTGGTATGAAATGACTCATGTATTTGAAAATCTCACTACATATAGTTTTTATAGTTCTAGAACTGAAAGTTGAAAAATGTGAAGTTGCCAAAAATCAATAAGTCTTTAGTACAGGTAGTCCCTGGGTTACGAACGAGATAGATTCTCAAAGTGTGTTCTTAAGTTGAATTTGTAGGTAAGTTGGAACAGGTATATTTACACGTTACCTGTAATAGCCCCCATTCATAAATGTGACTTATAGGTAAGTCAGATATTTGTAGCTCAGGGACTGCCTATACCTACTGTGGGCAAAGTATTATTATGTAATGACAGAGTTATGCTGTTCTCTTGCTGTATGCATACATTTGCATTGCCTAAGTAATATTTAACTGAATCCCACAACCTTCATGAAAAATAATAATCTAGAATCTCCCACTGGGGCTAATGTTGTATATGTAATAGTCCCTTTTTACGTGCAGTTTTGCTTTCCATGGTTTCAGTTTCCTGCAGTGAACCTTGATCTAAAGATAGTAAATGAAAAGTTTTAGAACTTAACAATTCACAAGTTTGAAACTGCAGGTCATTCTGAGTAGCATAATGAAATCTTGTACCGTCCAGCTCCATACTGCCTGGGAGGTGAACCATCTTTAGTCCAGCTTGTCCGCCCTGCAGACTCTGCCCAGTAGTCACTTAGCAGCCTTCTCCTTCATAAAAGAGGGGGAAAACGTAGTATATACAGTTTAGGGTTCAGTATAGGGACATGGTGTCCGGCATCTAGGGGGTCTCAGAACACAGCCCCTGAGGTTAGGGAGGAACAACTGTATTTGTAAGTTCATAGTTTTTGACATCTGGAAGAACTCCAAGAAGAAAACAAAAATCAGTTCCCCAGCTTTCCTTAATATTCCAGTTAATGTCCTAGGGAGCTTTGGGAATTTTAAATTATGTTAAAAATATTTTATAAAAGAAATTATTCAGTTAAATATATTGATGCTCACTGAATCTGCACTTCTTATAAGAATTACTTATCGGTGGTGCCTGTAGCTCAAGCAGCTAAGATGCCAGCCATATACACCAGAGTTGGTGGTTTTGAATCTGACCCCAGGCCTGACAAACAATGACAACTACAACCCAAATATAGCCGGGCATTGTAGTGGGCACCTGTAGTCCCAGCTGCTTGGGAGGCTGAGGCAAGAGAATCACTTAAGCCCAGGAGTTTGAGAGTGCTGTGAGCTGTGACCCTACGGCACTCTACCCAGGGCTATGCCTAGAGGCTCTGTCTCAAAAAAAAAAAAAAAATGTACTTACCTTAGCACTGCCAATTGTAGGAAGAATAGAATAGCTGTGGAAATAACATAAGTGACTTTTTCAAGGTAAATGGCAGGAATCATTCATCAGAGTGAGCTAATAATTAGTAAGGCATATAAAAAAATAAGGCCTAGGATTTGATCTAGTTGATTACTTCTGTTCATAGATGAAAAATATTTCCTGAATTCCACCCAGCTTTTCTTGGGGCAGACAAATGTTAAAACAGAAAAAAGTGGCAATGTGCTTTTGTTCAGCATGGGCTCCTGGGGAAAGTCCTGTAATATTTTCTGTTGGTTGCTATGGAAGCAGCGGCAGCAAGCTCAGCTAATAAATTTCGGCTGACAGTGTTATGGGATGAGACCACAGCATCAATTAATAGACAGCTGAGTGTTGAAATTGTGCAGAAGAAGAAAAAGAAAGCAGAAGAATAATAACAAAATCTGCCAAATAAAAAAAATTCAAAGTCCACGCAGAAAAAGCATAGTTTCGAATTCCAGAAGGTATTTACAAACATCAGAGAATGAACCATGGATATTGTTTTCCCATCTGCCCCCACCAGTAGAGACTCCAGGGAGAGCAAGTTACCTGCACGTTGTCAGCAGGTCACAAGGGAGAGACGAGTTAAACAACTTGGGGTTTTCACTGTGCTTTGAAACAACTTTTTGGAAAATTATGCTCCAATTTTTAGTTTGTAAGGTGGGATTTCTAGAGTTGTCAGGTCCCCACTATAAAACTTCTGAAAATAATCCGATCGATTGGAAAGGGTTAAAGAACTAGCTGCCTTAGTTTTGTTTGAATGGGTAGTGCAGTAACAATGACCATCATCCTTAGCTATGCTCTTCCATGGCCCCGGAAAGAATTTTTTCCTGTTTGGAGTTTCCTGCTTGGTGTTTGTCTAAGCTGGGAGGAGAGCTATTGCTCAAACTTTGCAACAACAGATTGCAAGCTAAGGCTTTTCTACATTTTGTTTAATTTTTCTGAGATGTTTCTTTTTCCAGAAAAGATTTATTGGTGTCCTAAGCATGCTTTCCATCTTACCCAACACTCCCACTTAGCTGTAATTTCCTGGGTGGGGAAGTGGCAGGTGCTGGAGGTGACATGGAAACACAGATCTGGGCAAGTGTGGGCTGTTGATGTTCTCCTAGCCTTTCATAAAGGAGCCCTCAAAACACCAGGGCCATGCAGCAGACCTCGTGCATTTCACCGAAGCCTGGCTGGCTTTGCACTTGCCTTTCTTGAGGCTCGAAAGCTCCTAACCAAAGTCTTTGTGTCAAGATGCAGAAAGTTGGCAAGCACACAGAAGGATAATGCCAAGGGATAACTTGTGAGTCAGGGAGGAAGTCAGAGCGAGCAGCAGAGCCCTACACCATGGCTGGTGGTTCTCTCTCATCAAGTTTGTTCCCACAGAGGTCAATCTCTGTGCATTGTCTCTGACAGAGTGAATACAGCATATTATTTTGGGGTAAAAATTGAGATTTCTTTTGGTGGCAAAGTATGCAGAAAATAGAAGCTCTGTACTTGATTTCTTTGCTTTAGTTTAAATACCTCCAGAGGGATTCTTCTACGATATAATAGACCTCTCAAAACAAAACTTTCTTAATGATAGAAATGTTCACTGTCAGTTGGGCACAGTGGCTCATGCCTGTAATCCCAGCACTCTGGGAGGCTGAGGCTGAGACCAGCCTAAGCCAGAAAGAGACCCCGTGTCTAAAAATAGCCAGGCATTGTGGTGGGTGCCTGTAGTCCCAGCTACTTGGGAGGCTGAGTCAAGAGAATTGCTTTAGCCCGAGAGTCTGAGGTTGCTATGAGCTATGACACCACAGCACTGTACTGGGGGGATGACAAAGTGGGACTGTCTCAGAAAACAAAAAGACATGTTCAATATCAAATGCACTAGAAGTAGGAGATATGTTACCAAATTTAAAAAAAAATTCTTACCTGCAGTGAACAGTGTTAATTGCCTACTCAGCAGAATATCTTCTCCTTCCTTCCTACCAGAACCTCGATTTCCTCTGTCCAGCCACGTGCACAGGCAAGGCCGATCCCAGCTCCAGGGACGAGTCTGGTTTCTCGGGTCAATGGCATGTATCTGGCAGTAATAGACTCAGGAATGGGCATGGGGTTCAAGTCTGGCCAGTAGCATGTCAGCAGAAGTTTGCTAGAGGATTCTGAAAGTTTTCCCTGGCCATTCAGGGAATCTCAGGAATCAGCCTTTTCCTCCTTGGATAGGACTAAGGAAACACAAGAGTCCGCTTGCTCTTACAGTCATCTGGTATCCACAGCCACCTAAAGCCCATTCTGTATCCACAAGAGGTAGGAAACCCAGCCCCCTCACCCGCCACACACACCCCCACCTCGGGAGTCCTTGCGATATAACTGAGTCGGTGCATCAATCATACTGTTTCTTACTGTTCGGGGCCCTCGGGTGGAGCTTCTGTGCCCGGCAGCTGCAGGCATCCTTTTAATGCAGTGTGTCCATCTGCCAGTCCCTGTCCTGCATGTCTTTAGTTTTGCTCTCTCCTTTCCCTCTGCCTTCCTCACACCCGAACCCCAGAGTTTTCTCCGACTCATGCTGTCCACGCCTTGGTGCTTCCCTCTTGTTCTCCTCACCTCCTTTGCTCTTCCTCCCCCTTCTGCCCTTCTCTCTAATAGTCGCGCCCACAGGTGTATCTGACCTTGTTAGTCACAGCCAGGGTGAAAGCGAAGGACCCCCGAGGTGTGTGCACGATGGAACCCGGGAGGGTTGGTGTGTGTGTGCGATGGAACCCGGGAGGGTTGGGGTGTGTGTGCCATGGAACCCGGGAGGGTTGGTGTGTGTGTGCGATGGAACCCGGGAGGGTTGGGGTGTGTGTGCCATGGAACCCGGGAGGGTTGGTGTGTGTGTGCGATGGAACCCGGGAGGGTCGGGGTGTGTGTGCGATGGAACCCGGGAGGGTCGGGGTGTGCGCGATGGAACCCGGGAGGGTTGGTGTGTGTTTGCGATGGAACCCGGGGGGGGGGGGTCGGGGTGTGCTCGATGGAACCCAGGAGGGTTGGTGGGTGTGCGCGATGGAACCCGGGTGGGTTGGTGTGTGTGTGCCATGGAACCCGGGAGGGTTGGTGTGTGTGTGCGATGGAACCCGGGGGGGGGGGGGGGGTCGGGGTGTGCGCGATGGAACCCAGGAGGGTTGGTGGGTGTGCGCGATGGAACCCGGGTGGGTTGGTGTGTGTGTGCCATGGAACCCGGGAGGGTTGGGGTGTGTGTGCGATGGAACCCGGGAGGGTTGGGGTGTGTGTGCGATGGAACCCGGGAGGGTCGGGGTGTGCGCGATGGAACCCGGGAGGGTTGGTGTGTGTGTGCGATGGAACCCGGGGGGGGGGGGAGGGTGTGCGTGATGGAACCCGGGTGGGTTGGGGTGTGCGCGATGGAACCCGGGTGGGTTGGTGTGTGCGCGATGGAACCCGGGAGGGTTGGGGTGTGCGCGATGGAACCCGGGAGGGTTGGGGTGTGCGCGATGGAACCCGGGTGGGTTGGGGTGTGCGCGATGGAACCCGGGAGGGTTGGGGTGTGCGCGATGGAACCCGGGAGGGTTGGTGTGTGCGCGATGGAACCCGGGAGGGTTGGTGTGTGTGTGCGATGGAACCCGGGAGGGTTGCTGTGTGTGTGCCATGGAACCCGGGAGGGTTGGGGTGTGTGTCGATGGAACCCGGGAGGGTTGGGGTGTGCGCGATGGAACCCGGGTGGGTTGGTGTGTGCGCGATGGAACCCGGGTGGGTTGGTGTGTGCGCGATGGAACCCGGGTGGGTTGGGGTGTGCGCGATGGAACCCGGGAGGGTTCGGGTGTGCGCGATGGAACCCGGGAGGGTGGGTGTGTGTGATTGAACCTGGGAGGGTTGTTCTCCATTTCCCCACTTCATACTCTGGACATCAACACCCCTCAGCTCCTAGCCACTCCTGTCACTGCACCACCACATGGGAAAAAAGTCTTCTGTACTCTGAAATATCCACCCCCAACTAAATTTTAATTGAAATGCCTTTGGTGATAATGAGTTAATGTGGTGGCTCTCAAAACTTTTTTTTTTTTTTTTTTACTTTAACTCACATTAAGTCCCAACAGTTAGTACACGTGCAATGCACACGTCAGCACTGAGATAAAACCTCCTTAGTGGGCAGCGCCTGTGGCTCAAGGAGTAGGGTGCGGGTCCCATATGCCGGAGGTGGCGAGTTCAAACCCAGCCCTGGCCAAAAAACCAAAAAAAAAAAAAAACCCTCGTTAGCTGTGACGCTTTCTAACATTTTCTAGTGTATTCTATTACATTTTTTAAAAGTGATTGTCTCTTTTCACTAAATTGATTTCATGGATACTTGTGACCCACCTCTACTTTCTTAACCCACAGCAGAAACTCCAGTGGTAATGTCATAAACTAATAAACAAATCTTTGAGGGTCGTTAAGGTTTTACTTAAACCTGGGAAAAAAGGACGCTGACACAAACTACAAGGGGATCTCTGTGAGTTTATGTGCACCACTTTCCCTAAAAAAAGGAGTGAGTGAGAATATGTGAGTGCCGACAGCTGGTGTGGTCCTAGTAATTATAGGGGATCTTTCTGAAATGACAAATGTGTCATTGTCATTATTTCTGAAACATAGAGATGTTTTCACTAAAAGCTGTTGGTGTTCCAAAGCCGAGGAACAGGGTTTGAACCCACCACCTCCAGCATTTGGGGCCGGCGCCCTACTCCTTTGAGCCACAGGCGCCACCCCCAAAGCCAATTTTTTAATTGTATTTTTATGTTTAACTTTTTTTTTTTTTTTTTTGAGACAAAGTCTCAAGCTGTCATACTAGGTAGAATACCATGACGTCATAGCTCATAGCAACCTCAAACTCTTGGGCTCAAGCGATCCTCTTGCCTCAGTTTGTTTTTGTTTTATTTTTTAGAGAAAGGGTCTCACTTTTACTCAAGCTGGACTCAAACTCATGAGCTCAGGCAATCCACCCACCTGGGGCCTCCCAGAGTGCTAGGACTACAGATGTGAGCTACCACGTCTGGCCAACTTTTAATATTTATTTATTTATTTATATTTTGAGACCGAGTCTCACTATGTCACCCTTGGTAGAGTGCTGGGGCATCACAGCTCACACAAACCTCAAACTCTTGGGCTCAAGTGATCCTCTTGCCTCAGCCTCCCCAGTAGCTGGGACTATAGGCATGTGCCACAACATTTGGGTAGTTTGCTATTTTTAGTAGAGAAGGGGTCTTACACTTGCTCAGGCTGGTCTTAAACTCCTGAGCTCAAGCAATATATCTACCTTGGCCTCCCAGTGCGCTGGGATTACAGGTGTGAGCCACCACACCCAGCCAATGTTTAATTTTTAGAGCCTATTAAATACATATATCTGTTTGATAATCCATGTGGCTGCTGTGCTACTTCTTTAAAAAGTTGGGACTGGTGGATTATCTGTAAGCACCATTTTTTACTACTGGACTGGGGTTAAAATGTGTTCATTGTTATGAGCTATAACCACTCTCGCAAAGTCCATAGAGAGTTTGAGGATCACGTGATATGTGATCCTCTGTAATCCCTGAATGAACCCAAAGTACTATGTAATTATAAAATATGTATTAGTGTGCATTTTTAAAAAGTGAGACACTCTTGCCCAAGAAGTCACTTGTAGGTATGGTTTGAATACGTCCTCCAAATTTCATTCACTGGAAACTGAATTGCTATTGTAACAGTAGCAAGGGGTGGAGCCTATAAGTGGTGATGAGGTCAGGAGGGCCCTGTCCTTCGGAATGGATGAATGTCATTGCCATGGGAGTGGGTCGGTTACTCTGGAGTTTGGTCCCGTTTTCTTTCGGCCTCATCCAGTCATTCCTCCACCATGGAGTGACCCTCACTAGATGTTGGCTCTTTGCTCTTCACCTTCCCAGCTTCCAGACATATTTTGTTTCTTTACAAATTGCACATCTGTATTATTGTTATAGCAGCAGACAAAAACGATGAACTCATTCATGAATTTTGAGTCCCAGTGAACTTAAAGGGGTTTATAAGTGGTGCTGAGCCCCGCAGATGCTTCTCCACACCTGTCCTGATGCACCTGCCTGTACATGCGTATACGTTTGATTTTTAAGCCTGCTTCCCAGTGTTTTCAACCTTTTTTATAGCATGGCTCGCTTAAGTTATGTTGATCCAAAGGGAAAAAAAAAAAGAGAGAAAAAGAATATAATTCCTGTGCTTTGAACTTCTTCCAAAAATAATTTAATTAATGGTCTTTAAAATTTTTCATGGTACACCATTTGAAAGTCACTGCATTCAATATAATGCAGGCTGTTTGATTATTCACAAGTTCTATTTTCTCCCTTATAAGATATTAATATACTAAGAAATGTATTAGGTTTTCTCTTTTATGTGTATGCTTATATTTAATGTGATATGTCCAGAATTATTAGGAGATATAGTAAATGGGATAATAAAGCCTTAGTAGTTAAAATAAGATTTTGGAGACAGATAGACTCAAAATGCAGTTTTATCACTTACTAACCCTATGAACTTGGGTAAGTTACTTAACCTTCTCAGGTCTGATGTTCCTCATCTATAAAATGATTCGCCTCACGAGGATGTTACAGGATTGAATTTATCTCTACCCATTAAATTAATTTCATGATTCACTAATGGGTCATGGTCACCAAAAACACAGCCTTCACCCACAACAGCTGCTGGGGAGGTCAAGGGAGGAGGATCCCTTAATACCAGGGGTTTGAGACCAGCCTAAGGAAATTCTCATGTATACTCAAAAAAAAAAAAAAACTAGAAATTAAAGAACAAAAAGGATTGCGGGTGTATACAAATTTGTAATATGTCTCTCTGTGTGTAAAGCACTTAGCACAATGGTAATTCCTACCAGTAGCTCCTCTATAAATAGTAGCTATTAACAGCGATAACTGATGATACTCGTGACACGTTTATCTCATCTCTCCTTTGATGAGTGAAGCAGCGATCTGGGACACAGCACTTCTCACTTTCCTATAGTGTTGAGGCTTCTCTCCCCTGCTTCCCAAACCATGTGTGCACCATGGGATGGGCCATGGTTCCTGAACTGTGGAATAACACAGCATACAAATCTACATCTCAGGGCGGCAGCCCCATATGCCGAGGGTGGCGGGTTCAAACCCAGCCCCAGCCACACTGCAATAATAAAATAGCCGGACGTTGTGGCGGGCGCCTGTAGTTCCAGCTACTCAGGAGGCTGAGGCAGGAGAATCACCTAAGCCAAGGAGTTGGAGGTTGCTGTGAGCTGTGTGATGCCACCGCACTCTACCAAGGGCCATAAAGTGAGACTCTGTCTCTACAAAAAAAAAACAACTACATCTCAGAGATGTGTGTCTGTCTCTCTCTTCTTGCTAAAGAAACTTCCTTAAAAATAAATGCTCCGGAAAATAGTGAAGGAAACTTTACAAAATCAGGAGAGGGTGTCAGAAGCGCAGGATGAGAGGTTACTTTCATTTTCTCCGAGTTTTGCTTGTTGATCATATATGTATAACTTTAAGAAGCAGAAAATTCACTCTTCCTTCTCGTTAAGATCTGGTTTATGAAATAAAAAAACTGTGACCACAAAGTAAAGGACCAGTTTACCTTTCTGCATTATACTCTCCAGCAATAATTGGGTGTCTGATCTCTGGTTAGGGGGCCTCTGTCCAGGTGAGTCTTGTCCCACTCACCCTCACTCATTGATGAAAACCGTTGCACTCTCAAGCATTTCATGCTACTATGGGAAGGCTATAAAAGTAAAACACCTTCAAGTATAAGGAAATATTTTTAAAATTCTGATTATTACCTTCTCCCCAGAAGATAGCTTTCAAGCACAGGGACTCAGGCAAATCAACAAATGCTTAAAAATGAAAACTCACTTTCCTCTCTAATAAGAATCGAGGCTACAGAAACACCAGTCCCTTCCATGGGTTAGCAGGCGCGTGAATGATGACCATCTGATGTTTTTCCAAGTGCACAGGAAAATGAGGACGCTGCCTGAAGCCTTTCTCCATGAAATGGGGGTCTGCATCCTGTGGTTATCACTGAGCCACACGTTTCCTCTCCAACACTAGAGCAGTTTATCTGCAAATAAATTTCTAGAGTTTCTATTCGGCTGAAAGCCAGAATAAACAACAAAAAAGCAATTGTTTTGCAATCCTCTGCTTTGCTGAGAGAAGTGTAAGGTTGTGGGTGGGCTTCTCTTTATTATTGTCCTTGACTTACTAACACCTTGAGACTCAGAAAATAAAGTGCAGTCCGTCTTTTAAAAGTTTATGGCCTAAGTCAAGCGATTAAAACAGTCATAATTTAGCTCCGCTCAAGGAGCTTCCATTCAAAAGGCAGGAAGTGGCTTCATATTAAAAGCAGCTTCTCCTTTACTTCTTAATAAAATTCCCTATGAAACTATTTATGGCGGGCATATGTTGTTTTCATCTGCCCACTATCCCTTCCTCTGGGAAACCACTTCTCTCCCCTTCCACGTGGGCTTACAGGGGCTGCCGGTCACTGCACTCCACCCTGACACCAGCCGCTCCGGTCGCACAGGACACAGGTCTGACCACCAACCTGAAAATTTGTTTTTCCTGAAGCTAAAATGTTGATGTTGAAATAGATAGGCTTTCTCTTCCCTGGGTGCTAATTTAGGCAGGACACCCCAGAGCACCAAGCTGCCGTCTTCACTACCACCTGTGAAGGAGACGGAGGAGGCCCAGCTGCAGAAGGAGAGAATGGCAGAGACGGGGAGGAGAAAGAGAGAGAGCAGTGGAGAAAGGGGGGAAAGGAGAAAGGAGGAGAAAGAGAAGAAATGTAATCTAACCTCAGTGGAGCCCTAATAGAAGCCACCTGATTCGGGAACTGCCCATCTACTTGACTCAACCAATTTCCCTCTCTGTTGAAGCTGGTTTAAATGAGAATCTGGGGCAGCGCCTGTGGCTCAAAGGAGTAGGGCGCTGGCCCCATATGCCTGAGGTGGCGGGTTTAAACCCAGCCCCAGCCAAAAGCTGCAAAAAAAAAAAAAAAAAAAAATGAGAGTCTGTAACCAAGAGAGGCCTAACTAATAGCTGTGTTCTTTCACTCCTTCAACAAACGGTTGCTGCGTGCCTGCTATATGCTGCTACTAAGGGTGGAGGAGAGAATTGTCTGCATATACAAAAGCATACAATATGCTTTTTATTGGCTTATTTATTTTATCCTTTGATGTGTTCCTAAGTACATTTTAGCCGAGGCAACAGCCCTCAAAGATGTTTAAGATACAGGTTTTTAAAACTACTTAATGTAGTTTTTTTTTTTTTTTTTCCATTTCTCACGAGGCCTTTGTGTGCTATCTACAAGACATTTTAGGTCATTTGTAAAGGAAAATAGCAAAAAAGACACCACCATTTCTCCAAATTTTGAAAATCTAATTATAAAAATAATGCACTGATATTGTGAACAAATACTGCAGAAGGCTAGAAAGTGAAAAATAGCTTTCTTTTTTATTTCAGGTTTTTGTGAGGATACAAACAACCAGGTCACAATGTTTGAATTTGTTAGGTAGAGGCCCTTTAGTAATTGCATCTCGCACCCAAAAGGTGTGCCATACGCCCCCACCATGTGCCCGTTTAGTGGTACATCAACCCCCTCCCTCAGTCCACCTCCCCAGAATAGCTCTTACCATCCTGTCCTCACCCAGAGATAACTGATCTTAACAGTTTACCCTGATCTTAACAGTTTACCCTTAACAGTTTAATCTGTCTGCTACTTTCTCTAACTGGTGTCACTGCCCCATTCTTGCTCCCCTCCACCCCACCCTCCCTATTGGCATCTCATATCGGACTAAGGCTTGAAAGCTGAACAGTAGACTTTCCGCAGCCAGCAAAGGGAAGTTTGTCCCTGCAGCTGGAGGAGTGACACAGCACGGGCTGCCACGCCACGCTTGGGTCCTACTCCACACGCACACAGTTCTCTTCTTTATGTAAGTTTTGATTATACAAAAATCAAGAAAGTAACATCCACATGGACAGAAACAAATGAAGCCCCCCCCCCAGGAACACCAATAAGCCGAGGAAGTTGAAACGTGAATAGCAGAATCCGAAAGGACGCTGTCAACTGTGTTTTTTGGAAGTAAAATAACGGCCCATAATACATAGGTCCATCTCAAACCTTTCTTGGTGGCGCCCATATAATTTGGCCTAAAAACACGTTGCTCAATCAGATAACAGATCCCTCGCGTTTGTCTGAGGAGCTCTCCCTCCCGGGCTCCATGGGGCAAAACAAGTATCCCCGGATTATGTCGGTCCAGAAAAACAGGGAAGAGGCGTGAGTTTGCTTCCTTGGCTCCTCTCTGCCCTCTCCCAGTTGGCCCTGCGTGCTGGGCCGGCTCCCCCCACAATAGGATGCTCTTCCTCACAGCCCCAGTGCTCACCCCCATGCCCTCCTTCTCTCCCTGTCTGGAAGATTCCACAAAGCTGGCCTTTTCTGAAGAAAGATAGTGTGCTAGCCTTTTGTTTTTAATAACCCCTTGTAGTTCCCTTTTACATAAAAGGGAAGGCAAAGAGGCATTAAGAAGCATGACCCACTAGGAACACCAGTGTTTCAGCCAGGCAGAAGTGTTCCTTGGAGGATGAGAAGTGCAGGAAGTATGGCTGGGGGAGGGACTCCTAATGACAAGGGTTACATAGTATTCTAGTGAGTCTGCGTTTGGGCATTGAAGGAAGGGGGTCATGAAGCTTTAAACAAAGCAATAGCAAAATTAGATTTTCTTTTGAATAAGAAATTCTGATGCCAATAGGGAGGGTGGGGTGGAGGGGAGCAAGAATGGGGCAGTGACACCAGTTAGGCGGTAACGCCAGTAATTCCAGAAAGAGATGTTGGGGCCCAGCATCTTAATCTTGCTGTGTCCAAGGGAGTCTCCATTCTATTGGCCTAAATCATAGGCCCACCTCCAACCATAAAGATGACAATGCCCGAAACATTCTAGCCTTCCTTGCAGCCAGAAGTAACACTCTGATGATAGGATAATTCATTCTGGCAGTGCTGGTAGAGGCAGCAGCAATAGTGACCCTCTATAAGTCCACTCAGGGCCCATCAGTGATGCAGCCCAGGTGAGGCCTCCAGGGTCACTGGGGCAGAGGCAGTGTCTGTGATGCAGAGGTTCAATAGTGTGTGTTTTGCTGTGGTTCTGGACGCCTGAACTTCCTTTGCTCCTGTTCATTTTCCAAGTCCGAGTCTTCATATCTCTGAGAAAGTTTCATTTGATCTTCAAAATAATCTTCTGGGGAAGTAAGACAGGTGTTATTATTTTCATTAAGATGAGCAAAATAAAACTCTGAAACATTGGGTGACTTGTTTAAGCTCACAAGAAGTAAGTGGCACAGCCAGAGCTGGACCCGAGGCTTGGTGACAGGACTCAGTACTCTGAACTAGCCTCCTGCTTATCAAACATGGTCACTCACAGTCCCTGGAAAATAGGGCAAAATGGAGGGGAGTGCTAGAACCCGTCACTCACGCGTGGCACAAGTGTCTGGGGTTATATAGAAGTCTCGTTAGAATATAAGGAGCTTAAAACAACATATAATATAACGGAGTAAAATGCAAAGTCAAGGCGTGATTAACAATTTGAATCAATCTTACCTTTGTAGGGAGTGAGTTTTTAGACTCCCAAGGGACACAAAATCATTCATTTCTGTCGTGTGTGTACTTTGGTTAAAATAGATGAGAATTCCTGAAATGAAACATTGGCTCATCCCTAGACTAGTGTTACAACGAGTAAACCTCATATTTAACCCCACATATCTGCTCTGTGAGTACATACATGATAGCCTCATCCATTTGTTTTATACCCCACAAGTCCAAAACATCTTAATAAATGCACAATAAAATTTATTTGACTAAAGATTGGGAGAGATATAGCTAGCTAATGCTACTACAAATATATAAAACACTCTGTTAAATATCTACTGAAAAAGATAAAATGTAAAATGTCATTTCCATATCTGCTTGTTGGGCTGAAATGACTATTTTGTCATCTGGAGAGAATTATACGAGATGATTTCATAGTGAAGAAATAAACTACTCATGTTTCAATGAAAGGGTAAGGTAGATATGAATCATAATCATTCTAAATTATAGTCATTAAAATTTTATAAATTGAAAACTCTTCAGTTCTATACAGCTTCAGCAAGGAGTCCATTCCAAGCAGCCTTGACCAAAGAGTATTATTTCCAGGATATTATAAGTACACCCGGTTACATCTGTCAAACGTGTCCGTTTGTTCTATTATTCATACAGGAACTCTGCTAGATCTTGAGACAAAGCTAAATACCACATTGCTATGTAAAGAAGAAATTATAAATGATGTGATTTATAATAGAAGTAGTAAAGGCACAGTGTATGCATCAAAAAATAAACTCTGCCTATTACTGTCATGGAGGGGTTGACTTTTGCACCGGATCCTGAAGGATGAATATGAGAATAACAGGGGGCAACATGTGGGAATGTTGAGCAGAGGATAATATTTTAGACAGAGGGTGCTGTAGGTGCCAAGACATGAAATAGCTTAATAAGTTCAAAGAATTGCAAGTATTTTTGTGTTCTGTAGAACCTACTATTGAGAAGCTATGTGGGAGAAGAATTTAGGCCAATGGCACAGATCATGAAGGACCTCAAATAATCATGCCACGTGGGTCAGGGGCATTGCAAAAGAACATTTACTCTCGGGAAAAATGGCTCAGAAGGTAGTTTGGAGGATGGATAACTTGATGCAGAGTCCAGGGGGGAGTCACCAAGCCCCGTGTACACAGAGATGAACAGATGAGAAAACATCTGGAGCCACAGAAATTGATAATAAATGGGATATGAAGGGTCAGGTTAAGACTTACACAACTGGGTGATTATCGAGCCAGAAAACAAAACAGGAAATATAGGTGGGAATTAAAAAGTTTTTCAAAATCAGGTTTCCATTATTCGGGGGGAAATTAAAAAGTTGATTTGGTGGAAATTTAAAAGTTCAGTTTCAGAAAGATCCTGTTTGAATTGGTCGTGAATTAGGTGGGTAGAGCTATAGTACAAGAGACAGGGGGGCGATACCTGTGGCTCAAAGGAGTAGGGCACTGGCCCTATATGCCGGAGGCGGTGGGTTCAAACCCAGCCCTGTCCAGAAACTGCAAAAATAAAAAAAAATAATAAAAAAAAAAGAGACGGCGTAGGTAGAAGAGGTCGGGGCTGGCTGTACTAATTTAAACCATTGATTACACTGTGGTTATGACAACTGTGGGAGTGAATGAGATTGCGTAATAGGAGAAAGATCTGCTGAAGGAGTATTGTATCCATGTCTGAAATGTTACTAGCAGGTGTCACATCTCTGCCAGGACAGAGCCACCAGGGTGTTTTCTCATTCACGTTCACAAAGTCACGTCCTGATGTGCTACAAGGAGTGACCCCAGTGCTGGCTCCTGGGAAGTCTCTGCACGGTGTCAGGCAAGTCGTTTAACCATCCTCTTCCTTGATTTCTTCACCTGTGAAATGAGGTCGTCAGATTAGATGAGTTCTAAGACTGTGTCATTTTTTAACCAATTCTTCAAATCTCATGATTTTTCATTTCTCCCCAGTGGGCTATAAGGAAACTGCCAGAGTAACCTGAAATAACTGGAAAACAGGCATTGAGAAAGAAATCTGGCCTAGGAAGAGCCACCAACCTTATCATTTCCCCCTGAATAATGGAAACTTGATTTTGAAAAATATTTTTGCTGTGTTTTGGGAGCAGTTATTATAGACTATTGTGAAAATGTAGGCCTTTTTATTGAAAGGGAATGCTACTTGGCCTCAAATATTTCAGCTTTGATTGAATAACATTTGGGGTCCGAAATTTTTGTGTGAGGTTGTCCCATTTAAAAGCTAAGCACTTATAGCTTCATTGCAGTAAGGATTATGTAATAGGCCTGATACTGTGTGTCCCTGCTGGCCACTTATGACTGCCTACAAGTAATACAGGAAAGCAAAGCTTTTATTGTAATTATGTTGCATTAAAATTGTATGCCCTTACCATAGCAGGCAATTCAGATGATTGTGCCCAAAGACCTGACTGATACATGGGCTCACAGGTGCTGAGCTGGCCCCAAACTAAATACATAAAAACATTTTCCATTGAGTTCCCCAAAATGTTAAGTGTAACGGTCTATGAGCACCAAGGAAAGCAAGACTGCAGTTCAACTGACAAATCAAACATCGTGAAAGATGCACATGGGCTGTATTATCATATGGGAGCAGGACAGCTTCTGTGAAGTTTTTGCCTCGTTTTGGTTGAGCTGCAGTCCAGCAATGCCCTTATATTTAGCCTCTGAAATATGATCACTCTCTGCGTGTCAGCAAGAAGATCCCAGGGTGAGAAGCCTGAGAACACTGCAGCCTTCAATGGCCATCGCCCCAAAGCGTCAGAACATGGTAAAGAGAAACCTGGGACAAAAGAATAGAATCTTCACAGAGTCTGTGAAAAGAGAAGTAAAAGAGTGAAGAGTTAAAAAGCAGAAATTCATACACACAAAACAAACGACCAATTAAAAGGCAGAATGGAAGAGAATACAAAAGCAACAAAAGTAACATAACATCTAGAATTAGACAGAATAAGAAACGTGCAAGATCTTCCTGAAGAAAACTTGTTTTCCTTTAAACAGAGTCTCACTTTGTCACCCTGGCTAGAGTGCCCTGGTGTCATCACAGCTGACAGCAACCTCAAACTCTTGGGCTCAAGTGATCCTCTTGCCTCCTGCCACAACCCTTGGCTAGTTTTTTCTATTTTTAGTAGAAATGGGGTCTCACTCTTGCTCAGGCTGGTCTCAAACTCCTGACCCCAAGTAGATAGATCCTCCTGCCTCAGCCTCCTAGAGTGCTAGGATGATAGGTGTGAGCCACCTACCTGGCCAACATGAAGAAAACTTTAAAACACTATTACCGGCTGTAAAAGAAGACTTTGGACAAATGAAAGGCTTGTATCTTGGAAAGAGATCCAAGGTACATTACTGAGTAAAAAAAGACACAACACAGCATTAAAGTATAATATATACTTTTTATATAAAAGAGGAGAAAACAGGAATCTATATTTGTATTAACTTGTGCATAAAGACACTCTGAGAAAATATATAAGAAATTATCTAGGGAGGGGGTGGGAAATGAGCAGGTAAGAGACCAGAGGGTTTTAATACCCATCATTGGGTTGGAGCACTTCCTGGCTAAGGATTTTATAGCTATTAAACACCACGTCGTGGTTCTGCTATCATTTGCTTAAATCAGACTGTCGATACTTGGGTGGTTTCTCATCATTTGCTGGCATAATCAGTCCTGCAATTAATCAGATAAATTTTTACCTTTTCAAAAATCTGAATTTTAAATATATAAATAAAATTTTCAACCAAAAAAAATTTTTTTTTAAAGCAAACACTTCCAAATGAAAGCTCTAAGTGTAAACAGTGAAGATCAAAATGCAAAATATATAAACAGTAGGCCAGGCGCAGTCACTCACACCTGTAATCCTAGGACTTTGGGAGGTCATGGAAGGAGGATTTCTTGAGCCCAGGAGTTTGAGATCAGCCTAAGCAAAAGTGAGATCTTGTCTTTACAAAAAATACAAAAATTAGCCCAACGTGGTAGTGCATGACTGTAATCCCAGGTACATGGGAGGTCGAGGCAGAAAGATCTCTCCAGCCCAGAAGTGTGAAGTTGCAGTGAGCTATGATGACATCATGGCACTCTAGCCCAGGAGACAAAACAAGATCCTGTCAAAAAAAAAATAATTATATATATATATGAATACATATACATATTATGTATGTATATACACACACACACACAAATGCGTGTACACATATAAACACTGAAAGTCTTGGAGGTGGCCCAGTCCAAGATGAATACTTAGACATCCCGACTTTCCTTTCCTTCTCCCGGCTCCCATCCTTACTCCACCGTCCAGACACACACTTCCAGGGCTCCCGCTCTCTTGCCCTGTACAAAGACGCATCCCTGGACCATTGTGCTCTGGAAAACCTGCCATGCAGGTGCAGAATCAGGCAAATGATTTCATCTGAGCAAGTCAGCACAGGGCTCAAAAGGCGTCTTCCCTCACCAGCTGGCATTATTCTCACGTGTTGTTTGCTACAAGTGGTTAGTTACCTTGCTGGACTATCAGTGTGGCGCGGTAACTTATTAAAATATTAACTTGTATTATTCTCGCTATGGTTTTAACCCCTCCATTCTGATAGCTCAGTTTTTGTCCCCTGGTCTTAGAGGTGGTTTGCAGCTGAGCAGAAAGTAGGGGCTCCTTGAAGAAAGGCACTTCATTTCTTTGCCAAAACTTCTACTCATAAAAAATATTATAATAATTTAATAATAAAAAAATATATATATATATATTGTAATAGATGTCCAAAATGAAAGAACAGGACAGGAATGCCTTTGAAGGTGGCAAGAGGGAAAGGGAAAAGGGCTAACTCTTCAGGGGTGGGCAGGGATGGCAGGCTGCAGGTCTTTAGAGAAGCAGGGACCCTCTCCATCCCCTGGCGGGGCCCCAGAGAGAACAGCTGCATGGCTGCTGAGCCTGGGGCACCAGGTCCCAGCCCTGGTCATTTCCCATTTCCACCGAGAGGCCCAGGATCAGTCTATCACTGGATTTCAAGGAACCCTCGGACACTAGGTCTATCAGCAGCACCCACGGCATCCCAGGGCATAGAACTGTCCACTGTGTGTCAGTGAGAAATGCTTTTAGCTGCAAATAACAAAAAGCCCACATACAGCCACTGGCTAAAACAGAGAGGGCATCTCTTTTTCTCAGACAACAAGAATTCTGGAGGGAAGTGGCTTCTGCAATGGGTCAGTAGCTCAATGATGGTGGAGCTACCAAGTCTGCAATCCCAGGCATTGGAGATCCCTGGCCTGTCCTGCAGGTCACAAGGGGACGGCTGCAGTTCCACCAGCCTCGTGCTGGCATTCAAGTAAGAAGGAAGGGAGGAGGAAGGAGCACCCCGAACTCACGTCCCGTTTATCAGGAAAAGTGAAGCCTGAATTCCTCTGACCTCGCCCAGGCCAGTCCCATCACTCAGCCGCTCGGCCAGTCCTAGCTACAAGGTAAAGTGGCAAAGGGAACGTCCATGGGTCTGGCTGTAACAGTAGTGATGTCCACACCCAGACTCTGCACACTACAGAAGCATCGTGATCCTATTATCAGGGAGAAGAAATCCTAATAGTGATGGAGATTAAATTCCCACCACACAGAGAGACGCAACAGGATTAGGATACACTTTAAAGAAACCAATTTGGAAAAGAAAAAAAGGCAGATAAATATAACTCTTAAAACAACAAGAAAGGGTAAAGTGATACTTGTTGCATAACGGTTTATAGTTGTAAATTGGTTGCCTTGTACACACACAGAGTCAGGTCTCCCTGACTCTCTGCTCCTCACCTGATGAGTCAGCCTTTCGCAAAGGAAAAGAAAATAGGAAAGCAGTGGCAGGCGCTTCCTGGAAAGTTTCCAAATCTGTTCGCCGTGAACCTGAGAACTCAACCACGGACATTTGTACACTAGCAATGAACACGAAACTCAGCTGATGAGGCACATTTGGCTAAAGGTCAGAGTGATTTAAACTTAGTCATAGAACCTCTACAAGTTGCAATGCAGGTGACTGGGTATGGACTCCTTTCAAATCTCACTGAATTGGATAATGCCTATTCTTCATGTCAAATGCGAGTCTTTCTCTTTTAAATATCAGCAATTTCACTGATACCCCGATCTTGTTCGGCAGGTTCCCCACATTTCTGAATATCCATTTCATGCTGGATGTTCTTGTGGACTTGATTTTCACTGTGCTTTTAACTGGCATTAGACCAACTGATCTCTGCTTCTACTTTCTCCTGTGCTGCTGCTCGCAGGGACATGCCGTCCTCTCTCACCTGGCTGTTGGTCTCTCCCCAGAGGGAGGCTAGAGGTGCGTAGCGCTTGCCAGCGTAGGAATGGCAGCAGAAACCAAGAAGATAAGCAAGCTGCTGCCTCCCAGGGAGAGGGATCATCAACTTCACATCATTAAATGCAACTCATCAGCTTATCTCTTTCAAACTTAATGCAGGAAGTATTTCCCAATGGTAACCACTGGCCAGTTGGAAGTTAAACACATATTATCAAGATAGAGAAGATTGATGGGGGCTCTTTGGACTTTTCCAAGGAAATTGTCTTTTAATATTACAGTTTTCTCTTATATCATAGTCACTGGTTAATATTGACCAGCAGTATCTGTAAGCTGTTCTACTTTCTAAGATGAAAGTTATTACCCAAATTAAATAAATTCAGAGAAAGAAGATAAATTCAGGGACTATTACATACACCACAGAGCTGAAAGCACCAACCTTTTGGCTTCTCTGCACCACATTGGAAGAAGAAGAGCTGTCTTGGGCCACACATTAATACACAAACACTAATGAAAACTGAGGGGCAGGGGAAAAAAAGGTCTATGCATAATTTTCAGGATATCTGCCACCACAGATAAGCAAGAAAGTCCTCACATAATCTACATGTGGCCAACAGCCATGGGCTGAACACCCCTGCGGTAAGGCCTGTAGACCCCCTCTCTTGGCAGATAGCTGGGAGCAGCTGCCCACAGGTCTCAAATGGAGAAGGACAGACAGCTCCTTCTTCTCCACATGTGCACGGAGGTCCTGAGAGGAAATTTGCCACAGGCAAAAGAGGCTTACATGTTCGGGCCCTCCTGTGAACCTTTTCCAAAGTTCTGTATTGCTAATTTTGCATTTTGTAGTTTCATGTTGTTTTTCTTAAAGAAGTCCTCCAATTGCATAAGATGCAGGCCTCGCAAAATTTGGATCTGTACCTGATCCAACATATGACACAGATTTCTTTTTTGTTTTGTTTTGTTTTTGAGACAGTGTCTCGCTTTGTAGCCCTTGGTAGAGTGCTGTGGCATCACAGCTCACAGCAACCTCAAACTCTTAGGCTTAAGCGATTCTCTTGCCTCAGCCTCCCAAGTAACTGTGATGATAGGCACCCACCACAACGCCCAGCTATTTTTAGAGATGAGGTCTCACTCTGGCTCAGGCTGGTCTCGAACCTGTGAACTCAGGCAATCCACCCACCTTGGCCTCCCAAGTGCTGGGATTACAGGCATGAGCCACCACGCCCCACCCTATGACACAGATTTCTAACTTTCATTTGTATCCATTGTTTTATTAAAAATGAGCAAATACATTAGGAGGAGTGTCATGAAAAATATTCATTTTATTGTTTCTGTGGCTTTAGGGTTAGTATTGTAGTGAAATCTAACTATTTGGAGGCAGTTTCACATAACCCCCCCTTATATATTTGCATAAATGTAAGATGCCATATCTACAAAACTAGCCAAAGATTGGAAACACCCCCAAAGCCCATCAATAAAAGACTAATAAAATAAATTGTTGGGTGGCACCTGTGGCTCAAGGAGTAGGGCACTGGTCCCATATGCCGGAGGTGGCGGGTTCAAACCCAGCCCCGGCCAAAAAAAAAACACACACACAAAAAAAAGACTAATAAAATAAATTGTGATTCATCCCTATGAACACTATGCAATTCTCTACAATGTGAGGAAGTGCTTCGTGTGCTGATATGGAAAGATTTCCAAGAGATGTTGTTGAGTTTAGAATGGTGTGTATGGCTTGCTATATAGTTCAGTTAAAAAATTGGGAGACACAAACTTATATTTACAATTCCTTGTATTTGCATAAAGTAATTCTGAAAGGATACCAAAACTAATAACAAGAGAATTACTTACGGTAGTGTGGGGCTAGGGAATTGGATGGGTGAGAAATAGAATTGTAAATGAGGTATTATACAATTTCATGTATTATATACATATAAAACCATGGGAATGTATTATCCGCTCCAGGGGTGTCTAACCTGCAGCCTGTGGGCTGCATGCAAATTATTTAAGGATTGTTTTGCTTATTTGTAGTATCAGATACTGCAAAAATTAGGTACAGACCTCTTTTTTGCTGATCAGCTGTCATTAGTGTTTGTTTATTTAATGTGTGGCTCAGAAGAACCCTTATTGTTCTAACATGTGGTAGAAAAAAATATTTGGACCCCCCGATCCTGCTCAAAAAGCAAAATTAGGAAACAAACAAACAAAAAAACCTGTTTGTATGCTCTTCTCCCATTTCAATGTATCTATATGCTTTTGGCCCTCGAATCATAAGAGACATTATAATCCCTTCATCATGCCTCCCCGTAGAGTGGGAATCTGCCATCCTCGTAATCCCACCGCATGTAACTGGCCTCTGTTAGGACACCTCACAGTCCACTGTGATCAGTATTCACAGACATTGTGCCTCCCCTTAGAGTAGGAATCTGCCATCCTCGTGATCTCTCTGTGTGTAACTGGCCTCTGTTAGGACACCTCATAGTCCACTGTGATCAGTATTCACAGACATTGTGCCTCCCCTTAGAGTGGGAATCTGCCATCCTCGTAATCCCACCGCGTGTAACTGGCCTCTGTTAGGACACCTCACAGTCCACTGTGATCAGTATTCACAGACATTGTGCCTCCCCTTAGAGTGGGAATCTGCCATCCTCGTAATCCCACCGCGTGTAACTGGCCTCTGTTAGGACACCTCACAGTCCACTGTGATCAGTATTCACAGTATTCACAGACACCGTCTTCACGGCTGTTCTCCCTTCTACTCGACCTTCACACTGCACTTTTCTCAGTTTCTTCAGCAGGTTCCATTCCCTTCCCCCAGGAGCCCTCCTTGACGCCCGTGACTCAGCTGGGCTTCCTTGCTGTTTTCCAGCCCTGTCTTTCACTTGTTATTTATAATGTTGTCTTTTCTTCTCAAGAAACGAGACAAAAACCTCCCTGCTACTGTGGCCGTGTTCCTGTTGTTTACTTCTATGTCCCTAGGGTGTAACACAGTGCCCAGCAAGGGTCAGCACATGTTTGCGGACTGGAGGACAGTGTCTTCCCTTCTACAGCCCACAGCATATAAGGACAATATTGCATTGCAAAAGAAAGAGGTTCAGCTACGGGGCTTGCTGCTGACCAGACAGCTCTTGGATCTTAACCTCTTATCCTCTCTGGGTTCCGGAGGTCTCATCTACATTAAGTTTTTTATTTATTCTTTAATTTGATAAATATTTACTTGGAGCTTGCCATGTGCTAGAAACTGCAGATACAGTGTGCAAGGCAGAGAAAAACTTAGTATCTGAAATGCTCCATTTAATTAGGGTGGGAAAGGAGTTGAGGAGTCAGGGACAGAGCAAACCCATGAGCCAAATAAATAAAAATTTCAGGTAGAGACAGAGGCCAGGATAGACAAGGGTGACTAATTCAGAGGGGCCTCTGAAGAGATAATATTTGAACTGAGTTTTTGAGTAGATTAAATAGCTAGTGTCTGTGAATCTCTCAGAATCACATCTAGCTTGTAATAAATGTCACAAAGTGACAAGTATTAGTATTTGGGGGACTGCCCTTGAGCATCTGGAGCCCAATACTAAATAAGTGTTAGTATTTATAAAAATTTATCTCTGGCTGAGCTAAATTAATAGGAAAAAAACTTGTCAGAAATACACTGCCTTTATAAAATATAAACAGATTGTCTTTCATGTATAAAATGGTACAACTGCACCCTGTCTGATTGATATAGTGAGAAGGTATATATATGTTGTATGTACTATTTGAGTCAATAAGCTTTTTTCTAACTGACAGGTTCTCTTTTTGGGTTTCGAAATAGTTAATGCCCTTCTTCAGCAGTACCGTTTACACTTTGAGGGGACTGAATTACGCGCAGCATCCATCTACCACCGTGTGCAGAGATGAATCACAGAAACATAGGCAACCCTGGTTGTTCGGTTAATTCAATACTCGCGCAATCCCATGCACACTTGTTACATCTGAGCTGGTGAAGAAATGATTAGGGGTAAGAGTGTGAGAAAGGGAGAGGCTATGGATATCTCAATACAAATCCTCCCCAGGAGTATAAAGTCATTGCTGATCCAGCAATTCCCGACATGGCAGTGAAATCAGTGCAGTGTATTAGACGCTCCATGTCAGGGGAGGGGTTAAGAGTGGCCTCTGTGCCAGGCACCTCATTCATCCCTGAGAATGGTGGGAGGTAGGTTGCTGTCTTAGGTTGGGGTCCCAGAAGGTGACCTTTAGAAAGAAGCAGGAGGAAGAAGAGGAAGAGGGGAGATAAGGGTCTTGTTTCCGGGTGAAGTCTCTGCCTGGGCTGGATGTCATGGGGGGGTGGGGGGGCTGTAAGTTACACATTAAAGTCAGTCCCTATCTGAGGTGGGGGAGCAGGGCTTTCACTCTCCTGCACCAGTCACTCTTGGGCTATGACCCAAAGCAGCTCCAGATGTCCAAGGGCAGTCCCCCAAAGAGAACCACAGGTGTGAGCTGCTCAGACAGATGACACAGGGAATGCCTACACAGAAGTGATGAAAGGGAGCGTGGCCAGGGCCCTAGTGTTCACATCCCTAATGGATATTAATAGGAAATCTGACACACAGAGGCTAAGTATTTCGGTAAAGGTGCCTCTTTAAGAGGCAGAGCTCAGAAACAAACCCAGATTTGACTCTCAAATTAATGCTTGCTCTTCTCTACCAAATGCCCTTTCCTGACCATTAGCCATAGATCAGAACGTATCCTGTACTTACACAAATAGGCATTGTTGTCTAGCTTTTTAAGGGAGAAGACTCCATCAGAAATTATGGTGAAACATCACCTTTGGGGGTCTGTAGAAGATCACAGTCTAACAAATATAATGTAAGCCCCATACATAATTTAAAATTTACTAGTAGCTACAATAAAAAAGTAAAATAAGTAAGCAAAATTAAATTGAATAATATATATAAACCAACATACCCAAAATATTATTTCAACACATGATCAGTTTAAAAGAGTTAATGAGATAGTTTACATTCTTTTTTTTCTACAAAGTCTTTTTGTCTTTTACACTTATAGGACATCTCAATTTGGTTGTGAAATATTTATTAGAAATACACAATGTGAGTTTAGATTTCATAAGATTTATGTCTGGAAAAGTAGATTCACATGGCCAAGTTGGTCCAAGTATCATTTTTAAGATTAAAATTAATTAGAATTAAACATGAATTTTAAAAAGTCATTTCCTAGGCCGGGTGTGGTGGCTCACGCCTGTAACCCTGGCACTCTGGGAGGCTGAGGCAGGTGGATTGCCTGAGCTCACAGGTTCAAGACCAGCCTGAGCCAGAGTGAGACCTTGTCTCTAAAATTAGCTGGGCGTTGTGGCGGGCGCCTGTAGTCCCAGCTACTTCAGAGGCTGAGGCAAGAGAATCACTTGAGCCCAAGAGTTGGAGGTTGCTATGTATGAGCTATGAGACCACAGCACTCTACTGAGAGCAACAAAGTGAGACTCTGTCTCAAAAAAAAAAAAAAAAAAAAATCATTTCCTCACTCACAATAATCACATTTCAAAGGCTCAATAGTTTCACATTGAACAATACAGAAAATTTGTCCTATGAAAAGGTACAAGGCTATGGCTCCGTTTACCACCAGGAATTAAACCAATAAATATGGAGTGTGTATCACTTGCTGCGCATGGTAGATACAGTGGCAAACAAAATACCCTTAGCCAGGCATAGTTAACTGTAAGGACTTTGCAACTGAAGTTGCTCAGAAGGACTGAGAATTGGCCATGTCCACAGCTTTGGGTCAGAGCCACCCAGAAGGCGGCAGGGCCGGCTTTTGCTTGATCTGTGCCGAAGCGCCTGTGTGCGAAGCTCAGTTTTCACCCAGTAGTACACACAGGAGGCCTGGGGAACTGGTGAATTTGTGATCTGGGGAGAAGCTCCAGAAAAGTGGCCCTGATGACCCCATAATGTCACCTGTACATGCTGGATGGTGCTGGACATCCATCAAGGGCTGGGACACGCACGTGGTAAAAACAGTCCAGCATACCTTTAAATGTGCCTGTAGATTTATGCTGAAAAGAAATAAGCACGTTTTCAAAAGACATACAAATGTTCATGGTAGCACTATTTTTAATTGCCAAAAACTAGAGGTTATCCAAACACACATTAGATTCATTTAACAGTAAAATTTCCTGGACTTTCCATGTAGTGAAATGACACACAGCAGTAAGAATGAAAAACCTGTCACTAGCGCCAACAGTGGGTATCCTCACAGCATGAGTCTCACAAGCATACGGAGGGGAAAAGCCAGAAACAACGTTTAAAAATGCAGTGTTCTACTTATACCAAGTTCAAAAACAGGCGAATGAATCTTTTACCTTAGAAGTCAGGACTGTCATTAGCCCTGGCAAGGTGAGGGGACAATTAATGATGGGGAAGTAGGATAAAGGGGGCGCCCAGGGCACAACAATACTGTTTCTTATCTGAATGCTGGTTGACTAGATGTGTTCACTTCACAAAAATACTTATTGTTTGTATAATGTTTCTGTATTCATGCCACATTTTAAAATATGTATTGAAGTAATAAATTCATTCATTCACTCCCATTCTAGACTTCTGTTGCCCATTCTAAAACTCTAAAGGTAAACTAGGCTTGTAAGAAAGTCAAAGTCTTCATTCCTCTCTCCAATTCCATTTCTCAAAGTCATCCTTCCCCTCTCTGATTCCATTCTTCAAAGTCATCATTCCACTTTCCGATTCCATTTTTCAAGAAAAATCCTAAAGACCTTTCTTGGAGGCAGAAAGAGGGAAACCAAGTGGATCCCAGGGCCAGGAAGTCCGTGAGGATAGTGGGTGACAGAACAGGAAAGTCCGTGCCTGCTGCAGTCACTTTGCCCGGCCTGCCCTCTGGCTGTCCATCTTAACTTCCTCTAAGTCCCATTTACTGCTACATCCGCCACGAAGTCTTCTCTGATTGCCTCCAACAAAAATTACCATTCCTTCTTCTAAACTTGTAGGATATTTGCCTGTGCTATTCATAATTTATTTCCATGAATTATTTCTAGTAAGCCAGCACAATGTTATGCTTAAAAGCTTGGGCTGTGATGTCAACCAAGGTTCAAGACCTTCTTCTACCACTTGCTGTGTGACCTGAAACTAATTGCTTAATCACTATTTCCTCAGCTGTAAATGGAAATAATACCTATCCAACAGGTGGTTATGAAGATGAAAAGAGATGATGGAAATCGGTAAAATCTCAGGAAATGTTACCCATCATTATCATTATGAGGTACTCTGGCAGATAATAGGTTCCTGAAGAATACGGAACCTTAGATGACTCACAGTGAATAAACTCATCACATACATCTCACACTGGCTGGCCTTAGATGTGGGCATGATCTTTTTTTCTCTCCCACTAGCCTAAGCTACTTTAGAACAGGACCTACAACTTACTCATGGTAATGCCCCTCACATTGCATAACAGTGGATTTTAGGCCACACAGAC
This sequence comes from Nycticebus coucang, assembly GCF_027406575.1. Classification (NCBI taxonomy): domain Eukaryota; kingdom Metazoa; phylum Chordata; class Mammalia; order Primates; family Lorisidae; genus Nycticebus; species Nycticebus coucang. The sequence continues at coordinate 8,662,535 of NC_069780.1, forward strand.
ACTTAGTAATGGTTGAATCCACTGAGGAAGCTTTGCCCTTTCTCATTGGGCAATGCTCAAAGCAATTAAAAGAGAGCTTTTGTAAACTCCTACTACAAATTTTCTTACCTCTAGGGTGACTGACCATTCTAGTTTGTGCAGGACTATCCCAGTCTGGGGACTGAAAGTCGCAGGATCTAGGAAACCCTTCGTCTCAGACAAACAGGCCTGCTGGGGCTGGCCTGTTGCTCTTGTGGATGAACCAGCTATGTTACCACCAAAAGCCAAGCCTGTGGTCTGCTGGGCACTTGCTCTACCTACTCAAGGCCTGGACTCTTGACATTCTCTCGTCTTCTTCTGGCATCATCGAACCTTTTCTCTCTACCAAACCACTCCCACCAGTACTCAAACATGCTGTAATTTTTCTTATTTAAAAAAAATTAGCCTTAAAAATAAAAAAGCTGTCTCGAACCTACATCTCCCTTAAGCTAGCACCCCAACCCTTGGCTCCACTTTGCAACAAAACTCCTTGAGTGGACTGTCCCTATCTGCCTCCAGGTCCTCTTTGCCGCATTCTTTGTTGAACCACTTCAGTTAGGCTTGTCGTTCCAGTTACCTATAGAAATAGGTCTCATCACAGTTTTCCAATGATCTTAAACTTTCCCAGACTATGGGATCATGAGAAATAAGCTTGTATTGCATTGAGCCATTGTATATTGTTGTTTTTGTAATCACAGAAGTGTATCCGAGCTTAAGTAATAGAGCTAAGAACTTCCACATTTGTATCTTCAGTTCAGATGCCTCCCTGAACTTCACACTTGGATAGCCAACCATTGGCACGTACAGTGAGCATCTCAAACTTAACGTGTCAGTACTAAACTTCCGATGTCTATGCCTAAGTAGTCTTTCTAAGTAGTCATAAATGGCTCTCCCTTCTTCTTGCTCAGGCCTTAAGCCATCGAGTCATCCCCAACACCTCTCCTTTTCTCAAATCTCACATCCAATTCACCAAGAAAAGCTATTGTCATTCTCTTGCCAGATTATTGCAATGTCTCCTAACTGGTCTCTCTGCTTCCTCCTCGCCCTGCAGAATCTATTCTCAATACAGAACAGTCCTCTACAAACACAGGCCAGGGTAAGTCACTCTTCTGCATAAAACCTTCTCAAGAGACTTCTCATCTCCTTCAGAATCAAATCCACAGCCCTGACCTTGATGTACACAGCCAAATGGCTTTGTTCTGGTACATGTCCGACCTCATCTGTTACCATGGCACCCTCTTTCCCTCTCCCCACTGGCCTCTGAGCTCATCCTCAGCCAACCTCCCCAGCCTCAACCAACTCCAGCCGCAGGGCTAGTGGACTGGTGGCTCCTCCTGCCCAGTAGGCTCTCCATAAGGCATGCTCACTCCCACATTTCCTCAATCTCTCCTCCAATGTTACACTTTCCCCTTTGGCTTTTAAATCATTTATACATTGCTCTAAGAAATACTTTCTATGCAACAGACACTGTCAGAAACCTGAAGGTGAATATTACATGGCCTCTGCCCTCAAGAAACTGCTAACTCAGACTGAGGCTGGGCTTTCCAGGAAGGTTTCCTAGAAGAGGTGGACTCTGAGCCGAATATTGAAGAAAAAAATGAGTTAGTTGGGGGATGGGAAGTGGGAGAAGGGGTGATAAGACAAGTGCCTTTTGGGGAGAGAGCAAATGCACGTGTGTGGATACAAAGAGTATGATGTATGCAGAGGCCGCAAGAGCAGCCTTATCTGTCCCCAGAGTCTGGTCATCTGGTCATGAGCTACATCATGAGCACTAGAGATAGTGCAGCTCTGCGGACAGGAGGGGCAGAGAGAGCCAACACTAGGCTGCCAGCGGGATGGCACAGGAGCGGAAGCCAAGAGCAGAAAACACACATAGAAACTGCGGAGCCCTGCCCAAGACCAGGAGGGACGTTCAGACCAACAGTTAGAAAAAGGGAGAGATGGCCCAACATGGCAGCAGAATTTAGGAGCCTTGGCAAGCAAGGTCCAGAGATATTAGAGCAGCAGTCGTGGGCGTCTGTTACTCTGATAGTCCTCATGAACCACGTTTCCTGCTCTTTGCAAAGCCTGTCCCTTGAATCTGGTCTAGACCTGTGGCTTGCTTTAACCCACTAGTTTTCAACCAGGGGAGATTTTTGTCCACTAAGGATGCTCAGCAATATTTGGGAACAATTTTTATTTCTCTGAATGGGGTTGTGGAGGGAGGATGCTACCAGCATTGCTACTCTACTGGTGGGTAGAGGCCAGGGATGCCGTTAAACATTCTACAGTGCACAGTGCAGCACAACAAAGAATTACGTGGCCCAAAATGTCAGTAGAGCTGGGGTTGGGAAGTCAATAGAATGTAGCCTGAGTCTTATGTCTTAAGAAGGATTAAGCCTTAAGAAGGCCTCGCAGTTTCTACTTTTAAACTGTTAGAAGGAGAAGACAGGCTTTTTATATGGCAGCTCAGCAATCCATGGAGAGACCACACAGAAAAAGAGGAGAACTGAGCACTCATCTGACAGAAAGAACCAAGTCCCAGGTGTGCAATCCCAGTGAGCAAGCTCTTCCAGCCGGCCCCCAACCAAGTGAGCCAGGAAGCTACCATGGACAGTCCAGCATCAGCAAACATCACAGAGAGCAGAGATGCATTGTCCCTGCTGCGCCCTGCCCAAATTGTGGAATCATGAGCAAATAAAGAAGATGTTGATTTAAGTCCCTAAGATTTGGATAGTTTATTACACAGCAATATACAGATAAAACAACAGCCAACACAACATTGACACTGTTCTAAGCACAGTCCTGACTACAACCCTATAAAATAGGATCTAGTGGGGGTTTTTGGTTGGTGGGTGGGTGGGTTTGATGTTGTTTGAGACAAGGTCTCACTTTGGAGTACAAAGGCACAATCATTGCTCACTGCAGCCTCAAACTCCTGGGCTTAAGTAATCCTCCTGCCTCAGCCTTCCACGTAGCTGGGGACTAGGTAGATGTTTTGTAGAGACAGGGTCTTGCTATGTTACCCAGCCTGGTCTCCAACTCTTGGGTTCAGGTGATCCTCCCACTTGAGCCTCCCAAAGTGCTGAGATTACAGGTGTGAGCCCCCACTGTGTCCAGCCCATCTCTGTTACCATCAATACCACTTTTGTTATGAGGAAACCTAAGCACCTACATACAGAGAAATTAAGTACCCACCTGAGTTTAACACCAGCTAGGAGGTAATAGAGTTGGGCTCTGAACACAGGTAGCCTGACTCCAGAGGCTGTATATTAACCATCATGCCATACAGCCTCCTTATTCATCCATCCATTCCTTCACAAATGCCTCCTGGGGGCCAGGCACTGTTCCATGTACATGGGCTATAGCAGGGACCAAAAGAAACAGAAATGCCTGATCTTATAAAACTTGTAGTGAGGTCTGAGAAGCCGTTGACATGCACTATTGGGTAACAAGACTCCACCCACCCAACTGGGTGTAGAGGACTGCCAGGCTATCTATCCCAGCACCACCATTTCCACCGGGAAATTACCCTCCCTAGTAGATACATTTTGTTAAGACTTTGACTCAAAGTGACCAGCTCTCCCCTCGCTGAGTGAGGCCAAATGTCCCTATTCTGGGATTTGAATCTTCAGAAGAGTAACAAAAAGATCAAAAATGGTTGGAACTCGTTCATTTAGGGGTGGCTCTCAGAAAAAATATATTGAGAAATTTCTTCTACCCATATAGCTACATCTGCCCTGCTATCTACCCATGAATGAGCCTTGTTCTATTCTCTTGGGTGTTTTTTTTGTTTGTTTGTTTGTTTTTTGTTTCTGTTTTTGAGACAGAGTCTTATTTTGTCACCCTCAACTAATAGATAGAGTGCTATGGTGTTACAGCTCACAGCAACCTCAAATTCTTGGGCTTATGCGATTCTCCTGCCTCAGCCTCGCAAGTAGCTGAGACTACAGACGCCCACCACGATACTTGGCTATTTTATTTTTTAGAGACAGGATCTTGTTCTTGCTTAGGCTGGTCTCAAATTCGTGAGCTCAGGCAATCCACCCACTTCAGCCTCCCAAGTTCTGGGGTTACAGGCGTGAGCCACCACACCTGGCTATTTTCTTGTTCATTCTGTGAGCCACCCGCTATCTTCCTATTAAATTTCTGTGTTAGGTGGAGAATGATTCTGGTGCTGGTGACAAAAGGACTCAAACTGAAAGTCCAGAGTTCAGGAGAAGGTCTCTGGGTCCAGGGGGAGAGACTAGAAAGAAGACAGTGGATTGTAATGGTGTCCATAATAAAATCATCTCCAGATTCATAATATGAATGAGTGTTTCCTCAACCTTACGTAGTGCTAGACAAAAACAATTTCAAGCCTTCTTCTGCAAACTCGATTGCAGTACTAAAACCTAGAAATTGCATAGAAATTTTGAAGCCAACCTTGAAAACGAGTTTTAAAGCAGAGACCAAGGTATAATAGTGCTGGCTAACAGAAGTGGGACAAAGACACAAAACCACCCAGAAACCCAGCAGTCAGGACTGAGCCTGTTCTCAGAACCAGGCCAGAAACACAGACCCAAGAAAAGGCAGATTCCAAGGCCCCATTCCAGACTCCCTGGATCTCAATCTTTGCAGTGGGAACTCAGACTCTTCATTTTCACATACTGTACTTGCCAGTGATTTTGAGACTCACTAAACTTGATAACCAAACTGTTCAGTGTTGGACCAGAGCACCTTAGAAGAGTGTTTGTCAAAGTTTAATATTCAGACTCATGATCTTGCTACAGTGCAGATTCTGATTAGAAGGTTTGGGGTGGACTTCCCAAAAGATGAGGCTGGATGGGTCAGAGAGTCTGGGTGGGGCTAGGCCTGAAGCAACTGAAAGGCACAGACTCAGAAGAGAAGCTATGAAGTAGATGGAGCCTAACAGCTCATTCCTTGGCAAAGTGACAGAATGAAATCTCAAAGCCTGCAAAACCAACAGCTAGCTTCTCAGCCACTGTAGTGCCACCGTCCTGCTTAACCTGAGCAGCTCCTAAAGCAGCAATGTGACACACTGCATTAATCAGACCCTTAAATAGCTGCGTGGCCTGACCCGTTCCCTCTGATTTCTTGTTCAGCATTACAAGATGAAACAAAAACAAAGAGGTGATTCTGAAGTTCAATCTGCTGTCATTGGGTGCTTTGTTCTTGAGTAGAATGCAGAATACTCTTTGGTAGGCCAGGAGTCTGGCAGATAATAGTTTTCCTGTTTACTGTTCCAATAAAAACTACTTCACGTTACAAAAATAAAAGTACCTAAAAAGCTGACATAGACAGTTTCCAAATGATATATGTGACAGGATCAAATTGTTCTGAAGAGCTTGTGAATACTTAATTACTAGCCATGGCCCTGCCCTGTTTATTCACTGACACAGTTGGTAGGAATGACAGTCCAGGTGCGATGCTCAGGGCTGCACGTCACAGCAGCGTTCGGTCCCCAGGGCCTGGCCCAGAAACTCTGCACGCAGTGGAGTGAAACTCCCAGGATCCACTCCCTTGCTGGACTTCTTTATTTCCTGGGAGATTATGTGCAAATCCCTGCTCCGTGTCCTCTGGAGGAAACCAAGAAATGAAGGTAGAATTCCACAGTGTAAAAAATAAACAACAGGTGGTTTGGGCTTCATTCAAAATGTGAGTCACACTAAAAATGGATGTGGTTTTTTGTTTTGTTTTTTTAAACAATCATTTCCACTCTAGATTTCTATGTAGGCTGCTCAGCATAAAATGGGTGTGTAATAGCTGCCAGAATGGCTGTATATTTAAAGGAAAGCTCTTTGAATAGATCTTTTTACAAGCATAAGCAGCATTTGCAGGGCTGAGAGAAAGGAGCTGGGAGATGTACGTGCCTCAGAGCCTTTTATTCCCTACATACAAATCAAAAGTCTGAAAACCCCCGGTTTATACTAGAATTATTTCTAAAATGGCAATCTCCAAGACACACGAGTAATAGTGAAATCACGGAAATCTGTGTGTGAAGCACCCACATGCAAATTCTTTATGGCTGAGCTAAGATGTGTAAGGAGTGATTAGGAAGAGATTCAGAGGAGAATACAGGATCCTCCGGAAGTCCAGAGGAGGACAGTTCTGGAAAGGAAGGCAGGAAGGATGTGTTGACAAGAAGAGGAGGTAAGAAGGTTGGTATAAGATGAGAAGTACAGAAACGGGTCACCAACTCCTTGAAAGATTAGAGAAGGAAGTAAAAACATCAAAAGGAATGTCGCCTCCTTGGAGAGGCCTCGCCAGACTAACGTACCAGCAGTAACCACCCTAACCCCAACACAGTTCTCTACATCCATGTGCTCTGGTGTTGTTTTCTTCATAGTACTTATTACCACATGTCATTATTTTACATGTTATGAATATATGTTTGCTTATCTTCTGTTTTCAATTAGGATGCAAGGCCCATGATACCAGGAACCTGCTCTCATCCCCTGGTTATCCCCAAACCAGAGCGGTGCCTGGTCATAGTAAGTGGTCAAAACAAAATATGTTGAACACATTAATGAATGAAACTGATAAAGGGATCTGAGGAGGGGAAGCGACAGAATACTAGTACGATGTCGAGAGCAGTGACTTTCAACCTGTGGACTGCGCACCTGGGGTGCGGTGAGAGGATCTTAGTTGTGCTGGGAAAATTCTAACTTCTTTTTGAAAGAAGTTCAGAGCATAGTAAGCATATTCTTTTTAAAAAATTTTTTTGATCGAATCGCTTAAGCCCAGGAGTTGGAGGTTGCTGTGCGCTGTGTGAGGCCACGGCACTCTACCGAGGGCCATAAAGTGAGACTCTGTCTCCACAAAAAAAAAAGAAAAAAAAAATTTTTTTGATCAACATAAAAGAAGTTTAACTATAGAGTCAAGTGTGCCATGAGATTGAAAAAAAAAAAAAGGCTGGAAAACATTGGTCTAGAGATACAATGAATAAAGATGGGGAAGAACACGGCAAATGGAAGTAAACATTTTTATTGTACACTATAAAACTGAAGCTATGCGAGGTCCTAAATACACCCCAAATCCAATCTAAACACTGTGAAATACGTGTGTGCATTAGAATGAAAGGACCAAATAATTCTCAAAGAGTAAAACTGGGCCCTTGATTCTGGGTAAAAGGGCCACAGACTCAGAAACCCTCCATCTCTCCCCCCACCCCTAGCCACAGAAAATGGCCTTGGGCGAGTTTCCTGGCGTCTGTGTCACTGGCCCCTCAGGGTGAAATCACACCGGTGGGAGGAGCATCCAGGGTCACTTGCCAACTGGTCAAGAAAAGGAGAAAACAGTAAGTGGGGGAAAGCATGCGTAATGACATATTCCAAAAAGAAAATTTGACTAGCCACCCTCCTCCCATGCTGCCGCCTCCTGGTCCCTCATACAGCGTCCCATTGTTCGGGTTCTGTTTACTTGAGAAGGGACAAAGCCTCAGCTGTGAGCCCGTGTTGCGCACTCCCAGCACTTATTTTACCAAATGTCTTGGTGCTGGCAGGAGTGACGCTAAAGGGGCTGGTTTAGGGAAGGGACAAAGAAGCAATTCGTGACTCTACCAAGAGGAGAAGACATTCCAAGTGGTCTTCTCCATCAAAGTCCTGTATTAAACGTGCGCGGGGCTGGGGTTTACCAATTGCCTGTTGCTGATTATCTTCAGACGGGAGTATTACACGGGGAACACGTTTCTTTCCTGAAAACCAAATTCAAGCACAGGTTAATCTAATAAGGGTGGCTACTTCTGATCTGAAGAACGAAGGCGGGAAGTGAGAGGCATTTATGTATTATTTTATAAAGTCTAAAAAAAAAATGTTGAAATTTGTTTATTTGCTTTCTTTTTTTGGTTCCATTCGATTGTTATTTTATTTTTCATTTATTTGTTTATTTATTTTGACAGAGAGTCTGACTTTGTCATCCTTGGTAGAGTGCTATGGTGTCAGAGCTCCCAGCAACCTCAGACTCTTGGGCTCAAGAGATCCTCTTGCCTCAGCTTCCTGAGGGCTGGAACTACAGGCACCCACACAATGCCTGGCTTCTTATTTAGAGACAGGGTCTTGCTCTTGCTCTGGCTGGTCTCAAACTCCTGAGCTCAGGCAATCCACCTGCCTTAGGCTCCCAGAGTGCTAGAATTACAGGCATGAGCCACTGCACCCAGCCCTTCATTTAATATTTTTAAAGAGTTATTTTATTAAATAAAAAATCATGGTAGATTATGGGTAATGTTTAGTTTTACTTTTTTCCCCCTTTTGATATTTTCAATCTCCATATATATTTTTTAAGAAAGCCAGTTTACAGGAAGAAATCAGGTTTTAAAAAGTTGGCTATTACATTGAAAATGGTTTGAAAATACGACTGCCAGCCAGGTATATTTTGAAGGTATAAATTTTAGCATGAATGGGTCATAATAATAACTAACACTTATACATCATTTACTATGCCCCAAGAGCTATTCTGAGTTCTTTGTTCTGTGTTAATTTATTTAATCCATAGAACAGTCAAATGAGGAAAGTATTATTATAATCCCTGCATCTCAGGGGTCCTCAAACTTTTTAAACAGGGGGCCAGTTCACTGTCCCTCAGACAGTTGGAGGGCCGGACTATACTTTAAAAAAAAAAAACTATGAACAAATTCCTATGCACACTGCACATATCTTATTTTGAAGTAAAAAAACAAAACGGGAACAAATACAATCACACCACCTCATGTGGCCCATGAGCCGTAGTTTGAGGCCCATGGCCCCTGCTTGCACTGGTTGGGGAGGAGTTGAAGAATTAAATAATTAACAAGATGCTACGGTTATGCCATCCATAGCCCTGCAGTTGGTGGTAAGGGGAGAGATGTGATGTGAGCTTTCCCAGATTCTTAACTTTTTAATTGAAATTTAACATGTGATCAATAAAGTGCACCAGTCACAAGTGTATGTAGCTTGACGAGACTTTACACTGGGAAGTCATCTCTCTGATCAAAATATAAAATACCTCCAGCATCCCTAGAGATTCCTTTTAGCACCTTCCCAATCAATACCTCCCCAAAAGGTAATCACAATTCTGATTCCTACCATCATAGGTTAGTTTTATTTCTTCTGGAACTTGACAGAAACAGAATCATACACTATATACTTACTCATTTCTGGCTTCTTGTTGTCCGTGAGATTCGTTCATGCTGTTGTATTGATATATGTATTAGTTATTTATTCTTTTTATTGCTCTATGCAGGGGTCCTCAAACTATGCCCCGCAGGCCCCATGAGGCAATGTGATTGTATTTGTTCCCTTTTTTTTTTTTTTTACTTCAAAATAAGATATGTACAGTGTGCATAGGAATTTGTTCATAGTTTTTTTTTTAAACTATAGTTCGGCCCTCCAACTGTCTGAGGGACAGTGAACTGGCCCCCTGTTTAAAAAGTTTGAGGACCCCTGCGTATAGTATTCCATTGTATGAATATTCCAAAATTATCCATTCTCCTATTGCTGGACTTTTGAGTTGTTTCCTATTGTGGGTTATTATGAATAAGTAGTCATGAATTTTCTTTTTCATGTCTCTTAAAGAACAAACACCCTCTTTTCTTCCAGGTGTATATTTAGGAATAGGATTACTGGACTGGAGTAACCCACCCTAGTACTAATAGTACATAATCCTATCACTGGACCAGGGTAATGCACCCTCGAGTGGGTGTATGTCGGAATTCACAGATATTGCCAAATAGTTTTCTAAAATGATTGTGCCAATTTACACTCCCACGAGTTCCAGTCACTCCTCAGCTTTCTCATTCTAGTGGAAGGGTAATGCTAGCTCCTTGTGATTTTACATTTCCCAGATGATTAAGGATGTTGAATGCCTTTTAAATCTTTTCCTTATTATGCTTTTAATTAGGTGGTTTGTCTTTTTTTATTGGGAGCTCTTCCCACATCTTCAGTATGAATTTTTTTCTCACAGATAACATACTCAGGGATAGATTTCAAGTCTGAGGCCTCTCTTTTCCCCCTCTTAATGGTGTCTTTTGACACCAAATCCTTTTCAGGAGTTAATATATTTTATATAACAAATGCAAAGAGAAGAGCTTGTCTAGTTAGGTTAGCGACATGTACAATGCAACAAAATTCATATGAATAGTTTCAAATAAAATCTACTTCAGATAAAACCTGTTTCAAATAATCATTTCATTCATTCAAACATACATTTTAATATCCGTCTCAAGTTAATGATGTGCAAGGCACCACCTTGGGTGCAAAGCTGGCGAAGTCTTCCTCCTCTCCAGGAATTCACTGGGCTCCATGAAGTTGGCAGGGAATAAGTTATAATAATGTAAAGAGATAAATGATAAATATGTACATATTTCCATGAGATTAGGCTAGAGTGAAGATAGCCTGAGGGTGAGCTGATCCCAGGAGGATGTACACTAAAGCACTTTCACCAGGTCACTTTCTCCTGACCTTTGTACAGACTCCTGAATGAAGAGGAAGGATGAGTTTCCTAAACTCACTTGTGGGAAGGAGTGTGGAAGGTGTGGAATGATCAAATGAAAATATTTTGCTGTTATTAAAGCACCAATTTCTAATACCTGGTTTTTAGACCCCCTGTACTAGATGGAGGTGGAAGCTTTGTGAAAATTACAGATTACTGCCTCTACAGCGATGGTCTTAATTCAAATCTTCGAGAATAGTACTTGATGATGTGCATTTCAAACAGACCCCTTAAGTGGTTCTTTGTGTTTTGTTTTGTCTTCTTACACCCTTCCTTTTTTTATGTTCCTACCAAACTGGAATTAGGAGAATGAATATGGCCCTGGAAATGATGTCTGGAGTCAGATTATGAAGAGTCTTTCCTTGAATTTTGTGCTGCAGAATTTGGATTAAATTCAAGTGGGCGATGTAAGCCACTTTTAAAGGAAAGACATTTTAAAAATCAACATCAGTAATCTTGAAGTGTAGCTCTTCCTCTTTCTCAGCTGTTAAAGCCATCAAGGGGATCTACAAGATCTATGTGATAATATTTGAGCAATACTTGACTAAAAGTCAAAGGAGAGAGCAATCTTTTTATTTCTTGTTCTAAATACAAGAACAGCAAACATATTCTCCAAAAGTCCTATCATATAAAATGTGTAGGAGCCCATGGGTTTGGACTGAGCTCTTGCAGTAGGCCCAATGGGTCAAAGCAAGATGGAGTTACGGAGGTGGAGCAAGATGGTGGCCGAGTAACAGCTTCCTTGCATCTGGGCACCGTGAGTCTGGGGAGATAGGACTCCAGGCATCTCTGGCTGATGGGATCTGCCTATCATCACCCCTGTGAGGATACAGGGAGTCAGCGAGAGACTTCTGGACCCCAAGAGGAGGACTAAAACAGTGGAAAAACGGCAAGTGGTCGCATGTGTTCAATCCGTCTAAACCCGCCCGCAACTGTAAGTTCAGTAGCAGCGAGACTGCAAACCAGAAAGATCTCACCTGTGAACTGTTTTGGTGTCTTTGGACTTGGCACTCAGTTGAACTGCCTTGGGGAGAGCCTGAGCGGGAGTGCGGAGAACTTTGGCCATTGTCTAGGGCCCCAATCTGAGCCGCTGAGCCAGACGGAGCTAATAGTGTTTGGCTGTGGGTCACAGGGAGCCATTGTAAGCAATCTGCCCCTGCAAGCTCCGCCCTCAGGGTCGCAGAGCTAGAATCTGGTGGGAGCTGGTAACCCAGCGACCTGAGGGTGGGGTCTGAGCCACCTTGCAGCCCTAACACTGAGGGGCAGAGTGAGACCGGTTTTGGCACATGGGGTAAGTGGATAGCCACTTCAGAAGTGATTCCAGTGACAAGCACTTTCCTGGGAAAGCTTCTGCTCAGCAAGTTTACAACTTCAAAGTGCCTTTTAAGTGGGCTGAAGAGAGATTTAGAGTGTCTACCTGCTGGGGTTTGAGAAATCAGCAGCCTCTAGTCGTATCAGAACTGTGATTAACATCTCATACCCCAGAAGACCACGTGTTGCCCAGACAATATTCAACGACATATACATACTGCTTTGTCTTTGGTTGTGTGTTTTTTTTTTTTTTTTTGGTTTGGTTGTTTTTTTGTTTATATTGATGTTGTTGATGTTGTTTTGTTTTTTTGTTTTTTAATTTCAACCTTTTCCATACAGATCCTTTTTCTTTCTCAATTTTTCTAGTTTAATTATAATTTCCCATTGCTGCCTTTTTCAATAACTAGAACTTCATTTTTGCTAGTGTTTCTACCGCTATTATTTGGTTTTTCACCCGATTTTATCCCGTAAAGTTTTCTGTTTGCTTGTTTTGGTTTGATTTATAGCATTTTTGTCTTTCCTTTCTACTTGGTGGAGGTGGGGTACTGTGTCTGATCAGGTTAGCAAAGAGCTGCTGACCTCAAGGGAACCACTCAACTGGGCAACCCCAGAAGGTGGGGTTTTTTTAAGGTTGTGTCAAAGTACCCTACTGTACACCTATATTACTCTGTCTCCCTCTTTATGTGCCTCTCTTCTTTTTGTCAATATTCCTTTTACCCACCCTCTCTCCTTTCTCCATTTTTCTTTTTTTTTTTTCTTATCACTCAGTCCTCCTTCTTTCATCCCTTTTTTTGCTCTTCATCCTTCTCACCCTTCTGGTACTGTAACCCTTAGTCCACAGGCACGAGACCTTAAAGAGCAAGAGGAAATGAAAGGAAAATTAGGACAAGGAAACAGATAAAAGAAATCACTCATGATGAAGAATCAGCAGAAAACTCCAGGCAACATGAAGAACCAATCCAGAACAACCCCGCCAAGGGACCATGAGGTAGCTACTGCAGATGATTCCACCTATAAAGAAATGTTAGGTATGACAGAAAGGGAATTTAGAATACACATGTTGAAAACAATGAAAGAAATGATGGAAACAATGAAGGAAACTGCTAATAAAGTGGAAAATAACCAAAGGAAATCCAAAAACAGAATCAAATAAGAGATGAGCGATATGAAGAATATAAAAAGGATATAGCAGAGCTGAAGGAACTGAAACAGTCAATTAGGGAACTTAAAGATGCAATGGAAAGTATCAGCAACAGGTTAGACCATGCAGAAGAAAGAATTTCAGAGGTAGAAGACAAAGTTCTTGAGATAACTCAGATAGTAAAAGAGGCAGAAAAGAAGAGAGAGAAAGCAGAACGTTCACTGTCAGAATTATGGGACTTTATGTAGCGTTCCAACATACGAATTATAGGAATTCCAGAAGGGGAAGAAGAATGCCCCAGAGGAATGGAAGCCATACTAGAGAATATTATGAAAGAAAATTTCCCAAATATCACCAAAGATTCTGACACACTGCTTTCAGAGGGATATCGGACCCCAGGTCACCTCAACTCTAACTGAGCTTCTCCAAGACACGTTGTGATGAACCTGTCCAAAGTCAAGACAAAAGAAAAGATTCTGCAAGCTGCCAGGAGTAAGCGCCAGTTGACCTACAGGGGCAAATCCATCAGAGTGACCACAGACTTCTCTAATGAAATTTTCCAAGCAAGAAGACAATGGTCATCTACCTTTAATCTACTTAAACAGAACAATTTCCAGCCCAGAATTCTGTACCCTGCTAAGCTAAGCTTAAAAATTGATGGAGAAATTAAATCATTTACGGATATACAAACATTGAGGAAATTCGCCACAACAAGACCAGCTCTCCAGGAAATACTTCAATCTGTTCTGCACACTGACCACCACAATGGATCAGCAGCAAAGTAAGAACTCAGAAATTAAAGGACAGAACCTAACCTCCACACTGATGCAAAAGATAAAACTAAGCAATGGACTCTGACAAAATAAGACGAATAGAATACTACCACACTTATCAATTATCTCAATAAATGTTAATGGCTTGAATTCCCCACTGAAGAGACATAGATTGGCTGACTGGATTAAAAAACACAAGCCATCCATTTGCTGTCTGCAAGAAACACACCTGGCTTCAAAAGACAAATTCAAGCTCCGAGTCAAGGGTTGGAAGACAATTTTTCAGGCAAATGGAATTCAGAAGAAAAGAGGAGTTGCAATCTTATTTTCAGATACATGTGATTTAAAGCAACTAAAGTCAAAAAAGACAAAGATGGTCACGTTATATTGGTCAAGGGAAAAATAAAACAAGAAGATATTTCAATTCTAAATATTTATGCACCCAATTTAACTGCTCCCAGATTCTTGAAACAGACCTTACTCAGTCTGAGCAATATGATATCTGATAATACCATAATCACAGGGGACTTTAACACTCCTCTAACAGAGCTGGACAGATCCTCTAAACAGAAATTAAACAAAGATATAAGAGATTTAAATGAGACCCTAGAACAACTCTTGATAGACACATACAATAGAACACTCCACCCCAAAGATAAAGAATATACATTCTTCTCATCACCCCATGGAACATTCTCCAAAATTGATCATATCCTGGGACACAAAACAAATATCAACAGAATCAAAAGAATTAAAAAAAAAAAAAAAAAAAAAAGAATCAAAAGAATTGAAATTTTACCTTCTATCTTCTCAGACCATAAGGCACTAAAGGTGGAACTCAACTCTAACAAAAATGCTCGACCCCACACAAAGGCATAGAAATTAAACAATCTTCTGTTGAATAACAGATGGGTGAAGGAAGAAATAAAACAGGAAATCATTAACTTCCTTGAGCATAACAACAATGAAGACACAAGCTACCAAAACCTGTGGGATACTGCAAAAGCAGTTTTGAGAGGAAAATTCATCGCTTTAGATGCCTACATTCAAAAAACAGAAAGAGAGCACATCAACAATCTCACAAGAGATCTTATGGAATTGGAAAAAGAAGAACAATCTAAGCCTAAACTCAGTAGAAGAAAAGAAATATCCAAAATCAAATCAGAGATCAATGAAATTGAAAACAAAAGAATCATTCAGAAAATCAATGAAACAAGAAGTTGGTTTTTTGAAAAAATAAATAAAATAGATAAACCATTGGCCAGACTAACGAGGAATAGAAAAGTAAAATCTCTAGTAACCTCAATCAGAAATGATAAAAGGGAAATAACAACTGATCCCAAAGAGATACAAGAGATCATCTCTGAATACTACCAGAAACTCTATGCCCAGAAATTTGACAATGTGAAGGAAATGGATCAATATTTGGAATCACACCCTCTCCCTAGACTCAGCCAGGAAGAAATAGAGCTCCTGAACAGACCAATTTCAAGCACTGAGATCAAAGAAAAAAAAAAACTTCCAACCAAAAAATGCCCTGGTCCAGATGCCTTCACTCCAGAATTCTATCAAACCTTCAAGGAAGAGCTTATTCCTGTACTGCAGAAATTATTCCAAAAAATTGAGGAAGAAGGACTCTTCCCCAACACATTCTATGAAGCAAACATCAACCTGATACCAAAACCAGGAAAAGACCCAAACAAAAAAGGAGAATTTCAGACCAATCTCACTCATGAATATAGATGCAAAAATTCTCAACAAAATCCTAGCCAATAGATTACAGCTTATCATCAAAAAAGTCATTCATCATGATCAAGTAGGCTTCATCCCAGGGATGCAAGGCTGGTTTAACATACGCAAGTCCATAAACGTTATCCACCATATTAACAGAGGCAAAAATAAAGATCACATGATCCTCTCAATAGATGCAGAAAAAGCATTTGATAAAATCCAGCATCCTTTTCTAATTAGAACACTGAAGAGTATAGGCATAGGTGGCACATTTCTAAAACTGAGTGAAGCTATCTATGACAAACCCACAGCCAATATTTTACTGAATGGAGTATAACTGAAAGCTTTTCCTCTTAGAACTGGAAACAGACAAGGTTGTCCTCTGTCACCTTTACTATTCAACATAGTGCTGGAAGTTCTAGCCAATACAATTAGGCAAGACAAGGAAATAAAGGGAATCCAAATGGGAGCAGAGGAGGTCAAACTCTCCCTCTTTGCTGACAACATGATCTTATACTTAGAGAACCCTAAAGACTCAACCACAAGACTCCTAGAAGTCATCAAAAAATACAGTAATGTTTTAGGATATAAAATCAATGTCCACAAGTCAGTAGCCTTTGTATACACCAATAACAGTCAAGATGAGAAGCTAATTAAGGACACAACTCCCTTCACCATAGTCTCAAAGAAAATGAAATACCTAGGAATGTACCTAACGAAGGAGGTGAAGGACCTCTATAAAGAAAACTATGAAATCCTCAGAAAGGAAATAGCAGAGGATATTAACAAATGGAAGAACATACCATGCTCATGGATGGGAAGAATCAACATTGTTAAAATGTCTATACTTCCCAAAGCAATTTACCTATTCAATGCCATTCCTATCAAAATACCAACATCATACTTTCAAGATTTGGAAAAAATGTTTCTGCGTTTTGTATGGAACCGGAAAAAAACCCGTATAGCTAAGGCAGTTCTCTGTAACAAAAATAAAGCTGGGGGCATCAGCATACCAGATTTTAGTCTGTACTACAAAGCCATAGTGCTCAAGACAGCATGGTACTGGCACAAAAACAGAGACATAGACACTTGGAATCGAATTGAACACCAAGAAATGAAACTAACATCTTACAACCACCTAATCTTCGATAAACCAAACAAGAACATACCTTGGGGGAAAGACTCCCTATTCAATAAATGGTGTTGGGAGAACTGGATGTCTACATGTAAAAGACTGAAACTGGACCCACACCTTTCCCCACTCACAAAAATTGATTCAAGATGGATAAAGGACTTAAATTTAAGGCATGAAACAATAAAAACCCTCAAAGAAAGCATAGGAAAAACACTGTAAGATATTGGCCTGGGGAAAGACTTCATGAAGAAGACTGCCATGGCAATTGCAACAACAACAAAAATAAACAAATGGGACTTCATTAAACTGAAAAGCTTCTGTACAGCTAAGGACACAATAACCAAAGCAAACAGACAACCTACACAATGGGAAAGGATATTTGCATATTTTCAATCAGACAAAAGCTTGATAACTAGGATCTATAGAGAACTCAAATTAATCCACATGAAAAAAGCCAACAATCCCATATATCAATGGGCAAGAGACATGAATAGAACTTTCTCTAAAGATGACAGACGAATGGCTAACAAACACATGAAAAAATGTTCATCATCTCTATATATTAGAGAAATGCAAATCAAAACAACCCTGAGATATCATCTAACCCCAGTGAGAATGGCCCACATCACAAAATCTCAAAACTGCAGATGCTGGCGTGGATGTGGAGAGAAGGGAACACTTTTACACTGCTGGTGGGACTGCAAACTAGTACAACCTTTCTGGAAGGAAGTATGGAGAAACCTCAAAGCACTCAAGCTAGACCTCCCATTTGATCCTGCAATCCCATTACTGGGCATCTACCCAGAAGGAAAAAAATCCTTTTATCATAAGGACACTTGTACTAGACTGTTTATTGCAGCTCAATTTATAATCGCCAAAATGTGGAAACAGCCTAAATGCCCACCAACCCAGGAATGGATTAACAAGCTGTGGTATATGTATACCATGGAATACTATTCAGCCATTAAAAAAAATGGAGACTTTACATCCTTCGTATTAACCTGGATGGAAGGGGAAGACATTATTCTTAGTAAAGCATCACAAGAATGGAGAAGCCTGAATTCTATGTACTAAATTTTGATATGAGGACAATTAATGACAATTAAGGTTATGGGGGGGGAAGCAGAAAGAGGGAAGGAGGGAGGTGGGTGGGGCCTTGGTGTGTGTCACACTTTATGGGGGCAAGACATGATTGCAAGAGGGACTTTACCTAACAATTGCAATCAGTGTAACCTGGCTTATTGTACCCTCAATGAATCCCCAACAATAAAAAATAAAATAAAATAAAAAGATGGAGTTACTTTTGCTGAGGTTCTGTGCCACCAAGCTGAAACCATGTTGTTTATCCGACCTAAGAAGTCAGGAAAGAGAACGAAAACAACCAAATCCCCAAACAGGCCAGTATTAGTGTGATAAAGAAAGCCCCTCTGCTTTAACTTTTACAAGGATAGCAACTTTGAAATGACCAATCCACTTTCTGTTCTGTTTCTGCCTTTTCAGCCTTTTTCTGTCTATAAAGCCATACTCCTCGGCTCAGCTCTTTAGAACACTCATTCCATAGATTTGCTTTATAGAATGAGTTGATGCTTGATTCTAGAATCACAAATAAAAGTCCTTTAAACTTTTGGACGGCGCCTGTGGCTGAAGGAGTAAGGGCGCTGACCCCATATACCAGGGGTGGTGGGTTCAAACCCGGCCCTGCCAAAAGAAACTGCAAAAATAAATAAATAAATAAATAAAAATAAAAAGTCCTTTAAGCTAAATTTTGGTGTGGTTTTGTTTCTTGCAGGCCACACAGTCTCTGTTATACTTATTTAAATCTGCTTCAGAGAGGAAAGCAGCAAGTAGCCATAGAAAATATGTAAATTAATTAGTGTGCCCGAGTTTCAACAAAATTTTATTTGCAAAATCAGGTGGGACAGATTTGGCCCATGAGAAGTAGTAGCTTGCTCACTTTCATTCTAGAATCTAGATAATTTTACTTAGCCTAGTGGAAGGCTTATAATGCAAAGTTCAACTCAAAAAAATTTGGATCATGATAGCAACTCCTCCCAAAAAATGTTAATGGCATTAGTTGGTTTTTGGTGTTATTTTTTCTTTTTTAAGACAGAGTCACACAATGTTACCTAGGCTAGAGTGCAACGGCTGATCATAGATCAGGGCAACCTTACACTCCTGGACGCAAGTGATCCTTCTGCCTCAGTCTCCTGAGTAACCAAGATTATAGGAACCTGCTATAATTCCTGGCTAATTTATTCTACTTTTTGTACAGATGAGATCTTGCTATGTTCCTCAGGCTTGGCCTTCCTCCTGGCCTCAAGCAATCCTCCCACCTCTGCCCCCCTCAAAATGTTGAGGTTACAGGCAGGAGCTACCAGGCCAGCCAGGCTTTAGTTTTAAATAAACAAAAATCTGAAACAAATTATGAAAAAAAAAATCTGTAAAATTTGGATTGTGTTATTTTCCAACTGCTTTAGGTGTTTAAAAGAAAATGTGATGAGAAATGAGGTGAAAAAAGCAGGGGGGAATGTTCTAGTCTAAATCAAAAGGAAGTTAATAAGAGACCTCACAGCCAAATATAAGAAACACATGAAGCTTGTTTGGCTCCTGGATCAAAAAAGAAAAAAAGCAGCTAGAAAAAATGTATGTGAGACAATTGAGGACTTTAAATATGATCTATATGAACATGATGCTGTGGAGACTGAGGAAACAATACCCCAAAATTAAAGCCTCAGAAACAGCTTCGGAAGTAAAAGTTTCTCCCTGACTTTCTCCTTCCCAGCTCTCAGTCCTGTTCTCCCCTGAAGGGAGCCACAGACACAGGAATCCCATTTCCCCAAGGCTGATCACGGAAACCAGAAGCCCTTTCCCAAACCCAGACATAAAACCTAAAAATACTACTCTAACTTTCCTCCTGCCTGTCTGTGTAGGGACTAGACACAAAGCAATTAAATTATATGACCACCTTGTTTGTAAGTCATTAGACCCCCATACCTGAAAGAAGGAATGAATGCATGTTCAAAAAGGCCAAGGATCTAAGCAGACCCTGGTGGAGCTCCCCGCTCAGTCTATTAACATTTGTATCCATCATTGCTACACGACATCTGTACTTTTTTGAATCTAGGCCTAAAAATAAAAATGTCCCTTGTATCTTTGGGTCTTTGTTCTGAAGACTCCGGTGTTATGTAAAACTATGCTCAGATAAATGTGTCTGACTTTCCTCCTGTTAAATACCTATCAGTGATTTTCAGCAAAACTTCAGTGGGTGAAGGGGAAGTTTTCCCTTGGCCCTAATGATATATGGACAATATTCAATCAATGTCACATCTCTTAGATGTGACAGATGTGATAATGATATTGTAGTTATGTAGAGAATCACTTTGTATGTGGGGATAAAATGTTGTGAAAATTGTTCAATTAAAAAACAGAGTAAGGCTGAGCACAGTGGCTCATGCCTGTAATCCTAGCACTCTGGGAAGCTGAGGTGGGTGGATTGCCTGGACTCACAGGTTGGAAAAGCAGCCTGAGCCAGAGCGAGATCTTGTCTCTAAAAATAGCCAGGCATTGTGGTGGGCACCTGTAGTCCCAGCTAGTTGGGAGGCTGAGGCAAGAGAATTGCTTGAGCCCAAGAGTTTGAGGTTACTGTGAGCTATAATGCAATGGCACTCTACTGAGGGCGACAAGTAGGACTCTATCTCAATAAAAAAAAAAAAAAAAGAAAAGAAAGAAAGAAAAAGAATAAAGCCAGGTGTGATGGGTAATGCCTGTAATCCCAGCACTTTGGCAGGCCAACACAGGGTGATCACTTGAAGCCAAGAGTTTGAGACCAGCCTGAGCAATATAATGAGATCACATCTCTACCAAAATGCAAAAAAAAAAAACGAGATGGGCGTGGTGATGGGCACCCTAGTCCCAACTACCTGGGGGAGGCTAAGACATGAGGATCACTTGAGCCCAAGAGTTTGAGTTACAGTGAGCTGTGATTGCACCACTGTACTCCAGCCTAACCCTGTATCTGAAAAAATAAACAAACAGAATTAAAAAGAGAAAGGCAAAATCTCTATTAACAATTGTAAAACTACAGGATGAGTGTACAAGTTTTCGTTGTTATTATTATTGCAATTCTTCTCTGCCCTTAAATTTTTTAAAGTAGGGAAATAAGTATCCCAGAGCTCAATCTACAGTATCCTATTTTCTTCTTTAAAATGCAGACGAGGTCTAGTCTATTCATGGGAGTAAACTCAGGGTTAGAATTGTTAGGAAGTGAAGGAAGGCCTCACAGACATCTCCAATTCAGGCTGATGTTGCCATTATAACGTTCAGCTCCTGCTACTCCCATTTTTAATCCCCTTTTTTTCTTCTCTTACCCTGCCCCATCCCCACGTTTCTGGAGAGAGGAAGTATGGAAAACTCCCGTTCCACAGAATATAAAACTGTGGCTTGTGGCCGGCTCAGAGCCCCCCCCCCGCCCCTCATCCTTTCTGGGAGGGTATCCGGATGGTGCCATTCCCACTGTCGCTGCAGTGTGAGTCCCTCCCCACCGCCCCCCGCGTGGGAGGGGACAATCATAACGAGGTGACAGAGTCAGAACTGCCCAGGTGATGGAATCGTCTGTGCGCACGGTTCTCCTCTGTCTCCGGTTTCCTGTCCCAGCGCTTTTATCTTGGTCCGGGCGGTGTCCGGAGGGGAACCGTGCGCGCCGCTCCGCCTCCCGCTTCCTTCCCCTTTCCCGCGGCGGTGGCACAGCCTGGCCTTGCAAAGTGCTCAGAGGGGGACGGCGGTGGCACAGCCTGGCCTTGCAAAGTGCTCAGAGGTGACGGGGCGGCCGGCGGTGGCACGTAACTAAGTTTAAACCTCCTGAGATACGTCATTAATTGAGGCTGTTGTATAAATGCACATCCCCCCCCCCCAAAATGTACTCTGCAGGGAATCCGTAGTAGGGGGCTGTTTTAGAAGAATACAGCTAACAACGGCGACCCTGAAAGCGCCGCGCGCAGGACAGAGACGGCTGAGCCGACGGATGGACGGAGCGGGAAAGGTCCGCCACTTGCTGATCTGGACAAATTGCTTAACTTCTCTGAACCTAATTTTCTTATCTATAAAATAAAACAAACAATACCCACTTCTTGTCAGGGCAAAATAAATGTCACCATAGAATCTTTCCTTCCTGGTTGAGAGGCTCCCGGACGTGGGAAGTGATCCCTGATTTGGTGTAAGCGCCGTGCTCAGTTCGAAGCGCTCCGTTAACGTTCCACAAGAACGACCGAGAACACGGGCAGAGGAGAGAAAAGGGGCAGTTAAATAGGCCCTGGGGGCAAAAGGCACAGCTCTGCTTTGAAATCTGTTATGACTCAGACGATGCAGATGTTTTCAGGGCTTATGGAACTTTAAGGAGGAGAATCACCCAGGGCTCTGGTTACGCAGCAAGTTCTGACGCCGTAGGTCTCCAGTGGGCTTCGGTCTGTCCAGCTCCTCCTGACAGGGATGTTGCTCCTCTGTGAACCCCACTTTGAAGAGCAAAGCTGCAAAGTATATATTGGGGAAGCAGAGATTTCCCTAGAACTTGAACTTCTAAGATTTCCAGACTCTTTCTGATCTCTCTTCATTCTCTTTCTGGAGCACCAAGTCGTGGAACATGCCCATTTTTAGTTTTCATTCTGTGACTCATGATGCTTCTTTAACCATGCTTTAACGACATAAAACTCCTCCTCAAAGTGAGCCAACTACGTGGTTAGCTGCCAGCTGAAAAGTCCCTAAAGAATTAAATAAAACTATGAGCTTCTCTGCCAACGTGAAGGCGGGAGAGGGGACGCTTGGCAAAGGCGTGGCCCTGTGAGCCCCATTATTACCTTGCTGTCCTGTAAGAGTGGACAGGGGACTTACAATCCCATGTCATCTGAAAGTGAAACTGGAGAAGCAAACATTTAAAGAGGGGAGCCCCCAACATATGTATTTTGGATATGTCCCCAAACGATTTTATTCCCTTGTCTCTCTACCCTACTCACAGAGCCCTTTCCCGAGAGGACAAATGCTGGTCCTTTGGGAGTGACTAGAGGCAAGGGACCTGCCCAGCAGCCTCCTTCCTATTCAAGGCCTCCCATTTCAAGTCCCCTGTTGCCAGCAGGGCCCAGAAATGTTGGACTGCTTAATTCAGCACATGTTTACAGTTGGTGAGACGTCAAGGCTGGGTGCCAGCCACATACACCTGAGCTGGCAGGTTCGAATCCAGCCCAGGCCCACCAAACAACAATGACAGCTGCAACCAAAAAACAGACAGGCGTTGTGGTGGGCGCCTGTAATCCCAGCTACTTGGGAGGCAGAGGCAGGAGAATTGCTTGAGCCCAGATGTTGGAGGTTGCTGTGAGCTGTGATGCCACAGCACTCTACCAGGGTGACAGCTTGAGGCTCTGTCTCAAAAAAAAAAAAAAACTGACTATATTTCTCACCTATGATCACCAAAAAATTTTGAGAGTAAACAAATGAAAAAGAAAAATTAGCCAAAGCAGCAAATACTTTTTGAGAGTCCATGAAAACTCCCCATATTAGATTAGGGATTGTGAAAAATCAGATTTAATGAGACACTTGCTATCTTCAAGAAGTTTTTTTGTTGTTGTTTGTTTGTTTGTTTTTTGTGGTTTTTGGCCCAGGCTATGTTTGAACCCGCCACCTCCGGCATATGGGACCGGCGCCCTACTCCTTGAGCCACAGGCGCTGCCCAAGAAGTTTTAATATTATTAAAGAAGATAAACAAATTTTAGAAGCCGCATGACATGAATAAATGCTGTAACAGTGAAACGAGAAAGAAAGTGCACCTAATCAGACATTAGAATGATGCAGCGGGGGGGGAAGGCAAGGCCTGTGTGTTCCCATGGCCTGCCCCAGGGCCGCCATGCAGAGACTGCTGAATAAATAAACCAGTGAGTGAGAATGAGTAATAAAGGAAGTAGATGAAGAACAAGATTTTAATCTCTTAAACTAACTAAACACATTTTTCCCTGTGTCTTGTCTTGTCTTTTTCTTTCTTTTTTTTTTTTTGCTTGTTTTATAACCTCTGATTGTCAAGTGCTAGGATTTCACAGGCCACACAGCCAGCTGCCTATTCTGCGTCTCCCAATTGACAGTAATCAGACCCTTCGAAGGCAAACCACCCCCGCCCTGCTCTGATTGGACATTTGGGTGCATGCATATTTGTACACACATCTGCTGAGAATTTCCCTCCACTATAAGCAGATATCCGAGAGGAGTCCTGTAAGTTTAGAAACAACGGTTACCGGTTTTCTAATTGAGGAAAAAAGAGACTGAATCATGGACTGAATGTTTGTGTCCCCCCCAAAATTCATAAGTTGAAATCTTTTTTTTTTTGTTTGAGACCGAGTCGCATTCTGTCACCTTGGGTGGAGTGCTGCGGCATCATAGCTCACAGCAACCCCAAACTCTTGAGCTCAAGCCATCCCCTTGCCTCAGCCACCTGAGTACCTGGGACTACAGGCACCTCCACTACACCCAGCTAGTTTTTCTATTTTTAGTAGAGACTGGGGGGTGAAGGGGGGCATGGGTTCTCACTCTTGCTCAGGCTGGTCTTAAACTCCTGAGCTCAAGCAATCCACTTGCCTCAGCCTCCTAGAGTGGTGGGATTACAGGTGTGAGCCACTATGCTTGGCCCATAATATATTGAAATCTAATTTTCCAATGTGATGGTATTGGAGATGGGGTCTTTGGGAGATAATTACCGTGAATAAGAAGAGACCCCTGAGTGCACTTTTGAGACCTCAGAAAGTTCTCTTGCTTCTTCCCAACCTGCGAGGACGGGGATTCTGCAGTATCAGAGAGGGCCCTCACCAGATCCTCACCATGCGGCACCCTGATCTTGCACTTCTAGCCTCCAGACCTGTGAGAAATAAACGTGTACTGTTTACAAACCACACAGTTTATGGTAGTTTGTTGTAGTAGCAAAAACTGCTACAAGGGGGAAGAAAAGGGAAGAAGAGGAGTCATAAGTAGGACGGCCGGGGAACGATACAGTGGCGGCAAAGTGAGCCTTTCCATGACAGTCCTGCAGTGGTCAGCCATGCCCACAGCAATGTGGACGGAATGAGGACAGGGCTGGGCGGTGCCTGTGGCTCAAGGAGTAGGGCGCCAGTCCCATATGCCGGAGGTGGCAGGTTCAAACCTAGCCCCGGCCAAAAACCAAAAAAAAAAAAAAAATGAATGACAGGGCTGTGCCCGTTTAACTAGAATGGTGTGTGACTGCATGTCCCACTCAGTTGTACCTCACTTTAATAATAAAGCCAACTAAACGGAATGGTATTCTGGGTACTAGAAACTGAGAAACACATTGTTCAAATTTATACAATTCTATTTCAGTCTTAAACAGTGCCCTATTAGCATTTATACAGTACCTATTAAGTCCTCTGTAAGTGCCTGACTTAATAGTGAGTGCCTGTTAATTGTCTTTTACTGTGACTGGGTATGAAGAGATTCACTATTTTGGTGGTGAAGACAAGTATTAGGAAAACTGACCTGGAATCTGTCTTACAGATCAGGACCCCCACCTTACCAGTGTGTCAGAGTCTGGATACTGGACCCTCCAACCTCATGGTGAAGTGTGACGCCCCCAGTGTTGGAATGGGAGGGTTTAGACCATGGGGGAAAGATGCCTCATGGACGGCTTGGTACCTCCCTGCAGTAATGAATGAGTTCTCACTCTATTGGTTCCCACCAGAGTTCCCTGAAAGCTGGTTGTTAACAGGAGCCCTGGCCCCCTTACACTCTCTCACCCCCTTTTCGCCCCAAATGATCTACACAGTCTGGTGACCCTTCCCCTTCCTTCTTGAGTGGAAGCAGTTTGAGGCCTTCACCAGAAGCAGCTGCTGGTGTCAAGCTTGGTGCCTGTAGAGGCTGAGCCGCTGAACTCTTCCCTCTGTAAATGAGAGTCTGAGGCCTTCATTTATAGCAACACAAACACACTAGCAGAAGCCCCGCTAAGATAAAGTGTAAGGAAGGTCACTTCCTGGCAGATCAGGACGCTTAGAAAATTTGGAGGGATCATGAGAGGAGATAATCACCCAAATTTATAGGTAGTACCAGCGAAGCAGAAAAAAATTACTTGGGTTTCTTAGCCTTGGAATGGCAAATAATAGGGGCTTCCAAAAGTCCAGTGCAAATTCCTTGCGAATCTATTCAGACAGAAGTTAATTTGGCCTTTGTTGTTGTTCAATAGGGTACAGTTCTGGATTTTTCCAAGCAAACTTCAAGAGACCAAGATGATTAATTAACACTTCGGCTGCGCTTATATAAATAATCAGGCCAAACCTAACGGGGCCAGTATGTGTATGTATATATGTATGTGAAACAACCCTTGGGAAAAACCCTTGGGAAAAAATAAAAACATCTGAGGAAAATTTGTACATGACTTGGAAATGGGCAAGAAAAATATTTTGATTTCCAGGTATCCCTTTAATAAAATATGAGGTATTATCTAGGATACCTTTCAGGCTTTATCTCATTTGTAGCATCTGGGCCTTTCACTGTCTTGGGGTAAGCTGTTTTATAACTCTGTAAATTATAGAAAACTGGTGGTGATGCCAACAATTCCTGCTTGTGGAAATGTAAATAAATTTTGCTCAGGTGAATGCAATCGGTTCCACCGTACACAGAGGCCATTTGTGCTTCTGTCGGCAAATTCATGTCAACATTCCTCTGATAATTGTCAGTATCTGTGTCTGTTCTTTGAAGTGTCTTTTGAAATATGTTTTATATCTTACTGGTTGCCTCATAAATTAATGAAATAAGATAATTAATACATATTCATACTGTATTTGTATAAAATTCGTGATCTCATTCCTTTAAAAAAATTATCCTTAAAAATAAGAATAATAAGCTAAACAAGGTGTCAGATTTATACTACATTGGAAATGGAGAAAATAAATCAAAGATAAGTTTATAATTACAAAAGGGTGTTTTGTGTACAAAATAAATATGAAAACTATCTGAGCTGATAACTTTATGGCAGGTGGCGATCAGTTTTTATTGAAGCACTGTAGTTCTAACTCAGAACAATCGGATGTTTTCCTATTTTTGTTCTTTCTCAGTGGTTGTCAGTGGAAACGCTTTGTGATATCCTTGGTGTAAAGAAGCAAAACCTTTTCCTCTACTAAGGTGGTGCCTGGATCATCCAGCTTCTTTCCTATTTCTTTTGTATGCACGTGGGAGCGTCACAGAAAAGAATTAAAACCCCACAGCAGTGGCAACCGCCAGCAGCTCATATCCATAGACACCCACATGTAGGCAAAGGGTGAGAAATTGTGGAGAAGTGACCAGATGAAAGGAAAAGAATTTGGACTTGCAGGGGTGGTAAATTGTGGGAGGGTAAATACATGCGGGAAACTAACAGCAGATAAGGGTTCTTTTAGTAAGATTTGTTTGTGTGACTCATGCAGGGCTGACTTTTTATCTCCTGTGGTAAGAGTCTGCTCCTGTTCCTGGAGTGGGGGACACCTTTACCCAAAGGAAAATGTATCCCCTGCTTGCCGTTAGGCAAAAAAGGAAGGGCGCGGGCCCCACCTGTGTCCGCTGCTTCTCAGCTGCCTTCAGCTCAAAATAATCCAAAAGTCAAAGTGGCACATTTTGGGTTGGCATATTCTGATCCCCCTCGTTAACATTCCCTTAGGTGACAATATTTATGCCTGTTCCCTGATGTTGGTATAATATTCAAGTTATTTCTCCTGGGATAATTATGGGAGAACCACTGTCTAGCTGTCAGAGCCAGGTCTGGATTTCTGTACACTGAGCTGCCTCTCTTTTATCTTATCATGCCTAGTTCTCAAGATTTCCTGCCGCCATGAGGGATCCCAGAGGGGACCTTGATCGGACCAGAACAGCTGCTTTAGCCAAAGTAATTTAAGTTATCATTGTCTGAATCTTCAGAAGACTTGGAGAATGATGTGAGAATCAACCCAATTTTATTTTTGACATGTATAATGGTGGTTCTAATACAGATGATTCTTAATCACTGTACTGTAGCGCACCTCCACGTACAAACGTGCAGTGGCCTCTGACATATTAATGGAAGAAAAACAAGCAGCAGAACAATTTCTACCATGTGCTACTTGTGTGTATGTATAGAGGTGAGTCTATGTTAGAATTTGCTTCTATACATGTATCATAAAAATAATTTTTCAGAAGGATCTCTCTTAAAACTAAGAAAAACTGGGCACAAAGCTGGGCATATGAGAGACCAGGGTAGTGAGGAGATTTTTAAAACTACATACTATTTTCTACCTCTTGCTTTTTGAACCTGTGACTATATTATCTACTCAAAAAAGAAATGCTTTTTAAAAAACTAACCTTTTTTAGAATATGATATTCCCCATGAAGCTTAAGTTCCAATTTCAACATGTTACAAAAATAAACATTGAAGTGAAATGTGAGCTGTAAAACTACTTGAGCGTGTATATATTTGCATGTTCTGTGACTGTGCCGGAGTGCATCAGAATAGAAGCCTGATTCCACAGGACAAACTCTGGGGGTGGGTTGGGGATGGGGGTCTCAGCTGGCTGTGTGCTCTAAACAGGCCAACTTCTAGCACCCTGTGGGCACGGTCACTGTAGAGCAGCCATATCGCCTAGATAGCCTTCAACTTGAGATCCACAGAGGTGTAAAGAAAGAGAGAATTTGTATTTGAAAAAACGAAAAGAAAAAGTAACTGTACTACTAATATTCTTCCTCCTCCCCATTCCACTATTTTAAATTTCCAAAAAAAAAAAAAAATCTGTCTCCAGGGGACCTCTGATAACACTTATATAGATGTTTAAGATTCTCAAGAACCGTATTACAATTTGAGCTACAATTAATTATATTTTTAGGTGTTTGGGGGCTTATCAGGACTTTGGTCTACATTGGAACTGCAGGGTGCATGGGTCAATCTTTTGTTCCTTTCGATTACATAAAAAGTCTTATAGAGGCTCGGCGCTCGTAGCACAGTGGTTACGGCATCAGCCACGTACACCGAGGGTGGCGGGTTCAAACCCGGCCTGGGCCAGCTAAACAACAATGACAACTGCAACAACAACAACAACAAAAATAGCTGGGCATTGTGGCAGGCCCCTGTAGTCCCAGCTTCTTGGGAGGCTGAGGCAAGAGAACTGCTTAAGCCCAAGAGTTTGAGGTTGCTGTGAGCTGTGATGCCCGGTACTCTACCAAGGGTGACATAGGGAGACTCTGTCTCAAAAAAAAAAAAAAGGCTTACAGAAAAGAAGATGCCTACCACTTTGTATGATTACTGAAATCTTTGACTCACCCAGTTAGCACTTTTAAAGGCCTTCCCTAAGCATGGAGCTTCTACTGATTATAGGGCTGCCCTGACTCCCACAGTGATCCGAATAAAAGCAACACTGAAACAGGGAAAAAATACCAGAAAGCCAAGCAAAAGTTTTGTTTTTCCCAAGGTGACTACTCTAATGGCATGTTTAAAATATAAAGTGCTTCAATATTTTTTTCCCATTGTGGGGGGAAAGGTGACCTATTTTGTGGATGCCTTAAGTGCAGACTTTGTCTGCTGGGTAATCCAACAATGGAGTTGTTCTACAATATTACAGCCAAAGCCCTTTTTTATAGAGGTTATGACTTTGGAGTAAGATGTGTTTGAGTCCTAGCTCAAGTGTTTACTCATTACGTAGCCTTGGATAAGTTCACTAACTTTTCTGAGTCTCAAGTTCCTCATCTACAAAATACACATAATAAAACCTACCTCTGGTCTCTGTAAGGAGTAAGAATAGTTAACACTTTGGTAGTGTTGCTTGCTGGACACCAAGCCTTACTCTAAGCCAGTGGTTCTCAACCTTCCTAATGCCTCCTAATGCTGCGACCCTTTAATATAGTTCCTCATGTTGTGGTGACCCCCAACCCTAAAATTATTTTCGTTGCTACTTCATACTGTAATTTTGCTACTGTTATGAATTGTAATGTAAACATCTGATATGCAGAATGTATTTTCATTATTACAAAGGGGTTGTGCCCCACAGGTTGAGAACCGCCACTCTAAGCCCTTCACCTACATCAACTCTTTTAATTGTCAAAACAACTTCATGAGCAGGTTCTTATTTCAAAGCTGAGTGGCTTGAGGGACAGAGACATTAAGTAACTTCCCTAAAGTCACATGGTAAGTCACTAGTAAGTGGCAGATGAAGGATTCATACCCCAGTCTAGATTTAGAAGTCAGGCACTTTAACCAGCACAGAATTGGTAATGGTTGAAAAATACAGCTTACCATAGAGCTTTGATTTTTATAATCAAGCTAAAGTATTAGTGAGTTACATACAATGGATTTTTTTTTCTTTCTGAACTGACAGGCCATTCAGAAGGACTCAAGTCAGACACTGAGCTTCCTTCTACATCTTTGCTGTTCTACCTGATTGTGTTGCCCTTGTTCACCTGGTCCAGCCTTAGATCCACCTTCCAGCCTGGAAGAGGCAAAAGAGAGAGGTGGGGGGAAGTGTCTTTCCTTCCCGGGCACTGTCAGGAAGTCGACACCTCCCTTTAGTTCACTTCCATTGGGCTTACCTCGTCACATGGAAATTCCAGATGGAAA
Source organism: Nycticebus coucang (assembly GCF_027406575.1). NCBI lineage: Eukaryota > Metazoa > Chordata > Mammalia > Primates > Lorisidae > Nycticebus > Nycticebus coucang. Next base: position 8,692,678 of record NC_069780.1, read on the forward strand.
AGAGGTGACAAGCGTAGTTTTTATTCTGCATTCTGGAGAGAGAGTGTGAGGATAAAGCACACGGGCCAAAAGCTTGAACTTGGGGAATCTGAGTAAAGGTACATGTGTGTCATCTGTATTATTCTTGCAATTTTTCTGTAAGTTTAGTTTTAAAGGAAAATGTTTTTTTAAAGTCTATTCATAACTAGGGGGGAAAAAAGCAATATCTACTAGAGTTTCAATGCCAACTCCTCTGGTAAGTACCAGCGGCAAAAACCGCTGTTTTTCATTTCTTCTGAAAGTAAGAGAACCCTGCTTTTTGGATGGGTTGTGGGCCGATCCTGCCATCTGTTTTGTTTTTTTCTTAAGCTTATTGGAACACACCTATTCATTTATTATGTCTTTTTTATGGCTACTCTTGTGTACAACAGAGTTAAGTTGTTGCAACTGAGAACATCTGGTCTACAAAGAAGGAAATATTTACTCTCAGGCACTTTACAGAAAAACTTGGCTGATCCCTCTGAAAACCAGTAAGTTTGAAACTTTTAACAGGCAAGCTTTAGGCAAATGTACGTGCACGCACACACACCACACCACACACCACGTGCACACACATGCCACACACATGCCACACACACCCACCACAGACACCACATGCCCACACACACACCCCCACACACACCCCACACACAGCCCCACACACACACCACACACCACATACAGCACACACACCCCCACACACACCACACACAGCACACACACCCCCATGCACATGCACACACACCCCCACATGCACATACACACCGCAAACACACACCACACACACACCCACACACCCCACACACACCACACACACCCCACACACACACCACACACTTACATACCACACACAGCACCCCCCCACATGCACATACACACACACACACCACATCCCCACATCTTTTCTGATTTAATTATATCATACGCCTTTAGCCCTTAATATGTAAGTGTATATTTCCCAAGAAATAAGGATATATCTTATACAACTACAGTACAGTTCAAATTCAGAAAATCTGAAATAAATAAAATACTGTTATCCAACCCACAGACCAGTTGACAATTCTGCTAATTGTTCCAAAAATGTCATATAGCATCTTCTCCTTCCAATACAGGATCCAGTCCAGGATAACACTGCATTTTAAAAACTCCTTGGTGAGCTGATTTTCATTTCTTCCCTGTTTGCAATAGAATTTTTCATCTCTTTTTAAACAAAAAAATAATTCTATCCATATTAGGCCAATTAGCTCTTTATCTCTAAAATACACTGATATCTTTTCTAACAATTTATCACTTGTCTTTGCTTATGTTTTTTGCCAATGTCAACGTGGTTTTTTTGTTCTGTAGTAAAACATCAATATTTTTGCATCTTGACTTTGAGTCATATTTACAAACTTTTCCTACATGGATGTTAAAGTAAAATTTGCCCATGTTTTCTTCTAGTACTTGAATAGTTTCATTTCTTACATTTTAATCTCTGATTCATTTGGAATTTATTCTCATAGGTCGTGTGACAAATGCATCTACTTTTATCTTTTTCCAAATGGTATTGTTGTCTCAATACCATCTAAAAGTCCAAATTTTTCTCAGGAATTTGAAATCCCATCATTTTCATTTATGAGATTTCCATATGCAATTGGGGCTATTTCCGGACTTTTAGTTCTATTTCATTGGTTAGTCTGTCTGATGATGCATGTGCCAGCATCATAAGGTTTTAATTGTAGAGGCCTTACATTATATTTTTAAAGCTGGTGTGGCTAGTCCCTCCTTATAACTGTTACTTTGCCATGATTTTCTAGATAGTTCAGGATGTTTATTTTTCCATATGAACTGTATTTCACATCAACTTGTCTAGTTTCAGAAAAAAGTGTTGATGTTTTTGTTGGAATCTCATTAAATTTTTTTTTTTTTTTATTGTTGGGGATTCATTGAGGATACAATAAGCCAGGTTACACTGATTGCAATTGTGAATCTCATTAAAATTTTGAGTTAGGTAGGGAATTGATACCGGGATGATTTTGAGACAGGAACAAGGGATATATTTTCATTTGTTTCCGTCTTTTTTGTGTGTCTTTTGAAATGTTTTATAGTCCCCTCCCCCTTTGGTATGAAATGGACATTGAGAATTTTTTTAATGTAGTCTATTCCTAAATATGTTATCCTTTTTTTAGACGCCCCTGTAAATGAGAATTTCTTTTAACTAGGCACAATATTTGCATATAATATATGTATATCCTCCCATATTCCTTAAATCATCTCTAGGTTACTTATAATTCCTAATACAAAGTAAATGCTATGTCAATAGTTGTTATACTGTATTGTTGAGGGCAGTGGTTCTCAACCTTTCTAATGCCGCGGCCCTTTAATACAGTTCCTGTGGGTTGCGACCCCCAGGTTAAGAACCACTGGTTTAGGGAATAAAGATGAGAGAAAAGTCTGTGCACATTCAGTACAGATGCAATTACTTTTTCCCAAATATATTCAATCTGCCATTGATTGAGGCCACGGGTGTGAAGTCCATGGCTGCTAAGGACTGATTAGGACATAGGGTTGTTCTTTATGCTATTCGTGCAGTTTTTCTGTTAAGTATGAATTTCCAAATTAAAAGTTTAATAAAGCGATTATAGATTTTCTTTATAAAAATAGCCAACTTCAGTCATATGGGGCAGCAGCCTTGTATCTTGTTACCACCTACTTATAAAAAACTTTCCTGAAATGCTGACAGCTTAGTATTTTCAAAGGCTCCACATTTGGGCTCACGAAGCAAAAGAGGAAACTTTTACCGGGAAATGATTATAAGCAGTCATATTTTCCCCCACTTGAAAACAAAAGGTAATGTTGTCTATTGCCTTTAAAAAGTTGGCTGACTCTCTCCTTATCTTCATGGCCCAGTGTGCAGAGGCTCTGTGAAAATCCACTGGAAAATGGTAAAGCATTGAGGACGTCGGGCTCGCAGGTCATGCCACTGTTGTAATTTCTTCCCAGGATTACTTGGGAGACTTGGTCAGGAAATCTCCTGCTGGGCGAAGTGAACACAGATACGATGGGGAGGAGTCTGTTAATTAGCTGAAGGCACACTTAACTTGCTGGCCACTTGAGCAAATGAGTGTGAGGCAGCTCTACTTTGTCAAGGCTGGAGGAATTTCAACAACCTGATAGTATAAAATTCCTTCACTTGCTAGAGTTCTACTGTGAGTTCAAGTCCCAATGTCGTTTGGTCAAACTGCTCATCTGCAACTTCCTTTGTCTCTAATGATTCCTGCCAATGTCAACATCTACTGTGTGCTTCACCATGTTCAGCAACAAGCAGGTAAGAGCACTGTGAGTCTATTATAGACCCACATAAACCATGATGTTCATTGCATTCTTGTTTTTAGCAGTAAAAAAAAAAAAATTAGCAAAAACTTAAAAGTCAATCAATAGGGAAACAATTTATTGAAATCCTAAGTATCATTGAAAAGAGTAAGTTGAATCTATAATGTAGGCATCTATTTGAACCAAAGGAAAAAAGTCTCTAATACAGGGTGTCCAGATAGTTCGTGTTCCATTTTAAAATAGTTGCCCATTTTAAACTGCATATGAACTTTATGGACACCCTGTATATTATTAAATTTAAAAAAGGAGGTCGTAAAATAGTTTCCATAATATCATTCTTATTTTTCTCCAAAAAAAGTTTATATTCATGTTAGGGGGGAAAAAAAATTACGAGAAAGACAAATTCCAAATAGTTCCAAACCGTTAACGATAGTTTCTCATGGAAAGGAAGATGGGAACAGTGATTCCCACTCCAATTGTTTCTATTCAGGGAGTGTTTCCCTTACATTTCTGACCGCTTGACTCGTTCCTTATTCTACATTCTTTGGAGGCTTTCCAGACGATGTGGTGGGAGATGCTCAATCTCGCCAACTCTTATTTCCAGGTCAGAGGCAGACGTGGAGAACCACCGACCCTGGGTGGACGAGCGGCTTCTCAGATTGGCAGGCTTGTAAACTTGAACAGGTGTGATCCCCCTCAGACAGTTCTTACAAGAGAACTGAGTGGCTGACATATCAAATGTCACACTAAGGAATTAATCCAAGGATTTGAAGTAATCAATTTTATACTCAAAAGATTGCATCTCTTCAGTTAACACAATTCACTGAAAAGCTCACGTGTTGATAGTTTATCAGTATGAAATAACTATGGATTATTGTACCACTATGAAATAACCTATGGATCTTTGGCAAGGAAATTTCTTTATCCCTATTTCTACACATTAGAAACCAAATGCATGATCAGTAAATATTTGGTTGAGGTGTTAAAAGTGGTAAAAATGCTAAACTAGTAACTATATATTGAAACTAAATGCCAAATTCTTTCAATTCTTTTTCACCTTGAACTGTTACAGAAATATTTTCTTTTCTCTGTGAGATTCTTACTATAAATAATATAAATGAAAATAAACAAATGTCTTAAAATCTACCAAGGTCAATGAACATTGGGAAAAGCTTTGAAATGTGATATCAAAAAAAAAAAAAAATGAGGCCAGGCCCAGTGGTTCACGCCTGTAGTCCTAGCACTTTGAGAGGCTGAGGCAGAAAGATCGCTTGAGGCCACAGGTTTGAGATCAGCCTAGGCAACATAGTGAGACCTCATTGGTACAAAAAAATAGAAAAATCGGGCAGCCATGGTGGTGCATATCTGTAGTGCCAGCTACTCTGGAAGTTGAGGCAGGAGGATGGCTTGAGCCCAGGAATTGGAGTTTGCAGTGAGCTATGGTGACACTAGTGCACTCTAGCCTGGGAGAGGGTTAGAAATAAAAAATAAAAATGAATAAAAAGCTAGTTTTTTCCCCCTAGAATTTTAATCCATCAACATTCATTTCAAACCTTTCCAGGACAGAGTGGCACCTGTGGCTCAAAGGAGTGGGGTGCTGCCCCCATATGCCAGAGGTAGCAGGTTCAAACCCAGCCCTGGCTATAAAAAAACCTTTCCAGGACAGATCAATACCTATAAGAGTTACTGTTTTATATTTCCCAATGAAAAGAAAGGGCTTCGATTTAAGGTACATAGCCTAATTTTGAGATTCTTGTAATTTTTGCCTAGTTCTACTGTAAGATCCCAAAATTTTGTTTGAATGAACAAGATTCAGTGTACAGACGACTTTTCATGTATATACAAAGTTCCTGGTTGTCTCTCTAGCCAAGGCTAAGATTTTCCCTTTCCTAAGGAATATTAATCCTTCCTGTGACCCAGTCTGCTTTACCGTCTGTTGTTGACAGTGTGCTAGTCATGCTTTATTTCACAGTTACTAGAAGGTTACTCTGTTTGCATTTTGATTTCACACAGCTTCTGTGGACCTTTCATTAGAAGGAAATCAATTCTGAAGTTAGATTATAGAAAATATTTGCTTAAATTCTAAGTAATCTGGTTAGTGGGGGTTGTAAGGAGAACTACGAAACTCACAAGGAGGAAAGGGAAGATGAAGCTTCTGTTGATCAGAATGCAGATTTATCCCAGGGCTGCTCAGGGGCCTGCAAGGCATAAATGGATCTTGGTTCTAGTCATGGAGGGCAGGCAGCTGATTTTGGTCCCAAATAGTGTCATTTCTCTTTTCTTCTAGTAATCTAGGCCATAAGGCCAAGGAGCAGTGGAGCCTATAGGAATAAACTCTTTACTGAAACTCACTCAACTCACCTGGCCCCATCCTGGATTTAGCAAATAATTACTTTGCCAACATCTTTTTCAAGCACAACACTCAAGACGAAATATGTATTCATCTTTGAAAGACTGTACTTGGGTCTTTAACTTCATGCTTTTCTTTGAAAATCATGCTTTCCATAAATATAATGGAATGATGAGAAATCATATAATGTAAATGTCAAGTAATTATTATTTGTAGAAATCAAATAATGTAAAATTATAACTTATTGGGAAATGAAATGAAGTGGCTAATTTTTAGTTTGGGGAAACATTTCTATTTTAGCTGAGAAACAAACATTTAGCAAAGAGATATTGAATACATCCCATTCAGATTTGATACAAATTCTTAGGATTAACAGAGAAATTTTAAGTCCATGGCTATGGACGTTACAAACACACAATGGCATGAATTCATTCAACAAAGTAAATTCCATGAAAAGCATTAAAAGCCCTTAATTTTTCCTTTCAATCACATGAAGAAGATAAATAGTTAATTCATTGAGGATATTTTAAAAATTCTTTTTTCAATTTAATTTTTATTAAATCATAATTGTATACATTTATGGGGTAGAATGTGATGATTTGATATACAATGTGGAATGCTTAAATCAAACTGATTAACATAACCATCATCTCACTTACTTATTTTTTGTGGTAAGACACTAATACTCTTAGTTCTTTTGAAATGTACCCTTGCATTGTGCACATTGGTGAGATTCCACCAAACACCCTCCACTCACCCTCTTCCCTCCGTCTCCTCTCCTGTGACCTCCTTCTTTCTGGACTATACTTGTGTTTCATCATTTGTATGAATGTGTAAGTGATTATATATTGGTTTCATAATAGTATTAAGTACACTGGATACTTTTTTTCAATTCTTGAGATACTTTACTAAGAAAAATGTGTTCCAGCTCCATCCAGGTAAACAAAAGATGTAAAGTCTCCATCTTTTGTTGGCTGCGTAGTATTCCATAGTATACATATGCCACAATTTGTTAATCCATTCGTGGTTTGATGGGCATTTGGGCTGCTTCCACGACTTGGCAATTATGAATTCAGCTGCAATAAACATTGCAGTACAAATGTATTTTTTGTAAAGTGGGTTTTATTCATCTGGGTAGATACCTAGTAATGGAATTGCAGGATCAAACTGTCAGTCAACTTTTAGATCCTTGAGAATTCTCCCTACTTCTTTCCGAAAAGAAACTGCAAACCGTATTAATTTGCAGTCCCACCAGCAGTACAGAAGTGTTCCTTTCTCTCCACATCCACACCAGCATCTGCAGTGTGGGGATTTTGTGGGTTAATCTCACCGGAGTTAGGTGATATCTTAAAGTTGTTTTGATTTGCATTTCTCCAATAATTTCAGATGATGAGCATTTTTTCATATGTTTTTTGGTCATTCACCCGTCATCTTCAGAAAAGTTTCTGTTCAAGTCTCTTGCCTACAAAAAGATGAGGCACGTGGAGTCATTCGATCTTTGATAAGCCTAACAAAAACATACATTGGGGAAAAGATTCCCTATTTAACAAATGGTGCTGGGTGAACTGGCTGGTGACCTGTAGAAGACTGAAACTGGATTCTCACCTTTCACCACTAACAAAAATTGATTCTCACTGGATAAAAGATTCAAATTTAAGACACAAAACTATAAGAATACTAGAAGAGAGTTCAGGGAAAACACTTGAAAATATTGGCCTGGGAAAATATTTTATGAGGAGGAGTCCCCTGGCAATTGAAGCAATACCAAAAATATATTACTGGGATCTGATCAAGTTAAAAAGCTTCTGCACAGCTAAGGGCACTGTAAGTAAAGCAAACAGACAACCCTCAGAATGGGAGGAGATTTATGCAGGTTATGATTTTGACAAAGTTCTGAGAACTTGAATCTACAGAGAACTCAATCAATAAGAAAAAAACAAAAAAAAAATTTTTTTTTTTTTTTTTTTGAGACAGAGTCTCAAGCTGAGTAGAGTGGCCATGGCATCACAGTTCACAGCAACCTCAAACTCCTGGGCTTAAGCTATTCTCCTGCCTCATCCTCCCAAGTAGCTGGGACTAGAGGTACCCACCACAATGCCTGACTATTTTTTTGTTGTAGTTGTCATTATTGTTTAGCTGGCCTGGGCTGGACTCGAACCTGCCAGCCTCCGTGTACGTGGCCAGTACCCTACCCACTGTGCTATCGGCACCACCAAAAAAAAAAAAAATTTTAATACTACATTGTAGGGTAGGCATGGTGTCTCACACCTGGAATTCCAGCACTCCGGGAGGCTGAGTGTGAAGATTACTTGAGCCCAGGAGTTTGAAACATGTCTGAGCAAGAGTGAGACCCTCGCTCTACAAAAGAAAAAAAAAAAAAAAAACACAACAATAAAAATTAGCCAGGTGCTAGGGAGCACCTATAGTCCCAGCTACTCTCCAGCCCAGGAGTGTGAGGTTTCAGTGAGCTATGGTGACATCATGGCACTCTAGCCCAGGAGACAGAACAAGATCCTGTCTCAAAAAAAAAAAAAAAGTATGTATGTGTGTGTGTGCGTGTGTGTATATATATACACACACACAAATGCGTGTACACATATAAACACTGAAAGTCTTGGAGGTGGCCCAGTCCAAGATGAATACTTAGACATCCCGACTTTCCTTTCCTTCTCCCGGCTCCCATCCTTGCTCCACCGTCCAGACACACACTTCTGGGGCTCCCGCTCTCTTGCCCTGTATGAAGACGCGTCCCTGGGCCATCGTGTTCTGGAAAAACTGCCATACAGGTGCAGAATCAGGCAAATGATTTCATCTGAGCAAGTCAGCACAGGGCTCAAAAGGCGTCTTCCCTCACCAGCTGGCATTATTCTCACGTGTTGTTTGCTACAAGTGGTTAGTTACCTTGCTGGATATCAGTGTGGTGAGGTAACTTATTAAAATATTAACTTGTCTTATTCTCGCTATGGTTTTAACCCCTCCATTCTGATAGCTCAGTTTTGGTCTCCTTGTCTCAGAGGTGGTTTGCAGCTGAGCAGAAAGCAGGGGCTCCTTAAAGAAAGATACTTCATTTCTTTGTAAAAATTTCTAATATTCTCGTTCATACATATTGTTAATTCAAAGGTTACTTTAAAAAAAATATATTTAAGCCTCCTACAGAACCAGTATGAATTGACAGGCAGATTTTATAAGCAATAAACCAAACAGCTAAATTAAACAATCTTCAAAATCAAACCCACCTTGATTTATATTGTTAAATGATTTCCACCCCTATTTTTAAACATTCCAGTCATTGTGAATACAGGGTGTCCCAAAAGTTGTCCCCAAAGTCACCATACATAGGGAAGATGGGAAATTGTCACTACATGTACCTTTATTTACAAAATATTCATTACAGAATTTTACAAAATGTTTACAAAGTATTCTCTACACGTTGGCCATTTCTTTGCAAAATTTTGGAATGAATACTTTCTAAATAAAGGTATATTTATGGACAATTTTCTATTTTCCCTATGTACGGTGACTTTAGGGGCTACTGTTGGGACAACCTATAGATTCAAGCAACCCGAAATTTCTTCATACTGTCTCAAACACTTTGTATCATTCACATTAGAATAAAATTGTAAGACATGTCAAATAGCAGGAACTGAAGGGAGGGATCATTTTGCCTTCCACACATACACCCTCTTTCAGAATGTGGGTCATGCACCTTAAGAGTAGGTAATACTTGTTTACAGACTTTCTTGGAATTCCCATCTGGAATTCTCATGTATGTAATTCTGCAGTAACATTCTATTTTCTCAGGGCAGAGCCAGGAAGTTTGTTGAATTCTATAAACATCTGGCTGATGATGTCATGAGGTCTACTAGTTAACTCACGGGAAAAAGATTTTTTTAACATGAAGAAAAAGAACATTTGGCTCAGCGCCTGTAGCTCAAGCGGCTAAGGCACCAGCCACATACACCAGAGCTGGCAAGTTCAAATCCAGCCCAGGTCCTCCAAACAACCATGACAACTACAGCCAAAAAATAGCCGAGTGTTGTGGCAGGCACCTGTAGTCCCAGCTACTTGAGAGGCTGAGGCAAGAGAATTGCTTAAGCCCAGGAGTTGGAGGTTGCTGTGAGCTGTGATGCCACAGCACTCTACCCAGGGCAACAGCTTGAGGCTCTGTCTCAAAAAAAAAGAAAAAAGAAAAAGAACAGTTTATGGTGACCATCCTTTTCTGTAGAAATGACCTTCTATCACAAGCTGGCATGGTGTAGTCTTTCTCTAAGAGTTCTACAGGATTAAATTCCTCAGGATGTTAATATATGTTAATTGAGTTACAAGACATTTTTGCAAATAAGTTTAGGACAATTTAGAAGGAAAATTGTTAAAAATATATTCTTTCCAGAATTTTTTTGGAACTTTGTGCTAGATGTTGTGAACTACTAAGGGATGCCGTGTTGTGCAGAATCAAATATAGTTAACAGCGGTGTTCTCTTTTGGGAAAAGCATTTTCAGGGATGAGTCTGGACTGAAACACACCTTGGTAAGTCCTAGTAGCCTGGAAAAAATCTGGAAATTGGAGTTCAAAGCCCTTGATTATGATCATAACCTGCCACTGCCCAGGCAAGTTATTCTATTAATTTCAAACTCATTTAAATGAGGATAACAATATATGCACGGATACCCCATGGAGTTTTTATGAGAAATAAAAGAGAAATTTTTGGTCAAAGTGACTAATTCAATGCCTGGCATACAGTATGCCATAGTGACTGACTACAGGAGGAATGATTATCTTTGTACAACGGGGTCTTTAGTTTCTCTAAGGTCCTACGGAGAGTCTCAGATGCTTATGAAATCAGGTACCAATTTCTTATCAACTTCTAAACCTCTATCCTGCTTGGATAAATCTAGGCGTAGTTCTCCAAAAACGAACCCCTGTGGCCTGTGTCAATACTCAGATCAAAGGACAAGGCTGAAGGAGGTGATGGGAAGTGAATCCCTCTAGCCCAGTTGGCACTGCCACTCGGTACACACAAAAGCTTGGCTCAACTCTGTTGTATGGTTAACCACAGTTTTAGAACAGGTAATATTTTGTTCTCTGTACTGACTACCTTTTTAATTTACGTGGATAATTGAAAATGGGCTATAATTGTGTAATGTGACCACCTCAAGACACACTGGCCGCCAAGCACTCTGAGGAAACAATGTGAAGTGAGTCGTTTACACACTGGACAGCCTACATCAGGTTTGCTGTGATTCAAGAACGTGCTGTCCATCACGGCACTCTTAACCAAAACAAATAAACACACAAATAAATAAATATTTACAAACCCGACAACAACCAAGAAAGCTGTCTCTTAGAAACACTCTGAGTAAAACAAGAGTGACATTAGGAACAAAGGAGAAGTGAGAAGTGATTTGAGGAAGTAAAATAAAGGTTAGTAAAGTCTGGGATATTTCTGTGGAACCTCCTGAAAGGGGAACTCCAAGACGTGCCTTGCATTTGTTAAGATCTAGACCTGAGTTTGCATATTTTCTGATTTCGGAGTAAGTTCTGCTGAAAACAGCAAACACACTTAGGGCCGGTGCTTAATGAGCCAGCAGCACAGTGGGCACATCCTGTTACAAAGCCAACGTTAACTGAGCGCGCACCACGGGCAGGCACTGTGCTAACGCGCTTCACTGGAGTTAACGTGTTCATCCTCATAACCAGCTGTGATGCATGTGCTCATCTTAACCCCATGTTCAGAAAATCGAAGTTCAGACATCGACTACTTCCTACACCTGATAAGTGTTTGACTTCAGGATTGAATCTTATCTTCTGACCCCAGCCCTGCGCTCTTCCCTGTCACCCTGTGTCTTGTCCACATACCTCAGGACATCTGAAATGCAGGACAGTCATATGTCCGTGCTGCCACCACCGTTCTGAGAAGCCAGTTGTTTACCCCATAGGATGACCAGGAAGCTGCAGGCTGGCTGTTGGGGCATGACGTGCCTTTTTCATGTTAATGCCACGGAAGAAACCTACTGAAAAATAAGTTATTTTTCCATCAAGGTTATGACGGGTCAAAGACTTACTGAAGGTGAGGCGTGCCTTTACTTGACACAATGGGCTCATATCACAAGAAGTGGCATAAGTTTAAGCATGAACAAGAGAATTTTCTGACCCTGACTTCATTTACAATGATACTGAATGCTAAGCGTGGCTCAAAGGTGTCACCGAGGAAACCACACAGAGTCTCAACCCGCCTGTGGCAGATCTTACAACTATAAACCTGAGGATGGGAGGTAGGGTGCAGGGTCAGCCACCCATGTGTAGAAGGCTGGTAGACCTTCCAGATGGCACAAAGAGCACCTGCACCAAATTAGTTGCACCCCAGAGTTGCCGACTGGTCAGACATTTTCACCACTACTATTGCTTATTTGGAAAAGTCCCCTCTGGTAGAATATAAACTTGTTCTTGAAAAGAGGAGTATATCTTAATCTGTCAACACCATAACTGTGGCTGTCATGTTAGAAAAGAGAACTGGGCTTTCAAAGAATGAGACACTGGCAGGTACATTTTGATGGGAAAAGAGAATTAGAAAGGTCACCAAGGTGGTTTCCAAACGTGATTCTGTAGATAGACAGCTGGTCCAGGAGGAAGTACTCGTTAATTTGTGGTAAAATAGGAGCAAGAAGGACAATGTCGTTCAGTTTTAAATTAAAATTACAAATTTTCAGATCACGTCTTCCTTTTTTTGGATGGCACCACATTGTTTGTTTTATTATGAAAGTAATGTCTTTATTGTCTTTCTTTAATGTCTTTATTTGGCAAAATAAAAAGCATGCAACTTTTGTTGAACTTTACTGTATATAGGCATTCAATATTATATTTAATCTTCAAGGTACTATAATATATAAAGAATGTACTGTGATAATGCCTGTTTCATAGGCAAGGAACCAGAGGGCCTTGAGGATAAATAACTTACCTGAGTTTATAGAGCTGTTTAATCGCAGAACTGCTGGGTACCACAGCCCTGCTGATGGTCCCAGCTACTTGGGAAGCTGAAGGGGCTCAGGTGCTTGAGCCCAGGAGTTCTGGGATATAGTGCTCACTCAGCTCAGATTCAAGAGGGTGCCCTCCCAAGAGGAGGGGACCACCAGGTTCCCTAAGGAGGGGTGAACCAGGCCAGGGCAGGAACCGAGCAGGCTGGTGGGTAGTGGGGATAGCATCTGTGAAAAGCCGCTGCACACCAGCCTGGGCAACATAGTGAGATACTGCTCTCCCCAACCCCCCGCCACCCAAAGGAAAGTAAAGGGAAAAAAAAAGAGAAGAAAGCAAAGGAAAGAGGGAGGTAAACTGTAGTTTACCCTCCGTACTCCCTTTATTTGGAGACAGGGATTTAGGGCCTTTGAGGGAGAGACTGGCACTAAAACAGAAAGAGAAATGTTAATATCATAACATCCCAGAAGGCTAAGGGTGAGAACAGTCTTAAAGTTCCCTCTTCTTTGTACTAAATGAGGGGAGACTTAGAGGTTGTGTCTGGCTTAAACACAGTAGCATCTTACTACCACTCAGAGATGTTTGCTGAAGGCAAAAGGCCTACCACAGATATTACTGGTAACTTAGAGACTAGTAAAGGGAAATGCAGCCTGATCAGACTAGCTAACTAGTGAGGGGCCCCAGACCCCTGTAGACTGAGGTATACCTTCTCCCAGGGGGAGCTCAGGTGCCCCAAGAGAAGATTCCCCCCACGGCTCGGGTTTGCGCGCACACTCATCATCATCATCATCATCAAAATGGAATTTGATGCCTAAAATGGATGAAGGGACAGGTGACTTTCAAGATGCTTTCTCTTTAATTTGGGATCCTGGATCATTGCCCAACACCCTCACCGCTGAGGGGAAATTGAAGGTTCTGAGGATAATGCAGCAATAACGCATCTATTGCTGACTTTCAGAATCTTTTTCAGCTGCAAATTTCAGCTCCATGGCCTACAGGAGATGAGAGTGTGGTTCAAGCTTTCCCTTTACTTTCATTCTAAACAGACCTGGCTGTTTGGCAGCAGCTGGATCTCTGCCAACCAGCTACATTATTGTTCTTAAGCTCTAATCCCTGCTTTAAGCCTCATGTTCTGGAAGAAGGGAGATGCCAGGGAATGGAGGTTTCCTGGAGCTCTGTATAGAGGGGACGCCTGGAAGGGCCACACACCCGAGCGCCTGGCTCCCAATGCCGTCTGTCTGGGGCCAGCAGCTGCTTCAGGAGATCCTGGAACCATCTGGCAGGTTTTGAACTTGGGTTACAAGCTTACCTGCCCACTGAGAAGCTGGACTCATTCCTTCACACAGTCAGCAAAAATGTATTAAGCGCCTCTTCTATAACACTAGAAAGGACAGAATCTCTAACCGTTTTGAGGACCACTTCTCAGAGGATTTAGGATTGCTGGAGATGGCGAGCATTCAGTGTGGCGCTAAGGGGCTCCTCACTTACACCTATCTCAGACTTCACTCATCTCCTCAAATGCAAACCATCTATTTGCCATCATTGTTTTATCAGATTTTTGTCTCTTGAAAACTTCTAGGCCAAGATCTGATTAGATAGTCTCCTAATAGACCTGCCATACAGTAGATACCAAGGCCAACATTGTTGAATAGTTTACTTATTTAGATCTATTTTAAATCAATGAAAGTCAAAGAGCTGGCTCAATTTTCTTTTCGGCCTCCATGGTACAGGGATCAACTGTAGTAGGCATTTCCCAAATGTTTATCACATAGAAAAGGAAAGAATTCTGTAGTGAGGAGAGTTCTACCTTGGGCTTTGTTTGACTGGAGGCAATTATTGGCTTGATACTTTCTCATCTGAAACGCTCTTTAGCCAGAGAATAGCAATTAGAATAACAGTTAATTTACCTTACTTTAAGCTGGGAAAATTCACCCACTAGGGTAGCAAAATTCATTTAGTCCACTGAGTACTCATTTAATTTAATGCCATGATTTCAGCTTCTGTTGAAGTGTTCATCAAGAGCTCTGAGCTGAAGCAATTCTCAAACTGCCTCTGTGTAATTTTTGCCCTGTGTCTCAACTTCCCTATTTGTATGATTCTTGTTGTAGTTGCCTGTTCCCCAGGAATATCTGTGAGAAGGCGTGTGAGCTACCCACCAGTTACTTCTGTACACATACTATCATTCTCATTGCCGCTGATTTATTATGCAGGTGTGTTGAAATCAGTTGAATACTGATCATTTAAAAGTGAATTTTTAAAATGTGTGATTTAAACATATTCAGTTTTAAGGCTATCCCAATAAATGGCATGGAAAGATTTGTTCTACTAAGCAACTCTTCTGAAGAAACTCTGACATTTTTTTCTGTATAGTTCGTTACTAGCTTTTTTGTTTGTTTTTGACCGGATCTTGCTCTGTTGCCTGTGCTAGAATGCAGTGGCATAATCATAGCTCACTGTACTGCAACCTCAAACTCATGGGCTCAAGCAATCCTCTTACTTCAGCCTCTTAAGTAGCTGGGACTACAGGTCATGGACCACCACACCTGGCAAATTTTTAAGTGTTTGGGAGACGGGCTCTCACAAAGTTGCCCAGGCTGGTCTTAAACTCTTGGCCTCATGTGGTCCTTCTGCCTTGACCTTCCAAAGTGCTGGGATTGCAGGTGTGAGCCACTGTGCTCAGCCTCCCTTAAATCTTGAAAGATATTTCTGCTAGGTGTAGGATTCTGTATTAACATTTATTTCACACTTAAAAGAGCTTTTGCCACTTGGCCTCCATGGCCTCTTATGAGAAATCTACTATCATCTGGATGGTTCCCCCCTATAGATGATGTGTCATTTTTCTCTATCTTCAAAAGTTTCTCTTTGTCTTTAGTTTTTAGAAGTTTAATTTTTAATGCGTCTTGGTGTGAAGTCATTTGGGCTTATTCTATTTGGGGTTTGCTTTAGCTTCGTGAATCTTTAGGCTTTAGTCTCTCTTAAATTTGGGAAGTTTTCAGCCATTATTCCTTCAAGGCCTTTTGGAAGAACTTGAAAACTTCCAAGGAGGTTTTTGTGGTTCCACAGTCTACAGTCCTACTGATCCCTGAGACGCTGTTCATTTTTTTCTATTTATTTTTCCTATGTGTTCAGATGGAGTAATTTCTGTTGCTGTACCTTCCGATTCAATGATTCTTCTATTTCCTAGAATCTGCTGTTGAGCTCGTCCACTGACACTTTTACATTTGTTGCTGTATTTTTCCACAATTTTTTAAATTAACCAATTGGTTTTTTGCATCTCCTTTTTAATTTCTGAGGTGTTCTACTTTTACATTTGTTTCAAGTGTGTTTATAATTGCTCGTTCATCTGTCATTTCAGTATTGGCATCTATTGATGGCCTATTTTTCATTTGAGTTTGAGATTCATTTATTCCACTGAGGTTCCTTTGTTATTAAATCCCTGATAGAAGATCAGTTTGAGATCTTCCTCCTTCTTAGCATGACAAGTGATATTTGAATGAAATGAAACTAATATTTAGAATTATGAGATTTGGGATATTATTTAAGCTTTCCATTTTAACTGATTTTCTGTGGCACCTCCTGCTAACAGGCAGATAGAGTCAACACTCCTTACTTGCTTCATTTTCCTCTGATGGGGACAGACTTCTCATGATTGCTGGTGGGTGGAGTTCCCTCTCCCTGTGTGGTCTCCGCTGGCATCAGAGGTGGGCGGCCCCATTACTGCTGAGCCGTTGTAAAGTCCTGACTTTCCACAGACTCCCTCTGACACTACCTCAGTGGGGAAGGAAAAGGATTGAAGCCCAGGCTCCCCGTGTGGGCTGACACTGTGAGGGATAAAGGCCATCGTTATAGGATGGAAACCCTATCTCTATTTAATGACGCCTTGGAGAGTCGGGTATGTCCTTACAGCTTGGCAAGGATGGAAGGCCAGGCTTCCCATTCAACTTAAGCTGGCATGAACAGGGATGGGACCACAGCCTTTTCCATGGTGTCTGACTAAAGTAGAGCAATCAACATAAATGTCTTTCCTGTTCTTTGGCTTCAGAGATTAAGGTTTTACTGGAGCATTTTTTTTTCTTTTTTTGTCTTGGCCATTGTCATCCTAAGTAGCTTGGTTCTTCACCTTCAAGCCTAGGACATATAAGGCAAAAAACAAACAAACAAAAAAACCAAAGTCCCGAATAAATAAATACATAAATAAAATAAAATAAAATACCCCCCCCCCTCCCCAAATCCTAGGAAATGCTGGTCCCTAGCTGGTCTGCCTTCTTTCCACCTTTCAGAGTTTTCCTGTTTATTTTATATGTAATATCCGGGAACAAATAGGTAAAGAGAAATAAAGAAAAGCATCTCTATTTTAATCTTCCTGGATGTAGAAGCTCCATGCAATATATTTTACTCCATGCACATGTTAGATAACTAGATAGTCATTACTGAACCTTCTGAAAGAACAATCTCTAGACCTATGTTGTTCAGTATGATAGAACCAGTAATGATAGGGGACTATTTAAATTTAAATTAAATTAAAGTTGAACAAAAGAAAAAATCCAAGTCCTCAGTTGTCCTCACAGCATGTTGAGTACTCAGTCATAGCCGTAGTGTCTCGTGGCTACGATACTGGACTGTGGAGATACGGAACATCTTGAACATCTCACAAAGCCTTCAGACAAAGCTGATCTAGTCATTGAAGAAATTTAGTGGTTGGTGGTTCCACGAAATATTGATTTTGCTCAAAAACAGGGGAAGAAAAATATAAGATGTATGGGCAACCCTGTGAATGATAAAAACAGGAAGAATATGAATTATTCACAAGGTGAATTTGCTAAATGGACACCAAACCCACTAACATACCACAGATTACATTTTGGGGGATTCTAGCCTACTTGGGTCTGTCCCTAAGAGCATCCCTTTTCCCATGGGTGGATATAATTTGGAACAGTAAAAGCTGATATGGTGGCTGAGAGTAGCGTGTATTTATCCTGACATTGAACTTCACCTGATCAATATGATCTGACTTCAGCAAATGTTGGACGTATTCATTCAACATCATTTTATCTGAAAGAGGGGATTCACTTTATCTGAAAAATAAAATGAAGTGCTTTAAAGGCAACTTTATCAAGAGTGTAATTTCAGAGCACCAAAACACACAAATGAAGTACATAGAAATAAAATGGGGGGAGGGCGGCGCCTGTGGCTCAGTGAGTAGGGCGCCGGCCCCATATGCCGAGGGTGGCGGGTTCAAACCCAGCCCCGGCCAAACTGCAACAAAAAAATAGCCAGGTGCTGTGGCGGGCGCCTGTAGTTCCAGCTACTCGGGAGGCTGAGGCAAGAGAATCGCTTAAGCCCAGGAGCTGGAGGTTGCTGTGAGCTGTGTGAGGCCACGGCACTCTACCGAGGGCCATAAAGTGAGACTCTGTCTCTACAAAAAAAAAAAAAAGAAATAAAATGGGGGATGACTAAGATATAAAAATCTCAGCACTGGAGCTTCTTGTCATTTTATTCTGTCAAAAATTATTTGCAAACTGTGTTATAGATCAGTCATTAGTTTCTCAAATGGGAAATTAAGCTACAGAGAAATTTGCTTCATTATTTAGCAGAAAAGTAAGGGGAAAAAAAAGCTCAGGCCACTTTCTTTTATAGTTAGCCCCCTTCCCATTTATACCACAGGGCCATCAAAAGGTCCTTTCTAGCTGCTCCATCCACCTTGGACTCTTTATTATTTGAAAAAGTCCTCTACATTTTGTGCCTCCATTGTTAATTTATGTTTTTCACCCCCATTAATTTACTCTACGTATATTTAACACTTGCCCACAATAAGCAGGAATTTCTAGGCACCAAAGTGCAGCCGTGAACAGAACAAAGATCCCTGTCAGAACATTTACATTGTAGCGGGCTAGACAGATAATAAGAACAGTAACTACATTGCGAGATACGTTAGCAGCCCTGTAAAGTGAAAGCAGAACAGATTAAACGGGGAGCACAGGGAGGTATGGACCAGAGTAACTCACTCTTTCAGGACCGGTCACCAGCATTTGTTGTCATTGCAGCTCTTTTCCAATCTCCATCTCAAATGCTACCTCTTCCATGAAACCCTGCTCGATATCTGAGTTAAATGTAACCCCCCCCCACTGTAACCTTATACAGTACTTAGCATTCTGCCTGTGTTAAATGTGAATGTAGCTATCTCTCCATTAGAGTATGACTCCTTAATAAAGAGAACGTGCTAAGTAATTATCTTATCTCTTGCAGAGTCACACATGGTGGCTGGCTTATGTATTTTGTTGAATAGTAAGTCCTAAATTAAATATGAATTAACAAAGTGCTGGGTTGTTCATAAAAGACAATCCTGATATTAAGATTCTAAGATATAAATTCAGCAATGCCAATCCTCTCTTCATACGTACCGTGGTCCCTTCTGCCTACATCTACGGGGCTAGAGGGAATCAATACATTGTTGGAGAAAGTCTTTATTTTCTGCTCTTACTGGATTTCTAATTTTTCAGAAAAACACATATTAACATGACTAACCCATCAAGCAAAATAATGGCCTCTTTGAGAACTCAAATTTGAGAGCTAAGAGGCATTATTCACACAGCCTACTAAATCACCTGTTATACGTTGCAATTCATCCAACTTATTCAACACCATTGCCTTTTTATAATATCCTGGTTTTATCTGGGAAAATATAATTTATATGAAATCATCAATCTTTATTTTGTCTTTGCCAATGAATAAAACCCACAGAAATAACCAAACTATTTTTCCTTATTTTGTTCACAACCTGTATTGCTTCATATGCCCAGGAATGAGTAAACCTTTTTGGGTAAGAAATTGTATTTTTTTACAAGATGATTATATATTATCTTGAAAGTGCTGTCATAAGCCATATCTGCTACATTCATGACTACTGAATAAAACATAGTTATAAAACTGATCTTGATGACATATTCCGTAGGAACACCTGATGAGGAGGTGTAAATAAAGTATTTCCCCTCAACAACCACAAAACAAAGTATGATGTAGCTTTTGCCTTTTATTTCTTTAAAAAATCAATTTTAGAACTCAAAGATTTAATTAGTATATAATTAGAATATGTTTATAAATTCTTAATAACTTAGATTGAATCAGTTGAATTAGTGATTAGTGTTGCTTTTTGAAAAGAGATAACACAAAATATTAATGAATTTTCTACTAGAATTTCTGACCATGGATTCTTCTGATGAAGATGAATTTAAAACTAATGTCTTTTAAATAAGAAAATGTGTTTGTATTTTTGATATTTTTATTAAATTTAAATATTGATGTTTCTCTTAGAGGTACTTGTTTTTATCCAAAATGCACATACAGTATGTGTTTCAATTCAGTTTTATCCCTGATGTGTCGGGACATACTATAGAGTACAATCAGTTAGGAGGAGTTAAATTGCTAAGGGTAGAGTTCTTGTTAATAGATAAACACTATGATTATTACAGGGAAGCACAGTAGTTGAGTCATAGGTGAGAAAGGTAACAGTGGTAAATGAAAGAATGTGCCAGTCAGAGCAGAACAAATGTTAAAAAATATATGATGATTATGAACATGAGAAACTGCACCTGAACCCAGAAGATTCAATGTTTAGCAAAGAGTGTGGGTCTTGTCTTATTTCTTTTTTCCCACTGTGACGGTATAATGCTGTGTGTGTGTGGGTCTGCAGTAAGTATGTATTTAATTAATTTAATTATGTACATAGGGCCAGCCAAGTAGCTAACATTATTCTTCATGGCTGTGTGTAAATGCTATCAAAACAAATGATAAATACAACAAAAATAAAAGGCTCAGAGCCTGTGGCTCAAGCGGCTAAGGCACCAGCCACATACACCTGAGCTGGTGGGTTCGAATCTAGCCCGGGCCCGCCAAACAACAATGACAGCTGCAACCAAAAAATAGCCGGGCGTTGGGGTGGGCACCTGTAGTCCCAGCTACTTGGGAGGCAGAGGCAGGAGAATCGCTTGAGCCCAGGAGTCGGAGGTTGCTGTGAGCTGTGATGCCACGGCACTCTACCCAGGGCAACAGCTTGAGGCTCTGTGTCCAAATAAATGAATAAATAAAAACTATGTAAAATTATTTGAAACAATTTTAGTTGTTTGACTCAATTTTTTTAACATTATAATTACCAGTTTGTTGTCATATTATCATAACAAAGATCAAAACCTAAGTAGGCCAAATCTACAGGTTGTTAATCCTTTTTGGTTCAAAATATTGGTACTAATAGTTCTCATAATAATTATTTTGATTTTTAAAAATCAACTAATTTTTAAAATTTTGAGATAAGGTTTTGCTCTGTAGCCTAGGCTGGTGTGCAGTGGTGCAATTATAGCTCACTGTAAGCTCTAACTCCTGGGCTCAAGTGATCCTCCTACTTCAGCCTCCTTAGGACTACAGGTGCATGCTACCACACCAGGCTAATTTCTTCTTCCAAATTTTTTGTAGAGATGTGGTCTCGCTATGTTGCCAAGTCTGGTCTTGAAATCCTGGGCTCCAGCAATTCCCCTGCTTCAGCCTCCCAAAGTGGTAAAATTACAGGTATGAGTCATTGTACCCAGTTTGATTTAAACGTATTATTAGAAACATTTTCAAAGACCAATTTGGTTTATGTATGTATGTAAAATTGGAATTTGGGATCTGTAAATAAAGACAGACATTTTACTGCAGACCTGCCTAAATGTACACATGTGCAAACATCTATATTAAATTTTTAATGTTATAATGATCTGTTTGTTGTCATATTATTATAAGAAAATTCAAAGCTTTACTAGGTCAAATCTATAGGTTGTTAATTCTTTTTGGTTCAAAATATTGGCATTTAGAGATCATAATAGATTCATTTGTCCATGATATGGCTATAGCATGAGACTCAATAGAGTGATCTCTCATTTGCATAAAAATGGTAAGAATTTTAATAAAATGTTAACATTGTGTCAGTTAATTCCTTTGAGTCCTGAATTGAAATTACTGAGGAGTACAAATTCCCCTCACATCTTGTAGATGCTTTCACTTGCTGCTAATTTATTTGTAAACATGGTAACTAATAAAAATGTTACCTGTCAGTATATAAATAGGCTTGCTGCTGTCAGCAGATAAGAGGACAGATAGAAACAAAGATACAATGTTAAAGTCTGAAAGACTAAAAGGTTTTTAAAAGCATACAGAAACACTAGGGATTCCACTACAAAACTTTTAGAAGTGATCAAGGAATATAGCAATGTCTCAGGCTACAAAATCAACACCCATAAATCTGTAGCCTTTATATATACCAACAATAACCAAGCCGAACAAACAGTCAAGGACTCTATTCCTTTCACAGTAGTGCCAAAGAAGATGAAATATTTGGGAGTATACCTAACAAAGGACGTGAAAAATCTCTACAAAGAGAACTATGAAACTCTAAGAAAAGAAATAGCCGAAGATGTTAACAGATGGAAAAACATACCATGCTCATGGCTGGGAAGAATCAACACTGTTAAAATGTCCATACTGCCCAAAGCAATATATAATTTTAATGCAATTCCTATTAAAGCTCCATTGTCATACTTTAAAGATCTTGAAAAAATAATACTTCGTTTTATATGGAATCAGAAAAAACCTTGAATAGCCAAAACATTACTGAGCAATAAAAACAAAGCAGGAGGAATCACGCTATGGATTTATAGTACAGACCTGAGACTGTACTATAAATCCATAGTGATCAAAACAGCATGGTACTGTCACAAAAGCAGAGAAGTAGATGTCTGGAACAGAATAGAGAACCAAGAGATGGATCCAGCTACTTACCGTTATTTGATCTTTGACAAACCAATTAAAAACATTCAGTGGGGAAAAGATTCCCTATTTAACGAATGGTGCTGGGTAAACTGGCTGGCAACCTGTAGAAGATTGAAACTAGACCCACACCTTTCACCATTAACTAAGATAGACTCTCACTGGATAAAAGATTTAAACTTAAGACATGAAACTATAAAAATACTTGAAGAAAGTGCAGGGAAAACTCTTGAAGGAATCAGCCTGGGTGAATATTTTATGAGGAGGACCCCCCAGGCAATTGAAGCAGTATCAAAAATACACTACTGGGACCTGATCAAACTAAAAAGCTTCTGCACAGCCAAGAACATAGTGAGTAAAGCAAGCAGACAGCCCTCAGAATGGGAGAAAATATTTGCAGGTTATACCTCCGATAAAGGTCTAATAACCAGAATCCAAGAGAACTCAAATTTATTAGCAAGAAAAGAACACATGACCCCATTTCAGGGTGGGCAAGGGACTTAAAGAGAAACTTCTCTAAAGAAGACCAACGCAAAATCTACAAACACATGAAAAAAAGCTCATCATCCTTAATCATCAGAGAAATGCAAATCAAAACTACTCTGAGATATCACCTAACCCCACTAAGAGTAGCCCACATAACAAAATCCCAAAACCAGAGATGTTGGCGTGGATGTGAAGGAAAGGGCACACTTCTACACTGCTGGTGGGAATGCACACTAATACGTTCCTTCTGGAAGGATGTTTGGAGAATACTTAGAGACCTAAAAATAGACCTGCCATTCGATCCTATAATTCCTTTACTAGGTTTCTACCCAGAAGACCAAAAGTCACAATATAACAAAGACATCTGTACCAGAATGTTTATTGCAGCCCAATTCATAATTGCTAAGTCATGGAAGAAGCCCAAGTGCCCATCAACCCACAAATGAATTAGCAAATTGTGGTACATGTATACCATGGAATATTATGCAGCCTTAAAGAAAGATGGAGACTTTACCTCTTTCATGTTTACATGGATGGAGCTGGAACATATTCTTCTTAGCAAAGTATCTCAAGAATAGAAGAAAAAGTATCCAATGTACTTAGCCCTACTATGAAGCTAAATTATAGCTTTCACATGAAGACTATAACCCAACTATAGCACAAGACTATGGGGAAAGGGCCAAGGAAGGGGAAGGAGGGGGGAGGTTTTGGTGGAGGGAGGATAATGGGTGGGGCCACATCTATGGTACATCTTAGAATGGGTACAGGCAATTGCACTAATGTACACAGCTATGATTTAACAATAAAAAAAAAAATAAAAAATAAAAAAAAAGAGGATTGCTTGAGCCCAAGAGTTGGAGGTTTCTGTGAGCTATGATGCCATAGCACTCTACCCACGGTGACAGCTTGAGACTTATAAATAAAATAAAATAAAAATTTCAAAAAAAAAAAGAAAAGCATACAGTATTCCTCCTTAGCTGCAGGAGATACATCCCAAGACCCCCAATGAATGCCTGTGACCAACAGTATGGAATACTACGTACACTGTTTTTCCAATGTGGTAACAGAAAAGGCTTCCAGGTAGCTAACAGGTGGGTAGTGTATACAGCATGGATGTTGGACAAAGGAATCATTTCTGGCCAGCATGGGACTACACGAGAACTTCATCAGATTACTCAGAATGGTGTGGAATTAAAACTTACATATGGCTTTTTTCATGGAATTTTCCATTTAATGTTTTTGGACCCCAGACGATCTTGGTAACTAAAATCTAAGAAAGGAAAATCATGGGTAAGGGCAGACTACTGTATTTATCCTTTAAAGAGTGATTCCCTTGACTAATTTTTAGAGAAACATACAAATAGTATAATTTAAAAGGTCAATGAGGCAATTTGCACATAATGTAATTTATGAAGTGGGTACATAAATATAATTTCCACTTTAACTTAGAATATGTACCGAGGTAGTGCCTGATCTTCATCAAGATGAAAACAAATGATAAAAATTGGTTTTAGGTGATATCTGGTCACACTTCATGAAAATTTTTCTGAGGAAAGATCTACAATAGAAATTTCTCTTTTACCTTTAAACAGCAGTGTGATCAAATTTAATTTTGCTTATCTAGAGCCTGATCAATTATAACTCCATTCTCAAAGCATTTGTCTTTAATTCCTTTCCCTTTTCTGTGAATTCAAAATGTAATTTTAAAAACCCCATTTCAAAATGGCATTTATTTAAAGTGGCACCCCCAGGCACTTAAATATTTAGCACCTATAAGGTGCCTAGTATTGGGCTACATAGCAATGAAAGCCCTACTTAAAAATGAAAGCCAGGAATTGCCTATTTTGACGGTTAAGACTTATGCACATTGATCAATTAAAGAACACAGTTTGCTAGGTTTTGTATAGAAACAAAAGCCCTATGATAATTCTGAGAAACAATATGTTATCACGGAGTGAGGAAGTTGGGATAAAACATGGAGGAGCTAAGTTGACTTGGCCAATGCTGTTTGTGGATGGTGAGAGAAGGCAGAGATTAGGGTCAGGGACACAACAGAAGGGCGCGATTTTAGGCAGTGGAAATTAATCAGATTTCCAGAGCAGATGTGTGTGTTTTGAGTGGTGGGGACCAGGTTTTATTATATCCCTAGGCTTTGCTCTGAGATTAATTTATAGTTTTAGTTAGTAAACTATCTTTATCTTTTTGAGAGGTTTTTTTTTTTTTTTTTTTTGGAGACAGAGTCTCACTCTCTTGCCTTGGCTAGAGTACTGGGCATCACAGCTCACAGCAACCTCAAACCCTTGGACTCAAATGATCCTCTTGCCTCAGTTTCCCAAGTAGCTGGGATTACAGGTACCCACTATAACATCCAGGTAGTTTTTCGATTTTTGGTAGTAGAGACAGGATCTCATTCTTGCTTAGGCTGGTCTTCAACTCCTGAGCTCAAGTCAAGCAGTCCACCTACCTCAGCCTCCCAGAGTGCTAACATTATAGGTGTGAGCCGCTACCCCCAGCCTCTTTTTAACAATTAGACTTACAGCATTCTCCTGGTCATGTTGTTCTGATTTTACCTCTTTGCTTAAGTTTTCCATTCCAGAATCAGAATATCCTTTCCTACAGTTCTATTCACTGAAAAATTTCCTTTCTTTCTTTTTTTTTTTTTTTTTCAGGTTTTCAGGTTTCAGGTTTTTTCAAGTACCTGCATTTTGTCTTTTAAGGCTACCTTCAAAGACCCAAGAAACCATCCAGGTTTAAGTTGGCCGATGCACTTCAGTGCCACTTACTCCGGTTCTTACCCTCTAGAACAATGCTCTTCAAATTTTTTTATTCTCACGGTACACTTGAACCTATAAACTTCCATAGCACACTTAAATTATGTTGATAAAAAAAAAGAGTAAAAGAAAGAATATACTTACTGTGCTTTGAGCTTCTTTTGAAAATAATTTAATTAGTGATCTTTCATCCTCTCAAGGCACAGGGGTTGAAATCACTGCTCTAGCTTTCAGCCAGGATAAAGGCTCTTTCCTGCTCCAAAGTTATCTTGTCCTCAACTACAACTGCAGTTTAAAGTCTACCAAAATAGAGAATAATAAAATAAAATGATATATACCAAGAAGGCTAAAACTCACCAAAAATAAGAATGAATAGCTTATATATATGAGGCACCTGTGAAGAAGGGGTAACAGTAATTTGGGTCCTGGCTGTCACTTCAAGCATAACTTTGAACAAGACCACATAGAAAAAGGGAACTGACATTTCTTGATTACGTACTGTATGTCCAGCACTGTGACTGGTACTTATTATATATTATTTGATATGCACAGATCACACCAACTCCCAGCCCTCCAAAAATTCCCAACACTGCCACTGAAAATAAAACACAGATTCTTCCTATTTTAAAGATGACCGTAACTCAGGTATAGATAGGTTAAGAAGTTTGGAGTTTCTGGATAGGTTAAGAAGTTTGGAGTTTCAGACAGATCTGAGACTTGAGCCTGGTCTCAACCCCATAGCTCTACCACTTACTGGATTCTTGGCTAAGTCTTGTTTGTTTATTCAATACTCACTATGTGTCAAGTATGTGGCTTGACACTGGGTTTTAAGGCAACAATGTGGCATGCTTCCTTCCTTTAAAACTCTTAAGCATACAGAGAGACAGGCATATAAAGATGTCCTGGTTGGTAAGTAATAGGTACAGTTTGGGAGGTCTGTTTTGTGTTGTATGGGGTACAAATGAGTTCATTCTAATTGGGACTTGTATGTGGCAGAGGTCAGGAAAGCTCTCGGGGGAAGGTGGCCTTGGAGTTCCACACCGAGTCAGGTGATTCTGAGAAAGAACAAGATGTTCTAAACCAGGCGTCCTCAAACTTTTTAAACAGGGGGCCAATTCACTGTCCCTCAGACGGTTGGAGGGCCGGACTATAGTTAAAAAAAACTATGAACAAATTCCTATGCACACTGCACATATCTTATTTTGAAGTAAAAAACAAAATGGGAACAAATACAATTCGCACCGCTTCATGCGGCCCATGGGCCGCTGTGAGCATTAAGGTCATCAACAGATTGGTAAGAAATGGAAGTGGTTCAGCCTTGGCTGGAGTAGATAGCAGCAAGGTGGGGGTACTATTTATTTACTATCTACTTCACTTGCTCCAGGATTAAAAAGGTCACATATCTAGAGGGCAAAGCCTAAGACCTGAGACATTCTAGGTGCTCAATAATCCCCTTTCAGTTTCTCCGTTTTATCGTATCATCTTCCAGCAATGAAATTCTGTGATTCTTACCAGACTTCTGGGGTTCTTACTGTGAATTGGCCTATGTACTGTCTAGCACATTGAGGGAATTCAATAGTCTATACCACGTCTGGCAGAAGTCTTGGCAAAACAAGATGTGAATTTCGATGAATGATGGAAGCCAGAGCTGAAGTTAGCTTCAGTCCTTTCCTCCTCTGTGTCTACAGTAACTTGCACAGATTTTTGCGTGTGCATATGGGACTCCCATGGTTGTGGAGAGAGTCAGTATCAGTTCAACACATTGGGACAAAACTTAATAGAATTTAATATTTCCCCCCTGGAACTGCTCACTTGCTTCCCAATCTGAGACAGCTGCTTTTCTATCTCCAGAAGTTTTTAAGATTACAGCATCCATCATGCTTCCAGGAGAAGAGTTCAAGGCAATGTACCATAAGAACACAACCTCAGAACTCATCATTTCTCTACAGAGCTTACAATCAGCTCTATCTCTGCTCCCAATCTGCCCCCATCTCTATTATGTGCTTCTATAGATAATTGTATCCCCTCCGAAAGGATGTAAACTCCAAAACCGTGGCTTGCCTTGTTCAACTTATGTGGCCTCTCCTAGCTGCTCCCCCATCCACAGTGATTTATTCATTTTAGAGATTCAGCAAATATTTGTTAAATTTAAAAAATGCTTGGTAGTTGGACTTAATCATAATCTCACTTATTATAGTAGGTTTCCATGAGTAGTGGCAGCCTACTCATATGAGGTGAGTGGCTGGAGGTCCCCTTATCACTTCAGACTGTAGCTATTAGGTCATTTATGGCATATTTTTAAAGGGTCTGTATGGTGTGTGGCTAGGAGCGTGAGTCATAAAGCCATGCCTCCTGGTTTTGAATCTTGCTACAAGTCACAGACCTTGGGCATGTGACCTGACCTGCCTATCAGTCTACTCTTCTGCACAGTAGGAGTTATAACAGAACCTATCTCAGAGTATGGCATAAAGTTTTAGTTAATACAGGTAAAGCACTTTAGAATAGTACTGGCAGGTTGCAAGTGCCCAATAAGAATGAACTCTGACTTTATACTCTGCTGACGTTTTATTTAAATGTAATAGGAGCAAGACATAAGCTTGGCCACAGGAAGGAAACACAAAGCTTTCAAAAGAGAGGGTAGAAATGTGACTTTGATCCTACTCTAGGATAAATACTTCTCTAGGCAGAAAGCTATCCCTGTCATGAGGTACGGTGCTGTGCTTGTGGGCTGAACATCCCCCAGCAGCTACTCCATTCAGCTATTTGAGAAAAGTGCCTCTCTTGGTGTTAAAGTGGCCTATCCCCCTGTAGTCTGTTTTAAAACCACGATCAAGTTGTAGGAAAAACTCTACCACAGAAATGGGTTATTTTTCCTGCTAAGAATATTTGTGAGCCTTTGGGGTTTTAAACTATACTATCAGATTGATTTTTTAGATGTATATGACTTTTTACAAAGTACAGTGATGATCTTGAGTAGTTTTAACAGAGGATTTAAATACTAGTGCTATATAAAAGCATCTAAGAATAAAGATAAATATATTCTTTTAATGTACTTTAAAACTTGTGCAATTTTGGAAAGCAAAGATATGAACATTTAACTAGGTATAAAGCAATAATGTTAGGCGGGAGAAATATTTAATAATTATTATCAATAGTGGAGCCCAATGAGCCTGATGCTGATAGAAGCCACATTATCAAAGGAAAATACTGACTTGGAGGAGATGAGTTATACCGTCCATGTGGCACTGCAGCAAGCCTTCTGGGAGAGGCATGTTTGTTTAATTTGTGTCAGTCTTCTGACTTCTCACCTGCCCCCTACGGTGAAATACACAGCAAAATACCAAGAAGGGTTATAGTTTTTCAGTAGAAGACAAAGACATAAAAATAATTTCACCTTCCTTGTCAAAATCCTTCCCATTTAAGAATCTTTTTTTTTTGTAGAGACAGAGTCTCACTGTACCGCCCTCGGGTAGAGTGCCGTGGCGTCACACGGCTCACAGCAACCTCTAACTCTTGGGCTTACGTGATTCTCTTGCCTCAGCCTCCCGAGCAGCTGGGACTACAGGCACCCGCCACAACGCCCACCTATGTTTTGGTTGCAGTTCAGCCGGGGCCTGGTTTGAACCCGCCACCCTCGGCATATGGGGTCGGCGCCCTACTCACTGAGCCACAGGCGCCGCCCCCATTTAAGAATCTTGATCTTTTAGTTATCCACAGTGATCGGTTAACTATCGGAATGGTGTCATGTGAAACTAAAAAGTGATGCAATCTCTGTGTATTAAAAGAGTCTTCGTTATGTGGGTACTTTCCAACAATTTTTATATTTGTACAGATATATATAATTTGAAAGATTTGAGCACTTAGCAGAGCACTGTAGAGAACTGAAATGAAATTTCAATTTTTTACTTTTATTAAACTTTCTGTACCTGTGATTCAACTGTAAATCACGTCAATGCCACTATTTAAGATGCCCAGAATCTACATTATTTACACATTTTTTTTCCCTAGAAATTTCATTTTTCAAGAGGAAACTAAACCGGGTATTTGTCACAGCCATGGCCCTAGGAGGTGGTGTCCTATGCATCTAGTCCAGGAGGCTGTTCCTAAGTTGTATCCTTTACAATACACCAGTAAACCGGATACAACTGTGAATAGTGACACAGCTAATAAGCTCTTCATCATTTCTGATGATCTGAACAACGTCCAATGTGGAAGTATCAAACAGAGCCTGAAAGAGCATGCTGAAAGATTCAGCTACTCAGTTTCTATCCTGGGCTCATCTCAGTTCACCTCTGGCCACTACTACTGGGAAGCTGTTGTAGGAATACGCAAAGAAAGGGATGCAGGCATTTGCAAAAAATATTTTTGCCAACAAGAAAAAGACAGAACTTGTTATAGAACTTCGAATCTGGACTGTAAGTAAGGGAAACAGAGGCTATTTCTCTGCCCCACACAATGCCTGGGACTGTCCTCTGCATGGAACCCCAAATATACAAAGTGAGGACTTTCCTGGATATGAAGATTGAAAATACTTCCTTTTTAAACATCAGCAGCAAATTCCGTATCTTTATATTCACCAACATTTCCGCTTTCAAACCACTGTAACTGGTTTTGCCTTCAAATCTGAATAGTATTATAAGTCTTATGATACAAATCAGTTCAGTAATCCCAATATATCCCAGGGAAGACCAGTAAAGCTCTAACCACACATACACACAAACACAATATTTGGAAAAAAGATATGCATTTAGAGAAATATCCTGCTATGTTGACTCAAAAAATGTTACAGGACAAAAAATTCATGGAATCTTTTACAAATCATAAATGTGTATGTTAGTAACCTAACACTAACAAAATATACTGTATGTGTTAAATATTATGTGTTGATACAGAAGTTTGCTTTGGGGCATGGATTTGACTTTTGTGTATCTCTTGAACTTTCAGACCAAGTGTCAGAATTTTTAGTTTGTTGTAAGGATTACCTAGCGCATTACAGAGTTGTTGTTTTTTTTTTTTTTTTGAGACAGAGTCACCCTCAGTAGAGTGCTGTGACATCACAGCTCACAGCAACCTACAGCTCTTGGGCTTAGGCGATTCTCTTGCCTCAGCCTCCCCAGTAGCTGGGACTAAAGGCGCTCACCACATTGCCCGGTGATTTTTTTGTTGCCGTTTGGCGGGGGCTGGTTTTAACACAAGAACAATCCAGGTATTTTATTACATCTAGGAATAATATGATTCATTAAAATGAAAGTTTTTTTTTTTTTTGAAAGTTTTTAAAATGAATAGTCTCCTAGAAACCAGTAAATTCATTTTATGTTAAAATTGAAAATTAACACCCACATATGCCTGTAAATTTTTCTGAAAAAAATATGAAAGACTAAAATTCTCCATATAGTTTTTCTACTGGTTACAATCTGTAGTATCTCAATTTCTACCTCCAAATTGGTTTAGGGGTACACATTTCTAATTCTCAAGTTTGTTAGAAGAGTACAGTTGGACAATGGACAGCAACATCTTTTTGCAGTAAAAGTGCTTATCAACATTTGGTGTTCTTCTTGTTAGTAATACAGTAGCTCCCCTCATCTTAGGTTTTGTTAGGTTTCAGTCACCCGAGGTCAACGATGGTTCAAAAGTATTAAATGAAAAATCAGAGAAATAAATAATTCATAAGTTTTAAATTGCATGCCATTGCGAGTACCAGGAAATATTTAGCCACCCAGCCCTGTCCCATCCAGGACATGAATCTCCCTTCGTCCAGCTATCTATTTTGTTGTGGGTGCTACCTTCCCATTAGCACTTGGTCTGTTTTGTTACTAGATCCACTGTCAGGACATCTCAGTGCGTGTGTCCAAGGAAACTTTATTTTAGGTAATTATGGCCCCCAAAGCAAGATCATTGGGATATGCCAAAGAGAAGCTGTAACGGACTTCCTTTAAGTAAAAAGTGGAGGATTCTTTACTTTTTCTTTAGCACAGCATTTGTGCTAAGTTTAATTTCAAACTGATTATAGAAGACTTTATTCTCGTGCTGTGATCAGGTGAAGTTGTATGTGTATCAGGCATGGACTTTGGTAGACTGATTTCGGTTTTGAATTACATGAAATGATTAAATTTCTATATTCTACTTGAAAAGGGCAATTCAAATATGGGAATGAGACTCTACAGTAAACCCCGACACTAAGGAAAATGGTCAGTTTATTTCTAAATAGAAATCCCCTGCTGCCACACCACGCCAATCATCTGACACAACCTCTCACTTCCATTGCAATGTTGAAAGGTCAGGACTCTGGATGAAGATTATTAGTTTAGTGCGTTATGCAGCAAAAATGCCCAAATCCGGAGCACTGTTTCAGTGCTGGCAGAAACAGTCTCTCTTCAAGCAGCAGAGAAGAAAGAAGGAAGGAGTTTAAGCCCTAGCCTTTTGGCTAAGCATGTTTTCCAACGTTCCTGCTGGTATCTCACTAAAAAGCATAACTAGGAATGGGAATAGAACCACATTCATCTACTTTCCCAGAAGGTGACTGGAGTCCCGCAGATAGTTTATTTGGCAAGTATTTTAAAAAATTGAGAAATTTTTGAGATTTTTTTGCTTGACTTAATAAACTTGAACCTCTGGGCATAGTGAGCCTGTCTTCGTATGTGGAAAAGTAGGCTGGAGCTAAGACTTGGCTGCTCTTTACAATTTACCATTTCCTACCACTCTGAGACTCCTGCAGTCTATGAAATTGACGCAACATTTTTTTTTTTTTTTGCAGTTTTTGGCCGGGGCTGGGTTTGAACCCACCACCTCCAGCACACGGGGCCCGCACCCCACCCCTTTGAGCCACAGGCACTGCCCAACATTTTTTTTTTTTTTAAGAGGGCATTTCTCTTTGTTAATAGAGGAGAGGGAGACTCCAATGCTTTTGCTTCCAAGCAGCCTTAAGTCTGCCCTACTTTATTAGAATAATCAAAAGCGCAGAAGAATCAAAGGATGGTTCCTGCTACCAAGAGCCAGCTGCGTGACCTTGGGCGATTCTGTAAACCTCTGAACGGTCTGTAAACGGCCTCAACACCTGTTCTGGCTACCCTAAGGCCGGTCCAGCACGCGTGAGATAGTTAAAGTTCTCCTAAGTAGTTCACGAACTGCAGAGCGGCGACAGCACGTCCTCCACCAGCTCCTACGTCCCACGCTCGGGGTGAGGGCGGAAGGAGGTTCTCGGGGGAGCAGGTCTGGAAACCGGCTAACAAACCAAGCGAGAAGTTCCTTAGTGCGGGTAAAGTTGTTGGCATTTTTAAGTCCCCGGAGAGACATACCGACTCCCAGGGAGATGACAGACCCGGCCGCGTGGCCAGCGTGGGAACCACCGCCCAGGCCACCTCACTGCTCGAAGCCGGGCACCCCAGGCTGGGCCAGAACCCTCCCGGGGCGACCCCGGGACACGGGACCCCCACCCCCCACGCTCCCCGCCTCCACCCCCCCACGTGACAAGAGCCGGCCCCGTCACTTCCGGCGGCGCGGGGAGCGCGCCTGCGCGAGGCGCCCGGCCTCAGTCAGCGGTTCAGCGGCGCCGCACCGCCAACGGCGGCGAGTGGCGGGCGGCGCGGGTCGGGCGGGGGCTGCGGCGCGGCGGCCAGCGGTCCTGAGGGTTTGGCCCGAGAGGTCCAGTCTGCTCCCCGGAGGGCCCGGCCGCCCCGCCTCCCCCCCACCCACACCCTCCCAGCGCTCGGCAGGCGGCGGGCGCTCCGGGCACTGGCGGCGGCTGCGGCGTCACCCCCTCACTCGGGCCCGCCCCCTGGAGCCCCGCCCCGGCCCCGCCCTCCCGCCGCCCTCTGCGGGAGCCCGGCAGCTGCAGCCGAGCGGAGCGGGCGGCGGGCTCGGGGCGCGCGGAATGTGAGGCTCGGCGGGCCGCGGTGCGCACCGACGCTCGGACCGGCGAGGGGCGCAGAACCCTCGCTGTCGCCCGGCGCCCCGGCCGGGGACTCGCCCTCTGGCTCGCCCTTGCGCGCTCCTCGCGCCCTCCAGCGCGCCGGCGGGACCATGAAGAAGTTCTCGCGGATGCCCAGATCGGAGGGCGGCAGCGGCGGCGGACCGGCGGGTGGCGGGGCCGGCGGGGTCGGCGCGGGCTCTGGCTCCGGCAGCTCGTCCGTGGGGGTCCGGGTGTTCGCGGTCGGCCGCTACCAGGTCACCCTGGAGGAGTCACTGGCCGAAGGTACGGGTGCGGGCGCTCGGGAAGGCTGGGGCAGTCAGGTGAGGGAGGGCTGGGGTGTGGCGGCGGCTGCCCCAGGTGCTCGCCCTCTCGGCTTGTCTACCCTGTTCTGCCGCCCCTGGTGGTCCAGCCCGGGCGCTTCATGAGCAGCTCGGGCTCTGGCTCCCAAGCCGGCTTTTCTGGCAGCTCTGACCCGTGCACGGTTTTCGCATTACGAGTTTAAGTGTTTTTTCTTGACACAAGGAAATAAACAGAAGACGTGCTAGCAAGTGGCGTGGTGTCATGATTGAGCCAGAGATTCAGTGCAGGGTCAGATGTGGCAGGACTGAAGCTCGGCTCTGCCATTTGGGGCGCAGGAGGGCGTCCTGCGGTGGCCCCTGCGCCCGAACCTCCACCCGCGCTGCGGGGCACGGGACCCTGCAGCCCCCGGTGTCGAGTTTGGGTTCGCTCTTACTCAGTTATCAGTTGCAAAACAGTATGTCTGTGTATCGATACTCTGCCCCAAATTCAGGTTGCTTTGGGGGAGCACGGAAACCTTTCAAGGCCTTTACCTTTGTAGTTCAGATTGTTCTGTATGGGACAAGGTGCTGTTCAGGCCCTTCCTGCAAGTCTCTGGTAGCACTTTACCAGGTGTTATGAAAGCTGGTAACTTCCACTTGTGGAGTTCTGTTGATCCTTTATTATCTGTAACAGGTTAGGACAGCAGGTAGTAGTCTGTTTGCAAAAATGTTCACTCCATTTAAAAAAAAATCTTTAGTTTTGTATTTCTGGTGTAATTGTCTGGTACGCAAACTTTTCTCTTGTGTATTGCATGCTTCATTGACCTTTGAGTTTTTAATTGCAAAATGATATCACAGAATAAATATTTTAAAAAGATTATAAGAAATAATCTGTTGATAAATGAATGGCCCTTTTAAGTTCTAAGGTTAAAAGAAATCGAAGACAGTAGTTTTGGTTCTCTGTTAAGACATTGATGTGGTTTGAAAACTGTAGGCTGAGATTCCATTTGTATTTTTTTTAAAGGTATATACAATAGTAAATTAGTGCAAGAGAAAAACCTGAAGATTTTTGTGTGAAATATTCTAAAGAGAAAGAAATCAAATTATGTACGCACAGGTGGATGTCATTGTTCTGTAAACCATTGCCCAGAATGAGCCTAGCCAAACCTTGAAGAGGAGGGAGGAGGAGGATCCTTGTCAAAAGAATGAGTATGTGATGAATGGTCTTAATAAAAGATTTATTATGCTGTAAATTTTTCTAGCTCTTTATTATGCATTAATTTCAAGTATTGATTTAGATTGGGTTGTAGGTTTTTAGAAGACAGGGCTAGCTCACTAGCTATACTTTTGTCTTTGAATTGTTACTAAAGTAACCAAAGTGTAGGTTGAGTAGTGTTACACTCAACTTCCTTCCATTAAACCCCAGGTGGGTCTTTTATTTAATAGAAAATATTAACATTTTACAAACTAGACTTTGAATTTGTGACTTGTATCACCGTGCTAAGCATATCTTTACCAGCAAGCAAGCCATTTTCAATAAAAAGTAATTTTGGAAAATGAAAATAAAAATGAATTTCAAAGACAGAGTCCTTATTCAACCACAAAAACAAAGAACAACAAAAAAACTTTTAAGCACTAATGTCATTATGAGTGTTCCAAGCTCCACTGTTTGAGTGTTCCAGTGACTTTTGTAGTTTCTTTTAAAATCAGCGATTGAGTAGTAGGAGGAAGCAAGGGCTGAAGAAACAAGCCCTCTGGGGAGACGGAACTGCCTCATCCTACACTCCAGCTTTAAGTCTGCCATAGAGGGGAGGCCAAGGCCTAGGCTTCTTGCCCTGTGTATTCCCTATCTCACCAGCACACAGCCAACTAAAATTATATTCAGTTTATTTTTATTTATTCATTTTTTAATCTCAAGTCTTTCCTTTTTTTCTTTCTTTTTTTTTTTAAAGAGACAGAGTCTCTCTTTGTTGCCCTTGGTAGAGCGCTGTGGCGTCACAGCTCACAGCAACCTCCAGCTCTTGGGCTTAGCTGATTCTCTGGCCTCAGCCTCCCGAGTAGCTTGGGATTACAGATGCCTGTCACAACACCCTGCTATTTTTTTGTTGTAGTTTGGCCAGGGCCGGGTTTGAACCCACCACCCTTAGTATATGTGACCAGTGCCCTACTCACTGAGCCACAGGCGCCGCCCCCTATTCAGTTTACTTTTTGATTTGGGCTGATTTATTCTTATGTCAGGTGCTTGATATCCCCTCTTCCCTTTCACTTAAGTTTTGCCACAGTTTAGACAATATGTTGAAGTACATTCAGGTGCTTGAGATCTCTCTCCCTTTCACTTGGTCCACAATTTAGGCAGTATGTCTAAGTGTAAGTCTAACTCACATTTAAGCATGATTAATCAATAATTGACCGGTCTGCCTAGTTTTAAGGTTGGGCCAAGTGCTTGTGAAAAGGCGTTAGATTTTAGAATACCCAAATTGGGTTGAGAGGTGTAACATTGAGTGGGAAAAGTGATTGATACTAGGACAGACCAAAACACAAATGTGGTAGATTTTATGTTTTCTGCTTTGGCTTGGTGTTGTTTAAACGTGCCAGGACCCAGGAGACGCTGGGCCCCAAGGTGTTTTTGCTTTGCTACTGCAAACACAGGTAGCTAGCGTACTCAGAAGGACTTCTGCTGTATCTTTCTAATAAATTAGTTCTTGTTTACCTCTCTTTGTCTTTTTTTATATAATTAGTTATGTTCCAAAAAGTCACCATGAACATGGAAATAGCAGATGCTGAACTGTTGCTCCTATGGGAAATAGTGTCATGTTCCTGCCAGCCTCTGGAAGAAATGTTCACAGCGTTTTTGTTAACTGATCAATATATAATCTTATGTGTGTCTGTGTGAAGACACTTTCTAAAATATGTGTTGTTGATTCAAACGTTGAATTCATGGCCCACAGCATGTAACTATGCCCAAATGAAGATTATCTCACACTTAATGTTTTCTCTGTGAGGTACATCATGGTTGTCTTGGACTCAGTTTCACTGGACAGCACTTTAGCACCAGGCTTGGGGACCATTTTACAACAGTAAAATCAGTAAAAAGCACAAAAATAAAAAAAAGGCACTAAACAAACTGTAAAAAAAGACACTTGGTTACAGTGTAAAAGCTGAAACAAGAATGTGCAATTCAGGAAACTAAAAATTTTTCACCATTGTGCATATGTTTGCAAATGACTGAGAGTGACATGAGTAGGGATTTTGGGGATTCAAAAGGTATCTCAAGTGAATTTTGAGGCATGGAACCCCCAAATAATGAGATTAATGTTGTTAGATATGCATTTGCACATATATAGAGTAGACTCTTTCCATAGTTGACCACCTCCCATTGAGGTGACCTAATTGTCATAGATGAGACTGCACCATGGATCAGCCCAGTAGGTCTACTTCCTTATGTTGACTCCTTCCACTGTGACTTGGTCAATTTGCAAAGGTTCTACTGTATTTTTTTTTTTTTTTTGTACCGCCCTCAGGTAGAGTGCCATGACGTCACACGGCTCACAGCAACCTCTAACTCTTGGGCTTAGGCGATTCTCTTGCCTCAGCCTCCCAAGCAGCTGGGACTACAGGCGCCCGCCACAACACCCGGCTATTTTTTTGTTGCAGTTTGGCCGGGGCTGGGTTTGAACCCGCCACCCTCTGCATATGGGGCAGGCGCCCTACTCACTGAGCCACAGGTGCCGCCCTGGGTTCTATTGTATTCATCCGAGATTCTCAGTAGGATATTTACATTGTGTGTTTAAACTGTGGGTGTAGTTTCTTTCCTGAGAGAGATACTTGGTCTCTTAATGTCTTCCTAGTCAAGTACTTTTCAAATGTTTGAAAATGCTGACAATCTGTACATTTTTAGTTCCTGTTTAAGGTTTAGAGGACTGATATGGTGAGGTCTTTTTATGTTTTTCTCAAAAACTGTTTAGTTCAGTGGTTCTTAACCGTCCTTATGCTGCAGCCCTTTAATACAGTTCCTGTGGTTCACGACCCACAGGCTGAGAACTGCTGGTTTAGTTTCAGGAGTCTATGCTAAACAAATGCCAACTTTCAGCTGTAGAAGTGAGATGGATTCATGTGAATTTTAGCTTGAAATAGTATCAAATTGTCAAGCACACAGGATTAATTCAGTGTAACCTAAGTTTTTATTAAAACATACCATGAGAAGTCTTTGGTGCTAGTCTGAGGAATTTAATATTGGTTGATACTGGGAAGAAGTTGGTCCTTGGTACAAAATGGACCTAAAGGAGGATGTTGAGACTGGGCAGTCAGCAAGAACGTGTTGATAGAATCTAATCATGAGGTTCTGGGGGCTGAATAGGAATGACAGTGTGACTATGGTAACGTGGGTGTGGGTGAGGGAGCATCTGAGGGTTAGCGTCTGTTGTTAGAGGCCGGATTTTTCTACAGGGTTCTTTAAAAGTAGCTGGGTCGTTCTCTCACAGTTACATGCTTGCTTAGATTTGGGTCAATGAATTTAGGTTAAGTATTAGGCAATTTTCTCTCATTGTTACTTTTATAGGGAGTTGTAAAATATACCTGGTTTTGCAATATATAAATCAACAGGGAAATGATGCATTTAAGTGTGCTGTCTCATTTGCACAGTGGCTGCCCCATAACTTCTAAGTTGACATTCCCAAAAGAAGACAGGGTAGAAGAAGGGGAGGATTTTTCTACTCCACAACTACAGTAGAACAGCCATAGTTGAGCGCCTCCTAACAGTGATCACCTCCTTACATTGACCTAATGCTGGTAAACCAGACATGCATTACATGTATGTAATCAATAGGACTAGTTCCTTATGCTGACCACTCCATATGTTGACCAGTTTGTTACAGTCAACTTACAGATGTTCTACTGTATATAGGAAATGCCTTTTGTGTGCTGGGCATTGTTGGTTAAGTGCTACTTAATGTATCGGAGAACAATAGTGGAGATACGTGTCTGTCCTTATGGAACTTACAGACTAGTGTGAAAGACTAATGTTAAACCAGCATAGTAAAATCACTAAGTTAATACTAGGTGTCAAGAAGTGAATAAATGGTCAAGGTTTTAATAACGTTCAGCGTAGATTTGGAAATCAAGGAAGGCCTTGATGGTTTTAGCAGAAACCCTGCTTATGCAACTCTTGGATGGAGGTACCATTTATAAGGGAAGGGATGGATTTTTTCCTTTTTTTTTTTTGAGGTGTTGGGAAGATATCCAGTAGTTCCAGACATGTTTAGTTGAGATATTTGGTAGGAAATGTTAACTAGGGAGTTGGGTATGTGGTCTGAAAACAAGCTTTTGGGCTTAGAGAGATACTTCTCATCACTGAACATTTGGCTGTTATTTAAAGCCCTGGGAGAGGATGGATGAAGGAGGAGAGTGGAATGAAAAGGTGCTCCCTGAAGGGCTTTGTAGTGCATTGGTCTCGAACATCAGTGTTGACCAGAACTGTTCAGAGGACTTGATGAAGCACAAAGTGCTGAACCTGAGCCCTAATGTTTGATTATGTCTGGGTGAGGCCCAGAATTTTCATTTCTGCCTCACTTTCCCCAGTTATACTGATGTTGCTGGTCCAGGAACCACTGATTTAAAACAGGCAAGGAAGCAGCTGCCAGAGGGGGTTGAGGAATAACAAGAGAATCTGATACCTGGAAACATACGGGTATTTCACGAAGGGGATGGAGTAAACAGTTGTGTGGCCAAGAAGTCATAATCGATTACATTTTTTGTCCTGGCATTCACAATTATCCATACTCTGTCCTTAACCTATCCTTTAAATCTTGTCTCTGAATACTCTACTCCAGCCACAATCTGCTCCACCCTTGACTGAATCGTGCACTTGCCTGGCGTTGCTTCTGCGCGTGTAATTCCTGCTCTGTCACGACTGGTCATGATGGCTTCCTCCTCTCTGTGGACATTTACAGCTATTTGCTTTTTGCTGTTTTTCCTTTTACCACATTTAAGGTACAATTTTGTAAGCCCTTGGGAACACTAAGGTGGTTGATAATTGTTCCTTTCCTATCGCCCCCACCCCCAGCTGATAGTAAAATTCTCGAGGCTAGAAGAACTCTGTTTTAATTGCTGTTAATATTACACAAGTTGCCTGGATGTACCATGGATATTAAAATGCTTTTCAAAAGAAATAATGTTTGATTTTTTTTTTTTAAGCAGGTAATGTTCTTCAATGGAATGTAAGACCTAATTTGCATATTGAAAAGCACCAGTGGAGGGCACTTTACTGAATTTTCTACTTTGGTCAAAGTAGAAAAGAGATATTTCACTTAGCTCCCTTGAAATAGTAAATAAAGAATAACCCAGATGCTTCTTTATAGTCACTTTACTGAAATTTTATTTTTCTTTGTTCTGCAACAGTGACTGAGCTTAAAAAGTATTGCTACATGTAATTGTGAAGTTTTATGTTCTCTTTATCTGTGTCCTCAATCCCTGTCTTGTACCCCCAGCAATTTGTTTTGTTGAAGTAAACTTTGAGGAAACATTGTCTGCTCCTCAGAAACATGGAGTTTAATGTCTATTGTGAAACCTGAAGAAGATGATGTGAGACTGTGCCTAACAGGGCATCCTGACCTCAGTAAACGGGTGAACTTTAGATTTGTTGTAAGTTTTCAGTGAATCCGATTCTGAAATTATAGTCGTATTTATTAGGTATCACATTTATCTCTATAAAAAAAAATCTGAATAGAGTTGGGCAAATAAGCTTACACATGTAATCCTAGCAGTGGGAAGCCA
This sequence comes from Nycticebus coucang, assembly GCF_027406575.1. Lineage (NCBI taxonomy): Eukaryota > Metazoa > Chordata > Mammalia > Primates > Lorisidae > Nycticebus > Nycticebus coucang. The sequence continues at coordinate 8,733,338 of NC_069780.1, forward strand.
GAGGCAGGAGGATCCCTTGAGCTTAGGAGTTTGAGAGCAGCCTGAGCAAGAGAGAGGCTCCATCTCTACTAAAAATAGAAAAACTAGTCAGTCATTGTGGTGGTGCCTATAGTCCCAGCTACTCAGGAGGTTTGCTTGAACCCAGGATTTGAGGTTGCTGGGCACTAGGCTGATACCAAAGCACTCTCATGGAGTGTCTGGGTAACGGGGTGAGACGCTCTCAAAAAGAAAAAAAGCAAACCCTCCACCCCTCAAAAAAAACCCTAAAAAACAACTTTGGGGTTGTTTATGTTATCATTGTAGGGATAACTCCTAGAACATAGTTTTGATTGTCCACTCACGTATTTTCTCTAGAGGTGGCAGTTTTATTCGAGAAAAAACTACTAAAATTATTCCTAATTTTCAGTATTTCAACAAGCATAGTGGACATTATGCATTTATCTCCAATAAAAGTGCCAAGTTGCACAGATATTCCAAATTTCCTTTTAGCTGTAGTTAACTGTTGTGGTTATCATGCTAAGCAGATTGAAAACATTAATCTTTCAATTAATTGAAAACATTATTCTAACATTAGTCTTTGATCATTTAAAATTTAAAAAACAGTGAAAATGAATTAGTATTTAGTAGTTTTCATCAGGGGGGTCTGCAGGAGAGAAAAAAGAGTCCTTGATGTTCTTATTAGAGAACATACCAGAAGGTGGGATTGGTGTCTGCACATTGATTCTGGGTTTTCTGTAGTTTTCTTCAAGAGCTTCTATGTTATTTTGGTTTTCTTTGTTTCTGTGCCATTTCTTAGGGTCAAAACTTGAGGTAGACCATACCCATCTATTAGAGCACGTTTGGTAGCTATCAAAATGATTAAAGCCTTGACTTGGGATGCCAAAGTTAAGAGTTGTAAACTGTGATTTCAAAGTGGCCACACTTTTCTAGTGGTCTGGGTATAAAGTTTCATCTCTAAGGAGTTGGGACTGTTTATTCCTTGGTTTTATTTTGCATGCATTTGGTGAACCATCATCTGTCCACAGGCCTGCTATTGAGTTGGGAAGTTGAGTGGTTAATGACTGAGCTGTTTTAAATAGTTGGGCACTTAGTTAATTTGGAGATCCTTGTGTGTATCTTCTTTACAAATGAGGTCAGTGAGCACATGTCTGCTGACAGTTTTAAAAGTCTGCAGTGAAGTGGTTGTAGGCCTTTCCGTGGAGAGACTTTGTGTTTGGAATTTTTGGTTTATCCTAGTCTTGCAGAGTTCTGGTAACATTAAGGGCATAATTTGGGATATAGTGTTGAGAGAGGCATTTTGCAATAGATATTATTTTAAAACATGAAATGATTATTGGTGTTGGTTTACTTATTTTAACTTTTTTTTCATTATCTTTGAAATAGTGCGTTCTTGGAGGAAAATGGCAGTGGGGGGTGGGGGGGGTCAGGCCAGCTGCCAATCCCTGTTCTTCCTCTAACTTGATTTGTGGCATTTGGACCTCAGTTTCCTTAAGAAAAAAATTGAAGTGGGGAAAGATGAACTTCTAACAGCCTTTTCCATTTTAGTATCCTCTTGTTTCTGACTGTAGAATTGATGTTCACTGCTTCTGATGAGGGAGGAGCATGGGCTGGGAGGGATAGCTGTGAACAGTTTTAGTATTGAGACCATAATGAAAGGATTGTGTTTGGCTTTTATACATTTGAGTTCTTTGACAAACTTCACAATGGATTAGCAATTTATTTTTTATCCCACAGTATAAAATTATTTCTGTGGTACTTTGGCAGCACATATACTGAAGTTGGAACAATGTACAGAAGAGTAGTGTGGCCCCTGCACGAGGATGACACAGAAATTTGTGAAGCCTTCTATATCTAAAATAAATACAAGTATTTTTTAATCATTAGAAAAGCTTGCCTCCCTCCCTCCCTCCTCTTCCTCCTTTCCCTTCCCCCTTCCCTCCCCTCTCCTGTCCCTCCCTGCGTCCCTCTCTCTCTTCCTCTCTTATGTCTTTCTGTCTTTCTTAACGTTGGTAGAGAAATAGAAAAAAAGTCATTTCTAAGAAGTTGCCTTATGTGATGTGTCTTGAGACCAGGGGATAAGAGCTCAAATAAAATTGCACGGCTTTTCAGAATACTGTTTAGTTTCAAAGATACACACTTTAATTGCTTATTTTACTGTCTTGGGTTTTTCAGGTGACTCATTTGGAATATACGAGGGCTGTCCGGAAAGTATCCAGCAATATAATATGAAAAAATAGAGACATACATGGCTAGATGCTTACCAGACAGCTCTCATATGGATTTTAGAAGGTATCAGGAAATAAACTCTTATCTTTTGAGATTTTATTTGGAAAGTGTATATGAGGAAGAGTATGAGAGCCGCCTTGGAGTAACTGTGGTTAGAAGTCTCCCTGTGGTGTGTGTGAGCTATCTGCTTCTAGTGCTGTGAGCCTTAGTTTGCGTCTTCACTGCCACTCAGAATTACATTGGCATTCAGACTGTTCTGTCAGGTTCTTTCTTGCCAAACCATTGCTTGTACTCCTTGTAGTTATTCTTCCTGAGATGGCCTTCTACTCATGTCACTCTCTTATTTGGGGCTAATGAAGTCAAGTACACACTCATAACTGTGGGATTCAAGGTCCTTTGCAATGTGATTCCCAACCCACCTCTCTAGCTTTAATCTCTCACTCTTACGACGTGTCCTTTGCTTCTCACATGATTTCTGCTATGGTCTGAGTATGACTCCCCTTCCCCAATTCTCATGTTGGAAGTTGGAATCCTGACTACCCAGTGGATGATATTAGGAAGTGGGGCCTTTGGGAGGTGCTTAGGTCGTGAGAGCAGGGCCCTCATGAATAGGATTAGCGCCCTTCTGAAGAGAACCCAGAGAGAACCCTGGCCCTTCAGTCACGCGAGGTTACGGTGGGAAGACGACTGCCTATGAGGATGCAGGCCCTCCCCACACCCCAAACATGTCAGCATCTTGATCTTGGACTTCCAGGCCTCTGGAACTTGGAGGATTTAGAAGCCACCTGGTTTGTAGTATTTTGATATAGTGGTGGGAACACTCTTTCCCATGTTGTTACTTTTGCCTAGAATGCAGACACTTTCCTCTGCCACTCTATTAAAATTGGTTCTTTAATATATATTTAAAATATAGGATTTTTGTTGCAATCTTTATTTTTTCATAAAACCTGTCTACAAACAAATGAGTGTAATTATCTTTCCTTTGCTGTATGTAGCAACTGTTACTCATATAGCACAGATCATACACAGCCGCAGCTGCATTGTATTCTAATGTGAAATTTTCTCTCCTTTAAAATTTAGGTTTTTTAAGAGTGTGACTTGTACTCATCTTCTGTCTCTTGAAGTGCTGTATTCATTGAAAGTATTCAGTGCCTCTGTAAGAGACTGAGCTTGGGAATTGAAAAGTGATCAGGGAACCTGTTAAAAATTAATATAAAACAATTGGAGAGCAGCCGTATTTGACATGTCCACTGTCTAGTTGGTACTCAGGAGAAGACTGGCTCTCTGTCTCAAGTTCTGTCCATTTCTAGGGACTAAAATCAGGAGATAGAGATAAGGTGGTGGAGCATTATCTCCATAGAGGAGAAAAGTAACTGCCAGGTTTGATGTGGGATTCTCAGGATGTTTTATTTCTGTTACAATGACAAGTGTCCTAAGTGTATCTTTGTTTTATGGGTACTGCATTGTTCTTGTTAAGTATGACTCTCCAAATGTTCTAGCCTGAGTTCCCTTAAATTCAGGAGCCATCACATCACTTCATGAAAGAAAGCCACTGGCCTGGGATAGAGGGTCAGCTGGGCAGGTCTGAAGCCTGTACTCTGAATAACTGATCTTAAGGAAGAAACCGTTTAGGGAATGGTCCACTGTGTGTGGGTTTATCTTCTGTGGTGGAGAGTCCCAAGGCTTAATGGGATGATGGGTGTCTAAGGTGGGGGTTAAGGAAGAAGAGGATCTCATCTCCTTAAGGTGCTGGGGGAAGGAGGCAAGTGAACATTAACTTTGAGAATCCCTGTAAATGGTCTATATGATACTGGAGAAATTTATTTTCTAGGTGAAGTAGTGAGTTTGCTTGTAGATTAGGAAATTTGTAAGCCTGGCTCAAAGGTCAGAGAGTAGCAAACCAGGTCTTCATACAGTCTCATTTATAGTGAATCGTCATGACATTCTTACAGTTCTTCTTGGTTTCCTGGAGGAGAGAGGATTCCAACACACCACTTCCCCTTCCTAAATGCTGTGTTTACTTATTTTCCTTAATTTTTGGTGGTTGGGCCATTGTCAGGGCTGGAAGCAGCTTTTTAACATACATATGAAAATATTCTCTTTTAAGTGAGCTTGTCAATAGTTCAGATTTTACTCTTCTGAAATCGAGATATAACTAAATCAATATCACAAAAATGACTAAAAACAACAGAATATTTTACTTTATCTTGTCAGGAATATTTTTTCTAGAAAGTGGGATTGTGTATCACTGGCTATCACCTACTTTTTGACTGTCCGCTCTCCATCACAGAATCCTACAAGATGTTAATGGTCTATTCTTTATACAGGTATAGGAAAAAAATGATGCTAACTCCTTATCAACAGGATGCATACGTGGAGTTAATTTTTCTAGAAGTAGTGTGTATGTATGGTCCTTTGTGTGTAGGTTTTTGATGGTCTTCTATGATCAGTAACAGAAGTTTATAAGCTAGTTAACTGTTGTATGTAATAATGTGGATCTGAAGAATTTTTTTTGGTATCTCTAACAGACCTAACTGGAAATTGGAGTAGGTCTGTAGTCTCTCATTAGCACAATGTTATGGTTAACTTATCCAACCAGCCCAGTTTAAATCCTGGTGAATAGTTAACTGGATTGCTAAATCTTTCGTAAGTTTTCATCTTTTAGTAAAATTTTTATACACTCCAAAGAACAAATTTTAAGGATCTCAACGCAAATTGGGACTTGTTTTTATTTTTAACCCAGTGAAGGTAGCTGTTAGAGATTTTATGGTTTTTTACCTTACTGAAGCAGCAACTTAGAAATATTGCAAATCTATGTGTTTTATTTTTTAAAAATATGTGTTATATTTTGTCAATCATAAAGAATGTTGGAAGTGAATTTGTAAGGGCTATATGAATCCATAATGTTCAAAGTTGGATGTTATTAATGTTCCATACATTTCTAGTATGAAAAACTGTTTACAGATTCAAGATTCAGATTTTTTTCTCGCTTAAGAGTAGTTGTGGCTGTTTTATTTTTATTTATTTATTTATTTTAAATAAAAGCAGGTATTTCAAAAAAATTGTTATGGGCCATTATGGATAGTGTGAGGTCAATTCCATTGTTACTTGCTCTTTGGAAGACTAAAATATAGGGTTGGGGGGGTGGAGGTTGATATACAAGAAGCTGAACTCAGGGTAGGGCCTTCTAGGGTTCCTTCAGAAGATATCCTAAATATTATATTAATTGGCGTTGTTGGACTAACAGCCTTTCTTTTAAAATGCTAATGATTCATTACAATTTCCATAATTTGTAGTGAAGATGCACTTGTAATTTCCTTGTTTGACTATGAGAAAGTGGAGTAATGAATGGATTCAGATCCCACTGTTGGTGTTGACTGTGTGGGGCAGAATTTAGGCCTCGTGACCAGCACTCTTCCACTACTGTGGCCTCTTTTTGGCTCCTGTGCACATAGAAACATTGGCCTTTGATTGGTGTGGGGACTTAGAGCTGCTTTAAGGGACCGAGGAACTTTTAATAACCTGGGTGCAGCTGGGGTACTACTGGGTGCCAGAGTTTCAAAGTTAAAGTTTTCCTGCTTCACTTTTTTCTGAACCCATCAAAACACGTGCTGCAGTTCTTGAAGCTATCAGAATTAACTTTACAAGTGTAAGCTCTTGCCTCTCCTAAATAAATCTTAAATAAAGAATTTCTTTGTGAACTATTAAGTAGCATAAACTTGCATTGTTTTAGCTTCTTTAGTTAAATTTACCATAACAATATTTAGGACCTACTGTAGGGAAGAAAGAGAGGAAAAATAGAAATGGCTGAGTTCTTACCTTTTATTTTCCTCTGTTTCTAGTTCAAGGTTATGAAACTTGGAGTTTAATGTGTTATAATATCAAATCTCTGTTTACATTTTTATTTAATAAAATAAAACTGTAGTTTTGGTGTACATTTTCTTAATGATTATAATGATTTTGAGCATCTTTTCATGTGCTTATTGGCTATTTATGTAAGTACATGTCTTTTTAATATCTTATGTAAAGAAATGGAAAATGCGTACACATAAAAGCACTTTGCTGCATACCAAGATGTTATAATTAAGGAAAAGCACTTGTATGATTGAGTTATGTGCTGAACTAGCTGCTTTTTTTCATGGAATTCCTTTTTTTTTCTTTTTTTTTGAGACAGAGCCTCAAGCCCTTGGTAGAGTGCTATAGAGTCACAGCTCACAGCAACCTCAAACTCTTGGGCTTAAGCGATTCTCTTGGCCTCAGCCTCCCAGATAGCTGGGACTACAAGCATCCACCACAATGCCCGGCTTTTTTTTTTTTTTTTTGGTTGTAGTTGTCATTGTTTGGCAGGCCTGGTTGGTTGGATTCGAACCCACCAACTCTGGTGTGGCTGGTGCCTTAGCCTCTTGAGCTATAGTCACCACCCTGGAATCCCATTTTTATTTGAAACAGTGAGAAACTGCTCTTTTAGACTTGAACATTTGCCAGACATTTTTTCAAATGATGAAATGAGCCTGTCACTTAAAGGAAAACAACTGATAGATGTTTATTAATATAGAAATTTTAACGTTCAAAAGAAAATTAGAATTTTACAACACTTGTGTCTGCCATTGGGAGCTTGACAGCTTCCTATTACTTTAAATGCTTTTCTGGGGAGATGGGTGATAATGCTAACATGTGATTTTTTTTTTTTTTTTTTTAACTTTAGTGGAGAGTCTGTATAGTATCAGTGAACCAATATTTTCTAACCACACAGTGGCATAAATACAAAGTACAACATCACAGGATTGACCAATGGATTTTAATTCTAACAGTGCAAAAAATTCAGTGATGTGGTTTTAGATTCCATATTGCAACTAACTTTTCCTTTATTTTATTTTTTTGAGACAGATTCTCTCTCTGTTGCCTAGGCTAGAGTGCCGTGGTGTTATCCTAGCTCACAGCAACCTCCAAGTCCTGGGTTCAAGCGATCCTCCTATCTTACCATCCTGAGTAGCTGGGACTACAGGTGCTGGCCACACCACCCAGCTAATTTTATTTGTAGTAGAAGCGGAATCTCTTGTTTAGGCTGGTCTCAAACATAATGCTTGGCTAATTGGAAAAGATTAAGCATGTGTTCAATGAAGTGGTACTCCATTCTAAAGATACAGTTATGGAGTGTTTGCTTACTATTGATCCTTTTTTTTTTTTTTTTTGTAGAGACAGAGTCTCACTGTACCCCCCTCGGGTAGAGTGCCGTGGTGTCACACAGCTCACAGCAACCTCTAACTCTTGGGCTTAAGCGATTCTCTTGCCTCAGCCTCCGGAGCAGCTGGGACTACAGGCGCCTGCCACAACGCCTGGCTATTTTTTTGTTGCAGTTTGGCCGGGGCTGGGTTTGAACCCGCCACCCTTGGCATATGGGGCCGGCGCCCTACTCACTGAGCCACAGGCGCCGCCCTATTGATCCTTTTTTTAATGTGTAAGTGGGAGTATATAAATAAGCTACTGAGGTTGCATGTTTAGTTTGAGTAGGTCTGTGATGGTGTGGACATAATAAATTCTTGGCTCATGTGGTTAGTTCTCATCAAGAAAGTCTTCCTAAAACAATGACATTTCAGGTCCTGTTTAAGTGAAGAGAGAACACTGGATTGAGGGTGTTCCAAACATAATTATTTCCTTACAACCCTTGTACTTACATTCTCCATGGAATTCATCATCAAGAGCTATAATAATGTTTGTCTGTCTCCTCCAATAGAGAATAAACTCACATATAGTGTCCTATTTAAATGTGTTCCAGGCAGGACGAGAATGACTCAAGTGTGGGAAATGCAGAGAAAACAGATGCAGAAGAGCTATGAGACCTTAAAAAAAGTAGCCCTTGATTCTGATAAAGAGATGATATGTTAGCTCACTTACCAGCTGGTTCTGCAGCACTCATTGATTAACCTAGGTAGCTAGAATCATTATTTATTCAACAATGTTTATCGAGTGGCTACTTTGCACTAGGTACTCTTTTGGTCATGAGGGGTGATAGAGCAGGAGAGCCCCCCTCCCAAAAAAATGTTCTAGAGGCTAACACGGAATACTTACTAAAATTTGATGAAAAAATGGACATAGGAAGAACTCTCAGTTGTTTAGTTGCAGTTAGATGAGATGATTGGGCGCAGAAGGCAACGTGGGAAGGCAGGTGATGAGGTGTAGAGTTGCAGTATGGGCTGCAGTTCAGGGGAACTCGGGGAAGAGTTGAGGATGTTTTTGTAGTTAATAACTGTAAGGTCATTTAAAGGAGTCCCAAGGAGAGGTTGGCCAGTGCTGAATTGGGAAGAAAAGATGAATTGAGCAGCAATAAACAAGAATTGACTAAAATTTGATGTTTTTGGAGCCCGATGTGCTGGTGAGAAGGATGTTGTAAAATGATGATTGAGGTCTATACTCAGCCACTGGGTTTATGAAGGGAGGAGTTTGAGATGTAGGAAAGGGGGAAAGAGTAACATTAGCAGAGAACGACTATGTTCTCTGGTATGTAGTCTTTTCTGTTCTGGAAAAAAAGGTGTTAATTCTAAAACTTGACTATTTCCCCGTCGGAATGAAAATAGGGGAAAGAAAGATGTGACTGGGAATAAAGAAAAGATAGTGGTTTCATTTCAGCTCTGAGGGTGGGAGTTGTGATGAGGGGCCCTGAGGGCTGTAGTGATGATGATGTAGTCGCGAAGTTCAGGAGGAACTTGAGTGCCCCTTTACTTGAATGGCCGGCCTGTTTTAGGATGTATTGATTTTTTAAAAACATTGTAATTTTGAAGAGTCTTAGTTCTTACAGTAGGTGCTTCTTAAACTCTAATGAAGTGTATGAATCACCTGGGATTTGTTATAATGCAGCTCCTGATTGATCCGTCTGGGCAGGACCTGAGGTCAGCTTTACCACTGAGCTCTGCGGTGCTGCCAGAGCCGCAGTTTCCATGGTGCACAATTCTCCTTAGTCTCCTAAGAGGAATTTTAAAAATAACCCCAGAGAGTTTTGTTGATGGCCTTCAGGTAGACTGTGAGTAGCCAGCAGGGCTAATGTCACGTTCTAAAACTCCAGGGTGCTTTATTGAACAGATTCCTGGACTTAAATGCCAGAGATTTGATTTGAGGTTTAGAAAAAGGTCCAGAAAACCTTAGGGTATAACCAATACTCCAGATAGTTCTGCAGTGTTGGGATTTTGATTGGAACTGCAGGAAAACTATATTATCTTAGGGGGGATTGGAATATTGACACTATTGAGTATTCTTTTCCAGGAGTATGACATGGCTCTCAGTGGAGTTTTTCTTCAGTTAGGACCTACAACTTTTTAAGTTTAGTCACATGTATTTTATGTTATATTGTAAATTGATTAACCTTTTCAGCAATGTAAAAAAAAAAAGCTTGTTTTGACTAACCTGATTTTGGGGGAAGATCATATGCCTTTGGGCATGTGTGCTTATCACTTAGGCCTAGGAACCAAAGATAAAAGGGTTTTGCAGTCTGGTATATTTTTAATGAATTAGTTCTCACAAATGTAGGTAAGTCAGATCAGTAGAGAAAAACATTTAAGTTATAAAAGTTAGAATTAACCAGAAACATGTAAGGTTTTTGTTGAAAGAAACCCAGAGTTGTCCGCTTTTCTTTTGTATCCGTGAGAAACCTGACATAACAGTTTCAAAGATGGGTCAAGTAATTTTTAGACTATGTTAATAATTTTAGAAATATTAACATCTACAGAGCGTCACCAATGGAGAAAATAACAGATTTTTCTTAGCTTCCTTTCTATAGAATAAAAATAATTTTTCTCTGAAGGCAGTTTGTTCTTAGGAAAACTATGACCATGTTCTTTCATAGGAATGACTTGTTTCTTACAGTAGTTTACAAGTGTATCACTTCCGATGGGAAGTTCCAGTGGATACCTGGAATTCTCTGACTCAATTTCATCGTGATTATCATTAACCAAAAAGTGCACATAACTATTATGTTATATTCTCATATAAACCTATATATCCTAAATATCCACAGCTGCATGAGAGAAGTATGGTCTGGGCGTTGAAGCTTTTAAGACAAAGATTGTGAGTTTTCTTTTTTTTAAAATGGGACTTGTTCTGGGTGAAATTTTAAATGTCTTACATACTGTGCTGACACAGATAAAATACCATGATAACATTATCAAATTATTTTATGTTGACATGTTTTGATAGAGGTTTCTAGTTTGTCTAGAGAATTTTATCCTCCATTAATAACTTTAATGTGCTTAACATTTCTGAAGTAGACAGGGCAACATTTGTGCTGATAAGGAATCTGACATTAGCAAAGGGCAGGTATCCTTAGAAGGCAGTTACATAGACAGTTTATGTTTTATATACAGATACTCTTTTATCTATAAAACACACACACATCACACGTGACCAGAATTTGGGAAGATTTCTGTTTGTTGTATATTTCAATACAGATACTAAAAATAAACTTTTTGATGGCATATTTCTTTCAGAATCTGATGAAAGTTATAGAGACCCTTTCCCTAGGAAAATTTGCACACAAATCCCGCATGTGGTTCCAGTGGCTACAAAGACTTTATGTAAATACCCTTGCCTTCTAGTCTTTGATTCCGCATAATGTTTATGATTTTAAAATGGTATTTAATATTTTACATTTTAGGGCGGTGCCTCAGTGAGTAGGGCACTGGCCCCATATTCAAGGGTGGTGGGTTCAAACCCGGCCGTGGTCAAACAGCAACGAAAAATCGCTGGGCATTGTGGTGGGTGCCTATAGCCCCAGCTACTTGGGAGGCTGAGGCAAGAGAATTGCCTAGGCCCAAGAGCTGGAGGTTGCTGTGAGCTGTGAGGCCACGGCACTGTACCAAGGGCGACAAAGTGAGACTCTGTCTCTAAAAAATAAATAAATAAATCCTAAAATTATCTTAAAAAAATTTTTTTTTTTTTACATTTTAGTTACTTAGATATTTTTCATATTGGTATAGCTATTGATAATCAGCATGAATATATAGGAAAGTAAACATGTATAAAGAATTTGTTTCTACGTTGTGGCGGGCGCCTGTAGTCCCAGCTGCTCGGGAGGCTGAGGCAAGAGAATCACGTAAGCCCAAGAGTTAGAGGTTGCTGTGAGCAGTGTGACGCCACGGCACTCTACCCGAGGGCGGTACAGTGAGACTCTGTCTCTACAAAAAAAAAAAAAAAAAAAAAAAAGAATTTGTTTCTAACCCATGTATAGGTACTTGGTGGAGATTCTGGTCCTGATTCAAATGTGTGTATATATGAAAGAATTTTATGTATAAGTTTTATCTTAATTTGGCCATTCTATCAAAAGTGCATAAAATATTTGTGAGACTGTGTCTAGACTTATCTCCGAGTGTGAGAAGAATCTGGCCAGCTCTTTCCTGCCGATGTGCTGTGGTTATGCTGGTCTGCCATTATGAATGGGCTGCAGGTGTGCCAAGATGTTTTCCTCTTGGCCCTCAAAGTGTCTGGCAGCTCAGTTTGAAAGCACACTTCTTCATCGACACAGTACACAGTTTGGAAAACAACAATAATACTGGATGGTTTTCCATTAATAGGATACTTACAGATTTAGTTGATGGATGTTAAGGACAAGGAATGACGGAGGTTGGTGAGAAGGGTCTGCTATATTCTGACAGGCCTAATAGGGAAACAAACTTGAGTTCTCTTTGAAAGGGAGAAGCAGGGCAAACCAGTACTCTTCAGTTGGAAAGTCTTTGTCTTTTGAAACGTTGTAGAGCATGCTTTTCTTTGTGTTTACACAGAATGTGTTAGTACATATCTGTTTTCTGAGCCAAGGTTTTGGTATAAGGCCTTGAAGTAATAGTGGCTCTCTGGTGGCACTCGTTCTGTGCTGAGACTTTTCTCTGTAGTCCTCTCCTCCCTCCTGAAGTAATTACAGAAGGCGCTGTGTTTACTTGGCATACTTGAGATTGTTACACAAAGTGCGGGCATGAGCACCGACATGTCAGGGCGAGTGCAGTGATAGAGGATACTGTCAGGAAGAGATAATATATCCCATGCAGTGCACTCGGTGTGTTCTGTGACTTAAAAAAAATGTTTATCCTTATTTGGGTTGGACAACATGAAAGTACTGTTTCCTAACCTCCTCATGTACATTCGGTAATACACTTTAGTGGCTTTTTGGCTAGCCTTAGACCATGATGTATAATTTGAATTGTACTTCAGTGAACCTAGATACTGAAATAGAGTTGTGTGTGCTTGTTTAGTGTCAGCGTAGCTTAATTTCCAGGTGTTCAAAAAAATGGGCTTTTCATTTTGCCTTCTATGATCATTTCATGTTAATATTTTAAAATAGAAGGGTTTAAACTATAGCTGTCTTCAAAACATTGAAAGGAGCCATTTTTATTTAATAAAACTAGAATTTGTATTACAGAGTAAGCACCAAAAATTAAAACATCAAGCTCATATGTTAATTGCTTTAGATTGTATGTAAGTAGCTAAACGTAATATTGCTTTTAAGGTTCCTAATGTAATAATACCTTTAAAGGTTACACATACCAAAGTATCTAAAGAAGTAGTATTGGAATATATCTAAATTTATTAAAAACAAATTATATCATGTAAAGAAGTTTTTGGAGGATGAGTATATTTTAAAAGTTTAGCAAACCTTTTCTTTCAGTGTGTTTCAAAATAGTCCCTTTTTTTAATGAAGTTTTTTTCTCACTCCACTTAATAGCAATTTTCTTTTTTTTTTTTTTCCTCTGTAGAGACAGAGTCCCACTTTATGGCCCTCTGCAGAGTGCCGTGGCCTCACACAGCTCACAGCAACCTCCAACTCCTGGGCCCAAGCGATTCTCTTGCCCCAGCCTTCCGAGTAGCTGGGACCACAGGCGCCCGCCACAACGCCCAGCCACCTTTTGGTTGCAGTTTGGCCGGGGCCGGGCCTAGAACCCGCCACCCTCGGTATATGGGGCCGGCGCCCTACCAACTGAGCCACAGGCGCCGCCCAGTAGCAATTTTCTAACATAAGATGGAGTTAGCACATTCTGGGGTATACAGTGAACTTGTCTTCTTCTTTTACCTGGAGTTAGTGTTTTACCTATTTGTTTATTCCCCTACAGTCTCTGAGTGATGGATCTATTCACAAATTCTGTCTCTATAATCAGGCTTCTTAGTCTTTATTGTAGACAATGATGTTAAATTATTTAAATATTATGTATTTTTAAACTTTTAAAACCTGAACTTCTTACCAGGTCAACTTATCTCTTGATTGAAGGCAGGCCTAATTCTAGGCACCCAAGTGAGAAACTAGAGATTCACCTTCCATCTTGTATCTGTGGATTATCTTAGTATCTATTTTGTGGACTATAGAAGTAGCTATATGTGTATATTAATGTTATAAGTAATACAGAAATAACTTGTCATTATAAATAATCAAATGTGGTAGATATGGCAAAAGTTCTTCACTCATACCTACTACCACTCCCTCTTACTAGGCTTCATGTATCTTTTTGTGACCTTTTTAATTTGTCTTCCATTTCTGACCTTGACTATTTATCAGTCTGTTCAAACAATGCTTGCTAATCTTTTTTTTTTTTTTTGAGACAGAGTCTCGCTTGGTAGCCCTGAGTAGACTGCCATGGTGTCATACATCATAGCTTTAAAGCTGCCTCAAACTCGAGCTCAAGTGATCCTTTTGCCTTTGTTTCCTGACTAGCAGGACTGTAGACGCCTGACATCTGGATAATTTTTCTATTTTTAGTAGAGACCAGATCTTGCTCTTGCTCAGGCTGGTCTGGAACTCCTGAGCTCAGGCAATCCACCTGCCTCAGCCTCCCCGAATGCTGGAATTAAAGGTATGAGCCACCACTCCTGGCCACTAATCATCTTTTTAATTCTTGCCTTGTTTTGAACTGCTTAAGGTTCTCTTACTTCCATTTTATTTATTGCCCTCTATTAACTGGAAGTCATATACACTTTTTCCAGTCTTTTTGTAGGGGTTTAACACAATTAAGACTAAAGTTAATAACTGTGCCTCACAAATACAGTCACCATAGAAAGCTCTCCTATCACTACCATTTTTCTGAGAGGATATGACATTCTTATGATATGGTGTATGATACTTTTGTTTGGGATTTTACATCTGTCTTTTTAAAATTCACAAATTAGACATTGTGCTTATTGTTTTAAAAGTCAGTATTTAATAAAACTAGTTTTTTATTCATGTTTAGACGGTCTTTTTTTGTCTTCCTTTTTATGTCAGTAGGAAGGTCTTGTATGACCTTCCTTCTAGGCTTGGTAATTTTAGATCTGATACACCCTTCTGTGCTGAAGGTTGTTTTTTATTAGCCTGAGAAGTTTTCATTTTACCTTAATTCTAGAAAGTTTTGCTGGGTATAGAATTCTATGTAGATGGTTATTTTCTTTTAACATTTTGAAGATACCTTTTCACTGCCTTCCTTTTGCTGGTGAGAAGTTGGTAGTCATTCTAATTGCATTTATGCATAATTTGCCTATTTTCACCAATGGCTTTGTTGTCTTATCTTTGTGCTATATAGTTTCACTGTGATGTTATAAATGAGGTTTTCTGTTTATTCTAATTGAGTTCTTTGATGTTTGAATTTGATGATTGGTGTCTTTCATCAGTTCTGGAAAATTCTCAACCATCTATTCTCATGCCTCTTCCTGTTTCTCTTAGACAATTGTTGTATGTTAAATTTTCTCACCTGTCCTCCAAGTCTCCTAACCCTTCTTCCCTGTTCTCTGCTTTTGACCCTCTGTGCCCTGTTTTTGGAGTAAGTGAGCCTCTGCTGCATCCAGATGCACTTTCAGCTCTCTCCCTTCAGCTCCTCTCTCCCCTCAGCTCCTCCTGCCCCTCAGCTCCTCTCTCCCTAGCTCTCTCCCCTCAGCTCCTCTCTCTCCCCTCAGCTCCTCTCTGCCCTTAGCTCCTCTCTGCCCTCAGCTCCTCCCTCCCCTCAGCTCCTCCCTCCCCTCAGCTCTCTCTCTTCAGCTGTGCTTTGTCTGCTTTCCTGTTTTCCACTGAGTTTCTGGTTTCAGTTAGACTGTACTTTTCATATGAGAAGTTAAATTTGTATAATAAAATCAGCCAATTATTTTGGTCTTGTCAGTTTTGATAGTCTCCATTCTTTATACTCTGAATTAAAAGTTTATATTCTGGGTTTGATAATTCTGATATTTTTGGTTTTCAAGTCTCATTTTGTAGGTGGGTGTTTTCTTTTTTGTTCATAGTGACTGGTTTCTTGAATGGCCTTGACTTCCTACCTCATTTTAAAAAATTTGTTTATTATGTAGCTCACATTTCTTAAAATCTCACTGGCTGGGGTTTTTCTTTTTTGGGGGGGGGACCTCAGTTTCTTTCTCTAGAGAGAATTTTTGGTTTGTCTCTGCCGTACTCATAGGCATATACCTGAGGCTACTTTAAATTGTTGGCTTAAGGTTTTATTTATTTATTTATTTTATTATATGGGTAGTTGAATCACAAATTATTGAGAATTAGGATCATACTTAGAAAGTTTTGGGAGATTCTTCCACTTCATTCAGAATTAGGGCATACATGCTTTTAGCTGAGGGGAGGGAGGAGCTGAGGGCTTTGTGGGTCCAGGCTGCAAGCTGTGGTTCCAGTGCCATCTCCTTACCCTTCTCACTGTTGGCCTTTGGCTCCTATGCAGCTTTCGTATTGATGTTTTCTTCTTGTTTCTGTCTTGAATTCTCTTGATATGCCATCATGATTATTTTATGTAGAATTTTAAGGACTGAGGTACCTGGAAAGGTTTTTCTGAACCTGTAGTCTGCCGGTTGCTAGAAACAGAAATTGTAATTTAAGTTTTAACATGTTCAAATTTATTAGTTTACATCATTTTGAATTTTTTGTATCAAAGTAAGAAATTCTTCTCTACTTCAAAGTTATGCAAACATTCTCCAGTATTTTCTTTTAAAACTTTGAATGTTGGCTCGGTGCCTGTGGCTCAAGCGGCTAAGGTGCCAGCCGTATGCACTGGAGCTGGCGGGTTCAAATCCAGCCTGGGCCTGCCAAATAACAATGACAACTACAACCAGAAAAAATAGCCAGGCATTGTGGCGGGTGCCTGCAATCCCAGCTAATTGGGAGGCTGAGGCAAGAGAATCACTTAAGGCCAAGAGTTGGAGATTGCTGTGAGCTGTGACGTCATAGCACTCCACTCAGGATGACAGCTTGGGACTATGTCCATAAATAAATAAATAAAACTTTGAATGTTTAACTTTTAATATTTATGTCTTTCAGCCATCTGGAATTAATTTTTGATGTGTTTTGAGATAAAGATCAAACTCCCGTATCCACTCCAGTTGCAGCAAAATGAAGTTGACTATCTTATCCTTTCTCCAGCCATCTGCATTGTCTTGGTCTCACACATACAAACAGGAGGCTCTGAGTTCACTCTATTATTCCATGGTCCTTCGTTTACCTGTATGCCATTACCATATAATCTTATCAAGGTTTATAATCTTGATAATTGGTGAAGTAACTAATCCTACTTCATCTTATTCTCCTCCCTTTAATTGGTACAAAAAAACCTATATAATGAGTATAATTGGGGAGTTTGGAAAACACTCATACTATTGTCACTATAATCCATTATTTTATTTCATTTCATTTAAAAATTATCTTGGGTGGCGCCTGTGGCTCAAGGAGTAGAGCGCCAGTCCCATATGCCAGAGGTGGTGGGTTCAAACCCAGCCCCGGCCAAAAACCACAAAAAAAAAAGAATAAAAAAAAAAATCATCTTATTACTTTTTTAAAAATTAAATCATAGCTGTGTACATTAATGCAATCATGGGGCACCATACACTGGTTTTATAGGCTGTTTGACACATTTTAATCACACTGGTTAACATAGCCTTCCTGGCATTTTCTTAGTTACTGTGTTAAGACATTTACATTCTATATTTACTAAGTTTCACATGTACCCTTGTAAGATGCACCGCAGGTGTAATCCCACCAATCACCCTCCCTCTGCCCAACCTCCCCCCTCCCTCCCCTCCCTCTCCCCCTTCGTCATATTCTTAGGTTATAACTGGGTTATAGCTTTCCTATGAAAGCCATAAATTAGTTTCATAGTAGGGCTGAGTACATTGGATACCTTTTCTTCCATTCTTGAGATACTTTACTAAGAAAAATATGTTCGAGCTCCATCCATGTAAACATGAAAGAGGTAAAGTCTCCATCTTTCTTTAAGGCTGCATAATATTCCATGGTGTACATATACCACAATTTATTGATCCATTTGTGGATCGATGGGCACTTGGGCTTTTTCCATGACTTAGCAATTGTGAATTGGGCTGCAATAAACATTCTGGTACAAATATCTTTGTTATAATGTGATTTTTGGTCTTCTGGGTATATGCCTAGTAGAGGAATTATAGGATTGAATGGCAGATCTATTTTTAGATCTCTAAGTGTTCTCCAAACATCTTTCCAAAAGGAATGTATTAATTTGCATTCCCACCAGGAGTGTAGAAGTGTTCCCTTTTCTTCACATCCACGCCAACATCTCTGGTCATGGGATTTTGTGATATGGGCTAATCTTACTGGAGTTAGGTGGTATCTCAAGGTAGTTTCAATTTGCATTTCTCTGATGATTAAAGATGATGAGCATTTTTTCATATGTCTGTAGGCTGTGCGCCTGTCTTCAGAGAAGTTTCTCTTCAAGTCCCTTGCCCAGCCTGCGATGGGGTTCCTTGTTCTTTTCTTGCTTATATGTTTGAGTTCTCTGTGGATTCTGGTTATTAAACGTTTGTTGGAGACATAACCTGCAAATATCTTCTCCCATGTTTGCTTGCTTTACTTACTGTATTCTTGGCTGTGCAGAAGCTTTTTAGTTTGATCAGGCCCCAGTAGTGTATTTTTGAAGCTGCTTCAATTGTCTGGGGAGGTCCTCCTCATAAAATACTCGCCCAGACTGATTTCTTCAAGGGTTTTCCCTGTACACTTCTCTAGTATTTTTATAGTTTCATGTCTTAAGTTTAATCCAGTGAGAGTCTATCTTAGTTAATGGTGAAAGATGTGGATCCAGTTTCAGTCTTCTACGGGTTGCTAGCCAGTTCACCCAGCACCATTTGTTAAATAGGGAATCTTTTCCCCACTGAATGTTTTTAATTGGCTTGTCAAAGATCAAATAATGGTAAGTAGCTGGATTCATCTCTTGGTTCTCTGTTCCAGACATCTACTTCTCTGTTTTTGTGCCAGTACCATGCTGTTTTGATCACTATTGATTTGTAGTATAGTCTGAGGTCTGGTAGCATGATTCCTCCTGCTTTGTTTTTATTTCTGAGTAATGTCTTGGCTATTCGAGGTTTTTTCTGATTTCCATATGAAGCGAAGTATAGTTTTTTCAAGATCTATGAAGTATGACAGTGGAGCTTTAATAGGGATTGCATTAAAATTATATATTGCTTTGGGTAGTATGGACATTTTAACAATGTTGATTCTTCCCAGCCATGAGCATGGTATGTTTTTCCATTTGTTAACATTTTCAACTATTTCTTTTCTTAAGAGTTTCATAGTTCTCTTTATAGAGATCTTTCACGTCCTTTGTTAGATAAACTCCCAAATATTTCATCTTCTTTGGCACTACTGTGAATGGAATAGAGTCCTTGACTGTTTTTTCAGCTCGACTATTGTTGGTATATATAAAGGCTACCGATTTATGAATGTTGATTTTGTAACCTGAGACTCTGCTGTATTCCTTGATCACGTCTACAAGTTTTATAATCCGTGGTATTTTCCAGATATACAATCATATCATCTGTGAAGAGCGAAAGTTTGATCTCTTCTGACCCTATATAGATACCCTTGATTGCCTTTTCTTTCTTAATTGTGGTGGCTAAATCTTCCATTACGATGTTAAAGAGCAGTGGAGACAATGGGCAGCCTTGTCTGGTTCCTGATCTGAGTGGAAATGATTTCAATTTAACTCCATTCAATACGATATTGGCTGTGGGTTTGCTGTAGATGGCCTCTATCGGTTTAAGAAATGTCCCTTGTATACCAGTTTTCTTAAGTGTTCTGATCATGAAGGGATGCTGGATATTATCAAAAGCTTTTTCTGCATCAATTGAGAGAATCATATGGTTTATTTTTTAATTTGTTTATGTGCTGAATTATACTTATAGATTTACGTATATTGAACCAGCCTTGAGACCCTGGGATAAAACCAATTTGGTCATGATGTATAATTTGTTTGATATGTTGCTGGATTCTGTTTGTTAGGATCTTGTTGAATATTTTTGCATCTATATTCATTAGTGATATTGGTCTATAATTTTTTTTCCTGTTGGGTCTTTTCCTGGTTTGGGGATCAGGGTGATGTTTGCTTCATAGCACATGTTGGGCAGTCTTTCTTCTTTTTCTACATTTTGGAACAGGTTGAGTAATATAGGTAGTAATTCCTCTTTAAAGTTTTGGTAGAATTCTGACGTGAACCCATCTGGTCCTGGGCTTTTATTTTTAGGGAGGTTTTGTATGGTTGATGCTATTTCAGAACTTGATATGGGTCTGTTCAACATTTCCACTTGATTCTGGCTGAGTCTTGGAAGGTGACATGGTTCCAAGTATTGGTCAATTTCCTTCAGATTTTCATATTTTTGAGAATAAAGTTTCTTGTAATATTCATTAAGGATTTTTTGAATTTCTGAGGAGTCTGATGTTATTTCATCTTTGTCGTTTCTGATTGATGAGATTAGAGATTTTACTCTTTTTTTCCTGGTTAGGTTAGCCAAAGGTTTATTTATTTTATTGACCTTTTCAAAAAACCAACTTTTGGATATATTGATTTGTTGTATAATTCTTTTGTTTTCCATTTCATTTAATTCTGCTCTAATTTTGGTTATTTCTTTTCTTCTACTGAGTTTGGGGTTGGAATGTTCTTCCTTTTCCAGTTGCTTGAGACATCCCATTAAGTTGTTAACTTCGTCTCTTTCCGTTGTCTTGAGGAAGGCTTGCAGTGCTATAAATTTCCCTCTTAGGACTGCCTTTGCGGTATCCCAGAGGTTCTGATGATTTGTGTCTTCATTGTTATTTTGTTCCAAAAATTTGGCAATTTCCTTCTTAATCTCATCTCTGATCCAGCTATCATTCAGCATAAGGTTATTTAACTGCCATGTTTTTGTATGAGTATGCAGATTCTTGTTGTTACTGAGTTCAACTTTTATTCCATGGTTGTCCGAACAGATGCAAGGAATAATTTCTGTTCCTTTAAATTTTCTGAGGTTAGACTTGTGACCTAAGATGTGATCGATTTTGGAGTATGTTCCGTGGGCTGATGAGAAGTATGTGTATTCAGTTTTGTTGGGATGAAATGTTCTGTAGATGTTTACTAAATCCAAATGTTGGATGGTTAGGTTTAAATCTAAAATTTCTTTGCTCAGCTTCTTATTGGAGGATCTATCCAACGCTGCCAAAGCAATGTTGAAATCTCCAACTATTATGGAGCTGGAGGAAATCAAATTGCTCATGTCTGTTAAGAGTTTCTCTTACAAATTGAGGTGCATTCTGGTTGGGTGCATAGATATTAATAATTGGAATCTCATCATATCGCGTATTACCCTTAACAAATATGAAGTGACCATTCTGATCCTTCCTTACTTTTGTTGGTTTAAAGCCTATTGTATCTGCAAATAGAATTGCAACACCTGCTTTTCTCTGATTACTATTTGCCCGAAATATGGATGACCATCCTTTCACCCTGAGTCTGTATTTGTCTTTTAAGGTAAGATGTGACTCTTGTATGCAGCAAATATCTGGCCTGAGTTTTTGTATCCAGTCAGCTAACTTGTGCCTCTTTAGATGACAGTTTAAGCTGTTCACGTTAATGGAGAATATTGATAAGTCTGGTAAAAGTTTGGGTATAGAGTTTTTCGAAAGTCCAGTGGACATTTTTAATCCTTTCGCCCACTTTGTAAGTTGGAGTTTGATCAAAAGTTTCTGAGTGAGTTTACTTTTGTCGTAGAGGATTGGGCTGGTCATTATGGAGGATAGGTCTGAGAATATCCTGAAGAGCTGGTTTGGTTATGGCAAATTTCTTCAACATATGAATGTCATTAAAGTATTTAATTTCTCCATCATAAATGAAACTCAGTTTAGCTGGATACAGGTGCTGGGGTTGAAAGTTATTTTGCTTTAGGAGATTAAAAGTCTATGATCACCCTCTTCTGGCTTGAAAAGTTTCAGCAGAGAGATGTGCAGTCATTGTAATATTCTTCCCTTTGTAGGTAATAGATTTCTTTTGTCTGGCTGCTTTCAGAATTTTCTCCTTCATATTAACTTTAGTGAAGTTAATTATGATATGCCTGGGGGATGTCTTATTGGGATTGAGTCGTGCTGGGGTTCTGAAACTGTCTGCTATCTGAATTTCAGAATCTCTTGGCATGTCTGGAAAATTCTGTTTCATAATTTCATGGAGAAGGGCCTCTGTGCTTAGCAAGGCCACTTCATCAGTTTCAGGGATTCCAATGAGGTGGATATTAGCCTTCTTAGAATTATCCCAGAGCTCTCTAAGAGAATGATCTGTTTTTGCTCTCCATTTCTCTTCCTGTTTGAGAGTTTGGGAACGTTCAACGGCTTTGTCTTCAGTGTCAGAAATCCTTTCTTCTGCTTGCTCCACTCTGTTACTGAGGGATTCTACTGTATTTTTCAAATCTTTGAGGGCTGCAAATTCTTGTTTCAGTGCGTCAAAATCTTTGGTGGTTTTGTCTTTAAATTCATTAAATTCTTGAGACAACTTGAATTTCTCCTCCAATTTCTAATTCCGACTTTTGAATTGCTGCTTGAATTTCTAATTCCAAATTTTCCTCCATTTTATTAATCTTGTTTGCAATCCATTCTGAATTCGATTTCTGACATCTCGGCCAACTGTTTATGAATGGGATCTTCAGTTTAATCTGCCATATCTTTCCTTCTGGGGGTTGATCTATTCTGGTTATTCATATTACCAGAGTTTTTCCACTGATTCCGCCCCATGATTGTTTTACACCGTTTGATTTTTTCCCTGGAGCTTTGTCGAGGACACGTACAGTGCTATGGCCTGAGACACTGGGGCCCTGTTTGGTGTGGTGGGGCTAAGTGGTTTTTTCTTATTTTCAGTTGGTTTCTGTTCGACCCTAGTGAAACAGTTACTCTGGGTTGAAGTCTCAGCTTTGAGAAATATTAGCAATTAAGTCCCCCTGCCCCCCACAGGCAACAATTGGAAAAGGAAAATCAAAGTTTCCTACAACACACCCAGGGCACCACCTGAATAGTCTTTGGGCGATTCGCTCAGTTCAAAGGTCCAAATCAATTTTCTCAGTGAGCACCTGTCTCAGGTGGGCTAGTTTAAAAGGTCTCTGGCAACTGGCTCACAGGGGTCTGGTGACTACTCTGATATGGCTTGTTCCAGTGCTCCGTGGAGTCAGCAGGAGCCACCCAGCAAATAGATCAGTCTGAGAAGGTTGATGCCTCCTTCCCCACCTTGCACCTCTGTCACACCCAGCCACTGATAGCCCCGCAGTTGGCTGACCCAATTGCCTGTAGTGAACAGATACTCCAGGGGTTTTCACCTGCCTGAATCACAAGGAAGTCTATTTCTGTTCAGCCAGGCCACTGCGCTCTGCCTCTACCTAGCAGGAGGAAGTGAGGCCTGACAACCTCGGGTGCTTGATGAAGGCTGGTGGGTGTTCACTCAGTTCTAGCACCACGCCTGATTGGTGTTACTGACAGAACAGAACAAACAACTTTGCAGGAATTTGTTTCTGTCCCTGCTAAATTCCCCTGCAGAAGAGAAAGTGTTTTGAATTCCCAGAGCTGCACCTCAGGCCCTGTCTTCGCTCCTTCGGGTTTGTATTCGGTTACCTGGGAGTTCTAGCCTCCTGTCTTCCTTTGTCTATAGGGTGACGATCCCCTGAGGGCCGGGTGCAAATTAGGCTCAGTAAAGCGGTCCTCTGGGTCAGCCCCTCCCTGGGAACTTTGTTTCTAGTCCCTGCACTCCACCCAGGTCAGTACCGCCTCAGGTAAACCATTTACTCACGGGGCCTGTGTTTCTGTCCCAGATTTGTCCCGTGGTTTTTGCCACCTGAGTAGATGCCTGGCCTGCTCTGGTTGCCCAGGGAGACAGGGTGTGGTTTCAGAATTTGCTGGAGTGAGCCCTATTGTTGCTAAAAGATGGCTGCTGCTCTGCACCTCAGGGCACTGCTGCTCCGGTGTGGTTCCCTCTCAGCTGACCGTCCTCTCCTCACTCCCGTGCCCCAGAGTCAGCACTGACCAGCTGCAGTTTAGGCACTGTCCACACCCCTCCAGAAATCACCCATGAATCTGGACTCTTGGGAGACAGCCTCCAGACCTCAGAGTGAGAGTGAAGGAGAGTGCTGGGAGCTCAGAGTTGCAGGTAGAGAATATATACAGTTTTATGCCTGGCAGGAGAATGCTGTGACACCCTAGTAGGGGAGGTGGGTCCAGTTTTTAGAGGGTCTCTCCCATGGAGTGTAGTGGGAGGACCTTTGAACTCTTCTTGTCTGTTTGTGGGGCACTCGGAGCTGTTCTCATGGGGGAGGGGGCTCCCGTCTGCTTGGTGATGGATTTTGTACCTTTTGTTTGTATCCTTGGGGTTGTAGCTATCCTCAGTGGGGTTGATGTGCATTCTTCATCCTTCTCTCTTGGTGCAGCCCAAATCCACCAGTTTACTTGCTAAATTTCTGTCCTTTAACTCTCCTTCTGGACGGGAGCCTCTGTGGAATGCTGGCTTCAGTCAGCCATCTTGTCTCCTCCCCAACCTCATCATCTTCTTAAATCTTTGAGCTTCTTTGTGACTCTTAGATAAATTAGTATAAGTTAAACTATTAGGATTTTGATTGGAAGTACATTGAATTCATTGAATAATTTCTTGGAAAATTTAAAACTTTATAATGTGGAGCCACCTTTTTCACATATATAACTAAGTTTTAATATCTTTTGTTAAAATTTGATAATTCCTTTACAAAGCTCTCCTGTATCTTGCATTCCATTTAATCCTGTGTACTTTTTTTTTTTTTTTTTTTTTTTTTTGAGGCAGGGTCTCACTGTCACCGAGACTGGAGTGGAATGGTACAATCATTGTTTACTGTAACCTGGAACTCGGGGGCTCTAGCTATCTTTCTGTCTGAGCTTCCCAAGTAGTTGGGACTATAGGCAAGTGCCACTATACCTGGATAGTTTCTTAAATTTTTTATAGAGACAGAGGTCTCATCTTATTGTCCAGGCTGTTCTCAAACTTCTGCCTTCAAGCAGTCCTCCCTTGGTGGCCTCTCAAAATGCTGGGATTATAGGTGTGAGCCATTGTACCCAGACCCTTTTTAAAAATTGCTATTATACATGCTAGCGATGTATAAAATACTATTATACATAGTATAGTTGTTTCACTTTCTCGTGTTGACTCTTACCGAGAAGTGCAGCTACAAGAGAATTACTTTCTGAGACATTTCTCATGATTACAAACCTTTGCTTGCTTCATGATCATCTGTGGTTCCCTGATTTCCTGTAGGGTAAAGTTCAAATTTAAGAGGATAAATTTAGTGGTCCTTCATGATTAGAACCAAGCCTTCATCTTAGCATGTCTCATCTCCCATAACTTCGTATTTTCAGAGCTGTGCTTCAGCTGTATGGGGCTAGGTTCAATTCCTTGGATATATGTTAAGTTTTTAAAAAATAGTATTGAGATATAACTTACATGTTATAAAATTCACCTTTTAAAAATGTGCAACTTTGTGATTTTTAGTGTATTCACTATGTTGTGAACCACTACCATTGTCTAATTCTAGAACATTTTCTGCAACCCCAAAAGAAAGCCTCATTAGCAGTCATTCTGATTCCCTCCTCCCCACTGCAGACTCCTACCACTTGTGGTAGGTTTGCTGTCTCTATGGATCTGCCTACTCTGAGCACTTAATATAAATGTGATCATATGATAATGTGGCCTTTTGTGTCTGGCTTCTGTCACTTTGCATGTTTTCAAGTTTCATCAATGTTTTAGCATATATCAATATTTCATTCTTTATGACTGAATTATATTCCATTACATGGATAATACATTTATCCATTCATTGAGTGACATTTGGGTTGTTCCTACCTCTTGGCTATTATGTATAGTGATGTACAAGCTTTTGTATGAATACGTATTTTAAATTCTGCTGGGCATGTGTCTAAGTATATTTTCTGAGTCATATGGTGGCTCTGTGTTTAACTTTTTGAGGACTTGCTAAACTTTTCAACAGTGGCTACACAATTTTGCATTCATACCAGCAATTTATGAGAGTTCCCAATTTTTCACATCTTTGCCAACAATTTGTCTGTTGTTTTGTTCATGGCCAACCTAGTAGGTGTGAAATGGTTTTTCACTGTGGTATGACTGATGATGTCAAGCATCTTTTCATGTGCTTTTTGGCTATTTATATATCTTTGTTTGGAGAAAATGCTATTAAATTCTTTTGCTCATTGTAAAATTGGGTTGTCCTTTTATTGTTCAGTAGTAAGAGTTCTTTATAGATTCTGGAGATGAGATCTTTACTGGAGATAGGATTTACAAATAATCTTCTTCCGTTCATTGGATTATCTTTTTAGTTTTTGATAGTATCCTCGAAAGTTTTAAATTTTGATGATTTCAGTTTATTTTTTCTTTGGTTGTGTGTAAAGCACATGTGGTCATGTCTAAAATATCATTGCCTAGTCCAAAGTCATGAAGATTTACACCTGTGTTTTCTTTCAATAGTTTTATAATTTTAGTTCTTAAATTTAGATATTTGTTCTACTTTGAATTAATGGAGTGTGAAGTAGAGGTCCAGCTTCATTCATTTGCATGCAAATATACACTTGTCTCAGCACCATTTTTTGAAAAGACTAGCCTTTCCTCATTAAATTGTGTTGGTACACTATTGAAAATCAATTGATCATCTTTTATACCATTACCACACTGTCTTCATTAGTTTAGAAATCAGGAAGTGTGTATACCCCAACTTTGTTCTTAACTTTTCCTAGTCTATGTAGGACTTTCCTGACATAATGATTTTCCAGTGCTGCTCTGATGTCAGAAGATGTCTGACAGTTTTGTTTTTTTTTTTCCCTAGTGCCTTTCATTCTATGACAAGAGGTTAGTGATGGGTACATTCTTTGGCCCTCAAACACAGTTGATCACTGGTCATAGGAAGAAACAGCCTGTTCTATTTGAAAAACCAACAGTTATTTTACAATACAGAAAGTTTGTGGGAAGAGTGGACAGAGCTGATCAGTATTGTGGATGTCGTGGATTTACAAGGAGGTCCTACAAATGGAGGAAAAAATTATTCTTCTGGCTGATGAAAGCCGCAGCTATGAATAGCTAGCTATATCCTTTACTCATTAGATAAGACGGAAAGTGGAGAAAAAGTCCAGACACACCTTTCTTAAAGGAGAAATCTAATCATTCAGCTTGTGAGCAATGTGAGGAACAAATTCAAGAGGGGAAGACTGTCATCTTTGACACTGAGGAAAGGCTATATGGGAAGGTGCATTTTATAATGCAAAATGAAGAAAAGGTAAGGATTGCATGGTTTGTAGCAGAGGAAATTAGAAAGATGGACGGAGAGAAAGCATTTTTCTACTGTGAGAATCCTGGACTTTATCCTGGAGATTGTTTCAAGAAGTATCACAGTCAAAGAAGT
This sequence comes from Nycticebus coucang, assembly GCF_027406575.1. Classification (NCBI taxonomy): domain Eukaryota; kingdom Metazoa; phylum Chordata; class Mammalia; order Primates; family Lorisidae; genus Nycticebus; species Nycticebus coucang. The sequence continues at coordinate 8,760,227 of NC_069780.1, forward strand.
ATAAACAGAAATAAAAATACAGTAGTTATTTTATGTTATCTAAAATAGATAATAAAATCAGGTGAGTTCATATTTATGTTTTTCTCTTTTATTTATTATTTTTTAGAGACAGAGTCTTTATCGCCTTCAGTAGAGTGTTGTGGCGTCACAGCTCACAGCAACCTCCAACTCCTGGGCTTAGGTGATTCTCTTGCCTCAGCCTCCTGAGTAGCTGGGACTAGAGGCGCTGACCACAACGCTTGGCTATTTTTTGTTGCAGTTTGGCTGGGGCCTGGTTCGAACCTACCACCTTTGGTATATGGGTCTGGCACCCTACTCACTGAGCCACAGGTGCAACCCATATGTTTTTCTCTTTTGAAGTTGTAGGATGATACAAGTAGTCCACCAACCTCTTTCCTGCACAAAATAAATAAGAGCTGGGAGAATGTGGGTGGCAGAAAAATTGGATTGGAAAAGGTTTTAAGATTGTTTGGGATATTTTGGGTTCTGTGTATATTTGCATGAATTTTAGCATCCATTTGTCCAGTCCTGCCAAAAGGGATTTGATAGGTATTTGGAGAGTATTTCAATCCAGTCTTTCAGTCTTTGGATTAGGGATGTCTTTCTATTTATTCAGGTTTTAAATTTCTTTCAATGATGTTTTATATTTTTTGGTATAAAAGTTTTTAAACTATGTTGTTAAATTTATTTTTTCTGATGCTATTGTCAATGAAATTGTTTTATTTCTTTTAGATTGTTCATTAGTGTGTAGAAATACAATTGATTTTTGCATAATCTTTTATGTTGTGATCTGCTGAACTTGTATATTAGCTCTGATTTTCTTTTTTGGTGGGGGGATTCTTTAGGCTTTTCTATGTATAGAATAATGCGTTCTGCAAACAGAGATACTTTTACTGCTTTCTTTTTAAGCTGGATGGTCTTTTAAAATTTTCCTTACCCAAAGTGTCCTTGCCAGAACCTTCCTAGAATCTTATGTACAGTATTGAATAGAAGTGGTGAAAATAGGCATCCTTGATCACAGGGAAAAATCAGTCTTTCACCATTAAGTATAATGTTAGGTATGGGATTTTTGTAGATGCCCTTTCCCACATTGAAAAAGTTTCCTTCTCTTCTTAATTTGTTGAGTGTTGTTATCATGAATGTATGGTAGGTTTTGTCAAATGGTTTTTCTGCATTCATTGACATGATCAAGTGTTTTTCCCACTATTTTATATGCTTTATTATATTGATTTTTTTGTATGTTGAGCTACTCTTGCATTCCTGTTATAAATCTCACTTGGTTATGGTGTTTTTTTTTGTGTGTGTGTTTTTTTTTAATGTTTGATGGATTCAGTTTGCCAGTAGTTGAAGATTTTCACATCTGTTCTTGAGGGGTATTGGTCAGTATTTTCTTAACTGTGATATATTTTTCTGATTTTCATAGGATGAGTGAGGTAGTCTTCCCTACTCTTCTATTTTTTTGAAAGAGTTTCTGAATGATTGCTGTAGATTCTTCTTTAAACATTTCATTGAATTCATTAATGAAGCCATCTGGTCATGGGATTTTCCTTGTTGGAAGTTTTTTGATTAACAACTCAATCTTGTTTAGATCTATTTAAATTTCCTACTTTTTTGGTCAATTTGGTAATTTGTGTCTTTCTGGGAATTTATTGATTTCATCCAGGTTATCTAATTTGTTGGCATAAAGTTCTTCACTGTACAGTTGACTTATATGTAATCCTCTTAATTTCTGTAATGACGATAGATATTTCCTTTTCATTTCTGATTTTAGTAATCTGTCTTTTCTGATTTTCTTGGCCAGTTTAGCAAATAGTTTGCTAGTTTGGGTTTTATTGATTTTTCTCTATTTGTTTTTCTGCTTCACTTATTGCTACCCTATGAAATGATACATTTTTATAATTTCCTTCTTTCTGCTTTGTTTGGATGCAGTCTGTCCCATTTTTTCCTACTTTTTGACATGAGAAGTTAGGTTACTGATCTGAAATCTTTTTTTTTTCCCATACCAGTGTTTGCAGCGATTGTTTTCCCTCTAGGAACTGCTTTCCGCTAAGTGTTGGTCGGCTGCTTTTTCATTTTTGTTCCTCGCAAAGTGTTTTCTTGTTTCCCTTGTGATTTCTTCTTTGCCTCATTGGTTATTTGAATGTTATTCTTTAATTTCTACATATTTGTGAATTTCTCAAGTTTCCATTTGATAACTGATTTCTAATTTAATTGCACTGTTATTGGAGAGTATACTTTGTATTTCAGTATTTTTTTCTTTTTAAATTTGGAGAGTGCTGTTTTATGCTTACTATATGGTCTGTTCTGGCCCTATATTCCCCTGTTGTTGAGGGGAGTGTTCTGTAAGTGTCTGCTAGGTCTAGTTGGTTTACAGTGGTGTTCAAGTTTGATTGTTTGATTGTTCTACCTATGATTCTATTCATTAATAAAAAGTGGAGTATTTAATTCTTCAATCATTATTTTTTGTTGTTTGTTGTTGCAGTTTTTGGCCGGGGCTGGGTTTGAACCTGCCACCTCCGGTATTTGGGGCAGGCACCCTACTCCTTGAGCCACAGGCGCCGCCCTCTTCAACCATTATTTTTTAATTGTTTCTCTCCTGTGTCAGTTTGCTTCATCTATTTTGGGGCTATGTTAAGTGTGTGTGTTTCTAATTATTATGTGTTTTCAATGGATTGACCCTTTTGTCATTATAAAATTTCTTTTCTTGCCTTTTGAAACAGTTTTTGTCTGAAAGGCTAATTCTCTGATATTGGCATATCCACTTCAGCCCCCTTTTTTTGGTAAGGTAAGATGCATCATGATATAGCTTTTAACCATCCTTTTACTTTTAACCTATTTGCGTCTTTAAAATGTTTTTTTAAGAAAGAATTTCTGTCTGTTTATTCTCTTGATGAGCCATAGTTTTTATGTATTACTTTAGTTCTTTAGATATGGTTTATTATTTTTAAACACATTTGTAATAGCTGGTTTAAAGTCTTTAGTAAGTACATGTGGGTTTCCTCAGGGACAGTTTCTGTTGCCTGCTCCTTTTCCTTTCCCTCTATATGCTTTCTTATTTCTTTATGTTTCACAACTTTTGTTGAAAATTGGACATTTTAAGTAAGGTAATGTGGCTACTCTGGGAATCAGATTTCTCTGTCCCCCCCGCCCCCCTCCCCCCAGGATTTTTTGTTGCGGTTGCTGTTTTGTTTATTGACTTCCTTGCCCTAATTCTGAAAATTCTGACCTTTTTTTTCATGTTTTGCCACTGAAGTCTGCTCCGTTAGATTTGTGGTCAGCTAATGATCGGACAGATTTCCTTAAACACCTGAGACCACGTCTTCTAGCTTTTGCTGAGGGTGTGTGCGTACGTTTGGGGCCTTTCTCATTGCTTTCCTGGGCCTGCCGCCTGCCCTGTACCTGTGTGGCCTTTGAGATTCCCAGGAGCTAGAGCTTTTCAAAGCCCGCTGTAGACATCTCATTCTCAGTTTTTTTTTTCTGTATAAATGTTTTGGTCAACCTCTTAGTCTTCCTGGTATCACTGCCCAAGACAGCTGCAGTGCTGTGCTTGCTGCTGACTGTTTTCAACAAATGCTCTGGTGATGGGGCTTTTTGCACAGAGTGAGTTCTGAGTCAGATGAAATAAAGACAAACTACATTTTCTGCTAATTGTGTAGTATGTAATTACTTTGTATTCATTTATGAAAATTATAGTAAAGGTATGGTTATATATATTACTAGATGTTTGCAAGTGAAAGCAGATTTGTCTTACTGGAATTTCTTATGTGCACATGTGCAGAAACCAAGAGATTATAGAGGCAAGGCTAATTTTAAATATCATAGGAACTCTTCTATTTCTTTCTCTAATTTCTCTTTTTCTAACTTTATAAAGGTCATAATAAAATTGGTGTATACTCCATTTTCCTTTTGTTTCTCCTAAATCGTGTTATTCTCATATCCTCCCATTTGTAATTATATACCTAGACTTTACTTTTTTCTTTCTTTCCTTCTGTTTTATTTTCTACTTTGTTGCCCTGGGTAGAGTGCTGTGGCATCATAGCTCGTGACAACCTCAGCCTCTTGGGCTGAAGTGATCCTCTTGCCTCAGCCTCCCGAGTAGCTAGGACTAAAGGCGCCCACCACAATGCCCAGCTATTTTTAGGGATGGAGTCTTGCTCTTGCTCAGGCTGATCTTAAACTCCCAAGCTCAAGTGTTCCACCCGCCTCAGCCTCCCAGAATGTTGGGATTACAGGCGCGAGCCACTGCGCCCAGCTACCTCGACTTTTCTTCTGGTATAACTAACAGGGGTGTGGACTATACAAAATCATTAGAATACGAGATTCCTGTTGGAAGAGATGAAATAAACTTTTGCCTCCATCTTATTTGGTGTGTGTTGTTAAGATTTGCTCTTTACCTTCTTGCTCAGTGTTTAGTTCTTCATCTATAAAATGGGAATGACATGGTAAATGCCTCATGATGTTAGGAGAATTAAATGAGATAATGCGTTCTCTTTCTACCCTGCCCTCCTGACCATTCTTTGTCCAAATGTACTGACTTGTTCTTTGATTCTGGGTAGTGCTTACTCAGACAGTGACTAGCACAAATTTTAGTAATCACTCCTTTAGGAATATTACTACTTTTAAAAGAAACTTGTGGAGTTGTTGCCTTACCCTAAAGTAATGAAGCTCTGATATATCATAGGCTTGTGGTCCTTGAGTAGCATGAACTTTCCTCGGCTCAAAGCTCACAGGCAAATACGTCCTTCTTCCACTTATCCACAAGATGGTTTTCAAATGACATTATTTTCTTTGGCAATGTTTGAAACCAGAAATTGCTGACAGCTTGGTATTTCCTCTATTTTATTGATTTCCATGATGTCTGATGATATAAGCAATTCAGTATGCTTGACCACATGTAATTTTATCCCTTCTGTTCTCTCTTCTTCAACTCCCTAGGAAAACAAACTTGATGGGAGTACATACCACTCCCAGTGAAAGCCCAGTCTTTCATCAGTGTGTGGTGCTGCGTGTGTTGGGACATTGGAGCTATAGGTCTCTAGTACACCATAAACGTTTTCTGTGGCAAGAGACTTACAATGCCTTTGGGGAAATTTCAAGTCTGGATAATCAGACAATTTTCAGTGGTGGTGGCAGCGAGGTTGTAGGTGGCAAGAGAGGAATCACCTAGGAAAAACATACTGTGTTCGTTATTCTTTTTCTTCCCTCTTTCTGATGAATAATTCAAAATTAGAAGAGTTGAAAGAGTAGGGCAGTGAATAACTGTATGACCATCATCTGGAGCCAACTGCTACTGACTTTCCACCAAGCTTTCTTTGTACATTTTTAAGTACTTTAATGAGTGAAGTGACATATCTATAGTTTACTTTCAAATAGTTCATCACTAGTCGGGCCTTGTGGCGGGCGCCTGTAGTCCCTGCTACTTGGGAGGCTGAGGCAAGAAAATCACTTAAGCCCAGGAGTTGGAGGTGGCTGTGAGCTGGGATGCCAGGGCACTCTACCCAGGGTGACAGCTTGAGGTTCTGTCTCAAAAAAAGAAAAAAAATTCAAATAGTTCATCACCAACCCCAAACCTCACATTTTATGGTTGTTTTTATCTCAGCTAAAATTCAGTCAAGGATTATGCATTGCCTTTGGTTGTACAGTCTTTTAAAAATATAGAATAATCCTTCTGTCCTCATTTTTTAAAATCTGTCGTGTGGACCCTGGCTAGTCACGTAGTGCTCTACTTCTAGCTTCATCTGTTGTTTCTTTTCCTGTTTCTTCTTGCCCTTGTATATTTTGTAACTAGAAGAGAGGCCTTGACGTTTAGTAGATGAAAGGTTTTTGACAGGCATCAAACTTCATAGATGATGCTGTTTCCTTCATGCTGTGTCACAGTCAGTGTTAGTGGCCAGCAGATCTCTCCCTTGTAAAGAAATACTGTTTCTTTTGATATTTGGGTACTGTGCGGAATATCCTGTTTCTCATCAACTGTTCATCTAGGATTTTGGCGTACATTGAACTTTGGTGAATCGATTTTTAAATATATTACTCCTCAACCTTTTTTCTCACTCCTCAACCTGGATATTTTTTTTTCCTAATTTCAGTGGCACTGTCCATCATTTTTGAGAATGAGTAACTGGATAAGAAAATGAGTTGAGAACTATGGTTACCGAAAACATTTAATGGCATCTGGTTTTCTTTGACTTCTTCAAAGTTGGATTTTCAGTTCTTTAGAAGTAAGAGTTGGCTCGTTGCCTGTGGCTCAAGCGGCTAAGGCACCAGCCACATACACTTGAGCTGCTGGGTTTGAATCCAGCCCAGGCCCACCAGACAACAATGACGGCTGCAAGCAAAAAATAGCCGGGTGTTGTGGCGGGCGCCTGTAGTTCCAGCTACTTAGGAGGCGGAGGCAGGAGAATCTCTTGAGCCCCAGAGTTGGGGGTTGCTGTGAGCTGTGATGCCTCGGCACTCTACCCAGGGTGACAGTTTGAGGTGCTGTCTCAAAAAAAAAAAAGAAAGAAAGAAAGAAAGAGTACTGATTAGGCGCTGAATGATATCAAATTTGCATAATTTGAATGTGAGTTATGCTTGACTAAATTAATTTTCTTTTAGTGACTAAGACATTTATTTGTTGTTGGTATGTTATGTCCAAGAAATTAGCATATGTTTTAAGGAGGCATTAACAAAATTCCCCCTTTTTTCTTGTGGGAAGACAGCAATTTGGTTAATTCAGAGGTGAGGGAACAGTTATTTTTTTAACACATTGATTCTTCATTTTGCAGTTACTATTGTGTGAGGCCCTCTTCAAGTTATTTAATACCTAGCGGAAGAGACATAGTGCTAAAAAGCACCAAGGACGCTCAGTGGTGTGGGCAGGAAGCTGTGTGAGTTTTTAAAAAGTGCTGTGAAATGTGAAAGAAAATCTAATTACGTGGATAAATATTTATCAGGTACTTACTAATTCAATATCACATGTCACTGAAGATTTGGTACTGATTTCTAGTACCTTTTAGATCCTCAAATTTTGAATATTGGGTAGATTTAAATTTCTTAATTAGGGCAGTGCCTGTGGCTCAGTGAGTAGGGCACCAGCCCATATACCCAGGGTGGCGGCCAAACTACAACAATAAAAAAATAAAATTTCTTAATTTTTGAGTGAATGCATACTTCTCATTTTCCTAAGCAGAAGATAAAATACATTCATAGTTATGTTCTAACAATTCTTTTTTTTTTTTGCCGGGGCTAGGTTTGAACCCTCCACCTCTGGCATATGGGGCCAGTGCTCTACTCCT